>NC_134702.1:151394034-152007784 GCF_043290135.1 Rhipicephalus microplus | reverse complement strand
AGTAGTAGAGGGCGTTTGGCGCACCGGGAGATGGCGCACTCAAGTGGGCAGACGGAGGGTCGGCCGGCATTGGCCGGTAGTGTACCGGTGGTGCAGCAGCAACCAACGTGAACCATGGCAGCGGCAACGTAGAGTTTACGTTGCGAGGAGGCGCCTCCGCAACTTGCGCGTACGTTGAAGGGCTGGACGGAGGTGGCTGTACGTGGGCAGGACCGTTGAATAATGTTAGTTGCTCCCTTACGATGTCACGTAAGGCCATACTTGAAGGCTGCGTGACAGATGGAGAAGGTGGTGAGAAAACCATAGGTTGTTATTCGCATATGATCTGTATCATGTCACGCATTCCCGGTTGCCTGGACGGTGTTTACTATTGCCCGACTGAAGGCGAACAGAATCAATTTCGTCGAGACGGTGACACGTAGAGACGACGTCAGCGACACTAGAAAGATTCTGGGCAACAAGGGCATTGTAGGCAATTCAATTCAATTCAATTTTCAAAATTTGTGTTATTGTTTTCTTGTACAAGACACAAGAAACAAAAAGATGTTGGGGCTAAAAGCATATAGCCTGACAGAGGACCCAACACCCTTGTACACAGTTCGTACATCGAAAAATAAAAATAAAAAAACAGCTTTCGCGGCATCCAGACCTTTATGAACAAAAGAAGCAACAGAGCAAAGAATAGCTGACAAAAATATCATGTTACATTGAATATGACTGATTATACAAGTCTTGTAACATACTTACTACATAACATGCCTAAATAACAATAACTCAGGAAGTAATGCTTCTGATGCCCTTCAGGATGTGACGCAGTTTGTCTGAATCGAACATCGAAGAATTGACGCGCTGACAGAGCACAAGGACATCCTCGATATATGATGTGTACGACTCTCCGGGATGTTATTGGCGAGTATCTAGGGTTCTCTTCGCTAGAAAGGATCGAATGGCAGGTGTGCCGAATGCTTGCAAAGCTGCTGTTTGTAGGCAGGCCAGTCTGTGAAGTCAATCTCATGGTTCAAGAACCCTGTCTTGGCAACGCCCGTGAGATAAAGCGAAACCTGGCGGAGCTTTTTAGATTCGTCCCAATTATTAGTTGTGCTTACTCGCTCGTAGTTACTGAGCCAGTCCTCCATATCTTTACCACGGAGACCAACGAAGATCGTAGGGTCGCGCTGGTGGTTTACGATCTAAAGAGGAGGGGATTGCGGCGCAGGGATGGCAGCAGTAAAGGCGTCCGCACACTCACTCTGAGACATGTTGGTGGACTGAGGGTCCAAGCGGCGGCCTGAATGGAGCTCCAGCGAGTAGGTATTGTGAAGTGAGGACCGCAATTGTCAATCTAGCTCCACCACGTATGACGACTCGGTTTGTAGCGAGGTTTATTGGCCATGAACTCGGGAACAAACAAGCGCAACGGACACCAAGACGACGCGCACGTTCAAATACGATGATCTAGAACAAGTGATGATGATTGACTGCTGTCCAGATGAGTCTGAAGGCGCATAATAGATGCCTACAATATATATATATATATATATATATATATATATATATATATATATATATATATATATATTATACGACGTCATGTACGAAGGAGTGACCGTCGTATTTTCGACGCAGACGCGCGAGCCAGCAACTGAACACGCGTCGAGAAACTACGATAACAATGATCACGATTATTTGTATGCGTAGGTGAAGATGATAAACTGCATAGTCAGTGCTCACACTTTTTCCCCCTACACGAAAGCGGTCAACAAGATGCCCATTTAGGAAGAGTAGGAGTGCCGGATATAAGGCTTCGTGCGAGGCACATGGATAATCTCGGTCCCGCGACGACGGTGCGTAGAAGCCGAAGTAACCGAAGCAGCGCGATAACTCACAGCCAATGTTCGTTCAAGCACGGTGTAAAGACCCAGGTATCTATGATCGAATATTTCACAGAGGCCGTTTGCGCGAAAAGGTGTCCAGAAGAGCACTTTGTCGCATGGGTAAAATGACACAACTCGACGTGTCGCATCACAAAAAACCTTTCGCTGTGCCTGAATGGTAGAGGTGTTGGCACGGGTAATTGTGCGGCAATGGTTGACACGGGCACCGAACTCTTCCGGGAGGAACGCAGATGTGACATATGGCGTGGACAAGCAGCTGGTGTCTAGAACAAAAGATGGTGCACAGCCATACACAAGGAAAAACGGACTGTAACTTGAAGTGCGTGTAACGACAGTGCTATAGGCAAACGTGAATAAAGATAGTATTGTGTCCCAGTTCTTGTGATCGGGCTGCATATACATAGAGATCATGCCTCACAAAGTTTCGTGAAAACGCTCGGTGAGATCATTTGTTTGCGGATGATATGCTGAGGTGGTCTGATAGATGGTCCCAGAGGCCTGTAGGAATTCAGCGAGCACATGAGAAAGAAATGTCTTGCCACGGTGACTGAGGAGAACACGAGGGGTGCCATGGCGCAAGATAATGGCACGCAGAACAAATTCGGCCACTTTGAGGCAGAGCCAGATAAAAGAGCGGCCGTCTCAGCTTAGCGAGTAATATGGTCTATGGCAATAACAATCCAGCGGTGACCGGTGGGGGTAAGTGGAAGAGGTCAATATAAGTCCATGTCGGCGAACTCAAATGAAGCAGGTGGGCACAAAAGAGGTTGCAGAGCTGGCGGGAAGACATGTCGAACGTTTTCAGTGCTGAGATGAGAAACAGGAAGTGACATACTTGAAAACACTAGTGAAGAGGCCAGGTCAGACGCAGCGAGTCCTAAAGCGATCGTAGGTTTTATGAAACCGAAGTGGCCGGCCATCGGGTCGTCATGAAAGGACGATAGTTATAGCACGAGAACAGAACGACGACACAGAGACAAGAAGGTCACGAAGGACACGAGTGCTAACTTCCAAATGAGTTTATTGCGCATAGCGCGAAATATACAGAGGAGACAGTAAACCATATGAAAAAAAACCTTATAGCACAAAGAGCAAAACATGAGCAAGGGGGAAAAAGAAAGCACAGAAAAAGGCAAAGGAAAGTCTATTAGAAAACGAAGCGGAAAAGTAAAGGTAATATAACGACTGCGCACACCGGAACCTTCGAGGAACCTTAGTTCCTTCTCGGACAGAGACTTGGACAGAGGCATACCATACTAGCCAGCCCAAGCTGCCGAACTTCATAGTCATGAAAGGCTTCTAAAACTTGATGTTGGAGTGAGCGAGGTATGCCAGGGCCTTATCAGCTACCGAGAGCATGGTAAATTTTTCCAAGTAGCGCCCCATCATGAAGTTTGAAACGCGTGAGTTGTCGTCATAAGCGGCCGTTGGGAGCACGGGACAAGCCGGTGAGCCGATCGATGATTGTACGTCAGTGTATGTATGCACGCTACAGCGAGGTGAGGTCTGCGGACTGAAGGAGGTCATCCGGAGCAGTAAACTCGATAGGACTAAAACTGGTGATCTGCGAGGTCCCCTGGCTGGTAGATGCTACGCCATAGGTAGATGCGTCACGATTTTGGAACAGCGGACAGCGTGACAAACCGTGGGAATATTGGTGTTTTTGACCCGACCGGTATATGATATTGTAGCTATACTCCGGCAGTCAGAGCCCCCAATGACCGAGGCATCCTGACAAGTTTTTTAAGGAGGACAACCAACAGAGCGCATAATGATCCATGACGATCGTGAAGCGGCGGCCATACAAATAGGGGGGAAATTTTCGAACGGACCACACGATAGCCAGACATTCTTACTCAGTGATGCTGTGATTCCGTTCCGCTGGAGAAAGAGAGGACGGCACACGTGAGCCATGGCTTGCTCTTCCATAGCCTGGTCACACTGCAGCAGGACAGCGCCGATTTCATACCCACTTGCTTCAGTGTGTAATATAGTAGGGACTGTGGGATCAAATGTCGCAGAACTGGCCCTGACTTGAGGCTTCGCTTTATGGGCTGGAAAGCAGCTTCAGAGTTATTTGTCCAAATAAATGATGAATTTGTGGTCAGGAGTTTGTGAAGCGTAGCCCCAATAGTGGCGAAACTACGGACAAACCGGTGGAAGTAAGTGGCTAAGCCAAGGAAGCTGCGAAGGTCTTTTATCTTGGTGGGCTTACAAAAGTGCAACACAGTGGCCACCTTGTCGGGATCAGGTTCGATGTCAAGCTTGCTGACAACTTGGCCTAACACTTTGATGCTGCGGCCCGCAGACCAGCACTTCTTGGTATTTAGCTGGAGACCGGCTTTCAATAGACATATGAGCACCTCGTCCAGACGTTCTAGACGTTGCGCGAAGCTAAATGAAAAGGTGACAATGTCGTCCCGGTATAAATAGGGGTCTTTCATTTTAAGCCCCACAGCACCGTACCTATCATTCGCTCAAATGTGGTTGGGACATTGCAGAGCCAAAAAGGCATCACATTGGATTCGAAGAGACTATCAGAAGTAGCAAATGCCATCTTCTCTTTATCAGACTCATGCATCGGAATCTGTCAATAGCTAGATGGTAGGCCGAGGCTCGAAAAGCATTCTGTACCCTGTAAGTTCTCTAAGGCATCGTCAATCCGAGGATATACATACTTCCGGGCAATTTTCTTAAGTGCCCTGTAATCAACGCAAAATCGCACTGATTCGTCCGCTTTCCTAACTAGGCCAACAGGAGAAGACCAAGGGCTTGCTGAAGGCCTGATAACATTGCGTGAGAACATGTCGTTGACTTGTTCTTCGATAACCTTGCGTTGTCAAGACCACACATGGTAAGGGCGATGGCAAATGATACGAGACGAGTCTGTAGCGATGCGATGAGAAACCACCATAGTTTGACCCAATTCATCCGAACAAACGTAAAAACAAGTATGGTGCTTGTTAAAATGGCCATTAAGTCAATAGTTTGCATTGAAGTAAGATGTAGAGCCATATTAGACGAGCCTTTTGGTGGCGTACACTTAGTGACTGAAAACGGAGACGATACAGTGACGACATATACTGGTGCTATGTTGATAAAGTTGGCAACAGTGGACCCCTTCCACAGTATCTGTGGCTCTGTAGCCGTGTTGTAGATGGTAACACTGCCATGACCACGTGAAAACCGCACTCAACAACAGGCGATGGTGATTCCTCGGAAAACGCAGCGCTGATGACGGACAACCACCTCGTCACCGTCAGTGATATCACTCGGCCTAATGGTGAGGATACGTTCTTGTGCCAGGGGCAGTACAAAATCTGCAGCTGTGACAAGGTGAGGCAACGAGAAATCGTAAGCACTAGAATGCTCAGTGTCCATAATGCGAATAACGGGCACACCTCACAAAATGACAGTGGAAGCAGCTGATAGGAAGTCGCAGCCCAATATCGTCGAATGAGTGCATGAAGAAAGCACAGAAAAGTGTATATGGTGGCGAATTCCATCAAACAGAACATGAACAGAGCATTCTCAAATAGGGTACATTCGATTGTCATTAGCACCAGGTACCATAGTATTAACATATGGAGTTTGCACTTTTCGTAGACGATGATATAGTTCGCGATGAATTACCGAAGTTACGGCTCCAGTACCCACGAATGCGTCAACCGAAAGCCTTCTACGCAAAGAGTCAGTAAATTTCCAGGGCGCGCAGGAGGATTTATGATACTTCGACGACACGCAGTTTCTCCTCCAAAAAGTGCAGCTTCGAGTTTTCCGAGGTGTTTTGGAGGGGCATCAGAGCAGAACGTAAAAGTAGTAGTACGGCTGAAGGGCGACGTTAAAACGATGATGGGGTGAGCGGGAAGAACGAAAGTCACTGTGGGACAAAGGAGGTGAAGGTGAACATCGCGAAGAAGGAATGTAGGTTCCTGGAACGTAGGGGTCAACCCTCGGAGCACGGTGATTCTCGTACGAAGTATAACCTCGTCGTTCATCTTGCTGTCGCGAGCGGCAAAAGCAGGAGATGTGTCGCCGTATGCCACAGTAGTGGTAGACGGGGCGCGTAGAGCGCCAGGCAGGGAAGTGTAGTTGTAGTGGTGCCTTGGCTGCCATTGTGGCCAAATTATCGTATACGACGTTTGCAGGTACAGGTGGAGTGGTGCGAGAAAGCATGAGACGACTCCGGAATACGTACACACATGTAAGGGCACAGGCGGTTGGCCACGTGCGACACTAGTCACCGAAGCCAATTCATCTTCAATAGTTTCTCTCAAGTTTGGAGAAGGCTAGTGGACAGATGAAATAAGTGCGCTGGCTGGAACAAGGCTGTGAAGTTCTTCTCTCATTATGGTGCGAATTAGAGCCCGTAGCTCATGCTCGCCAGTATTAGGAGTGCCGCAGGAGGCCTGTGGAAGGTCCACGGAATAAAGCGCGTCTAGATGTTGACATGAAGTGATGACGTCTTGAAATGTATCGGGTGTCTGAATGATGAGGGCGTCGAAAGCGACAGAGTTGACGCTTTTCAGTAGGTGACGGGTGGCGTCGGCCTCCGTCATGTCACTTTGGGCTCGGTGGCAAAGAGCATGCACGTATTCAATACAGGATATATAGAAATCGTCCAGCATTTGAATGCGGGTGGCAATTTCCTGTTAGGCTGCATCAACGCAGCCTGCATAAGTGCCCAAATTCTTATGACGTTCCACTTTGAATGTAGTTCAATCAGGAACGTTGCGTCCTTGGTGGTGCAATCATGTCTTAGTGACATGCTTGAGGCAAAAGGTGACGTAGCGCAGTTTTTCGGCCTCGTCTCAATAATTACAAACGCTTGTTTTGTCGTAATTATCCAGCCACTCTTCCACATCTTCTCCACGAAGGCCGTGGAATACCGGAGGGTCTCGTTGTGGTCTACTCACGGTGTAGTGAGGCCCAGCAGGCTGAGTGGGTGGTTCGAAGAAGGCGCCAGGGGGTGGGTCGTTTTGTGCCATCACAGTTCGCAAGCACAAACATCGACCAGAACAGAGTTCCAGGGGTGACCGGAAGAACACGAGAACTTTGAAATCACAGCACGCTCCACCACTTGTGAGACGACGTCCGGTAGAAAGGAGGGACCGTTGTATTTTCAGCGCCGACGCACGAGCAAGCAACTGAACATGCGGAAAGAAACTACAATAATGGTGATCATGGTGACTTGTATGTGCAGGTGAAGATGAGGAACTACACAGTCAGTACTCAAACTTTATATATATATATATATATATATATATATATATATATATACATATGAGATCTAACAGACAATGGTTCCAAGGAATGTTTAGAGGAAGTTATTAGAGCCAATGTAGTGTAAATAAGAAAAATAAAGTGGCTGAAAAATACCTTGCCGTGAGCAGGAATGGAACCTACGACCTTCGAATAACGAGTTCGATTATCTACCACTGAGCTACCACTGAGCTACTTTATTGGGTTCATATGTGAATCTTAAACGTTGGAGTGTCAGTCAGCCCCACCTGTAGCCATGGCAGGAAGTAGCACCTGAACGTAGCACGTGAACATATTACCAGCTGGCAGCTGACAAATAGTTCCTCGTGTACAACCTAACGGCACCATTATTCTTTTTTCTCTTGGTCATTAACGAGGGTCTCGTACTTGCAGACCAGGTTCCGTTAGGTTGTATACGAGGGACTATTATTCATCTGCCAGCTCGTATAAGTTGTGCTACGCGACGCAATACAGGCTCATAAAAAAGTATGCCACACTCGCCGCCATCGCTACAGGTGGCGCTGACTGACACTCACACGCTTAAAATTCACAGATACATCCAATAAAGTGGCTGGGTGAATGAAGAGTGCAGATACTTTTCATTGCCCTACTGAGAGACGGGGGGCGGACCAGCATGTGGCGACACATCACTCGTGTCAACTGAGACTGCGGCGGAACGATTACCGGCATCGCATGCCTTGCTTACTCCACCTCATGCAACATTACCATCATGTTTTCATGTTTTGATGCACTGTCAAGTAAGACCTTACAACTAAAAATTTAAACGAGAAACAACACAGGGTGTTGGGCACAACCGTTTCTCGTTTTTTTGCTAGTCCACGACATATCTGGTAGCACATCAAACACCTAGAGATATCAAATAGCCAAATCAACGTCAATGTGAGCGTCCGCCGTTTTTTTTTTGATGGACGAGTACTGCTTATCAATGACGCTAAAATGTTCTCTTTGGTTATAATGTATTGGAAAGTGAAAATTGGATAGAATCAGTTCTTCCTTGAGAGATAATTATACTATCAGAGCGGCGCTATTTATTTGGTTGTACTACTGGTGATTGTGTTTTGGTCCAAATAGAACCCACGTTGTAGGATTAAAGGAAAGCCTGTTTTTTTTTCATCGTTTGATCGTAGTTTTAGTGCAGTGCTTTACGGATGTGAAAGCGATGGTTGTTACAAATGAAAGAAACAAAAGAAAACAATGCAAATGAGTTTGGTCGCAAAAATTGTACACATAATTAATGAAGAAATGCTAGGTGAATGCGTGTAAATATACTACGTTAAGTCTGTTTCGAACTTAGGGGAAATGTCGGATTGCACAACGCGTGTTGCTGCCAACGCTGTACTCTCGCGCCGCTGTAGCAAATGACATGGTTCAATACTATGGCCCTGGAAGTGTCTGCGCGTGGACGAGCTGAAGCCGGCATTTGACAGCAGCGCTTGCCACACGCGATTTATGTGTTCCCAGATTTCCCCTAATTGTTAAACAGACTGTACATACACGTTTCAAAGATAAACACATGCTAAACAATTTAAAAACAAGACAACAGTTACAACAATAGTCATCTCATAGTAGGTATTTAGCTTAAGCCACGGTGTAGCTCAAGCGAACGATGGCCTAGGATTATCAAGGCTACCAGTATTGTACAACGTAACAATGAAACCTGGAGAAAGCGAAAAACAACGAGCCAAGTGTCGCGTTCTTTCCAATATGAATTCATGTGTAGGAAACTACTGCAGCAACAGCTGTTTAGTATATCAAGCAAAAAACTTGCATATCTAGCTACAACACTATTCCCGAAACTGAGCTATGTCAAACACTAGCTCTGCTGTCAGTTGCAGCCTTGCGTCATTAGTTTATTGCACACTTCTTTTAGCAAACGTGCTTAGCTGTCATCTACGTATGTTTCACTTCCACCGAATATCAGCTTCGTCGAAATATAAGCAGCTGGCTACGTAAAATGCACCACCTGCAGGAAACTCTCGCCGAATAATTCCATACGAACCCTAGTGGGCATTGTTAGTCACTATGCAGGTCTCTGTGGCCTCAACTATTTTAACATGGGTCCACGCAACGCAGTCACCATGAGGTTGCCGCTATGCGCGTAGTCACAAACTACATGCGGCCACGTGGTAAAATTTACAACACGAATACGTCCTTAGAACTTGGTAAATGATACTTGTATCACTAATTAAGCCAGAATACCTATGTACTCAGTCACGCCAGTAATATCTTATACAAAGTGTTCTCTCAAAGCACATGCATGTTCGCGCGTGCATTTCAAAAACTATAGACTTAAATAGCTCTCTAAGGTTTTTCAAGTTGTTCAAGTCTAATGAAATGTAACTGGTATCAAATAATCGGACAACTGCTACAATCGCTTCCCAGTGCCAAATTTTCTAAGAGCTGCTAGGCCTCCCATACGAACGACAGGAAACGTTCTTATGTTTCTACAAAAGGTGGCCCACATGATTTTTAAAATCGCAATGCCCCCTATGCTGCTACAGAGGCTACAACTGAAAGAACATATGGGCAACACCAGAAAGTGGTTGACATCGGTAGTTTCTACTGCCAATACTGCCATCGCATCCCCTACCTCAATTCTCCCTGCCTTTCCCTCATTTTATTTTTTCTCTCTTTCTTCCCTACCTTAATTAAAACTTCCCGATGTAACAAAATTCAATGGGATGAGTCAGTGTTCTTCAAGTCTAATTGTGTGCGCTTAGTATACTTTCAATTTTCACTCGACCCTGCCAATGAAAGTTACGTATATGGTTCCCAAAGGCACCTTTTGGAAACGAACACTCGTGCATAAAGCTTGAACCATATTTGTATACCAATAGCACGGTCTTTGTGGAAGTGAGCAACCTGTACCACTGCTGCTCCCTCCATGGCTGTCACATTTCTCTTTTGCAGAATGACAATTGCATTATGTTCGAAGAGTCAAGCAGCACCTTTTTTTCATCACCATTAGCCTGCGTATTGGTTAACCGCAAGTCGCGCGAGTTGCTTGTATTGCAGAGCACCCACATAACTATATGGAGTGGGCAGCGGGTGTTCAGATATAGTTGAGTGACTCCTGAAAATCATTCAACTGGTCAAATTGAAAATAGATCGCCAGAGGAAGCAGTGTTATTCGTAAAAAACAATTTTATTTCCTGTGAAATTTATTTGTCACTTTTTTCAGAAAGTTACGCAGCATTTGTTTCTATTTTGTGGTGCACCAAAACAAGCGGCAACTCTACGTATCTTCATTATGGTGATTGGTAACAAGATTATAGACAAGCTGGTGAGACGAAATAATTTTGCTCTGAAGTGTGTTTGCAAGATAATCAATAATGTGCAATAGGGTACAACACAGACTTGACAAAATGCATTGGAGCAATCTACATTCAGATCAAGTACATAAAACAAAACAGGATGTGACAACGACGCGTGCGAACAGGTAAGGTTCAAGAGCTCCAAATAGTCATAGAACGAAGCGTTCAAGAAGCCATCGAGGAGAGCATGAATTAAGGTTTGAATAGTGGAAGACGCACGCAGTGAAGATACACTAAAGTCCTCAAGCGCAAACGATAGGCGTCAGTCATATGTATTGTAGTCTTTCGTTATGTTCACAAACCCACAGCAATCCACGAGGATAGACAACAAAATCCTGAGATACCTGCCCTTATCTTTCCCTAGCGGAGAATGTATATGATTGCGAATGAAATAACACATCAGAAACACTTCAAAACGATTATTGTATCCCAGAACTGAGCTACTACGCGATTCGATGCAATAGACGTGGCCCACCACTCGCGAACTTTTCATATTCATGCCTTTCATGTTCTATTCCGATGAAACTTGTCAGCATTGTTTTTTACTTTTCTGACTCAAGCAAGCGGCTCAGAAAATAGCCGTTCTTTTGCTATCTGAGTTGTACGTTACTAATCTGGTGGAGGTGCTGGGTAATAATTCGCAACCCAGCTGAAGTTCAAGGAAGCAGTCCGAAGCCACGAACACTCGAACCCACCAAGCTTACGCCGGTACAAAAGCGCGCCAGTTGTTGTCTACGTGGTGAGACGCCCGAAGTTCTCCTGCCACTAGAGCCTAGAGTGGCTTTGGTAAGGGTACCGATATGGCGTCCCGATCATAAGGCGCCCCGATCACTGCCGCGCACTTTGTTGTTGTTGAGCCACGGACGCTCGACTCTTTCCTTGATGATGTCTACGAAGACGCCGAGCACTGGCTTGAGGGTTTTGAGTGCGTCGCCAACTGCAGTGGATGGACCAAATTTCGGAGGCTCCACCACATTTATTTTCCTTTGCAAAACCGTGCGCTAATGTAGTTCGAAAGCCATGAAGGGTCATACGGTCGTGGGATGATTTCTGACGCCAGCTATTGGCCAATTACTTGAGCAAGAACCGCAATGAAAGAGCGGAATCTTCCTTGTAACCGAGAAACCAGCAAAACAATAAAATCGTTGAAATGTATCTCGAAAACATGTACCACTTATTTAGCCGGTCTGATTCGATTACGAGCGAGAAGACGAAACATCAATTATTTCATGCGTGGTGTGAAGCAGAAGATTTCACACGGTTGCCACCGATGGCCTCTCCCCCCCCCCCCGGCCAAACGTTATTGAATTGGGCTCCGAAGTGACAGTGGCCGAAAATACAATGCAACAGCGTGCTAGGCACTACAATTGGGATGCCCATGGCGCATTTGTAGACGCGGTGTTAGCAGTCCTCGAGATTGGCATCGACGTGTTACGAATTTTTATTCGATCTGTGGTCCGAGAAGAGCTTTAGACGCAAAACAGCAACCACGAGCAGGGGCCACAAGCACGGCATCAATCCTCGGTTCCAATGCAACTCGCTGTGTCGTGCGCCAAAGTGGTTAGAGACTCCCCGGAACCTTCTTTTGTCGCCCCTGGACCCTCTTTCGCCACAGCAACTACTCATCTGCCAAAATATCGATTCGTGTTATCCCCAAAAAAGACGAGGATCTGGAGAGCTGGCATATGGCGCTCTACGGATCAAATTCTGCTTTGATATCAATGCGCTGAAGCTGGCCGTCTTCGCCGGATGTGTGAATATTGCCGTGAGCAACTTCAGGTTTTCCTCGTAAACGTTCGTTGCTTAAGAAATGAAGAATTACCTTCTTAAATTGAGGAGTACGTGTGAACACGTCAAGGTCCTCACTTCTCGCCACAGCGTTAGTCTCGATTGACAGCGCCACAAGTTAACGATAACCGAGATAACGCCCCCTCAAAATCTCTAAGGTGACGTCCCCAAACCCTGTTTCGACAAAACTAGGGCAGGTGACCTGTGAAGGTAAGGCCTCTTTCGGTGCAAAAAAACAACCTCTAGTGTCGATTCCGAAATATGATGGACACCAGAGTACTTGCGGAAAGTATCGGAGTATTGAAAAGGTGTGATTATTGGAATGAACTTTTAGCAGGTGAATGGTGCAGTGTATAACTTGCAGGAAACATGCGTGCCGTTCTCGACAAAACACGCCATTATGACGTTTAATAGTTGAAGGGGCCCTGAAACACTTTTTCAAATAACCTTGTAATAGGTTGTCTAAAAATAGCCCCTTGTCACATGAATTCAACGCCGTAAAAAACTTTAAGAATCCATCCAGTACGAGCGGAGGTGTAAAGATTTGTTGCAGGCTTCAATTGTGTTCTCTCTTTTCTCGTCCCGGGGAAAGAGCTAGAGACTCAGCAGGGAGGAATGGCAAAGGCACAGAAAACACGTCATGTGTGCTTCGTCACCATGACCATTTGTTTCTTTATTTTTTTTTCGGGTACGTGGCGTTTCCGTGTGATCGCGTGCGCACGCGGAACAAATTGCGGCCTCCCGTGGCAATCCATGTAACGACCATGATGAAATCAGTCAATTGCTAATAGATGGCCTTCTACGCGCAATTTCTGTACATCTGGCGTCATTTTTCTCAGAAGAGAAAGCAAGTTTTAGCTGACTTTGATTATTTATTGTCATGTCCAAGCTGTGTGCGGCGCTCTACTATTTGGCTTGCGTGTTCTCGGGAGCCTCTACTACCAATGGGTAGCGTTTTATGACCATGTTAAAAAAGTGTTGGAGGGCCCCTTAAAGAACGATTCAATGCAATCCAGATTGTAGGTGACGTAGTAGCAGTAGCTCCAAAATCCAGCATCGCTTTCAGCGTAAGAAGCAACGTATTCAATTACTGTGAATAAAAGGCAGAAAGTAATACTAGGCTCTTACTTGAGGAGGGGATCTTTGACGCAACAGGCTCTGTACTGCTGCGTCATGGTTGCGCAACCCTTTTTCTGACTAATTTCAGAAATTAGGTGCAAATTCTTGCGTAGGGAACTGTCTTTGTTCACCCGCACGATTACGTCCTCAATACGTATTTCAGTTCTTCCTAGACTGCACCACAACACTCTGATGGCATATATTTTATGTTTGCATCTATTCGTATTGCAGCAGCACTATCTCTAAACCAGAAACAGAAAAGTGAGAGCATTCTGTAAGAGTACGAATGCATGTTGGTTCACGATATTGAAAGTCCAAAGAGCATCCATCATCAAGCACCGCGTCAGAATCTATGAATCTGATTGACCCATTTGCCAGCACCTGTACCCAGTGTCTCAAAAGGAGATAGAGGTCATCAGAATCCAAGTTGAAGAGCTGCTTGGAGATGACATGATTAAACCTTGAGCGAGCCCGTCGGCTTAGCCTGAAGTGCTGGTAAAGAAAAAAAAGAACCAGGCATTCCTGTACTTTGTTGACTACCCAAACTTGAACATATTCACCAAGCAGGATGAATGTGTAATGCTAGCAGGGTTTCTGGTAGGTGAGATTGTCGAAATTAAGTTCCTGTCAGTGCTACTGGGCACACAAAAATTTTCAGAACTGAAGTAGTCAGCTTCAATAACTAAACGGTAGTCGGGTATTTTGTCACTATTGAATGGGGTGAACCTTCAGACACCGATTTCTATTTTAGCAGAACTTACTGCCTATCTCTTCAGAAGGTTATGTTCAGGTGCAGAAATGGTCACGTCATAATTCCTCAGGAACAACCTGGGTTTACACCTTTCAAGAGAAAGACTACAAATATGAAAGCAATTGTTACCTTATTTTGTGTATAAAATTTGCAATAAATTACAAAATAAATTTGGTGAATCAATAGAACTATCTATAGTGAATTTCTTTGCTGTTTAACGAACTGGCATATAAGTCAACATACTGGTTTTGTAGCATCCCGTAGCCAAAGTACTGCTTGCGTGGGAAATTGAACTTTCGATGGGCGTTCCATACTGAGAAAGTCTTTCTTAATAAATGACGAGCCTAAGCGATCGAAGCTGTTGCGGGATAGAGAGTTCTGACGGGGTGATTACAGAAAACACCAGGCCTGCGCGTAAGGCGCAGCACAGTCACAGCGAAAGCTAGAAGAGCGGCATTTCAGAGCCTTTTCAAAACACTCACTGGGTAACTACTGCAAGCACACTTGCTTGGTACCCACTAGGGCATTATTATTAAGCTTTTGGGTAGTAGGCCGGCATTCGCTATGCTATTTTTCGTCATTCTTCGGAGAAGCATAGTATCCGCTAAACACTTGCAAAGAATATCGTGCCGATAGTCTATGCAGTGGCCGACGATGATGAGGCATTAGGGCTGAAGTGAATATGCGCCACAGGTAATAGGAAAACAATGACAAGATTTTCTAATGAGTGGGAGCATTGGACAGCGCACTTGTAAAGCTATTCGCATTGTGCGACGACTGCTTGTTTTTTGCTGTTGCAAAACGCTTTATAAGTCAAATTAACACGATTGCTTTCCCGACATCAAGTCTGCCTAAGGCAAGCTGACAACACCTCACAAGCAAGACGAAGACGACGTTATAAACAGTCATGTTTGTCATATTCTCCGCTTCGAAAAATTTATCGCCCACGTGCCAATAAATCTGCCTCAATATTCACAAAAGCAAAATCATAGTTTTCGCATGAAAGTCCCCAGTGCAAATTTGCCTAATGTACCGACAAGACTTAATACCTTAGGTCGAGTCAGTTAGGTATTTGGGGGTAATATTGTCACGACGTCAAAACAGAGGTCTTGCCGTAGAGACTGAGACGCCAGAAGCTGGTCGATCTTTTTAATTAGAACGCGCAAGCGAGTTCTTCTTCTTCGTCCAATTCGTAGTCCTTCGTGGCACATGCACAACTGTCATCGTCTTTCTTGGGCGAGCACGTGACATTTGCCTCCCTCCGAAAGAAGCATCGTCCCGATGTGCAACTTAGGTGCTCTACCAGGCGTATGAAGTGGTCGTACGAAAACGGTAACCGGGAGCTAATTAACTAGATAAATACGGTTTCATACGCACGACGTGCACGACTTCGGGCAAATGCTTTTGGCGCTTAGAACTACAATTAGTGTCGGGAATGACTTCGTAGTTCACGTCGTTCAGGCGTCGCGTGACGCTGTATGGACCAAAGTACCGCCTTAGCAGTTTCTCAGACAGTCCACGTCGACGTATCGGAATCCAGACCCACACTTTGTCGCCTGGTGAGTAGCTAACAAACTTGTGTCGGGTGTCGTAGCGTTGTGCATCTTGATGCTGCTGATGACAGATGCGCAGGCGCTCGAGCTGTCTGGCTTCTTCGGCACGCTGAGTGAATTCTTCGGCGTCTACATGGATGTCGTCACACTCATGCGGCAACATGGCGTCCAATGTTGTCGTGACTTCGCGACCATAAATCAGACTGAACGGTGTCATTCCAGTGGTTTCTTGTCGAGCGGTGTTATAAGCGAAGGTCACGTACGGCAATATCTGATCCCAGTTTTTATGTTCCGTGTCAACGTACATACTGATCATGTCTGTGAGGGTACTATTGAGGCGCTCCGTCAGTCCATTTGTCTGCGGATGGTATGCAGTTGTTCTCCGGTGAGCTGTACCGCTGAGTCTGAGAACCGACTCCAAAAGCTCTGCGGTGAAGGCAGGTCCTCTGTCTGTGATCACTGTTGTCGGAGCGCCATGCCGAAGGACGATGTTTTCGATGAAAAACTGAGCGGCTTCTGCTGCTGTGCCACGCTGCATAGCTTTAGTCTCCGCATAACGGGACAGGTAATCAGTGACCACAATAATCCATCTGTTCCCTGTTGTGGAAGTTGGAAAGGGACCCAGGAAATCCATTCCAATCTGGGTGAACGGCTTTTCTGGTGCTTCGACTGGATGTAAAAGACCGGCAGGCTTGCTGGGAGGCGCTTTGCGTCTTTGGCAGTCGGTGCACGTTCGCACGTGATGGTTAACAGCAGCAGATAACTTTGGCCAGTAGTACTTGCATCGTAGTCGGCACAATGTTCGGGTGTAGCCTAGATGACCAGAAGTTGCTTCATCGTGGCACGCTTCCATAATTTCTTTTCGAAGAGAGGCAGGCACGACGAGCAAGTGTGGGTTACCGGTTGGTGAGACGTTTTTCTTATAGAGAACATCGTTTCGCAAGCAAAAAGATGGCAGTCCTCTAGCAAATAACCGCGGCACGTCTTTACGTCGTCCTTCTAAATATTCAATGAGTGGTAACAGCTCAGGGTCACTGCGCTGCTCTCGTGCAATAGTGGCCGTGTTGACAACTCCCAAGAATGCCGCGTCGATGTTTTCGTCATCAGGAGCGACAGTTTCCACTGGCGACCGTGAGAGACAGTCGGCGTCGGTGGGCCTCTTCCCAGATTTGTAGACGATGGTCATGTCAAACTCTTGAAGTCTTAGGCTCCAGCGCGCCAAACGACCAGATGGATCTTTAAGGTTGGTGAGCCAGCACAAAGAGTGATGGTCGCTAACAACCTTGAAGGAGCGGCCGTACAAATACGGACGAAATTTGATGACTGCCCACACCACGGCGAGACACTCCTTCTCGGTGGTCGAGTAGTTCTCCTCCGTGCGAGAGAGAGTTCTGCTGGCGTAGGCTATTACTTTTTCACAGCCGTCTTGCCACTGCACCAGAACGGCACCTAGACCTACATTGCTGGCGTCAGTGTGAAGTACTGTAGGGGCGTCCTGGTCGAAGTGCGCAAGGACTGGAGGTGTTTGCAAGCGTTGTCGCAGTTCATTGAATGCCATTTGCTCCTGTTCACCCCAAAAGAAGGGGACGTCCTCACGTGTGAGTCGTGTCAATGGCGCCGCAATAGACGAAAAGTTCTCGATAAATCGTCGGTAATAGGCGCACAACCCTAAGAAGCGTCTCACAGCCTTTTTGTCACGGGGTGCAGGAAATTGCGCTACGGCGTCTATTTTGGCCGGGTCAGGTCGAACACCCTCGTGACTGACGACGTGGCCTAGGAAGCTGAGTTCGTTGAAACCAAAATGACATTTTTCTGGTTTTAAAGTCAGGCCGGCCGAGCGTATGGCTTGGAGTACGGTGGATAGACGGCTGAGATGTTCCTCGAATGATGCTGAGAATACAACAACATCGTCTAGATAGACCAAGCATGTTTGCCACTTTAGGCCCGATAGTACGGTGTCCATGAGACGCTGAAAAGTGGCTGGCGCCGAGCACAACCCAAAAGGAAGCACCTTAAATTCGTAAAGGCCATCAGGCGTCACAAAGGCTGTTTTTTCACGATCTCTCTCGTCGACTTCTATCTGCCAGTAGCCGCTTCGGAGGTCCATTGAAGAGAAATAGCGCGCATGACGCAGCCGATCGAGTGAATCGTCTATGCGAGGCAGTGGATAGACGTCTTTCTTCGTGACTTGGTTCAACTTGCGATAATCAATACAGAAACGCAAGCTGCCGTCTTTTTTCTTGACCAAAACCACGGGAGACGCCCAAGGACTTTTCGAAGGTTGTATGACGTCATCCACGAGCATCTTCTGTACTTGCTTCTGAATCTCCTCGTGTTCTTTCGGAGCCACACGGTAGGGGTTCTGCCGAATCGGTCGCGTGTTGTCTTCGGTAGTGATGCGGTGCTTGGTCAATGGTGTCCGCTGAACCTTTGACGTACGCGAAAAGCAATCTTCGAATTGGTGTATAAGTCCAAGCAGACGCTTCCTATCAGAGGGCGGTAGCGTGGAGCAGATGTCCACCGACAAAGTTGTCGAGGCAGGGACTGTCGCGTCATCTGGATGCAAAGCACAGCAATCCCCGGCTTGGTCTATATCGTCGAAGTAGGCAATTGCGGTACCCTTCTGTATTTGACGGCGCTCGTTGCTGAAGTTTGTAAAGAGCACTTCTGCCTGTCCACCAGTAAGCTTTAGGATGCCTCTCGCGATGGAAATGCCTTGCGTGAGCAAAAGAGCGACTATGTGCTCCACTATCACATCCTTATAGGAAGGCCGCCCACTGGACACAGACACAAGGCAGCAGGATCTCGGTGGGAGCGTCACATCGTCGGCTATTCGCAAACTGCCGCGTAGTTCGTCGCTGTTGTCGTCGACATACGGATGTGCGCAAAACGTCACCATGCGTTGAGGGATGTTGATAACAGCGCCATGATCTCGAAGAAAATCCATGCCCAAAATTAGCTCTTTACAGCAGTCTGGCAACAGGACGAAAGTGGCCACGAAGCTAGAATTCCCAATGCGAAGTCGAGCGGTGCATTTACCCGTGGGAGTCATCAGCTGACCACCAGCACTTCTTATGTGTGGCCCTGTCCACGGTGTCTTGACCTTTCTAAGGCGGTCGGCGAGTTCTTGTCGCATGATTGAAAAGTCGGCGCCAGTGTCGACCAGTGCTGTGACGTAATGTCCGTCAATGAAAACGCTAAGATCAGCACGTACAACTTCACCGGCATTAGTATTCGTCGTCGTATTCGTCGTCGTATTCGTCGTCGTATTCGTCGTCGTATTCGTCGTGGTTGTCATATCTTCTTGCGATGATAGGGGGAACTTTTCGGTGTCTCGACGATTGGCAACCTTGCCCCCGGAGGTCGCAGCAGTTAGTTTCCCCGGCGCGGGCTAGGCGAACGGCCTCTGGTGACGTCCGCGTAGCTCTGAGGGAAGCCACGGTGACGCGCAGGAGATGGAGATCGCCAGCGACGCGGTGTAGTTGCTTGGCCAGTCGACAGTTGATCGGCATTGTTGTCACGACGGTCTTCAGAGCTGAAAGAAGCGGGACGAGAAAAGTTCCCGAAGCCGGAATTGCTATGACGGCAATAGCGAGCAATGTGGCCTGGTTCTCCGCAGCGGAAGCAAATAGGTCGACGGTCGGCCATGCGCCACAAGTCAGTTCGGCGAACTGGTGGTCGTCTCATGGAATCCCGTTGCCACCAAGGTACGGCCGCGGGTCGTGGCTGGAAGGGTGTCGCCACAAATGACGGTGGAGGACGATGGACCACATCAGCGTAGCTCGCTGGATGTGGCTCAGGACTTGGCGCCGGTGGTGTAACGGCTTGCCTCAACTCCTTCGTACGATTTCGGCAACAGATGCGACGGGCGGTTGGTTAGGAGGGACGCAGAGGGCCCGAAGTTCCTCACGCAGTATTTCCCTTATCATTTGTCGTAGGGAACTTTCAGACACGGCAGTGTTCTGAGCTGCAGCACTTACTGCCGTGTGGTTCGGAAGGCGGTCAAAGTGTCGGTATCGTTGTCGCAGTGCGCGCTCGATGACAGTCGCCTCTCTTATGAATTCATCTACGGTTGTAGGTGGATTTCGTACAAGGCCCGCAAACACTGGTTCTTTGACACCCTGCATTAGGTGACGCACCTTCTTTGCCTCGGGCATGTCAGGGTCAGCTCGTCTAAACAGACGGATCATACCCTCTGCGTACATGGCGGCTGTTTCGTTGGGTTTTTGTGCGCGAGCCTCAATCAGTTGCTGTGCGCGATCCCGTCGGTCCGTGTTCAAAAATGTTGCGATGAGCTGTTGACGGAAATCTTCCCAAGATTGGAAAGTAGCCTCGTGGTTCTCGTACCACGTGTGAGCGCTATCTTCCAGGGCGATATATGCACGGCCAAGTTTGTGCTGTTCATTCCAGTGGTTAGATACAGCGACCCGTTCGAACTGTTCGAGCCAGTCCTCGACATCCTCGTACCCTTCCCCATGAAAAACTTCAGGAACACGAGGATGTTCAAGAGTCACCTGGGAGGGAAGAGTGGTCTGCGATGGAAGGGTAGCCGTGGATGTGGTAGGAGCTGCCATGCTGGTTAGAGGCGGAACAGATACGGACTCCGGACTTAGGCCTAGTAGGCGCCGACTGAATCGGTGCACCGGAGTCGTGACGAGGGGCTGGGTCTCTGGACTAGGTGAACGGGTCAGAGCAAGACTGTCCTGCATCCGGTTGTAGGCCCCAGCACCTCCACCAGTGTCACGACGTCAAAACAGAGGTCTTGCCGTAGAGACTGAGACGCCAGAAGCTGGTCGATCTTTTTAATTAGAACGCGCAAGCGAGTTCTTCTTCTTCGTCCAATTCGTAGTCCTTCGTGGCACATGCACAACTGTCATCGTCTTTCTTGGGAGAGCACGTGACAATATTAACAATAAAGTTAGGTACTTGGAGGTAATGTTAACAATAAAGATTTATCGGACATGGGCTTATAAATATGCCTCAATATGAACAATAGCACAATCATAGTTTTTGCACAAAATGCCCCAGGGCGATTTTCACTATTGTACCGAAAAGACGTTATACTTCAGGTCGAGTCAGGTACTTGGGTGTAACCTACACCGAAACACTTAACTGGAGTCCCCACATAGAAAAATGGCTGCTAAAGGAGAACGTGCCATAGGAATGCTGCGGAGGCTCAGTAATTATCGTGCCGGTTTGCGTAGAGACGTGCTCCTCATGATACATTGCATATACATTCGACCGATATTAGAATTCAGCTGTGTCTTGTTTTCTGTCACTCCGGCTTACAAAGTTCGATCACGGATTCTTTAGAACGCGAATCGTTACGCTTATGTCTATGGCTACCTAAATATGTTGAGAAAAATATTCTATACAAAGAATCCCACCTGCCTTCTTTTATCATAATATTTCATATTCTAACAGTACGAACATTCCCTAAAATATATGCGTCACCTCAGAGGAGGTCACAGTATGTGTTTAGTAAGCAGCAGACCTCATTTTTCAACCTCCAATGGTCTAAACTATGGTGCCCTCAAAAAATATATACACAGAAAGTTTTGGGCCCCTTGAGAGTTAACCTGATGGTAATACTTGTACTCAACACTGTAGATGCAATTATGATTGAATTTTTTATATACATCCCAAGAATGCAAAAAAGTACGATATCAGTATATAATTAGCATTTTGGAAGGTCATTTGACATATCTAGAAACATCCGTTGTGATAACGACTAACGCTTCTGTTTATGAAGAGAAGGTTGGCGTAGGAACCGTATCATTCTCTCTAGATTGGGCTTTCTCAATTCGATCACCTAACTTCAGCCCTATTTACCAAGGAGAACTACTCGCAATGGTCCTAGCATTGCGTAAATTGCTCTACGATCTATCAGCGGTAATTGTTCTAACAGTCTGTCTCTCGGTTTGTACTGCCTTAACCTCACCAACTTCTCCGTGTACCTTAGACTTTCAACACGCTCATTCCTAGACATGTGCGACTCTGTGGTGAAAAACTTTGCACTGGAGAGTGTGCGTCGTGCTCTGACGTAGAAGATCGATGTGCGTGGTCGACTTAGCATTTCAGGGTGCGCAGGAACTACGATGAAGGTAATAGTGGTCAAACGATGAAGCTCGCCTATGCGCGTGCTCGTGCGCGTACCTCTTGAAAAGCTCCCGAGCCACGGGGACGGCCCGGCTAACCTCAGAGAGCAGAGCGCAAGAACAAGTTCGGGCCACGCTCCGACTGCTTGTTCTGACCCTCCGTGTCCGGGCATCGTCTCGGCGTTGAAGTCCTCTGGTGTGTTCTGGACTGGGCATCACTCTACCTCACCCCCGGGTGTGTCTGAGGCAACGTTCTTCACGGCCAGCTGCTGTTCTGGTCTCGGAGCGAGACGCTGTCTCGGGTGTGCTCACGGCAGCCGTGGGTACGCTTTTCTCGGTGTGAGTACAGGCAAATCCAGGCATGGACCATTGTACTGGGATGCCCCTGGTGATTATCTTCTAGGCCGGGCCCCGCTTCAGTACGGACTTCACAAGCAAGAGGCACACCACCTCTGGACGATGAGAGAGCTTCAGGTCACCGTAACAACAATGCGCGTAAGTGTCGTCTTGAAAACTTGGTTGCGCAAGAGTTAAGTGCGTTGAGTGTTAAAATGTAGACTTACGTCTCAAGTGGAAAGGAACTTACCAGTGGACTTTCTTTAACCTCGTATCGTCCTTATGTTCTTTGTGAGATTTCTTTGTGTGTGTTCTTGCTCTCGTCCAATATAAAGAATGTCTTCGGGTTAGCAGGTTGTCTTGAGTGCGTCCGATGACATGGGCACATCGAGTAAAACCCCCTTATTCACCACAGACTCGTTCGACTAGTTTTGGTGCCGGGCCAAAGAGGCTTAGCTCTCAATGAGCTCAGATGCACTAGCTGCATCTTCCCTTGATTGTCCTATTTCACCGATTTTGCTTACTTCCGAATATATCACAGCAGCAAGCTTTAAAAACGCAAAATGGCCAATAACTTCAAAAAATCTTCTTTGTTTTTATGAGACTATCCAGAGCCAATGTTCCCTTGAAAAAACAAGTGGTGTTCATCAAGAAAGGAAGAAATAGTAACTACAACGCTGCATTGTCTAGTTCCTTCATTGAACTTTTACCTTCACAGGTCGGGTCTGCCACAGTCGCCTTTGTGCCTTCACTGTAATGAGAGTGATATTTGGAGCACTTCTTTTGTCTTGCTGAAAATTCAAAAGTCAAAGGGAAAAAACCACTAGAAGAACTCCATCGAAAGTTGAACTTAAGCTTGACACTTCCGGTGATTCTTTGATTTGGCGCAATCATATTTGGTTTCAGCCACAGTAGCGTTCTTATCGCTGTTAAAAATTTCTTGTGAGAATCTAAAAGAATGAATGCTAAACATAGATATATTCAGTTATTTTATGTATTGAATTATTTGTGTGCCTATTATGTTATTTTTTTCAAGGTTTCTTTTGTTTGTTTAGAAATCTAACACCATTATATTATTGTCTATATTACTAATGAATTCTACCTTTTCTTTCTAGAAGTGAATAATTTAAAAAGCAAGGTACCGTCCCATTCATAGCCTATCCCCCTAGGTGGGTTGCGCCAAGTTGTTGACGAACCAACTAACGAACCAACCATGAACCGAGGTGCTAATCAGGCTTCAGCCAACGGCAATGACTACCGTGTTGTACTTCCTCGCTTTCCCACCGGAAAGCTCGTTGTGGACTCTGTTTTTTTACATGCGGACTTGGCTAGTCGCCCTTACCGGGTTGGAGATTTCAGAGATGCTCTTTGGGACATCATTGGCTTGAAAGAAATAAGCTCCATAGGACAATTTCAAATGTCTCATGTTTGTATGGTCACATGCAAATCAGCACTGACGAAAACAAAGTTGGTCACAAGAGACAATTTTTTTGTCAAAAGTCGTCGATGCCTCGTTATTGACCCGGAACCCACGGAAATGAAGGTGACGCTTATGTTGCTGCGGGAGCACTTGGAGGACGCCTATGTTCGCGAGTGACTGCAAGCTTTGGAGAATGTCAAGACAATATCACAAGAAAGCTGGAAAGTAGCGGACATTGAACAAATGCGGACTCTAAATAGGAATGTTGTCTTGTCTCTTGCTAATAGAGTTCGCGTTGCTGATATTTCTCATATTCTTGTTGTCTGGGGAGTACAAAGCCTTGTTTGAATGCCTGCCTGCCCACCACTTTGCCTTCGATGCTGTAAGGTTCTACACATTCGTCGAAACTGCAGGACCCCTCGCGGTGACAAATGTCGACGCTTCGGTCATTCGGCCGAGGATTGTGTTTTGACATACGCCAAGAAGCTGCGACAGCGCGCACAACCGCCAGATAATAGTCCAGAAAAGCATATTATGGATGCCACCGAGGTTCTAGACGCAACGAAGACACTCCGACAATTTCACATGCCGTGGGCTCTACTATAAAGAATTCAGAAGAGGTAAGGAAGTCACTCGCTGTTGACACAGTTGAAACTTCTGCGAGCCAACAGCCTAGTGAAACATGGAGCATACACAAAATGGCTCCACCCAAACCCTAGCTCAAGCTGAAGTTCCCATGAAGAGTGATATTGCACTGCCCCACAAAGATGCCGAACAACCGCCAGTACAAGACAGAGACTCTGGGCTGTATCCCACAGAATGTTCTTCACCTGCTTTCGCTGAAGTTCCGCAGCAGTTTTTTTATCGTGGTGTAGTGTCAGAAGATGATATGCAGATCTCTATGGATGCAGTAACCCTGAAGCGTCACGCATCGTGCAGCTTGGATACAAGCAAAGGGAGTGACCCAGCATCAGTGACTTGGAAGTCACCCCCTCGTTTAAAGTCCATGCCCAAAGGGAAGTGTCGCCGATCCCGATCTAGGAGGCCTGGTTGGGGTTCACGGAAAGCCTCAGCGCCAACTCTTAGGGCCGATCAAGTGTTACGATGAGCGAATTAGAAGGTAGTCACCATGGCGCAGTCTGAGCGACTTATTTTTGCTACCTTCCGTACGTGGCCTTAGGCCTTCGCAGCAACAGGCACAGCTCCGTAGAACTCTGAATCGAAAGTGTCTCGATTTTGTCGTAATTCGAGAAACAAAGATTGAGAGCGCGGAAGAGACCAAGAAAGCCCTGTGGCCTACTCTGTCTCAGTATAATGTGTGTGGCTCACATGCAAAAGGTTTATCTGCGGGCTGTTGGTTGCTTCTGCAAAGAGCCTACTCTGTTCAGCATTCTGCACTAGTGTTGATGAAGAGGGCGTGTAAATGTAATGTGATTTGTTGTTGCAAAGAGCACCATCGCAAATTATGAATCTATATGCGTTTATGAGGTTCCGCAACGACTTGAATTATCTGAAAAGTTGCGTAATTAATTGACGTCGACAGATGCATGGTACTTATGGACGCCTTAAACTGCATATGTGAAAATATTGATCGTAATAATCCTTTTGAAAATAGACATAGGAGTGGCGCGCTTTTATACGGTATTGTAGATAATGCAGAACTAACTGACATCGCGGTCTCGAATCAGGCAATGCCATATACAAGAGTACAATGCAGTTCTCAAGCTTGCTTTCACCGGATTTACATTACCTCATCACTCCTCTCTCGTAAGATATCCTGCAGCACTGAAGCTGCATCACTCTCAGACCATTGTTTTGTTATTGCGCAAATTGGTGAAAATCGCCACAAACAATTCCGTCCCCAGGCACCCCTCTGGAAAATGAATGCCAAGCTCCTCTGGGATCAGGAATTCATGAATCGTGTGCAGATGGCAATGAGGCAATTCTTTTTAATTGGTTTGCGTATCTTCACTCATTTGGAGCTTTTTAAACAAAAAGTTCGTGCTATAGCTTTAAAAATTGGGGCTGTCAAGTTTTTCTATGGAAATAATAATGAAATGGCACTTCTTAAATGCCTTTGCAATCTATATGAGATGAAATGCGAAATAGTGGAAAAGTACATGACGGACATGGCGAATGATAAGTGCCATCTGCAAAGATATGATACTGCTCGCTACCAAGGGGCACGTATTAGATCTCAGAACCAGCGCTTTTTAAATTCTGAGCAACTGACGCGCCAAGCTTTACTTGATGAGCAATGCCATGCGATTTCTGAAGGTATTCTAGACTTGTGCTCTAACAGTGTGCTCATAAAAGATACTAGAGATATTACTTTGGCGCTCCAAAAGTACTATAACAGCCTATTTAGATCTCCCTATGATGATCTGGAGGTTCACCTCATGGCTAGTTTTGTTTCTCTTGCGAACTCCTTGAAGGACAATATTTGTGACGTCATTATTGGACCCATTACTATACAGACAATCGACATCTTCCCTTTGTTGAAAACGCCTGGCCCTGACGGTATCTAAAAAGAATTTTGCAAAGTTTTCAAGAAAAGCTTGCTCCTATATTGCTGAATAATTTTCAAACAAGTTATACCATAGATGCACTCCCATAAACATTTTGCAAAAGTCACATGGTGTTAATACCGAAAACAACTGACAAGGAAAACTTTGCTTCGTCGAGCGCTACTAACCAGTATTGCTGTCAAACGTTGACTACCCCATTTTCGCAAAAGTATTATCAAATAGGATACAATTGCTATGTCGATCGTTATTGGGTCTCATCAGACCTGTGGAATCAGGGGTTGATCCATACAAATCATTATACATCTGGCTCATACAGCGCTTCCATACTGTCATGGTTTTTAAAAACATCTTGCAATGATACAGGTAGACCTAGCAAAAGCTTTTGATCGTGTTTGTCATTCCTTCCTTATTTTCTCTTCTCGAACAAGCCAATGTTGGCAAAGTTGTTCTAAAAGGTGTTAAACTATGCTATAATAATTGCTCAACTCGTCTGATAGTTAATGTTGAACTCTCCAAGCCTGTTTCTATTCGCTCTTCAGTAAAACAGGGATGCCCGAGGTCAATTCTATCTAGAATCACTGTGCTTAAGCATAATACAGTCGAGTTGCATTCGTGGCTTCAATAAAATAGGCAGTGAAGTTGAAGTATTAGCTTAAGCATACAATGTCGCATTCTTTTGCGCAGATAAGCCAAGTGTCGAAAATGTTGTATATACTATTGAAAAATTTGGCCTAGTATCAGGAGCTCGTTTAAATGTCTCTAATAGTTTAGGTCTGTGGTTTGGCTTGCGGGGTTGCACACCGAACCTTTTTGCAGAGATTAATTGGACAAGGACACCTTCAACACACCTCGGTGTACCATTGCATACATATAGGTTCAGTGCGCATTACTGAAAAGAATGCATCCCTAAGCTTGAATGACAGGCCAGGACATTTGTTGCCTATCGACTTTAAGACTTTGGGAGAGCTGTAGCTTGGAATACTTTCTTAGCAACAAAGCTTCACTATGTATTGCAACCTATTCATTGCGCAGATCTTATATACAACGCTTTCATTGGATTATCGCTGCTTTCATATGGTCCTCGAATTTTGAGCCCATGCGTCGTGATAATATATTCAAGCCAGTTAGTGAGAGTAGGTTAGCAATAAAACACCTTTATCTATGGCAAATAGTGGCACGATTCTTTTTTGCGACCATTCTCATCCTGTATTTCGTTCCTTCTCGCAGGTTACACTTGTTGATGGCTTACCGGATTTCATTGTTTCATCAAACTTCTCCGAACGCCCATGCTGGTGGGGATTCATGCAGGAAGTTTACCTCACAGTTGATTTTCTTAAAGCTCGCTTTTCTGTAAAATAACTGCACACAGTATCGCGCAAGGTGCTGTATAACGATCTACTGAGTACACTATTCCCACCTTTGTTGTACCGCTCACTGTAATCCAATCTTCTAGGCCACAAAGTGTTGGAGCGAGTGTGCAAAATGTACATTCCACCGAATTAAAAAACATTCTTCTATAAACTTTAATCCTAAACATTGGCGGTAAACTCATGGTTAAAAAGAAAGGGTTCTTTTATTTCATCTGTTAACTGCCGTCCATGGGATGTGCCAGAAACAATTCAAAACTGCTTTGATAGCTGCAAAGATGTCGCACTGTTTTTGGATGTCCTTCAGCGAGAACTAAAAGCATTTTGTCTATAATTCTCACACAATACGTTATCTTCTACCAGCAGCGCTGGATCAAGTGCTATATGATATGTTTTTCCTTATGGGTATGCACAGCTTGCGGAAGGCACAAATGCAAGGCCACAATGCAGAGCCCACCACCTCTTCAAGCACACCATTCAAATGACTATCTACCTCAAAAACATTTACGATGAGGCAGACTTCAGACCGAACTGGTACTCAATTTTAGAGAGCTGTTTGACCTCACGCCTTTCTTGTTTGCGTGACACAATGTGAAGAAATCTCGATGTAAAGAACTCACGCTGTGTTAGCCACTAAATGTTCATGAGTAACGCTTGAGCGCTGATTTTCGCCATTTATTTGTACTTTCCTTTGCTTGGTTTTGCCTTTATTACGCAAATACTTTATTAAATACGATGACAAAAAACACCGGTGTTGCTCAGTGGTAGAATACTGGGCTGGAACCTAGCTGAACCGGGTTCAAGCCCCACTGTGCCATTGGTGCTATGTTGTCCCTGCATAAGGCAAGTATCACAAGTTACAAGCACCAGCGTAAATCAGTGGTAAAATATTGGGCTGGTACCCAGCGGACCCAGGTTGAAGCCCCACTGCGTCATTTGTGCAATGTTTTTTTATTTTTCTAATTTCGCGTGATGGGGTTACGTACATGGGCGGCGTCGGTAGCGGCGGACATGTGCAACTGCGTGTGACCCGTAAAGTGATCTCACGACAACTTTTGCTGTACAACGCATTGTATACAACGCTAGCATAAATATCACTAATTCACTTTTTAGTGAATAATAGATATGCCGGGTTTAACGTCTCAAAACACCCATATGATTATGAAAGACGCCGCAGTGGAGTGCTCGGGAAATTTCGACCACCTGGTGTTTTGTAGCGTACGTCCAAATCTCAACACATGGACCTACAGTTTTCTCGTTCGCGTCGAAAATGCAGCCGCCGCAGCTGGGATTTGATCCCGCGACATGCGTGCCGGAACCCATTACCTTAAACAGTATACCATCGCGGTGAGACCACTTTGTTAGTGGACGTTATATAGGCAACTTTCAAAGTACCATTGCAGTTATTCCAAGGTGAGCATGGGTGCAAGACAAATCAATTATGCTGAAACTAGGGCGTTGGGCTATTCTTTCAGAAAATGCACTTCAATGGAAAAAACGTTGCAGATACCATTTCAAAAATACGATGAGGCCTTGCGATAATCTGCCCAGTATAAAAAGCAAAATTAATGGATGAAATTGTGTGCCTGTATACTTACACTCTCCTCTATTAACGAGAAGGCTTCCAAGAAAGTTTTATAAAAAAAAAACTTGGCAGATCTCACGAGTAGTGGGAGTCTATCATATGCGAAGCACGAATGAGGAAGGTTGATATGTCACTTTAAAATCAGCACAACGTTACGAGGCCGAGGTAAGTTATGCCGTGAATCTCTTCCATGTCCTAATTATCACGTTTGAGTGCGTCATTTACCTTCGTCATTTATTCACGTCACTTTACACCAAATTCGGTATATGTGGAGCTAGCGAAACGGCCGCGAGCGCGTCATGTAGGGGCGAATATACCTTGAAGTAACGCTTATGCGCACGCATGCTGGGCGCAGTGACAATACGGTATGAGAACGCAAAAACCGGCACGACCAGCGTCAGTTTACGCTTTTTGATGAAGGGACGCCAGGCACACTCAAACATGCATGCGAGCATATGCCAGGCAGATAAGCACCTGGCGTGACAACAGCGGAGTGACGCGACGAAACGAACGCCAGCGCACCCACCCACTGGGTCATGTCGAAGTGTATTGGTACCATAAGTGTGGCATGTAGTGATGTTCTTACATGACACGCATCTCAGGGTTACCATGTCTGCACCAGTCACATATCTTCGCAATCTATTCACGTGACGTAATACCGAACTCGGCGTATGTAAAACTAGCAAAACGGCCACGAGTGCATCAAAAGTGTGGCATGTATTCGTGTTCTTGCATGACACGCATGTCATGATTATCATGTTTGGAAGTGTCATTTACCTATGTCGTACTTTCGTGTCACCTAATATGGAATTTCGTACATATGAAGCTTGCGAAAAGGCCGCGGGTTGTTACGTTTCACGCGTGTAATGATTTTCGTGTAATGGTCTGTCGCTTGTGTTCGCATTGCAGTCATAACACACCATACCAGTTGTGCAACATGTCATGTGAAGAAAACCACCGCAACAACAGCAACACCATGAAATGTAAATCATGAGAGTAATGACGTACTTGTCATTATTTTCATGTTAGGACTAGTAACTTATGCTGGTCATACAGTTATCTCATGGCATGCCAAGTTTGGTAACGATACCATTATCGAAGCGGCCGGGACAGCTAAATGTAGTACGCAGATAGATAGATAGAATGATAGATAGATAGATAGATAGATAGATAGATAGATAGATAGATAGATAGATAGATAGATAGATAGATAGATAGATAGATAGATAGATAGATACGCCTAATGTCACCTAAGTTCGCTAAGAAATGCTTCGCGTTTAATATCATGACAATTAAAGTGACCGTAGCGGAGCAATATGGAAGGCTTGATTGATGATTGATTGATTGATTGATTGATTGATTGATTGATATGTAGGGTTTAACGTCCCAGAATCACCATATGATTATGAGAGACGCCGACGTGGAGGGCTCCGGACATTTCGACCACCTGCGGCTGTTTAACGTGCACCCAAATCTGAGCCCACGGGCCAAAAACTTTCCGCCTCCATCAGAAATGCAGCCGTCGCAGCCGGGATTTGACCCCGCGACCTGCGGGTCAGCAGCCGAGTACCTTAGCCCCTAGACCACTGCAGCGGGGCAATCATACGAAAAGACAACAAGTTGGTCTTGCTGCATACTGAAGCTTTAGCGCGCACACACAAGGACACAGACGAAAGAAGCAGGGGGTCTGCTCTGGTCCCCGTGTTCCTTTCGTCTAGTCCTCGTGTGTGTGAGCCGAAGCTTCAGTACACACCGGAACACCTGGCCTATCATCCAGCTCAGATGGCTTTTGATTATTCCGAGAATGTGTGTATCACTAAGTCGTTTTTTATGCCGACATGTTCAGCTGAGATATATGTTTGGCTTATGTTTTTTTTTTGTACTGAATACAGGAAAGTTAAAGCGGTTCCACTCCAGCGCCTGAGCATAGCGAGTTTCCGCCAGAAAAGCTATTCGTGCGTCAATGTGTTTCCAAAGTACAGCCTACACATGCTAGTCGAGTGCCGGCTTGGCTTCCTACGAAGCATGATAAGGGTCATTAATCAATAGCACATAAGGCAGCATGTCTATTGCTTATTTGGGCATTGTTTCATTGTTCATGATTTCATTGTTTCATTGTTCAAGAAGTAGCGCACTTTCGACGGAGATAAAAGAGACAAGTAAGATATGATGCTCCCTGCACTCGCAATGGAACTTATTTTACAAAAACCAACTTCACATATGTGCACCTACGTAACCCCGAACGAGGCAGAAATGAGTTAACAATCCAAAACAAACATATCAAACAATAAAAATTATTTGTACTCGAGTGATATGACGATCTAGGCATGTGTATAAAGTGAACTTTTGCGTACACTTACACGATCAAAACTAGGCATGTGCAGTGTATTTATACAATGAAAAAGACAAAAGAAACAATGGCCATGTTCTTCACTCTTTGTCTGCGTCCATAATGCGTTACTTTGTCTTTCATCAGTCACCAACTCGCCCAGCTCCAAACCTTGTTGAAGTTCGTTGTTCCTGTTTACTGCATTGTTTCACAAACAGGTTATGAGGAATGGAATGCAGAGGTGCGATTCAGGGGGGTACAAAAAAAATTGTCAGAGTTTATTAGTGGAGTGGTTATGGTATTGGTCATGTCGTTACGCATTCGCATCTTATCGGATCATCCTGATTAAAATCTTCCTTTTAATGCCTGCAGCACAACAGCTCAACGAGCACGTGACTTCTTCATCCTCTTCCCCATACTCTGTCTCACTCCTTGAACATCTGCGCCCGCAGCATACTCTCCCACTTCGTATTGGTCAGGCATGGGACGCATTAACTCAGATGTGTTATATCATCAGCCCAGGAATACACAAACATGGAAACAAAAAATAGAGTCCTATTGAATAAAAAGTGTTTATTAACTCGTCGATCAGACTCACGTACCCACGGTCTGCTGGTTGGCATCGCGAAGACTTCGCTATCGAAAACAGCTGAAAGAGCAAATGACACCACTGTACTGTATAGTATAGCAAAAGGTAGGAAATAGAAGGGAGAGTTAGCTGGGTATGTGAGTGTAAGAAAGAGGAAAGTAGGGTATAGAGTAAAGCATGTCGTAGCCTTGTACAGTATTGTTTATGCGCGAAATAGAGCGGGTATGTGTCAAGCATCTGCCAACATCGCAAAGCAACACACAGGTGGTATAGCTCAACAAGAGTGTAGGAAGGCAACATTAAGCCGAGGAATAGAGGAGGCCGAATAAGCCATAGCATGCCTTTGTATGATATTGTATCGCGAGGACTGAGAAAGGCAAGAGATGATACGAAGGAGAAGAACAGACGTAAGCATTGGGTTTCTTTGTATAGTACTTTATAAGAAGGAGAAGAAAAATGACAGCATATCCACGAAATGAATGATGGAGACTGAAACGGGACCCTGTACTTTCTAACGATGACGTCCTTCGCTTCACTGAGCTTTGGAAAGCCGCAAACGTCTACATCACAGGATACGTCCCCGTCGCGTGCGTATGCGATTCTGAACGGCCTGCCGGTGGTGTCTCACTTTACGTGAGGCAATCGGACAAGGCCGAAAGAGTAACACTTCCACTTTCCACAAAAACTAACTAGAGGGCTACAAAACGCCCTCTAGTGTTGGACGATTTTGCAATTGTCAGCGTATATGCAATTGTTATATTGTGCAAGTAGCGCCATCTATGGCCGAATCGTAGACTCGACGAGTGATGGTTACAAACAAACGAACACGGGGACGGACGGGTGACGCCACAAGGAGCTTCACAGCGAAAAAAAAACCGAGGGAAATTGATTGAACAAGGTGACCCAAAGAACAGCCATACACAGGGTGTTTCAAGAAATGTGGCCATTATTTTACTTCAAAATTACAGAAAGGAGGCATCTGCCTGCTGCATGCGGAATTTCCTCTATTAAAAAAATCAACTTTGAGATGCCCATTAACAATAATTACGGCAGTAATTACAAGAGTTAACGCAATCAACTATTCAACCAGTGAAAATAGCCTATCGAACTGATTGGGTGAGTTCAAATCCTTCCTGTGAATAGTCCATAACCACTAACACATTTTATTAATAGGTTTTCCATTGGTAATAACGACGAGGCGATGAACTCTGGCTGATTTCCCAGGCGAAACGTAAACTAATGCACCAAACAGTGCATTCACTATTCACTTCCAAAATGCCCTCAATGACGACACTGTTTCCCTCGCTTTTATCACCCGTCAATCTAGACACTTCGCTTCGTGGCAGCTTATCGACGCGCGCTTATCCTCCTCACCCTGATGTGAGAGGAACAGTGTCGTGATCGAGAGCGTTTCTGGGGTGAATGGCAGATGCGCTTTTTGGTGCGTCGATTTCTGGTTCGCCTGCTAAATGACCCAGACATCATCGCTCAGTGGTGGTTGCCATCTTCCAAAATTTTCAAACTAGCTACGAACTATTCATTGATATGTGAGCTTTAATGTCCTAAAACCACCATATGTATATCAGAGACGCCGTAGTGCAGGGCTCAAGAAAATTTGACCACCTGGGGTTCTTTAACGTGCACCTAAATCTGAGCAGACAGGCCTCAGCATTTTCGTCTCCATCGAAAATGCAGCTGCCGCAGCCGGCATTTGATCGCGTGACGGCCATGAACTATTCACAAGAAGGAAATGAATTTGCCGTTTGGACTCTATCGGCTATGCTCACTAGTGAAAATATTTCTAATTTCTACAAATATGGTCGTATTCATTGTTTGTGCATATCTGAATGTAATTCCACAGTAAACGTCCCGCCGCAGGTAGCAAGCAGATACTACTCATCTGTATTTCGTTCAAATAAGACTGGACACCCTTCTTGAAACACCCGGTGTAATATAGCAAAGAGTGAGAAATGAAAATATGAGTTAGGAAAAGTTGTATGCGAGAAAAAACGTGCGGTTAGGGTAAAAAGCAGCGTATTCTTTGAAGGTGGATTCATTAACCGCGCCTTCTTTGAAGCCCTAAACGTTGAAAATAAGAAAGATATCTTGTTGAATGAGGTGTCTGTGTTTATAAAAAGTGGGTAACGATTTAGAGTACTATGTACTCTACTATGGGAGAGCGTAAAGCCGTCCCGTATATACTACGTTACTCTATGGCTGTACCTAGTCTATCGCAATGTCAGATAAGGCATCTGCGTTCTTTTGGAGCATCTGTAAAACTTCTGTTACAGATATCCGAAATTAGCCTCAACATAACTAACAGTTTTCGGTCTGTTCATGTTTACAGGACGTTGATTTGTTGCAACAGTTTTATACAGAGAGGTGCTCAATGAAACCGGTTCTTGTGAGGCGATCCAGAAAACGTTTATCATAACATAACGGATATGCGCGACAGAGTTTAGGTAAATTGCACTACTCACAACTTGTTTACCGAAAATGCAGAAGGAAACAGTTACTACACAACTTGTCAGTGAAGTCACACTGCTGAGCAGAAAATCCTGCGTACGTAGAACCAGAGACTTCAAGGGACGGAAAAGGCAACAAAAGCGGTGAGTAGAGCACCATGCGATGGGAGGCTTACGGCGTTTCACGTCGTGTCTAGAACGGTCCGTGGTTAAACTCTGATTTAAAAATCCGTTTAAAAATCCTATCATCACCTAGCTAAAGCCAAGTATTACGTAGAAGCAATCTAGAACTGGCGTGATCTATATAGATAAGACCTTAGGACAACTTCGAAGCAACCAGAAAATCGTTCATTTTCCCGTTTTCAATCCTTGCATGATTTCGTGTAAGCCGCACCAATTTTAGCTCATTTTTTCGCACTTCCTCTAGTCCACTCCTGCGGTCGTTGGTGTTGACGGAGAAAATTGTGCCTTTCGTCATTTGTTATAAAGCAGTGGTGAGTTGTGCAGCTGTTGCGTTCATTTATTTTTTTGTTTATCGTGCGTGTGTTGCGCAGCCAGTCATGAATTAGAACCAAACCACGCAGTCTTTGGTATTAATGAATACTATAGCAAAAGGTGGAAAAGAGAAGTGATGATGAGAAGGAAAGAAAGGAGCAGGGAAAAGTCCCTGGTTTTATTGTAAACTCAGTATTCACGTCGCTAGTGTGTTGCGCCAAGTTGTGCAGAGTGGGGACGACGCTGGAGTTTTTAGTGATTAGGTAACTGTTAGAACCCCTAGCTGAGTTTAGAATAAAATTTGTGAACGGTGCAGGAGCTTCCATTGCTCATATCACAATATTTTGTCCATTTCAACACACCTTCAACGTTCAACCTTGCCCATGGTCACCGAAGTGTATTGTACAATTATATCGGAAATTGTGAACGTGCGAAGTATCGGCCCTTTAGCTTTATTTTGCCTTTTTTTCAATTTCTAGACTTTATTTCATCCCGAGTACTTGAGGGTAGGCTTTCTTACGTGTTATCTCGAGAACTAAGGCTTCGCAGCGAAGGCATTGAGGCACCCACAGAATAGGCAAAAATAAATATACTCGCGAGACACTGATTCTCTACACGTCTTGGTTCTACACCACACAGTTGAGGCTTATAATTTTTTTTCTTTTCTAATATTAAGCCAATGTATCCACAAGGCTGTCAGGTTTCCAAACCTATAGCATTAGTCAAGTTTTTGTTAACAGAAGAAGAATCACTAATACAATAGCAACGACTCTGGCAGTTCATGCTATTGTAATTCTGAGAATGCTGTTTCTGAGAACCATTTGGTAAGGAGTTGAAGAGTAGATCAGATTCTATACAAGCGCATATATTTCTGTCTTGTCAATCAATCATCACACTTCCCTCAGATGCAGCAGCACATATTACGAGTAACAATGGCGTAATCAGTCACACCGATCCTCCAGACTGTACTGTCTTTATTGAAATGGCCCCGCTGCGGTGGTCTAGTGGCTAAGGTATTCGGACGCTGACCCGCCGGTCGCGGGATCGAATCCCAACAGCGGCGGCTGCATTCTCGATGGAGGCGAAAATGCTGTAGGCCCATGTGCTCAGATTTGGGCGCAAGTTAAAAAACCCCAGGTGGACTGAAATTCAGGAGCCCACCACTACGGCGTCTGTCATAATCATATGGGGCTTTTAGGACGTTCAACCCCACGTATCAATCTTTATTTGATGGAATGAAAGTATGAGAAATATCTTACCTTCCTATGCAGTGTGTCTAATTAAGCTGTTACAAGCGAACTATTGCCGTGACTGCATTACAATTCTGTTTTGAAAATTTTCATCAGTGTCGTGAGTAAAAAGTACCTTTTTTCTTCTATTTTCAGTTGATAAAAATTTTGTTGGTGAATTACCTTTCTTCGTGATGCTTTTTTGTCACACAAACTTGTGAATAAAAGTATTGATTTGGTATTTCAAGTAGTAAAATTACGTGAGAAAAATTTGCACCAAGTAGTACAGAGGCTCACGGCTTGAACTCATAATTGTATGGTGAATAAAACGCATTCACGATGAAGAAATCTGGAGAAATACACACTAGCCACGCCATGTTGTCTCCATAAAATGAAAACGTTCGTGGACACTTCAGCTTCGCCTTCAAGAGTATATCGCGATAGCGCAATCCGGGATTGTGCGCCTCGTCCTGTGAACTGCTAGCCTGCTTGGGTTCTTGCTGCTTGCCTCAATCATACTGAAAGAGAACCAACGGCAGTGCGCATAACACTGGGCTTTTCAAAATATCATTGAGTTTCTTCTCCAAGCACACTTGTTAAGCGCCCAATATGCCATAATTACTCATTTTGTGAATAAGCGATTTGTCCACTATGCTGCGACGGGCTTCCTACGCGAACATGCGCAGCTCTTCGCGGTTATTGATATGTGGTATTTATCGTCCAAAAACCACCATACGATTATGAGAGACGCCTCTTTGTGGTTATGCTGCCAATGATAGGTAAATATTTCTGAACTGTTTTTGATGACTGAGCCTTCATCAAACCTGCTCGTTGCTCAGTTTCTATTTCTTGACGACTTGTGGGGTTGTAAGCATCTTCCACATAAAATACGATGCGTTAAGCAGTTTCCTTCAATACATGATATTAAAATGGTTTATTTATCCAAAGCTGTTCAAACAAATCGGAGTCAGATGCGCTACCGTTGCACCACCGGGTCACGGTTCAAACAAATCTCGTAACACTGTAATACACACACACACACACACACACAGAGGGAGAGTGAGAAGGTTTTATTTATGCAGGCCTAAATGATCGCTCTCATTGAGCAGAGCCCTTAGTCCAGGGCCCTATTGGCTCGCATAACACCGCTTACCTGCTGAATCAGCGGACGCTGCTCCTGCGGCTCTGAGTTGGTCCGCGCTGTCTAGAGGGTAAATCCGAGGGTGAAGCAGTAAGGTGGTAGCAGAACACCGGCTTGGAACGTAGACGGCCTGGGTTCGATTCTCACTCCAACCCGGAAATTCATGTGTGAAACTCGTAAGTATGAAGGTCACGCCAGATTACGACTTTCACTCTTATATGCCTGAGTTAAACGATTCACTGTCTTCGGGAGCCCATGAACTAAAGTGGCAATATATCAGTGGACATGTACTTTCAAAGGAAGATGAACAATAAAACATCTACGTTAATTAGAAAAAGCATACATATCATGTGATGACAGAAGGAACAGCTGCAAAAGATTTCCGGTTTGTTTATTTGCGACGTTACATGCGAATCAATTCTCAAGAAAACAAATGGACCAGCTCTCCTAGCTATACCTGATTTTTTTTCAGACGCGAGTCACCTTATGGCTGAGTTTATTCTGGTGTGTGTTTTCTCCCTTGCTGCGTATGCGCAACATCTGATTTAAGCTGGCTGGGTAAGATGCTGTCGCTTCTCTCTCTTACACTCTCTCAGCAATCATGTGATGGTGTCGGGGAACGAGATTCTGAAGGCGCGCTATGAACAGAGCGCTCCCATGTGGCATGCTCCAACAAGAGTTCGGAACGTTTAACAGCAACAGAAAGAACAGTGAATTCATGATGTGCTCCTGTTACAAGGGTAGGTTAACATCCTGCGTGGTGCCTTTCATGAACAGAAATTTGAGCCGATCTATGCGCTGCTTCGCACGCTCTTGGCTACCTTTAGTAGAAATGTGTAATTTGTTTGCCCTGTTCTCTCTAAGCAGAGATGTTTAGAGATGAGAATAACTTAAAATGCAGAATTCAAGGGTTTAGAACCAAAGAATGCAGCTAGCAGGAGACAAAGAAACATATCCGTGAAGCCGTGTGCACGGTGTCAAAATTTTACCGTAAAACTCAATGCGCATTAACAACATTTTCAGCGATGAGCGTTACGTGGGGCTGACAGTGCTCATCAGTGGGCCTGCATACCGCAAGCCGCGGTTTTCAGGTAAGGGCAACTCGGGAATGGTGGAAAGATTTGTACGACGCATATGAAAAGGTAGTCGGGTTATTTGAGACTCTGATTCGCAAATTCTTCGTAATACACACACATTCTGCCTTGTCAATCTTGGTATTATACAAGTTGAAAAGAAAACCGCGAGGGCACCAAGTAGCAGGCGGCTAAAATCATTGAACAGATAGATAGAAACGGTAGTTGAAGAGCATTTGGTTCACTAGGAAATGCTTCGCAGTTAATACACGCGAAAACTCTGGAGGATATTTGAGCCTCGCCTTGTGGGGCAGAACAAGGTAGCGTAACCGGGTCAAGTATGCATCGCTATATTAATTTCTTGCCACACTTATGTTCTCCGTGGATGCCTTTTCAACCGTTTTGCATACAAACTAACATTTGCGCGCACAACATTAGGCGTTTCAAACTCTTGTAGGATGTGAATGACAGCTACAGTTAAGAAGCTGCCACTACGAATCCGCAAACAAATACCTGAATATACGCAACTGCTACTTTGTTGATGCTTATGGTTATAATAATGAGTTGGTCCAGCACTCTGTAATTGGTATAGGAAAAAAAGCGTAAACTTATTGGCTAGTTTTTATAAGACACAAAAATTATGAGAACTAATATACAATGACATGAAGAAAAGTATGAGGAATGTTAAGAGAAATGATTTTTATGTCAATGTTAACGATGAAAAGAGGACGCAAAAGTCTTTCCACCGGCAGTGACCAAACCTGCGACCTTCGAATAACGCGTCCGCTGCGTCTGCACTGCCAGCAGCAAGTTCTTTTTCCAGCCGCTTACTTTCTTCACAATTAAAATACAGTTTCTTTATTAACATCTCTTATACCTTCCTTGGCATCGTTGTCTGTTATTTCTCAATAATGTTCTATAATAGGTGGGTGGTAGAAATAACCGTTCTTCCCACAATTCTCAAGTTTTAACGCTAGCTCAATTTCAGATTTCTGTTACTGAAGTGACACGCGTGATGGAGACACTTGTCATTATACTACAATCATCGAGTGTTTTTGTTGTTGTTGTTGTTGTACTTTTAAACATTGGAGCAATGATGTGGCAGAACGCTCGCTTGCCATGCAGAGGCCCTGGGTTCAATTGTCACTCCAACCTAAAATCTTTATTGGTATCTCAGGACGCTTTCACTCATAGACAAGGCAGATTTTTATGCTCACTACCAAGAGCAAAGCCACTGACACTGACAACCAAACTTCTGCGAGACAATCTCTTTAACATTGTCATGTTACAGCAAAAACGGCGCTCCTGGACGAGCGCTTTCACTACCATGAGGGACGGCTCTTTGTTCGTCTTTGAGCAGTGGCACTGTTATGTTATCACGTCATAAAGGGGACGCCCATAGCATCTATCCATACGACAGGCTCTGTGAGAAAAGCATCTTTTATGCAGAAACCAGCCAAGGCCAGACGCCAAGACGAGGGGCTGCTTTTAGTCCAAAGAACAAGACGAATCCACGCATCTGCACGAAGGGAATGATTATAAGTGGGCAAATCTAAGTCTTAAGGTTTATAATGTTTACGTTGATGAACATTTGTGTGGTTTTACGTCCCAAAACAATCATTTGAGAGTGAGAGACACTGTAATGAAGGGCTCCGGAAATTTCGACCACTTGGTGTTCTTTAAGGTGGATTCACACGAGGAAACGGAAGAGAAATTTTCGCAGCGGAAGCACATCATGTAGCGTGCGCGTCGTCAAAACTTGACGTCTTCGCTTTATTCGCTCTTCTCCGCTTGTGGCACAGATGGAAATGTATCGCCGCTATTTTGATCCGTCCGTTTGTCGGCCGCCTACCCCCGATCGAGAAGATTAAGCGTCAAATATGTCAACATTGTCGGAATGGCGTGGCTAGCAAGCAGGCTGCCGGCTTAAAACCCACGTGTTTTCGTTTTTAGGCAACGCCCAAATGTGTTTCATGTGACAGTGGAAGAGAAGAATAGTTTTTCGTCGCATAAGTGCGCTGCATAATTATAGAAGTTGAGAGTATGCACGAGGACTCTGCGAGCGTAGCAGCGGCTGTGTGGATGCGACGTCTCCACTGCTGCGCCGGATAACATTAATCACGTGACTATTCGGTCCACAGATCAGTGTGATTTCACTCTCGCGTGGGAATCTAGCTTTAACGTGCGCCTAAACATGAGCACATGAGCCTACACCATTTTTGCCTTCATCGAAAAGGCACGCCGCAACAGGGCTTCAATTCAGCGACCTGCGAGACCTCAGCCACTACGCCACCGCAGTGGGGTCGTCATATTGTAAGCACAATATTCACAGCGTTTGACCTTCATATTCTTCATCTATACAAAATCATCATCACGAAAAACGTCATTTTTGTTCGAAGAATTGATCAGGCGATTCAGCCTAATAAACACCGTCGCGACCCCAAAGCTGCTACTTTCTTACAGAGTGGTGGAGGCTGCTTCGATTCTTAAGTCCTCTCAGACGTCACGTTCCCCTGGAGCTTCGTTCAGGTCACCGCTTGCTTCTCCCGTCCGCTGTTATGGCTCACGAACCGCTGCCCGGAACATCCAGCATCCCTGTCCAACAAACCATTCCTGCGTGGGTCGTCAACGCCCGGCAGCGCGACCCACCCATCTTCTCTGGTCTTCCACGCGACGACGCCGAGGTAGGGCTGAAATAATAGGACATAGCCAGTGTTTTTAACCAATAAGATCAGCCTCAAAAACTTCGTCACGTCGCTTTCTATCTGTTACACATCGCAAAAACATGCTTTAATAACCACGAGAGCTGCTCCCCGGATTGGCCTACGTTTGCTCAACAAGTCCGTAGGATTTTATGGAAACTGAAGATCTATTCCGAAGTGTCAAAACGAAAGCTCCATGGGCGTGTCCAACATCCCGAGAAGACGTACACTTCGTACATCGAAGACGTCCTTGCCCTTTGCCACCGCATGAACTCGGCGATGGCAGAAGCTGATCGTGTTAGCTACATCATCAAATGGATAGGCCATGTCACGTTCAACACTCTGGCTGTTAAAAACCCCACCACCATTGAGGACATCATCCCCACATGTCAACATTGGGATGAACTTCAAGCCATTCGATTGCACTGAGACTACCCAGACGCCACTGGTCCCCTTCACCTCTGTGGCGCTCAACATCTCCTCTGAGACCGGCTGCATCTACTTCTGACTACCAATCGGAAAACTAGCTGGTGCAGTTTCTGGAGGGAAAGCTTCATCGCTCGAACAAACATCCAGACCTCCAGAGAACCCAGACAATTTGTTATTAGTGTATGCTGAAGGGGTACCAGTTCAAGCATTGGTGGAAACGGGGGCTTCTATTTCTGTTATTAATGCGGATATGTGTTGCCGTCTACGTGATGTTGCCACACCTAATACTAGCCCTCTCTTACGTAGCGCACGTGACTTGCAGATAAGGCCATCACAACAGTGCACCGTCAGAGTTTTCATAGACAGGATGCGGCATGATATTCAGTTTGCTGTGTTGGTGTCTTGTGCTTTTACGCTTATTTTAGGATGGTACTTTCTTTCTGATGCTGTTGCTTCTATCTCGTCTACTAAGACTCGCACATATACGAGAGATGGATAATATCTCCCAGAAATTATCCCGTAACCAGCAACAAACAGCCAATGACTTCCTTGTCCCACCTAACCACGAGCTCGTTATCACGGTTATGTCTGACTCTATTGACCATGGTGACGTCTTAGTCACTCCATCAGCCCGTTGTCTAACCAGAGTGATTGCAATTTCATGGAGTCTTGTCCGCTTCGTTAATGACACCGCCTTTCTCGCTGTACTCGATACCACCAATGAGCCGATTCTGCTTGCCAAGGGCAGTGTTAATTGTAGTTTCCAGAGTGGATACACAACATATATCTGTAGTGGCTTCATAAACTAGTCTGGTGGAATCATGTTCAATACCAACAGATGCTCCGCCTACTAGGACTCTTGTCAATGCCATCATCACGGATCTCACTCCCCCGCAAGCAGACATACTGCTGGTATTGATGTCCAAACATAAATCTTCTTTCAACGTATATTCCACTGCTCTAAGCCAGACTTCTGCTGTGGCTCATCGCATACACACCGACGGAACTTCTATTGTACGTCATCGACCATACCGTGTCTCTTACAGCGAACGAGAGATCATCGACAAGCACGTTGCTTATATGCTCAGGCAAAACATCATCCGCCCCTCCTCAAGCCCTTTGCCGTCACCTGTCATTCTCGTGCCAAAAAAGCCGACTCGGTGCGATTCTGCGTTGACTACTACGCATTAAACAAGGTAACCAAAAAAGACGTATATCTCTTGCCTCGCAGGGATGATGCCTTAGATTCCTTACAAGGAGCGGAATATATTTCGTGCCTTGGCCTGCGCTCCGGTTATTGGCAAATTCCAATGCACGAGGATGACAAAGAAAAAACTGCCTTTGCCACACCCGACGGACTTTACGAATTCAACGTCATGCCTTTCGGCCTCTGCAATGCTCCAGCAACGTTTGAACGAATGATAGACACTGTATTGCGGCGCCTTAAGTGAAAAACATGCGTATGTTACCTTGACAACATCGTAAAATTTTCTTCAACGTTCGAACAGCACTTGCAGCGCCTAGATGATGTTCTGGCGTGTGTGGCAGCTGCTGGCCTTCGGCTCAACACCAAAGAGTGCCACTTTGCAAGCAAAAGTATTAAAGTACTCGAGAATCTCGTCAGAAAAGATGGAATGCTGCCTAATCCCAAAACTATTACCGCCGTTTTTTACTTCGAGGTGCCTCAACGCGCCAAAAAGCTCCGAAGCTTTCTTAGCCTTGCGTCGTCCCTCCGGCACTTTATACGAGACTTAGCCGCCATTGCTGCGCCTCTTCACTTACTCCTTTTTTCGGAAACATCGTACATATGGTCGGAAAAATGCCAAATAGCTTTTGACACTTTCAAAAGTGCCCTCACGTCTGAGCCAGTGCTTTGTCATTTTGATAACGCCGCACCCGCTCTCCTTCATACTGATGCCAGCGGACACGGACTTGGCGCTGTACTTTTGCAACGAACAGAGCGTTATGGCGAACGTGTAATTGCATACGCTAGTCACACCCTCACAGCAGCAGAGAAAAACTACACCATCACCGAGAGGGAGTGTCTCGCTGTTGTCTGGGCCATCCAGAAGTTTCGACCATATCTTCACGGCCGCCATTTTACCTTCGTCACGGACCATCACGCTTTGTGCTGGTTGTCGACGTTGAAGAATTTCTCTCGACGTCTCGGTCGCTGGATACTTAAGAATACGAGTTCGGCGTTACCTACAAATCCGGCAAGAAACACAACGATGCCGGTGCCCTAAGCCGCTGTCTTTTACAATACTCATAAGGCACTCCTACCCTGACGCCAACTGTGAGTGAACCCATCAAAGCGTTTCCGTCAGTTCATTCACTCGCAGCTGTCGACTTTCTTTCTACTTTCGGCAACGAGACGTTTGCATCCCATCAACGCAGCGACACCTACAGTCACTCTATAGTGCAGCGCCTTCAAGGCTCCTTTCGTCCTCCCAACACCCGCGCCCATTGACAGCTGCGGAACTTCAAGACTGAAAAGTGAATTCTTTACCGCATTGTCTTCCACCCCGAAGGACAGTGCTGGGTTCCTGTCCCTCCTCGTTCTCTATGGGCGCAGATTTTAGAGGCATTTCACGATGATCTCAAGGCTGGTCATCTCGGTTTTCAAAAACCTATGAACGCATCCACAGTCTTTTTGTCTGGCCTCGGCTTTCCACCAGCGTAGTGCAATATGTTGCATCATGCTCGCTCTGCCAACGCCGCAAACAACCTACTTCTTCCCCGGCCAGTCTCCTACAACCTCTCTCGTGTCCTGACGCTTCCTTCGATGTTAACAGCATGGACCTCTACAGACCACTACTTCCTTCACAACCACTTCCTTCAAGATCGGCAAAGAACATTGCCACATTTTTTCCGTAGGCAATCTTTCTGAGACACGGTTCACCACGCATCCCAAGACTAACGATGGTGCTTCCATTAAGCTTTGACCGATATAATATCTATGTATATCCATGCCGACCACTCCATCCTGCCATTCGTGACTTTTGCGTACAATACCACTACGCAGCGCACCACGGGCTATTCCCCTTTCTTTCTTGTCTATGGCTGGTAACCGACATCTCCGCTCGACATCTCATTTTTAACGCCCCTGTGAACTTGTCATCGTCATCGAGTGAACACTTAATTTCTCGCCTGGCCGATTGTCGCCGACGCGCCAACCTCAATACAAAGGCAAGCCAACAAAAACGGAAGACTCGCTAAGATGGCACCCACCATGTAGTTCACTTCAATGCTGAAGACGAAGTACTGTTGTGGACCCCAACGTGAATTCCCGGCCTGTTTGATAAGATTCATTCACGTTTCATTGGCCCCTACGCTATAGTCGAGCAAACGTCTTTTGTTAACTGCCGAGTAACCCCTGTTATCATGCCTTCTGACGGTCGTTTTTGTGGTACGGAGGTTGTTCATGTGTCGTGCTTAAAACCATTCATGCGACGTACATCACTGTCATTACCAGCGGCCACATTGGCCACTTTTGCACGAGCACGAAATTAGTGTAATCACAATGTTCACAGCGTTTCACTTTCACTTACTTCATCTGTTTATACTCACCATCACGAAAAACGTCGTTTTTGTTTGAAGCGTTGATCAGCTGATTCGGCCTAATAAACGTCGTCGCGACCCCAACGCTGCTACTCTCTTACAATATCTACATTGAAGCCGCCTACAAATATACAGGACGTAAAAGAGAATGGGTGGACAGATGCATAGGTGACGAACGGATGGACGAACAGATGCACGCACAGAATGATACATGCATGAAGGGACGCAACATGCACGGACGGACGTACTGATGGATGGACAGATCTACAGACAGATGGACGGACTGCGCAGGTGATTATGTATTGCTCTGTCATATGTTTCGTGTACAAATATTCGTGTACATATAAAGTTGGTTTCTTACACAAGTGCCTTGTTTTGCGTTGGCAAGGGGTTCAGTTCCGGTTCCAGTTTTACAAAGCGTCACGCACGAAGACGACAAGAGTCGGCCATAAGCGCCCCCCAAAAATAGCGAGCCTTTCTATTATCAGTAAAACGGGGCCAATCAAAGCTTGACCTGTGCGATAGGTTATCCGCCGTAATGGTGCCTGAGGTATCTTGCTTTCTCTGTTTCTTTTTATTGCATCGCGCAAACCTTCACCCTCACGCTTTCTTTACTCTATGCCACAAATTTGACTTGCAACGATGTGCTTGACGACGCAACACTTTTGTTGTTACAGGCAGCAAACACGGTTGGCATGAAACATTGAAAGGCAAAAATGAGATGGGGCAATGCGAAATTACAAGTGACCTCAAGGAAAGTGTAGATAGCTGATCGTTAACAAGCCCCCAAAATAAAAATAACCACTTATTTGAAAACGGCGTTACAGCTACAGATGTGGTGGGTGTCCTTTTGAGGCCTTATTTGTGCACTCTCGCATTTCTGTACCCTCGCTGACGCCCAGCTTTTTGCGAATTATGTCCCACCACCACCGAAATATTGTCACAATGCAGAAACAGCAGCAGTCGAATCCAGGGATCTCACTTTATTTGTATTAGAATACTGGCAAACTGATCGGGAGAGAACCTCGTCTTCTTCACTCGCTGCGCGTGTTCTTCGTTGTCCTCTTCGCGTTGCATATTCAATGTGGCATTTGCCCCCCTCCAGAGAGCAGCGTCCCGATGCTCTTCTACAAAAGACGGTGTAGTAGGTGTATGGTGTAAATCAGTCCGAAAAGTAGGGCTTCATTCGCACAACATGCACGATTTCTGGTTTTTGCTGGCGAGTTGTCAAGGGGTTGTCAGGAACGACCATGTAATTAACGTCACTCAGGCGTTGTAAAACTGTGTAGGGGCCAAAATACTTCTTCAGCAATTTTTCAGACAGTCCCCGGCGGCGGATAGGACTCCATACCCAGACTTTGTCGCCGGCCCGATAGACGACATGTCGGTGTCGCAGATTATAACGTTGGGCGTCGTAATTTTGCTGCTGGGTGATTCGGACGCGCGCAAGCTGCCTCGCTTCTTCTGCTCGTTGGATAAAAGATGCAGCGTCCAAATCGATGTCATTGCAGTCGTGCAGTAACATGGCGTCAAGCATCGTCGTCACTTCACGGCCATGAAGGAGACTGAACGGCGTTCTTCGTGTAGTTTCTTGCTGCGCTGTATTATAGGCGAACGTGATGTACGGTAGAATGTCGTCCCAGTTCTTGTGATCCACGTCAACGTACATATTCAACATGTCGGCAATAGTCTTGTTGAGGCGTTCTGTTAGGCCGTTGGTTTGTGGATGGTAGGAAGTGGTTTTCCGATGGGCGGTTCCACTGAGCTCAAGCACTGTCTTCAGGAGCGCGGCCGTGAAAGCGGCACCTCGATCCGTTATTATGATTGTTGGAGCACCATGCCTCAGGACGATATTTTCTACGAAGAATCGTGCGGCTTCAACGGCGGTGCCACTTGACAAAGCCTTTGTTTCGGCATAGCGCGTAAGATAATCAGTGGCGACTATTACCAACTTGTTGCCAGCATGGGAAGTCGGATATGGTCCAAGAAGATCCATTCCAATTTGGGCAAAAGGTACCGTGGGCACTTGAATTGGTTGTAATAGCCCAGCTGGTTTTAACGGTGGCGATTTTCGTCGTTGGCAATCGAGGCACGTGCGCACGTAATGCTTCACAATAGCTGGAAGTCTTGGCCAGTAGTATTTCTGTTGGATTCTGGCCAATGTGTGTGTGTATCCGAGATGACCAGACGTTGGCTCATCGTGGCAAGCACAAAGTATCTCCTCACGAAGTGACGTCGGAACGACAAGTAGGTGGGTGCTTCCTCTGAGAGAAAAGTTCTTCTTATAGAGAACACCACTACGTACGCAGAATGACGGCAGGCTCCTTGAAAATCTTCTGGGGACGGTTGTTGTCCGGCCATTCAAAAATTCAATAAGAGGAAGCAACTCACTGTCTTCTTTCTGCTTGCACGAAATCGTAGTGGTGTCAACGACTCCTACAAACGCCATGCTGTCATCTTCTGTGTCATCGTCGCGCTTTATCGGTGACCTTGATAAGCAATCGGCGTCGGCGTGCTGCCATCCGGACTTATACACGACCGTCATATCAAACTCTTGAAGGCGTAAGCTCCACCGTGCGAGCCGACCAGACGGGTCTTTCAAGTTGGTCAGCCAGCAGAGGGAATGATGGTCGCTGACTACGTGGAAGGAACGACCATAGAGGTACGGACGAAACTTCATAACCGCCCATACGACAGCAAGACACTCTTTTTCCGTTGTGGAGTAGTTGGACTCGGCGCGGGAAAGCGTCCTACTAGCATATGCGATCACACGCTCGGCTGAGTCTTGCCACTGGACGAGTACAGCGCCTAAACCCACGTTGCTGGCATCTGTATGGACCATGGTAGGAGCATCCTCATCAAAGTGAGCAAGTACAGGCGGAGTCTGCAGGCGCTGTCGGAGATTGTCAAATGCCACCTGTTGATCGTCGCCCCATGTGAACGAAACGTCTTCTCTTGTGAGTCGTGTTAACGGCGAGGCTTTGTTGGAGAAATTGGCAATAAACCTTCGGTAGTATGCGCATAGGCCAAGGAAACGCCTGACTGCTTTCTTGTCTTTTGGTACCGGAAATTTTCTGACGGCCGCAATCTTATCGGGATCAGGTCGAACACCTTCATGGCTCACCACATGGCCTAAAAATTCAAGCTCCTTGAAACCGAAATGACACTTCTCGGGTTTCAGTGTCAGGCCGGCAGACCTTATTGCCCTAAATACCGATAGCAGCCTGCTCAGGTGTTCCTCAAATGTTTTTGAAAAAACAATGATGTCGTCCAGATAGACCAGACATGTCTGCCACTTAAGGCCTGACAGAACGGTATCCATAAGTCTCTGAAACGTTGCGGGGGCTGAGCACAATCCGAATGGCAAGACTTTAAATTCATAAAGCCCGTAAGGCGTTACAAAAGCCGTTTTTTCTCTATCTCGCTCGTCGACCTCTATTTGCCAATACCCACTTTTGAGGTCCATTGACAAAAAGTAGCGTGCATACCTCAGCCTGTCGAGTGAATCATCGATGCGCGGTAATGGGTACACGTCTTTCTTTGTCACACGGTTCAGCTTGCGGTAGTCGACACAAAATCGCAAGCTTCCGTCTTTCTTTTTAACCAGCACTACCGGCGATGCCCAAGGACTTCTTGACGGCTGGATGACGTCATCATCGAGCATTTTCTTCACTTGTTCCTGGATTGCTTCACGCTCTTTCGGTGCTACGCGGTATGGGTTCTGTCGTATTGGCCTTGCCGTCTCCTCCGTTATTATCCGATGCTTCGTCAGTGGCGTTTGACTGACCATCGAGGTCGATGAAAAACAGTCTTTGAACTGGTGAAGAAGATCTACTAGACGCTGTCTCTGCGCTGGTGACAAATCCGAGCTCACGTCAATAGATGGTGGGGCTGACGTGGCTTGCGGTTCGTCCTGTTGTACTACACAGCACTCGCGGATTTCGGTGATCTCGTCGAAGTAGGCAACTGTAGTGCCTTGTGTAATGTGTCGTCGCTCGTTAGTAAAATTCGTCAACAGAACCTCTGCTTCACCGCACACAACGTTGACGATACTTCTGGCAATTGCAACACCGCGAGAGAGTAGGAGCGTCAATACTTGTTCAGCGATTCGTTCTCCAGTATTCTGCTCGCTGCACGTGACTGGAACAAGGCGGCACGATAACGGAAGTATGGTCACATCGTCAATGACTCGTAGGGATTTTCGGTGTAGCGCTGCGCTTTGATCCGCTGAAAAGGTCAGTACACCGTCCGGAATATTGATGATGGCACCATATTCACGCAAGAAATCCATCCCCAAGATTGCCTGTTTGCAACACTCAGAAAGGATAACAAAAGTTGCGACGAAGGATGCATCCCCTATCTTCATTCTTGCGGTGCACTTTCCGGTAGGTGTGAGTAGCTGCCCTCCAGCTCCTCTAATCTGCGGTCCTGTTCATTCCATTCTAACCTTCCTGAGCGTGTCTGCCAGACTCCCACTCATTATTGAGAAGTCCGCGCCAGTGTCGACCAATGCCATGACGTCATGTCCGTCAATCGTAATTGCAACTTCGGCAGTAACAACCCCATCTTTCGTCGATTCATTGAAAATGTGTCTCTTCGCTCGGCAGTAATGGGGGATTTTCAGCACTTCGACGATTCGCAACCTTCCCCCCCAAGGTCGCTGTTTTTAGTTTCCCCGGCGTGGGCTAGGCGATCTCCTTCTTGGCATGTCAGTGGTGCTCCGTCTAGAGGATGGAGAATAACGCCCAGGAGAGGGTGAGCGTGACCGAAACCCAGGAGGAACATCCCGCGGGGTCATGACACTCGTGTCGACGTCAGATGTTCCGTTGAAATGGCGCCGAGGAACCGTAGAAGGAAACCCTTGGTATCCTGCGGCGCGATACGGGCAATACCGAACGATGTGGCCTGCTTCCCCACAGTGAAAGTACAGGGGCCTGTGATCAGGGGTACGCCAGATGTCAGTTTTGCGAAGTGGTGGCCGCCTCGGCATCGAAGTTTCTCTGTAGTACCAAGGCGCTGTCGGCGGATGTTGCTGGTGGTACTGATGTGGTGTCGGCACGTTCGCTGGCTGTCGGCGGACTACGTCTGCATAGCTTGCCCTGGGACTGCTCGTGTTCGGCTCAGGAAGCGAGAGCGCTTGCCTGATCTCCTGGCGTACAACTTCCGTTACTGAGGCGATCGCGCAGTCATCCGGTTTGGCGACGAGTTTCTTGACCTCTTCTTGTACGATTTCTCGTATTAGTTGGGGCAAAGAACCTTCGTCGGGTGTTGTTGCTGTGGTAGAGGCTGCCACGCTGATCGGTGCACTGTGGGTTGGGCGGTCATACTGGCGATAACGTAGATGCAGTGCGCGTTCGATAGATGTCGCCTCCTTGGAGAATTCATCCACACTTGTAGGCGGGTTTCGTACGAGGCCAGCGAACAGCTGCTCCTTAACGCCCCGCATGAGGTGGCTAACCTTTTTGGCTTCGGGCATATTAGGATCTGCTCGACGAAATAGCCGCGCCATGTCCTCAACAAACATCGTAACGGATTCATTTGGTTTCTGAATCCGTGACTCGAGGAGACGCTGTGCGATTTCTCGTCTTTCAGTGCTCGCGAACGTGTCGAGAAACTTCTGCCGGAACTCGTCCCAAGACGACCACACGCGATTCGTGAACCACGTTCGGGCTCCGTCTTGAAGCGGAAAATAAACGTAGCCCAATTTCTGTGTGGTGTTCCACCCGCTAACATTCGCTGTGTGCTCGAATTCCTCGAGCCAATCATGTGCATCCTCATATGCGTTTCCGTGGAAGTCAACCGGAAGTCTAGGGTTCAAAACAGTCACCTGTGTCGTGCTTGTGCTGGACATGTTGGGGCCAGTGCTTCCAGGCGCCGTCATGCTTTCTGATACAGTCACGCTTTCCGGCAATGGACCAAACTCCGGGCTGAGGCCTAACAGGCGCCGGCTGCTGCGGTGAACGGGGGTGTCGATGCGCGGAAGTCTTTCTTGACCAGATGCGGGGCTGTTGTCCGGCGTCCCGAACATGTACCCAGCGCCTCCACCAGTGTCACAATGCAGAAACAGCAGCAGTCGAATCCAGGGATCTCACTTTAATTGTATTAGAATACTGGCAAACTGATCGGGAGAGAACCTCGTCTTCTTCACTCGCTGCGCGTGTTCTTCGTTGTCCTCTTCGCGTTGCATATTCAATGTGGCAATATGTAGCTACTAGAAGCGTCACTTACGAGGTGTAAAGAGCAGGCTTGTCCGCAATGGAAACCAGATAGCTTTGATGTAAGGTTACACACCTTATTTGTCTTCGTAATAACGTTTGTAAATAATAATATGGTGACCAGACTGACATAATTTTACTGAATTACCTCGCGAGGAGTTGTCAGCGTTTGCAGTACAAACTGAATACGCTTCTTGAACTCTGTCCGGTCTGGTCAGACCTCAAATACAGAACGATCATTCATAGAGAATTCTACCCGGGAAACGGCCGATGAAGATTCAGTTACTTCATGCCCCGATAATCCGTCCTCAAGAGCATATATTTCTAATCGCTGGCCACAGAGAGTACAAGTCACTACTTTACAAGCAATTATTTTTCCTGTGCCGGCTCTTTTTTGAGCCTGACACGGCCATTTGAAAACACCAAGCAGTGGTCATATTTTTCAGCCTAAATGGGATCTTGTAGCAGCAGAAATGCACGTGCGGCCGGCTTATCGGCTACCGACACGCTCTGAAACTTGGTTAGCAATACAACTAACTGTAGGAGGACCCTGATTCATGGAAACGTACACCAGCAGGGTAACTGGCGAAACATGGGAGAGGCCTTTGTCCTGCAGTGGACGTTGTCAGGCTGATCATGATGATGATGACACAAGCAGATATGAACCGAGAGCCTGACCGGCAAACTTCGTCATAGGTCAGGTCACTTGGCCTCGCTATAACTGAGTCAACTTTAAATCTGAACTGTGAGTCTTAGCCAGTGTCACCAATCCCGTCAATGGTGAAAGAATAGCTGGTCTCATTTCAAAGGCTGATGTATCTATTCCCCGAAAACCACCACAAAAGCAAGAACAATTTTGTGTTGGCCCCTTTGATGATCAACGAATGCCGGCTGTGGTCCGAACAACGAGGCTGAGTCGAGATATTATGACAAAAAAATATATTTTCAGATAGTGCAGAACAAACAACACACCAACGTGCACCATCAGCAGTTGTCAAACACAAATGACACAACTCATAAGAAACTCTGAAATATTCAAAACAACGGGCATAAACAACACGCGCTACAGTGCAATCTAATGCATTAACTAATCAATACACTGATAGACTGAAATGTTCGTAAAACGTATTCAGACAATGTTTCTTGGAACAAAACTTAAATTCTTCTCCTCGAGGGAACAATCACTCACATTCCTGCGTGGGTAGACGTCCCGCTGCGTCCTAGGTTTCTCTTCCACGAAACTCTCATGTCCTCAACTGACTGCACATCAACAACGAAACTTCTTCGGCAGCAAGATAACGGCAACTCACGCGCTTCTATTGCAGGTCACGTCTTCGTCTACTGGCGGAAAACACTAATTTCATCTGCTTTGTCACTTTAGGACAAGTCTTCGCTTGCTGGCAGAAAACATTGACTTCACCACCTTCACCGGCTGCTTATATTCGTTCGTGCTGGGTGCTCCGAAGTTTCCAGACATTTATTCGGTGCACCACAAAGCCAAGGCGGAAATAGAGGCGAGACCTTTTGCAAAGTTTACTGAACCTATTACGCAACCAGGTAGTGACTTACTTTTTCTGTCTCAATATTTCTAGTGTTCGCTCATGTTAGATCTGAACATTAATCGAAGTTCACCCTGATTCCCAAGTGCCTGCATTACTGCTGATGTTTCGACTAAGTCAAACGCCTTCTCGTCATCTATAAAAGCTATGCGGTAAGGTTTTATTCCACGCATTTCTTTATTACCTGAATATATGTATATGTTCTATTGTGAAGTAGTCTGTATGAAATCATGCTAAGCCCTTCAGTTGATTGAACTTTCATCATCATCATCAGCAGCAGCAGTAGCATGGCTACGTCCACTGCCGGACAAAGGCCTCTCCCATGTTCCGCCAGTTATCTCGGTCATGTGCTTGCTGCTGCCAATTTATACCCGCAAACTTCTTAATCTCATCTGCCCACCTGACCTTGTCTCCTTCTAATCCTCTTGACTTCTCTGGGAGTACAGTTAGTTACCCTTAATGACCAGCGGTTATGCTGTCTACGCGCTGCATGCCCAGCCCATGTCCATTTCCTTTGATTTCAACTATGAGATCCTTAACTTCCGTTGGTTTCTTAATCCACTCTGCTCTGTTCTTGTCTCTTGAGGTTGCACCTACCAATTTTCTTTCCATTTCCCGCTGCGTTGTCCTGAATTTAAGCTGAACCCTCTTTGTAGGTTTCTCCTCCGTAGCGAAATACCGGTACGATACAGCTGGTATATACATTCCTCTTGAGGAATAGGGGCTATATACCTGTAATAATTTGAGAGTGCTTGCCCAATGTGCTCCACTCCATTCTTATTCTTCTAGTTACTTCAATCTCGTGGTTCAGCTCCGCGGTTATTACCTGCCCTAAATAGACATAGTCTTTTACACCTTGAAGTGGACTATATCCCATCTCAAAGCACTGCTCTCTTTTGAGGTTGTTTTGCATTAGTTTTGTTTTCTGCAGATTAATTTCAAGAGCCATATTTCTGCTCTTCTTGTCTAACTCCGTAATCATGAGTTGACATTTCTCCCCTGAGTTTCTCAGCAATGTACTTTCATCGGCGAAGCGTAGGTTACTAAGGTACTCTCCATTAGCTCTTATCCCTAACTGTTCCCATTTTAGGCCTCTAAAAACCTCTTGTAAGCACTCGGCATATAGCATTGGGGAGATTGTATTTCCCTGCTTTACGCCCTTCTTGATTGGTGTTCTGCGGCTTTCTTTATGAAGCACTATGATAGCAGTTGATCTCTTGTAGATTTCTTCCAGGATGTTTATATATGCTGCAACGACGCCCTGTTTCCGCAGTACCTGCATGACTGCTGATATTTCTACTGAATCAAATGCCTTCTCTTTATATATGAAGGCTATGAATAGTGGTTGGTTATATTCTGAGCATTTCTCCATTCCCTGATTGATAGTACGAATGTGGTCGATTGTTGAGTAGCCTGTTCGAAATTCTGCTTGTTCCTTTGGTTGATTGAATTCTAATGCTTTCTTAACTCTGTTAGCAATTACCTCTGTAAATAGCTTGTATACTTTGGAGAGCAAGCTCATCAGCCTGTAACTCTTCAAGTCCTTGTCATCTCCTATGTTGTGTATTAAGATGATGCTAGCAATCTTCTAAGACCCTTGTACTCTTCCCGTCAGGAGACACCTTGTAAACAGGATTGCTAGTTTTTCTACCACAATCTGTCCTCCATCTTTCAGCAGATCTTATGTTACCTGATACTCACCAGCATCTTTGCCTCTGTGCATACATTCGAAGGCTTTTCTGCCTTCTTCTATTAATACTGGTGGGGTGTCATTTGTTTTACTGCTAGTTCTTACAGTATTAGGTTCGTGGTTGTTCTGGCTACTTTACAGATCTCTGAGAAGCTGCTCCACTATTTTACCCATCATATTCATATCGGTATTTATTTTGCCTTTTTTGTCCCTTAGTGCATACATCCGATTTTGTCTATCCCAAGTTTTTTCTTCACTGCTTTGATGCTTCCTCCGGTTTTCAGAGTGTGTTCGATTCTCTTAGTGTTATACCTTCTTACATTGGATACGTTACGCTTAGTAATCAATTTGAAAGCTCTCAGTGATATTTTGTCTGTTGTACTTGAGACGTTCATTCTTTGGCGCTTCCTAATGAGATTCTTCGCTTCCTGGGAAAGCTTTCCAGGGTCCTCTCTAACTAGTCTGCCTCCAACTTCCGCTGCACACTCCGTAATGATACTCGTCAGATTATCATTCATTGTACCTACGCTAAGGTTGGTTTCCTCAATAAGAGCCGAGTACTAGTGCTGAAGCAAGACTGTATTCCTGTACTTTCTCTCTTAGCGCTAGCTCATTGATTGGCTTCTTGTGTATCAGTTTCTGTCGTTCCTTATTCAAGTATAGGCAAATCCAAGACAATACCATTCTATGGTCACTGCATCGTACCTTGACAAGCACTTCCACATCCTGCAGGATGCATGGGTGTGCACTCATTATAAAGTCTATTTTGTTTTTATTTTCGCCATCAAGGCCTCTTACACTCCTACTATGTCCACTTACAGTTTCCTCAATTTCGGTAGAAGGTATTAAAAACTAGTGAAATATTGCGTGATTGAACTTTATTTGGCCCTAAATATATTAGCCATTATTTTTGTAAACAGTTTGTCGAGAACAGACAGTGAGCAGAACAGCTTGGGATTTTTAAGACCTTGACGACTTCTTTCTTATGGATTAAAATGATGTTGGCGTTCTTCGAAGATTATGTTATCCTTCTCGTCAAGAGACCCTTCATATATAGTGGGGCTATTTTTCCTAACACAATTTCTCCGTCCGCTTTCAGGAGGTCCGTTGTCATCCTATTTAACCAGCGGTTCTGCATCTTTGCATTCCTTCTAGGCCTTTCCTTACTTTCCCTGTCGTTACTGAAAGAAGGTCGAATTTCTCTGGGGTATTAGTGCTTTTTACAATATCATGGTGGTTGAGCAAAGTACCTTTTTGTGGTGCTTTTAGCTCAGCGATCAGAACTCCTCTAGGCCCTGCACGATCATCTAGCGGCAGGACACCTTGGTGTTTCTCACATGCTCACAAAGATAAAAAAGGTAATACTGGCCACGACTTCCCGCTGACGTCACTCGCAACGTCAGAACCTGCCGCGACTGTTAGCGGCGAGAGTGGCCGCCGACTAGTCAAGCCGGACTTCTCCAGCCCATCGAGCCACCTTGTTTGATTTGTGGGGTTTAACGTCCCAAAACCACTATATGATTATGAGAGACGCCGTAGTGGAGGGCTCCGGAAATTTAGACCACCTGGGGTTCTTTACCATGCACCCAAATCTGAGCACACGGGCCTACAACATTTCCGCCTCCATCGGAAATGCAGCCGCCGCAGCCGGGATTTGAACCCGCGCCCTGCGGGTCAGCAGCCTAGTACCTTAGCCACTAGACCACCGCGGCGGGGCCATCGAGCCACCTTGCCGGCCGTTCCAGCAAATTGCCGTGGACTTACTGGGGCCGTTCCCGGCGTCGAATTCCGGGAAGAAATGGATCGTCATAGCTACTGACTACCTCACACGCTATGCCAAAATAAAGGCCCTCCCCAAGGGCAGTGCCTCCGAGGCAGCTAGGTTCTTCGTCGAGAACATAGTTCTGCGTCACGGAGCTCCACAGGTCCTCATTAGTGATGGAGGTACAGCCTTTATGGCAGACCTAACTCAGGCGATGCTAAGGTATAGCCAGACAAGACCACCGCACCACCGCCTACCATCCACAAACCAACGGCCTCACCAAACTTCTTAATAAGACGATCGCTGATATGCTGGCTATTTACGTCAACGTCGAGCACAAGAGGTGGGATGAAATCCTTCTGTACGTGACCTTCACGTACAATACGGCTGTGCCAGAAACGACCAGATGACGCCGTACAAGTTGCTCTATGGAAAAAGCCTGGCAACGGCACTCGACGCTATGCTTGCAAACGTCGCTGACGAAGAGAACCCCACGTCAGCTCTTACTTTCAGCGTGCTGAAGAAGCTCGTCAACTCGCCCGCGTGCGCATCAAGAATCAGAACACGACCGATAGCCACCGTTACAATCTTCGACGAAGCTTCCTTGAGTACCAGCCCGGAACTGTGTCTGGGCATGGACGCATGCCGATACGCCGACGTGGGCTCAGTGTAAAACTTCTGTAACGGTACTTTCGACTGCAAAGAGTAGTTCGACATCTCTGCCCACTCGACTACGAGGTTGTTCCTGACGGTATTACGAACTCTCAATGGTGCCGTGCTTGACCTGAAGTCATCCATGTCGTGTGCCCCAAGCCATTACATGCGCGAACCTAAGGACCGTATTTTGTTTTGTAGCTGTGCATTATTGCTTGTACTTATTGTTTATTGTCTTCATAATTGTACCTCCGTCTTTTGTTAAAAACATCTGGCGATGCCTTTATCAGAGGGGGGCATTGCCACGTTCCTTTCGTCAAGTCTTGTCATCACCCTGTTACACTCCGTTCAGTGCGAACCACGCCTACGATAGTAAAGATGCTTCTAAGCTTTAGTAGATCGTTTTGTTAAGGTTACGCTCACTTCGAGAATGTCACAGATTATTCGGGAACTTACGTCACCGCTAGCGATAACGCTAGAATAGAGAGTTTTAGTACTGCGGAATGGTGCTACGTACGCATCACGCAAGCGCCTTGCGTTACGTGGCGTCGTTTGCCACTAATCAGCTTTTAGTACGCCGTAGTACCCGCGTACGTAACGAGCGTGAAGCGTGTTGCGCCAACTGGTAGATCGAAATAGAAGCACGTGTTGTTGACAGCCAATGTGAGCCAATCCAAGTGTTATAGCCAGATTATGGCCATTATTTAAGCCACAGAACTGGTCGGTGCTTGCCTTCGATGCCGCCATTTTGCAAAACGAAGTCTCGCGCTGGCGCGAACTTGTTCGAGAGCGGCGCGATCACCTCATACGTACGCACGCACGCATCTCATGCGTGCGTACGTAGCAGCTGCGTACGTAATGCGATATGTGCGCGTTGCGGTCTGCGCATGCGCACTACGCAGAACGTGGCGTTCTTACGTACGCAACGCCGCCACGTACGCAGCGTACGCAGTACTAAAACTCTCTAATATTCGATGACAAGGATATACGTGCGGACACGCTTCGCCGCTTATCAAGTGATTGACGGCCGACGCTTCGTTCGCCGCTATCAGTGCGAGTGCCTCACTGTAATCTTACGTTTATTTTGATGGCCAGAAGTGCGGCCGGAATGAACAGTTTCATCTTCGATCTGTGGTCGACTCCGTTCAGTCACGTCACGACTGCAAGACAATATATATATATATATCAGTGAAGTATTGGTTTGCCTTTGGTTGTCATTTAAGTAGTATGAGACGCGGCACTCCAAAAAAACATTTGTCATGTGAACGTTTCGGTCAGGGTTGTAACCGGAACACTAACGTAATGTTTTTTTTAAGTGTCACCTGTTATATTTATATGTAGATTGCTTTACAATGCCTGAAAAACAGACCGCGCGCATCGGTTTCACATATTTGAAGTGTAGGTTGGAACGATGAGGGAGAGGCAAATTGTGATTGTCAATGTATTTCTGCCTTCAGCGCCTGATTGGTTCTCTCAAGCCACAATAAGTCAGTAAGATTACTCATTGTGGCATAGAAAATCTTCAATGCAGGTGACAGGTGCATTAGCTTGGCTTTTATTTCTCTTTCAGTGAAACAGTTGTTTTACTTGAGTGTGACTCAGGTATTGAGTACCTGTGACAGTGGGTGGTGCGTATATGTACCGCGCTCTCTTCGGAACAAACACCGTTACACGGGCCGCTTTATGTACTCTCTTTCTGACCGTTGTCAACTTCGCGCCTTACACTCCAAACACTCCTTATGTCGTGTCATCACACAAAACTGCAAATAATGTTTTACGGGTGTTGGAAACAGACTTCGTATCAGTGTTTCGATAAACAATAACATCCCTAGCTCCTAAATGGTATTGCAAGTAAAAATTATTATCATGCAAACGTAAAGACTAAGACACACTGCCCAATGTGTCGTCTTCTTGTCACTGTGTTGTCTTCTTGGAAGTCTACCGCGTGTTCTTGTTAGGCAAGAGACGATTTCCTTTGTCAAAATTTATTTTAGGGCACAAGGTGGTTTACAGTTCATAAGGCTTAAAATCGAATCTTTGCATACATAATAGGTGGTTTTATTGCACTATGCTTGTATATTATAGTTAACATGCTTCAATAGACTTTTCATGAAATAATTCATCATTGCACTCTTATGTATTGGGGTTGAACATCCATCCATCACAATAAGTTTTGTCAGCCGGAATTCCTAGTGTAATCATAGTCCAGAGGGTATCTCCACATTTGTCGTCGATCGGGTGCTGCACAGTAGAATTATTCAATTAGCTATTTTTGCAAGCATGTAATAATGTGTAAAGTAGCAGTCGATGTCTCCTGAAATGCTCAGTATACGTACTTCAATAAAGCTTCTTGTTGGATGAGATAATACATGACAATAAAGGATAAAAAAGTGCCACTTCAATGCACAATTCAGGCGAGATTACGGCAACAGAGGCAATGTTTTCAAGAGTTCAGACTTTAAAGCTCAAGGTGACCTATTCGTCATCTCTTGAAGAGCCCTTCAACACGTTGCCCAGCAATAACCAAGCCGCAGCAGCGCACCAGCTGAGTTTGAGCTCTTCTAGCCTCGCATGCACCGAAGAGCAGCCACCGCACAAGCCACGCTTGCCAATGATTGATTCCGTGCCACAGACACGCCAGTTTGGCCGGTGTGGGGCGAGCCGCGTACGAGTGGCTAAAAGCACGCTCTCCTACCGGGGGTGCCAAAGCCAGGTTACCACATTACTTGGTTGGCTCTAGGGCCAGCAGCTTCCTGCATAATATGTGAGAGGCTGTAGTTCGACTTCATCTTGCCTACGCCAAGAAAAGAGCTGGCATTGACCGAAGAAACCAGGTTAAGCCCATTAAGTTAACCAGTTTCGCAGCTTTTTGAGCTCGTGTAAAGTAATTGTTCAAACTTCCAACTACCTTTATTTTCTTGCCGTGCACCCATATATTTGATCTTGCCTTTGTTCTATTCTTGTCTTTTTCTGTAATAGTAGCGCATTTTGTGTACTTTAAGTTCACTGGCCAAATTAAAAATAACGCGCATAGTATAAAAAGCATGCCTAAAAAGTGCCTCCAGTAGGCAAGCATTTCTTACTTAATGCAGATACTTTTAGCGCTTCTATCTATCTACCTATCTATCTATCTATCTATCTATCCATCTATATATATATATATATATATATATATATATATATATATATATATATATATATATATATATATATATCATCGCCTATATCTGGGTTTTTTCGTGATCACCTCCAGAACATGCGGTTGACCAAATTTGTGCAGAAGGGCAAGAGGGATTAATGATTATGACCGTGTGGTCGAGACTTGAATAATCTGGGAATTCCTTCAAGTTGGATGTAAAATCCTTTCACCCAGAAATGCGCGGCACACCGTATTTCATGGACTGCGGTATGCAGGTATGCGCCGCAGGTGTTTTAACAGTTTCTATTCACCGGGGCGAAAACAGACACTTTTTATTCAGCTATAAGAGCCTTAAGAAAAACTGACATCAGCCGCATTCACTATACGATGCATAGAATAAAGGGTAGGGATGCACCGTAAACTAAACACCGAGATTTTTAGCCCAAGAACAAACGGCTTCTTTTATTCAGCAATCAAAGCAAAAACATAAACAGAAACACGTCTTCACCGGTCAATGTCTCGTTCCGCGCGACTGTTAGAGCACACATAATTTTCGTTTTGTGCACATTTTGGGCGTGGCATTTGCCTACCCCTAATGGGGCATCGCCCTTAAGTTGTTGTCGAATCAGTCAGTCGCTTACATACGGTTTGTTGCAAATTAAGGCGAAAAAAGGGCCGGCGGGCACGGGCACGAGCCAGGGCCGCTGCCTCGCTCATTTGTGTGCAGGAATGTGTTTCCCGTGTGCTGAAAGCGTGCTCCTACATGACGCTCCTATTCACCGTGCCTGACCCATGTATTGATACAGGTGATACTGACGTCACAGTTGCTACTTAAACCACTGCGAAATAAACGGTGGGGCTTTTTCTTGCTTGCCTATTGCCTGGACTGCCGTCGCCTCCTTTCTTTCACCAACCACCGATTGATGGCGGCGGACGCCGCTACGACGTGGTGTCTGAAGTTATGTGGTCCGCCCACCTTTAACGCCATCGGGGAAAAAGAGAGCCATTGAGACGTCGGCTCAAACCAAGGCTGCAATGGCCACTGCACCACTGCCAACTCCGCCGGGTCTTCAGAAACCACCGCCGCTGGACTGTGATACTACTTTGAAGTCGCCGGCATGGATACAACACTTCGACGACTGTCGATATGCATCGGGCCTGAATGAGCGCTCGGAGGAGGCGCAAGTGCGCACTTTGCTGTACACCATGGGGCTGCAAGCAAGTGACATCTTCGTTACCTTCAGTCTCTCTGCGGAAGATTCGAAGAAGTTCGAGCTGGTCAAAAAGAAGTTCGACGAGTACTTCATTAAAGAGACCAACGTTGTGCATGAGCGTCCTTGCTTCCTGAAGCGGCACCAGATGCCGGCCGAGTCTATTGACCAGTTCATGACGGCTCTACACATCTTGGCGGAAAAATGCGACTTCGGAGAATTCAAGAAGCGCCTCATCCGAGACCAGTTCGTCGTTGGCCTGCGGGACTAAAAGCTTTCCGAGTCGCTCCAAATGGACCCGAAGCTATCTCTCGCGACAGCTCTAGCAAAGGCCCGCCTGAAAGAGACAGTTCAGCAGCAACAAGCAGAGCTACGCATCTCCAACGAGGTTCACGACAGCACTCAGTCCAATCCATGTGAAGAAGTCAACGTCGACGCAGTGGGTCACGGCACGCAACCGCACCGCAGTGAGGACACTCGGCCGCCAGCAAATCGCTATGAATGACAGTGCATCTTCTGCGGCGGCCACTCTCACCCTAGGACAGACTGTCCAGCTACAGCGCAAAAGTGCTGTAACTGTGGCGTAAAGGGACATCTTGGAAAGGTGTGCCTCAAAGGGACTTTTCCAAGCAACAAGCGAAAGGTGCTAGTGTCGTCCGCACAAAAAAAAACACTGGGGAATTTTTTCTAGGCGCAGTGGAGGCGCCTGGCGTGAAGGCACGTTACGTTCAGGTATTGGTTAATGCAGTGCTTGTTTTCGCGAAGGTTGACTCGGGGGCAGAAGTGTCCGTCATTCCACCACCGTTTCCTGGATTTCCCACGAGCTTAGAAAAGACCGATGACATCTTGATAGGCACTAGCGGTGCCTGACTAAATGTTCTGGGCAAGTTTTAGGCAGATATAGATTAAAAGAGACAAACTTCTCGCCAAACATGTTACGTCATCAGTCCTTTGCGCCATGTACTGCTAGGGTCGCCAGCTCTGGAAGCATTAGGAGTTATTATGATCGCTGACTGTGTCGCTGAGAAAAAGTTTCACTATGAGGTTTTGTGCCCTCAGGTTTTTTGAAGACTTAGGCAGTATGCCCGAGGAGTATACAATCAGGCTAAAACCAGACACAGTTCCATTTGCAGTAAGCGCACCACGCAGGATTCCTATTCCGCTTCAGGAACCTCTGAAGCGGGAACTGGCTAAGGTGGAACAAAGCGTCGTAATTCGGGCAGTCGAAGGGCCAACCCAATTGTGTGCCGGCGTTGTTCACGTAAAAAAGCTCTCAGGAGACGTAAAGATCTCTGTTGACCTTACGCAGTTGAACAAGTTTGTCCTAAGAGAATGGTATACGTTGCCTACTGTAGACCAAACACTAGGCTCACTTGTTGCGCGAAATGGTTATCCAAAACTAGACGCCAATTCCGGATTCTACCAGGTGCGACACAACAAGGCCTCAGAACTACTGATCACGTTCATTACGCCGCTTGAGCTGTACTGTTTCACTCGGTTGCCGTTCAGTATTATTTCAGCCCCGGAGTACTTTTAAAGGAGAATGTCTGAAATCGTGGCAGGCCTTCCTGGTATCGTTAACCTGATGGAAATTATTCTAATATTTAACGACAACAAAAATCAACACGACTCAAGGCTATCGAACGTCTTAGCTAGGTTGGTCCAGTCTCCCATTATGCTTAAGAAAGCAAAGTGTGTATTTGGAGCACGAAGCATGAGTTTTTTGGGTCACTTTCTTGGTGAAGAAGGCGTAAAGCCTGGTCCGGCTAAACTCAGAGCCATTAAAGAGCTGAGTCTGCCCTCGAATATTTCACAATTGCGCAGTGTCCTCGGCAAGGCCAATCACCTAGGCCACTTTTTGCCGAACTTAGTGCAAACCACTGCCCCACTACGGGTGCTTTTGCAGAAAGAGACTGAATAGGTTGGAGGTTCATTTCAGAACACAGCATTCGATAGCTTAAAGGCTCTTATCTTCTCGGCAAAGTGTATGGCATGAACGATCCGTGACTTCCCACAATTCTTTTGGCGGATGCCTTCTCTTTTGGTCTCGGGGCCGTCTTTTTCCGAAAACAGAGTTGTGGTGAGCGCCACCTGATAGCGTTCGCTTCAAGGTCATTGACCAAAACCGAGCAGCCCTATGCGCAAGTCGAAAAGGAGGCACTAGCATTAACATAGGCTGCGGAAAGGTTTGACGAAAATATACAAGGTATCAATGTGACGTTCGAAACATACCACAAACCTCTTGTCTCTTTGCTCGGTAAGATGCCTATCGATTTGTTGACGCCAAGAGTGCAGCGCTTCAGAATGCGGTTGATGCGGTATCAATTTGAAATTGTGTACGTTCCCGGCAAAAGCTTGATTACGGCGGACGCTCTTTCACGAGCGCCGATGAAAGCAGATAAACTCGCTGGTGAACGGACCGTCTCAGAAATCTCACTATTTTTTAAATCTTGTGTTCAAGGGCTTCAAACGGGCGACAATTTTGTTAACAGAGTATGGGATGCTCAAAAGAGGGAGGTTGTTTGTCAGGCCTTGCTGAAGTTGTGTCGCCAAGGCTGGACAGAAAACAAAAACTTCCTTGCTACCTAGCTCCGTGCTGGCAGAAACGTGCCGTAAATGCCGAATGCAATGGCATGTTGCTAAAGGGGACTAGATTGGTAGTGCCTCAATGCCTAAGAAAAGAAATACTAACCAAGCTCTATGATCGGCATCAGGGCATCTAAAAGACAAGAACTTTGGCGAAAAAACTAGTCTGGTGGCCAGGCCTCAGCGAACAACTCGCACGGCAAGTAAAAAAATGTGTTACTTGTGCGCGGTTCGTCACCCAGAACTGTGAGCCGTTTATCTCAACCTTAACGCCAAGTTTCGCGTCGGAACAAGTTGGGGTCGACTTGTGTTTTGTCAACAACGATCACTACCTTGTCGCGGTCGTCTACCTGTCGTGATATTCTGAAGTAGCCCTTCTTCCCTCAACGAAAATAGGTGTGGTTATAGAAATGCTAAAAGCATTTTTGCACGTCATGACATTCCGGAGACCGTGATGACAGATAATGGACCACAGTTTTCTTGTACCGAGTTTCAGAAGTTTGCCCATGATTACGGCTTTGGTCACGTCACTGCAAGCCCTAGGTACTCTCAGGCTAATGGGGAAGTAGAATGTATGATTCTAATGATGAAGCATATGATACTCAAATCTAAGGACCCATAATTGGCTCGGCTTGCCTACAGGACCACTCCAGTCGTCCTCGGCTCTAGCCCGGCGGAAATCCTTATGGGCCAGCGTCTTCGGATAAAAGTTCCAATGGCACCGCAGCTCCGTGATCCAGTGCAGCCACCGCTACTTAGACTTGCGACCAAATACAGAGCCAAGAAAAAGTTGCAAGCGCAGTACTACAACAAACGCCACTGAGCCAGGAAGTCGAATAAACTAGCGCCAGGTAATTCTGTTTGGGTAACGGATGTGAAAGCCAGAGAAACTGTGTTTGCGACAGCCGCTACTCACCGTTCCTACATAATACGAAGCGAGGATGGGGTTACGCTGCGGCGTAATAGACGAATGCTGAACCACATGCCACAACAAGGAAAGCGTGCAGGCAGCTACCAGTTCCCAAACGAAAGTGAGTCAGCCGACTTGGTTTCGACGAAAAGGGCGCCACCCGCCGCCACAACGTCAGCTTCAGTGCCTACAGGTTCTCAGGCAGTGATTTCCACGCCAGTACCTTCAGCTTTGTGACTGTGACCAGGTCGGGCAGATGTTGTAGGCCCGTGTGCTCAGATTTGGGTGCACGTTAAAGAACCCCAGGTGGTCTAAATTTCCGGAGCCCTCCACTACGGCGTCTCTCATAATCATATGGTGGTTTTGGGACGTTAAACCCCACAAATCAATCAGGTCGGGCAGAGCAATTAAGTGACCGGCTGGCTACGGTATTAATGAATACGCTTTTGTTCGTGATTCGTTACCACTGGGGTTCTTGGTTTTGATCATGTGTGAATGTCTAAATTCCACACGCAAAACCACTCTTTTTTTGCAAAAGGGGGATACGGCGGAATGTGTTTTCCGTGTGCTGAAAGCGCGCTCCTACATGACGCGCTCACCGTCATGTAGAACCGTCATTCACCGTGCCTGGCCCACGTATAGAAACACGTGGTACTGACGTCACAGTTGCTACTTAAAACACTGCGAAATAAATCGCGGGGATCTTTCTTGCTTGCCTATCACCTAGACTGCCGTCGCCTCCTTTCTTTCACCAACCACTGACTGATTGCGGCGGACACCGCTTTAGTCGGTGATTCCTTGACTTTCAACGCAGCCAGATGATTGGGTCCGGGTCCCCTTCGTTTCCCTCAGCGTCTACCGGATTACTTGGCGACTCCCAGTCCACCGCATGGTGTTTATTGGGGTCGGTCGCAGGGCATTTCGCTAGGCTTGCCATGTGGGACCCACCGGACCCAGGTGCATCATTGGGCCGCCATTACTCAACAAGGGAAATGTCTATGGATGGCACAGTTACCCTTTCGAGATGTTGCCCTTGACCTTGGTCACAGAGGGATGGCAGGATGGTAGTTGCCCGAGTGGAATCCTTCAGTAACACGAAAAGACGGGATAATTAACTTCAGATTGAGATTCTCCTAGGCTTCATCCTCAGGGGAGGTTCAGATTCACGGTCAGAAAGCACAGAAAATCGGACTGAAAGCCGCTATGATCTTGGAGCTCCACTCTGCCTATGATTTCTGCCCAAAGCCTTCATACCGGTGCCAGCCACTTCACCTTCCTGCAAATAGTCTACAGTTTTGAACGATTCCTGGGGCTCCGTCCAGGCCTCGCACATTGCTATCGCGTTGACGGTCACCATCCAGTCGTCAGAGTCGTTATCAAAGCCGCGGAACTCCGGTATTTTGGTGACGACTTGCGACGATAAAACGGCCGGTGAAAATGCAGAGAACGCAAAGATGGAGCCACCCGGCTGGTCCAAGAGCTGCATAAGGGCATCCCCAAGCGCTTTGCATTGCTCGGGTCAGATGGCCTCCAGTTCATGTTAGGATTGTGTGTCGAGCGTGGCACCGGCGGTGCTCAATGCAGGCTGGATTGCAGAATACAGCGCGGAGATCGATGCTTTTAAGGCGTTGACCATGCCACGTAGTCGTCAGATGATACGTCGCAGGTCCATGGCGCTGTTGCGGGTTAAGCGTGCAGAGACAAGGGTCACGTTCGCCAAGTCTGAGGTGGTTCCAACACAAAAATTGTTGAAATTCACAATAAAGAAAGCCTGGACAGCGCTCCGTGGCTGCCCGTATGTTGGAAGGGTACTGGCAACGGAATGCAGGCCATAGGAAGCTTTAACATCATTACTAAAGGATAGGAGCCCATGCGTATTCTTCCCGCGAAGTGGTAGCATGGTGTCCGTTAGGTCATGCCCTGGTACCACAGGGGAAGCATGGACGCCGTCCACTAATGGTCCGGTGGGCAGCCGCAGTGGTTGCCGGGTTGGTTACTTCATCGTCGCGGATGCATGGATGGCGTTCCTGGATGGAGAAGCCCGCGCTGCCGACAACCCACTTGGTTACGGACAGGTGGCTTGAGCCGTAAGGTTCAATAGTTGAGCTGCGCCCTTCTAAAGGAATAAATGAGACAGAAACAGCAACCTTGCTGTGGGCTTTGGTTGACCCCTTTGTCCATGACGACTCCGCGGGACGACATTGACTGTGCCTTGGTGGTCTACGACCTCGGCCACACTGCGACTTCGCAGAGAAAGTAGTTCCATTTTCCTTTGGAATCCTTCGCATCGGCATGAATACGAAAAGAAGGGCTAATTAGTTTCAGATTGAGCTACTCCTGGTCTTCATCCTCAGGGAAGGTCGAGTTGCACGGGCAGAAAGCACGGAAAATCGGACCGAAGGCCGCTATGGCCTTGGAGCTCCAGTCCGCCAATGATACATATATATATATATATATATATATATATATATATATATATATATATATATATATATATATATATATGCGCCCGCGTGCGTGTGTGCACACACACTGTGACGAAGACGCGTCTACGGTCAGCAGCATCACCAACGCTCAGGCGTTGCGCTCGCTCAGCTCGGGGCCGCTCGCGATGTGCTTCTGGTTGCTGTCATTTTTTAGACAGTGCGTGGCTCTGCTCGCTCTTTCACATTCCGGGCATTGCCACAGAAAGCCGGCAACTTTTAATTAATTGATTGGGGGTATAACGTCCCAAAACCACCATATGATTGACAGACATTGTAGTGGAGGGCTCCGAAAATTTGCACCACCTAGAGTTCTTTGATAGGCACGCAATCTGAGCAAATGGGCCTACACCGTTTTCGCCTCCATCGAAAATGCAGCCGCTGGAGTCTGGATGTGGTCCCGCCACCTGCGGGTCAGCACCCGAGTACCTTAAGGCTGGTGCACATCGGCGACTAGCAGTAGTTGCGTGACCATTTGCGACTGGTTGCAAACAGTCGCGAACGGTCGCAAACGATCGCAAAGCGACTGCTTTAGCTAGTCGCTTCCTGACCACTTTTTCAGCCGCGTGACTGCGGTCGCAAAGCTGCATCGCAATCAGCGATGCTCAATTACTGTTGCTTGTTTTTTTTTTCATTGTGCTGGCGAGAATGGATAAAAACAAGAAATGCGGCGTGCTCGGTTTGCCCCGCTCATTCAGCTGGTGGCGATCAGCTGATTGGCACTGGTCTCCAGAGTTATTGCTGATAACGAGATCCACATGTGACTTTCCAGTTTTGCGACTTCCGGTCGCCCGCATGCAGCCTTTGCCGGTTTGAGCATCAGTCGCTTTTTAGACACCTTTTGGAAATGGTCGCGCGACCACTGCTGGTCGCCGGTGTGCACCAGCCTTTAGCCACTTGACCACTACTGTGAAGCCTGCGACCTTTAAAGAACGCGTCCTATGCTCTACCAACTCAGCTACTGTAATGTCCGTTGTTGTCGTCGGCCAATAGACGTACGCGTTGGTCGCGGTAGTCCAAAAAGCTCAGACAGCCTCGAACGGTCTAAAACAAGTTTATTCCTATTCGAATGGAGGTGGCGGCCGAACTGCCGGGGGAAACGACGGTGGCTCGTTTGCGCCGAGCGGGGGAAGGGGAGGAGTCAACATCTGGAAGCCATTTCAGCAACCGGTCCTTTGTGGGTTCGCTCGTGACACAGGGGGGCTTGGAACACAACATCTCGAGGTGGTGACGAGGAAGTGGATTTGGACCAACGCTACGCAACGATATTGACAAGCTACAAGCTATGGCTACGCACGGGCTCCCGAATTAAACGGCTCATCATGGTCATCGTGGTTTGGACGCCTGCAATTTTACTTCGAGGCTAACAAAATCACTGATGCAGCAATGAAACGGGCCAACCTGCTAACGCTGTGTGGGGAGCAGACATACGACACAGTCTGTGCCCTGATTCAGCCACGCACTCCAGCAGCCGTTGACTACGACGACATCGTAGCAGCGCTACAAGAGCACTATGACCCAAGGCCATCGGAGGTCTATTGTCGAGCCCGCTTCCAACGGCGGACCAACTGGAAGGCGAAAAAGTGGCCGAAAACGTAGCGGCTCTCAAAAAGATTGCTGCTGACTGCAATTTCGGGACGTTGACCGCGACAGCTGCAGCTACTGCGCATGAGGGAGGATCGACTGCCACACCTGCTAACACCACTATGCTCCCCTTGGACGTTATGTTGCGTGACCGTTTTGTGTGCGGACTGCGTGACGCAGGCCTAAAACAACGCCTGTTCGCGGAGACGGGTCTCACCTTCTCCAAAGCCTACGACATCGCTCAACGAGCGGAAAGCGCCGGTCACCAGCAGAGGGATATTCGACGGAACGTCGAGCCAATGCATCACACCAGTCAGCAGTCAGGTCATTCCACGTCTAAGGCGAAATCAAGCAGAAAGACACAGCGCTGTTGGCAATGCGACGATATGCACGATCCCCAGGTATGTCGATACAAGACAGCGACCTGCCATTTTTGCCAAAAACTGGGACACATTGAAAAGGCATACATCTCGAAGCGCAAACGGCTCGGACCGAAGACTTCAGTGCAACGGAACAACAATGTCGACGCACAGGAGGGCCAGACGCAAGATACAAGCCGAACAGCACTAACGTCATCGGCACTATATGACCTAAACGCCTTTACAGTTCACGATTGGCAGCCTTGCCAATGCAACCGCAGAAGCCCACCAAGAGCTCCTATTTCTGAATGGGAAAGACCAGACACGCCTTGGCACAACCTGCACATTGATTTTGCTAGACCTATCGAAGGGTGTTCGTTCCTGGTGGTTGTAGATGCATACACCAAGTGGCTGGAGGTAAAACAAATGGCTAAAACGACATCGGCAGCAGTTATCGACACTCTGCGGTCGTTGTTTGCAACGTTTGGCCTACCGCGCAAGGTGGTCTCGGACATCGGCACTCGTTTGTGTCCACGGAAATTCTCAAGTTTTACAGCGACAATGGCGTCTCGTCTGTTACATCAGCTCTTTACCACGCGGCTACGAACGGACAAGCCGAGCGCTACGTGGCTGAGCTAAAGCGCGCCCTTACTAAAGACCAGACTGGGACAATTAAACGCCGCATCACGCGCTTTCTCTTCAGACAGCACAACACATTTCAAAGCACTACTGATCAAACGCCAGCGAAATTGATGTTCGGACGAGAAATGAGAACCCTGCTGACAGCAATTGTCCCGGAGCCCTCAGCGAAAGCACCGTCGGAGGAAGAAAAGCTCCCGCATAGCAGGATAATTGAAAGTGGACAGCGCTGATACGCCCGCCAGTTCCACAGAAAGCCCGGCTGGGTTGAGGTGACGGCACTCAAACGCATAGGTTTGCGGTCATGGCTCGTCGACATGGGTGGAAAGGCCACACGCCGCCACCTTAATCAGCTACGCCGTTCAGGTAATTTGCCAAGGGAACCTCCCATTCAAGCAGCCACCTCGACGGAAGCTTCGTTCCACTTAGCCTGGCATCTCGCACCAGATAAATCGGCGCTGCCGCCCGCCGACCCTGAACACAAGAGAAACGACACCCAGCGACCGGAGGCTTCTCTCTCTAGTGCGTCCAGAACGTCTACGCGCCCACGGCGGCCCCCAGATTGCTTCCAAGCGACAAGCTAAGGAGGGAGCAGATGTTATGTTCCAAGCACCCCTGTGTCACGAGCGAACCCGCGAAGGACCGCTGCTGAAACGGCTTCCAGATGTTGACTCCTCCCCTTCCCCCGCTCGGCGCAAACGAGCCACCGCCGTTTCCCCCGGAATTTCGGCCGCCGCCTCCATTCGAATAGGAATAAACTTGTTTTTAACCGTTCGAGGCTGTCTGAGCTTTTTGGACTACCGCGACCAACGCGTACGTCTATGGGCCGACGACAGCACCAGACATAACTGCTACCATGGCAGCTGTACAACCGTTCGCTTTATGGGTTACATATGTGCATTTCAACGTAGGATCATCAGTCAGCAGGGCCGAAAGTAGCCATGACAGCGAGCCACAGGCGTCTTTTTTTCGTCGAGGTTTTATCTTTTTCTCTTCATTTGTGCTTGTTTCTTCACTCATCAAATTCATTCCATAGCACGTCGGAAAAATGAGCCCCCATTTTTCCAAAAGAACTTGTGTGGCGGCTAATTAGAACATGCGGTTTGCAAAAGCCGGCGTTGCGAAATGGAAAACCTTGTCTCTGTTCCCGTGTTTTCAATATTCCAGCGCTGACTTCTGCATACACATGTTTCAGTAGCGAAGCAGAAGAAGAAGAAGCGAACTGGGAGTAAAAAGAAGTTAGTGAGAAAGCGTTCCAATCCATGGTGACGGCATTGTTTGTTTGAAGTACTCGCCGTACTTAAGAGCTCAAAGCGCCTAGGTTTTACAAGTGGAAGTTGTGATAGCACAACTTTGCTAAATGTACCTTATTGTACCAGCCCTCTATTGCGAAAAGGTCAAGTCAGTGAACAGGTCAAGCAATGGTCAATAGATGCTCTAAACAATGATCACAACTTGTGCAAGATAAACTCGCAAGATCTGAGTCATTATAAACTGCACAAATAACAAAACAATACTGGCAATAAACAACTTAAAATCACGGAAAACGCTCCTTAAACATCCGGCTGATACCCTCTCCACGCGCCAGAGGGCACAAACACCACTGCTAGCATACGATTGCCGACGGAATGCCTGAGTTAGGATTATACGCCAATTTTTGAGTTTTACGCCACTGGAGCTACATTAGGCACGAGGTTTACAACTACCCCAAGAACAACGGGGTTTAGCATAGGATTCAGAAATAGAATGAGACGTACACGTGAACTCTTTCAGCATTTGGCTAGTCCTTGTTTTTTACAGCAAAAGCTGTTATAAGATCACAACACGGGTTTGGTGTGCCGTAGTTGTCTGCCAACGCTGGTGTCCGCAACATGTATTGCACAAGATAAGAAAACTTATCAAATAAAAACACGAAGGTCACAGTGGGAATCAAACCTGGCTCCCCTGCGTGCCATCCCAGTATTCTACTACTGATCTACGCCGACGCTCAGAACCCTTTTGCAGACAGACCTTAGGCAGGCTCGATGTAAAGAAATGAATGTATTAAAAATGATGCAGGAGCTAAGGTTCCGGCCAACCTGGAACTCCGTGACCAGACTTTCATTTCGCAAATTAACAACCCTGATCCTGGCCTTTTTCAAGCTACTGCACCTGCGATGGTAATCTGTGCTGGCGTGCCTTGGCAACGTGACCCAGCAATATTTTGCGGCAAGGACGAGCATGACGATAAGAACTGGGTCTTCAAGTACAAAATTCAGAGCACTTTCAATGAATATGACATTTGCGGCAAGCTCATGAACGTGCGCTTTTCACTCGCTATTGTGGCCAGCCTCTGGTTCAAGAACTATATAGGTGAAATTACGCGCTGGTCCTCTTTTAAGACCTTCATCGCCGTGATCAATGGTCACACTGCCACGCACAGATTTGACGTGGAGCAATATCTGCGTATTCGAGTCCGACGCAAGGACGAGACCTTCACAAGCTACATCTAGGCTGTCTTGTTCTTTTCTAAGGGCGTTGATTTATCTTACCAAAATTGTTAAAATCAAACACATCATGAAACGTGGTGACGGCGATACCTTCGAGTTGCTTGTCGCCAGGAATCCTCAAACTGTCGCCGGTGTGGTACAGCTCTCGGGCGTACGACGAGTTGCATAAGCAGCGTATCTTGATGCGCCAGGCAGCTAAAAGTACCACTGACGTTTTCACTCTTGTTCATGTGTCATTGCTGATCACACCCTTCACTGCACCAAACAAGCAATTTATCCGTGATGAAGTTGCAAGTCAACTTTCTATGGTGGCCTAAAAACCGGAGCCTGTGACTTCGTCAGACCCGCGTCTACGCCATGTCATTGAGACTCAAGTCCAAAGGCAATGGCACCATCGCCGCCAGTCACTACACTGCTGACATACGCTGCCGACGTTCATGGACCACAGACCGCATCTGTTTCTGGCACTTACCGGAACACCGGGTCATTCTACACTACGACGCCACTCGAACACATGGTACGTCCTACTACTTCTCCTGCCGAATCTTTTGTCGTTAGCTCATGGTGAACCTTCGATAATAAGCGCATCTTTTGGAGCGCGGTTTGGTGGGGCATATAGCACGCTACTGCCGCCGGCACAACTTCCAGCCTCAAGGGCGTGGGTACTCTACCAATTAATAAGTTGCTCAGCAACCCCAACGTCCTTCTTCAAGCACTGACTCCTTTTCCCCACGACGCCTTTTCGACTCCCGCAAGGCGTCACCGCCCCATCGCCTGTCCATCTCCACGATGTTTCGCTGCCCTAGCCCCGCTCGAGAGGAAAACTGACAGCCGCATTTCCGGAGCCAAGAACTGCGTTGTCGTCAACCTTTCCAACGTTGTTGTCGAACTTTATCCACCCAACGAAATTGATGTGGTAATAGAAGGTGTCGCGTCTCTCATAATAATATGGTGGTTTTGGGACGTTAAACCACAAAAATAAATCAATAATAGAAGGTGTCGCCATACGTGCACTTGTCGACGCAGATGCCGTCGTTTCAGTAATTAGTGAAAAACTCTGCCACACTTTGAGAAACGTTACAACGCTGCTTACGGACCTTGCTCTGGCTACAGCAACCTCACATTGCATTGCACCGACAACTGAGTGCCTAGTGCTTGTTATTCGAGATGTCTGGTGTGCGATTAAATTTTCCCTTCTTCCCAGCTCACGTTTCGCCGTGACAATAGGGTCGGATTTCTTTTCTACCCAAAAGACCCTTGGACTCTAATGCAAAAGCAGGATGACATCATCTACCCTGTGTCGTATGCTAGTCGTCAACTTCAGCCTCGCGAAAAAAACTTGCGTTTCACCGAGTTTGGCCACATGACTGAGATCACACGAAAATGTCGCCACTTGCAGTAAGCAATTTGTTCAGTGGGGCTATAATTCTTGCGAAATTGTGCACAAAACGCCTAATTAAAAGCCGAGCCCTATAAAACTATAAATTTTTTTGCGTGTAGTGGGCTTTGAGATCTATGCGGTCGCTCGAAGCTTGGCGGTGTCAGAAAAGACACCATCATTCGATACAAGTTCCAATATTGTTAACTTACGGGCGGAAAAACAGCACTCGGCAAGTCAGTATCTCACCCAAGCGAACGAGATGCGTTAGAAAATCGGCCGAAAACACGACGATATCATCAAGATAGCAAAGGCGTGTTTTTTTCTTGTAGTTGCGAAGAATGGTATTCATCACGCGCTCGAAAGTAGCTGATGCGTTGCACATTCCGAAAGGCATGATTTCAAATTAGTACAAGCCGTCAAGCATGACGAAATCAGTCTTTTCGATATCAATTGCCGTCATGAGTACTTGCCGAAACCCAGAGTAAACATCCAGAGGTGAGAAGTACTCCGCTCCCTGTAAACAGACGAGGGCACCAACAGTTTGGAGGAGCAGATAGACATGCTTGCGAGGGATGCTATTGAGCTGAAGATTTTCCACACAGAAGTTTATTGACGCCTCCTTCTTGTGTACCGTCACTACAAGAGACGCCAAAGGGCTGTGCGAAAAGTGAATTACGCCTCGTTGCACCATGTCGTTGACTTGCTCGCCGATGGCCTGTCGTTCGCCAGTCCACACGCAGCATGGGTGCTGGTGTAATAGAGGCCTGGAATCAATGTCAATTAGCTGAGTGATGCTCGACGTACGTCCCAAGAATGTTTGTTCGCAATCAATTGATGACCGTAAATTCCGAAGGAGGGCGAAGACATGGTGGCGGTATAGACTTGCCAGATTGGCGCTTAAGGCAGTTTTAAGAACGTCTGACGAGGAAGATGACAACGTGCAATGCTTAGAAGAAGAACAGGCGTCAAGCTGGTACCAGGGTGTATCACCAGAAGTGTCCAGGATGTGAATTGGGCCAATGGGTAAAACGCGACTTACTTATTGTCTCCCCACTGACAGTATGGGGTGACGAAACGGATCGGAAAAAAATTGCTGATACTCCGTATGCAGTGGCGAGAGCAGAAAACGGAGAAGAAAGAGCCTTGCGACGTCGAAAATAGGTGACGGAGTGAAACTTACGGTAACGTCTGGCGTGGTGGCACAAGATACGGGCACCAGGACAGCCGTTTCGGGTAGTACTTCTGTGCAGGACACAACGGTGAGCTCTACAAGTTTATTTGTCGAACGGTCTGGCACTACAGATTCGGAGAATGAGAAAAGTGCTACTTCAGCGCGGGCACAGTCTATCATGGCACAATGCTGCGGTAAGAAGTCGCAGCTGAGAATGATTTCATGGGAGCACGAAGGCAGCTCAAAAAGTTCTACAACATATAAAACGCTTTCAATGACCACTCTTGCGGTAGGCGCAGCATGCGGTGCTAGATGCTGCATACTTGCAGTACCCAGTTGCATGTCTGACAAATGAGTTGTTTTTTATGCAGTGTTTAACAGTTTCTCGGCTATGACGGAAACTGCAACCCCAGTATCTATAAGTGCTGTTGTAAGAAATGCTTCAAAAATGGCGTCCAGGAAATGGCGTCCAGGAAATGTCGTGTTGACTCTGCGGGCCTTGTAGGAGTCACGAAGCTCGAAGTTCGTGCCGGCGGAACTGCAGCAGTTCTCTTCGAAAAGGTCTCCCACCTACGCAAGAGTGAAGGCGAGCAACGACGGCGTGACGGTGAGCGATGGGTGCTGAAACGCCGTCGTGGAGCAGGCGAAAAGTCAGAGCTAAGATGTGAGGTCGTCCGCAACATGTGAGTAGCCGTATTTTGCGTTGCGCTAGCTGAATTGGCTGGTGGCATATGATGGTTGCAGTAGCGCGCCCCATCACCAGAGAAACCGCTAGAGATGCATATCGGCTGGTTGTCGGGTGTGCGCAAAAAGTTCTGAACATAATGACCCCGAGTTTTCTTTGATGGCTGTGTAAGAGGCTGCGCTGTTCGCTGATACGTTGCTCCAGGGGACGGAAACGGTGGTGCTGGAGTTCGCGCTGCGTCCGTGGCATGGGTCAGAAATGCAACCACAGGTAGAAATGACTATATTAGAGGGGTAGCCACAGGCCAGCAGGGCTGGGTCAAAGGTACAGATTCGGCAAGTTGCTCGCGGATAGGTCTCCTGATGGGAGCAGCCAGCGTTCCGTTAGGCTGTGGGGGTCAGTCACTTAGAGGCAGCATGGAAAGCTGTCCCACCACCTCTTCCATTTGGTTTGGCTTGATAGCGAGTCATGGGACGAGTGGTTGGGAGCTAGCGTGAGGCTTGAGAATGGTTATGCAGCTGCCACCACACTACGCGCAAAAGTACTAAAGCGTTTCAGAACAGTAAATAAACAACTAGCTGTTACATATTGCTTATTGTGTAATTAGTTGGTCGTGTAATGCTCCAACCCTTTACAAAAGCTTGATCTTGTTCACCAAATAGCTGTGGCGCCTACCCACTGTGGGTGATTTTGGGGATTAAGAAACTGAATTAGTCTGCCATGTTGTCAAAGTGATTTTCAGCAATATCTCTCATACAGTTGCCGAAAATCATTCTGACAGCATCGCAAAGTTGTTCAGTCTTCTCCTGTTGCATACTCCTTGCTTTTCAGTGGCATCTTCCACTTACAAACGTGGTTCGCGGATACGAAGGGTGTGAATGGCAATTCGACTACGCAAGTTTGCATGATATGTCTTTTACAGTTGAACTAGCTTCTTCACAGCTAGACGAAAAGTTGCACCTACTGACTTTACCAAAACCGTCTTTTTTACTACCCGTCTTGGTAGTGTAGTGGGTATGGTGCTTCATTGCTGACCAGCTGGCAGTGGTATCAAATCCTTGTCGCACTTTCGATGTAGGGGAAAATGCTTGAGGCCCGTGCACTTTTATTCAGATGCATGGTAAAGAACAAAAATGGTCAAACTTCCGGAGCATCCCACTACAGCGTCTCTCGTAGTTATATCGTGAATATTTGTAGTCATACTGAGGATTTTGAACAAATGCATAGTTTTTCAGCAACAATGTATTTACTGTTGATCAGAACGTTTCAATCCAAAAATAACTTCAGTTAACTTTCATCCTTGACACAGCCGGCGCCTATGGCTGATATTACACACACATTAAGCTGAAGACGTCTACGTTACGGTTAAATAACAGAGAGAACGTCTTCCGGGTGGACTTGGTATTTCACGGTGGATGTTCAGAGAGCGATGCCAAACAATCTTTCATTTGTTGTTGTAGCTCTCAGGCACATCTTTAGGAGACTCAGTGAAGAAAAAGAGCTTCTCGCTTCAGCTGTGCTCGCTTGCAGAGTTGTAGAATTTTTTAGAAGATGGTGGACGTTTGGGGATAATGCCTTCGGGCAATTGTCAACAGCTTGCATCGCAGCCATGCTCAGCGTTTCTCGCTACTCTCGCTTCTATTTCGCAGCCTATGGGGCTAATGGCCCTTACAATACCGAAGTTGAGGTATTGTTCAAATATACATGTCAGAAAACTTCTCGGCAGTTGGAGGAGTGGCAGATTCGGCAATATTTTCTAACATAAGTGCGGAAAACGTCTTCAAAGTGTGCTGATGCTTTTTGAAGTGCTTGTTGAAGTGGTCCATTAAATAGTCCAGAAATACTGAAAGGCTAAATTTCTCTTTTACGCCAGCCACTGGAACGTTACTTCGATGGAGCTGCCTGCCTGTGACAAGCGGCATTCTCATTTTCGCAAGTTGTCAAGTATGCACTGAGGGCAGCGTAACCTTTCGGGAAATAATAATGAAGCGTTATACCGTACGGAGTTTCGGCGCGACCATCGAGTCTAATAGAAGGGCACCCATTGACCCAGGACACGAAGTGCCAAGCAATAGGTGTAGGCAGCGTCTTTCAAGGGGGTGACTTTGCTTTGCTGGGAAGCAACGAGCTCAGCAATGTTCGGGCAGTAACTTTGAACGCAAGAAACGAGTACTTCAGCGACAATACATGTCGGCTGGGAAAGTTCCGCCTTAAACAATAGCGCTCGCTTTTCGCCAGGTGGAAAGATTCGCGGGTATACATTTCATCCGCTACCCTTCAGGTGCCGGTAAGATCGCGGTCGCCCAGTATCTTACTCTGCGTGGGAGATGTCTCACGTTTGTAATTGTTCGAATACGGAAGGCTGGTAGTTTTTATCGCGTTGAGTGAAATACCACAAACATGAATGAACGCAAAGAAGGTGATGGCAGTAGTGAAATTCCAGCGCCTCGCATCAGAATGCCCGAAACAGACTGCCAACAGGCATGGACGGTGCACAGTAGAGCGTGAGTAATTCCGTGTTACATGCGCTGACAGTTCTCGTCATAGTGCACGCGTTCTGAGAAGTGGGTTATGGTGCACTATGCTCTGAGCAACTCCAGTGTTCATTCTTTCATCACTGGTGAACCAATCACTGAAAATTTTGTGTAATTCAAGGCGGCTTCTTCTCGTGCCAGTGTAAGTGCTGAAAATATGAATGTATGTACTAGGCTGCGCAGTGAAAAATTTTGTGCAGCTCAGAATCTGTTGAGCTCAGGTTCAACTGTCGGCTGCACGCTGGAAAGCAATGGAAGATGCCTTGCCGTAACGCTATCGTTTCAGAGAGCCGAGGGAAGGCAACAAAATAAAAAAATGCAGCATATCCACGGAGTGAATGATGGAGAGTGGGGCGAAGCATTTGTCCGTCCATGCGTCCGTCTGTGTGACCGTCCATGCGTCTGTTTGTGCGCCCGTCCCTGCGTTCTTTCATGCATCCGCCCCTGCGTCCGTTCATGCGTCCATCCATGCATCTGTTTGTGTGTCCCTTCGTTCATCTATTCAACACTCCAAGTCCCACCATCTCGCATCTTTTTATCATATATTCCCCATATAGAAGCACCGCCATCCAGCGGACATTCCAAGGACTAAACGAGAGGTGACACACGCACACTTTCTTACGGCCTGCGCTTTAGGTCCACTTCCCACCTTTAACCACCTCGAGTTCATGGTATATTCTAGTTCACTGTATTCATGGCACTGCGACCAAATGCTCGCTAAACCTTTCGAAAACCAAGGAGGTTACGCCCAGCGAGTATAACGTAGCAACCTTTCCCTGTCAGATAGGGCTCAATTTACATGCCAATGGCTGCTAATGAGAAATGAGAGACAGGAGAATTCGGCTTTTATTTTCTTACGGCTTGCGCTTCGTATCTACTTCTCATTTTTAACCACCTTGAGTTCATTCATTGTATATACAAGTTCATTGTATTCATGGCACTGCGGCTCAACGCTCGCTAAACATTTCTAAAGCTAAGGAGGTTACACCCAGCGAGTATAATGTAGCATCCCTTTCTTGTCCGATAGTGCTCAATGTACATGCCAATGGCTGCTAATGGGGATCGCAGCGTGCGCGTTGACTAAAAGCCGAATGCTCATGTCTCTCATTCCCCATTAGCAGCCATTGGAATGTACATTGAGCACTATTTTTTATTGTTAAACAACGCACAGAAGAAATCTCTCACTGGCACCACCTTGGAGGTCAAGTGTTATACCTATTTCGGGTATGTGCCACTGGTGGTTACATACGAGGGACGCCCAAGCCACGCCATAAGGAGCTTCGCCCCTAAAAACAAGAACATTTCGCAATTTTTGCGCATATTAAAGTTTTCAGTGCATACACGCAGTGGACAAGCTAACTTTATGTGAGTAAGTATAGTCCGGTCACACGCGCACTTCCTATTGAGACCAAGTGAACATCTCTCATCAGTGATTACCTTCCCTCACAGATTGCACGATGAAACCTCTACGATTTGAGTACTTCCTTGCTATCAAAAGTCACAGGGCAACTGAATGCCTGCCGAAAGATAACGTGTGCAAAATAATTTTGCCAACGTGAAGAATATCTTGCCCCAATTTACATATTGCGTATCGCATGCATGCTTGTATGCGCACAAAAAAGTAAAAAAAATGTTTACAAAAGCTACCACTGCGTCAGGGATGCTTCACATATAAAGCTTAGCAAAAAAATTATTCCTATAGGCATGTAGTCACACCTATCGACAGTAGGCGATTCGCTCAGCAAAGTAAGCAAAGCCGATACGTAAATATGAAGGTACGAATTCATGCTGCGTATACCTCTTAATCTTCGTTGTAAGCGGAACCGTCCTTGACTTGTGACACGCACTTCGCCCCGACGAGGACTTTACCATGTACGCTTAAAAGGGATAAACGATAAGCTATCTCTTCTCCGATCCGGTGTGTAATCACATTATTGCGTTTTAGAAGACTAGTCTATTCAATGGTGCGGTAAAAGGCCGTTGCTGCAAACGCTCACTGTACGTGTTGTTTACTGTACTTAAAGTACTTTTTACACTACTGCCCCGCCTCCGTGGTCGAGCCGCTAATGTACTCGGCTGCTAGCCCTCAGGTCTCGGTATTGAATCCCGGCTGCAGCGGCTGCATTTTTGATTAAGGCAAAAAAGCTGTAGGCCCATGTGCTCAGATTTGGGTGCATGTTAAAGAACCACAGGTGATATCAATTTCTGGAGCCCTTCACTACGGCGTCTCTCATGATCATATGAATGCTACAGGACGTTAACACCACATATCAATCAATCATTCTTGCAGTACGTTTACTGGGGAGAGGGGGAATCTTATGACTTGATGTACACGTCCGCCATCTATTTAAACTAACACCATTAGTGATGTCACAGAGAAAAGTTTATGTCTGTTCCCCCCCTTCCATCGGGTCGGTGTGAACCCCCCCCCCAAAAAAAATTCTGGCTACGTCCATGCCTCGATTGCTTCTAGGCTCACTGCTGAAGCAACCACGAGAAGGTGGTCGGCTCGATGAAGGGAGAAGGCCTTCTTTAATGGCGTATTCGGTTGGCCACTCTAGTCCTCTATCTAAGAGTCGCCAGATGCAGAGGCAGCTGGCAATCGGAGCGCGAGAGCCAGCGTACGAACCGAATACATTGGCGATTTCAGAGCAGTTAAGTGCAGCGCGCCTCTAGCGCCACCGCGTAGCGAGCGCTAGAAGCAACCGGGTAAATATTGTTGCACAGCGTCCACAAATGATTCCAATCAGTTCAGTGGACATCTCTGACTAGTCTGACCTTTGGTGTTCTCTCTCGCCCTGAAATATCTGGTAGTAGCGAAAACTTCCTCAGCACAGCGCATAAATCTGGCGATAATCCTCGTTCGAGCTGCTATCTTCAAGGCATATTACGAAGCTTCTGCAGGCTGCTGTAACGATGGCATTGACGTTTCCTCCACCATCGCCAGCCGCCTTGTTCTCAACACCGCGCATTTATGGCTTTTTAGATGTGAATTCGCCCCACACACGCGCGAAAACGCGTTTAGCAAGGCACGTGTACAAAGCATTACGCGCGCGATGATACCCCCTTCCGAATTGCACGCTCGCACTCCTCCCCTCGTTCACCTGCCAGCAGCCGCGAGAATGTTTGGCTTGGGTCATGTGATCTGTCCTCCCGGTCAGATCGCGCCTTGCTCTCACTTCGAAGTCAGAGCGGTCGGCAGCGGGCGGAGTCAAAGGCTCACGCTCTGTAAGAACCAACCGAGGGTAATCCGAGCGCTTGAATTCTACCAACCGAAAGCGCACTCACTCTTCAGAGCGCTGCAGAGCGCTCGAAAACGCCCAACCAAATATGCCATCACAGAACACCGTTTAGCAAGAAGAACGACTCGCGTCCTTTCTTGAAAATATTTGCAACAGTTGTGCTGCTACCCTCGAGATATTTCACAAGGCTTCTGAGTTCCGGGTCAGCTCGCTGTTGCTCGTTGAAGTCGTCAGCAGGTGTTCCTAAGAAGCTGTTCTCCCCCACGCTGTCGGACAGCGGTGATTCCACAAGGGCATGACACAAGCAGTCTGCATCAGAGTGTGTATTTCTAGACGTGTAAACGACGGTCACGTCGGGTGCTTGAAGTCTGAGGCTCCATAGTTCGAGGTGACCCGAAGTGTCTTTCAAGTTAGCTCGCAAACATAAGGCGTGATGGTCGCTCACAGCGTTAAAACGCCTGCAGTAGATGTAGGGGCGAAACGTTAACGCTGCCCAGAATGGCCCCACTTTTCTGTTGTGGAATATTTGATCTTGGCTTGGATAGCGACCAGCTAGCATAACTGATGACCTTACCCGCGCCGCCAGTCCTTTGCTCAAAGACGGCACCGAGTCGTATACGCAGCTAGCGTCGATGTGTACTTCTGTTTTGTCGCATTCCTCGAAATGCGCAAGTATCGGCGGTGTTTAGAGGCGTCATTTAAGTGTCTGAAATGCTTCCTCTGTGCCACTTCCCACCTGAAACCGACGTTGCTTTTCATGAGGTGAGTTGGCGGCTTTGTGTTCTGTCAAAAGCGTTTTACGAAACGTCTGCAACAGGCGCACAATCCAAATAATCGGCGTGCAGCATTCTTGTCAGTGGGCTGAGAGAAATAAGCGATGGCGGATATTTTCTGTGGGTCATGACGGACCTCAGACTTGCTTATCATGTGTCCCAGGAACAACAGCTCCTCGTATGCGAAGCGGCACTTTTCTGGCTTTAGGGTTTGTCCAGAGGTGTTGATAGCTTGAAGTACCGCTTCAAGGCGCCGGAGATGCTCGTCAAGGCTGTATGAGAACACGACGATGTTATCCAAGTACACGAGGCAAGTCTTCCATTTCAATCCATCCAGCACGTTGTCCATAATGTGCTGGAACGTCACAGGCACCGAGCAAAGACCAAATGGCATGTCCTTAAACTCGAGGCCATCTACTGTGATAAAACCCGTCTTCTCTCAACCTCAACCTCAATTATCCAATAGCCCATTTGGAGGTCCATCGAAGAAAAGTACTTCGCGCTGTGGGGACGGTCCAGTCGTCTGTACGTGGGAGAGGGTGCATGTCTTCCTTTGGGGTTTTGTTCAGGCAGCAGTAATCGACATAGAAACGCAGTCTCCCTTCTTTCTTAACCATTACCATGGGTGACGCCCACAGACTCTTAGACAGCTGAATGATGTCATCGCCTAGCATTTGGTCAACTTATTTCTTCACTGCGCCACGTTCACGCGTCGAGACTCCGTACGGGCTTTGTCGAGCTGGTCGGGCACTTTTTTCTGTTAGGATGCGTTGTTTCGCGACAGGTGTTTGTCGAATTCGCTATGATGACGAGAAGCAGTGCTTGAATTGTAAAAGCAGGGACTTGAGTTGCTCTTGCTTGCACTTCAAAAGGCTCGCGTTGACATCGACATCTGGTTCAGCACATCAATTCTTCGAAACAGCATCAGCAGCATCGAGGAAGACGAACCTTTCTAAAACTAAGGAGGTTACACCCAGCGAGTATAATGTAGCAACCATTTCTTCTCCGATAGTGCTCAATGCACATGCCAATGGCTCCTAACGGGGATAGCAGCGTGCGCGTTGACTGAAAGGCGAATGCTCCTGTCTCTCATTCCCCATTAGCAGCCATTGGCATGTACATTGAGCTCAATTTTTTATTGTTAAACAACGCACAGAAGAAATCTCTCACCGGCACTACCTTGGAGGTCAAATGTTATACCTAATTCGGGTATGTGCCACTGGTGGTTACGTACAACGAGGGACGCACAAGCCACGCCATAAGGAGGTTCGCCCCTAAAAAAGTTCGAGTTTGTCTTAGACATTGCTGGGTTATGCCAATTTTTGTTTTATTAGTGCATGATCGTCAGTTAGATGCATTGTTTCTTTTCCACTGCCTACAACTTAAGCGCTTTATTTGAGCGAGTGTCACAGTGTAGCTTACCATGTTGTCACAGGAGAACAAGGTTGGTACACGATAGAAAATAGTAGAAAACAATTGTTGTGGCTGCAAACAAAAGGTGAAAGTCTACAGAACCCACAGTGAAATACGGACAAGCTTGGTTTCTTTGGTATCTTTGAAAATGGTTCCTGTCTGAAGTCTAAAAATTTTGCCAATACGGCAATATTTCTCAAATATTCCTGAACGATCATCTTCTTGGACAAATCCTTTATTGTAATAACCTGTATTTCTGAAAATATGAAGTGCAATTTTAGTCTAGTGCCGTTTTTCTGCAACCATTCTGCCCACCGCTGTGGTCTAGTGGCTAAGGTACTCGGATGCTTACCCGCAGGTCATGGGATCGAACTCCGGCTGCGGCGGCTGCATTTTCGATAGAAATGAGGATGCTGTAGGGCCGTGTGCTCATTTTCGGGGGCACGTTAAAAAACCCGAGGTGGTCAAAATTTTCGGAGCTCTCCACTATAACGTCTCTGATAATCATATTGTGGTTTTTGGATGTTAAACCCCACAAGTGATTCAATCTTTCAACTTGCAACAACTTTACCTCAACTATTCAAATCAACATTTCCATCAGATGGTTCTGCGCTAAGCGGCCGGTTTATTGAGAAAAAGTGAGCCATTTAAACAAGTTCTATGCAACATTAGGGCGTTAATGCTTGTTTTCTGAATTACTACTTCGCAACGCGGCTGATGACTGCGAGGAAATATAAACTAATACATGGCGCTAACTTTCTAAAATATGAATTAATTTTCTGCAATTCAATGAAGATAACTTACAATGAAAAACTCAAAAGTATGATTGAATGTACTACCTAATTGAAAAGGGCTAGGTGGTGGAGAAGTAGGTGATGGAGGGGAAGGGCTACGTTGCGTAGAAGCTGCTGGACCAGGTCTGCCAAGTCTCGGACGACCATATGGCGTCCTCGCTGGAGGTGGCAGCCTCCGATGACCACACAAGAACCCAAAGCAGCCAACACTGGGATTAGGTCCTCGACGAGGACGATGCATTGGGGGTGCTGCACGGACACATGTCTGGCCATCCTTTTGCAAAGCTGAAATATTGAAAAAGAGTACGGCCAGAAATACCGCAATGCGGCTGCTTGAAACCACAGTCATACTTGTTAGACCAGGAATGCTCAATGCTCTACCAAGCAGCCAGGGGCTATTATATATATTTAGCAAACGCCAGTTCAAGTTGAATCATAATATCAGTGTCATTGGGCTGAACTTTAGTTCAGTGTAAAGAACCGTCATAAATTACCACACTCATTCTTAGTGTCTGTATACTGATACAAAAATAATATGTTACACCGACAGTGGCTTTCAGGGAGTGAAGTCAATGTAAGTAATGGGCACACTCACAATGGTAGACTTAGAGACAGAAAATTATGTCATTCGACAAGCTCACCTTGGATTGCGACTTCTGTGTCATTATGAAGCGATCTATTTTCCCGATGTTACAGAAAAAAATAATTTCAATCGAATTGAGTTGCATAGCTCTAAGTCTGAGCTACAAAGAAGAAAGGCGTGATCGGGCAGCAGGACACCCCTACGCACATGCCCCTTCGAAAGTTGGCGCCATAGTTGTTTCGATACAGTGAGATAAAAAAAAGTAACTCTGAACAGCTGGCTGGTAGCGAAAGCCAACGAATCAATAAGCGGACCTGTGAGCGGACCGCTCACCACATCTACCCGATATGAAGGGTGCATGGCGTGAATTAGCTAGGATTAAGCCTTTTAGTGACGTATCTTTTACCGCACTGAAAACGAAACGCTAGCGCGGAGCTGAAACACAATTTTGACATTACTGGCTCACAGGAACGCCCCCCCCCCCCCCTTTGTATGCTCCTTCGACGCTAACGGCGTGTGCCCCTCTAGTGTTGAAGATTGGGCGAGTTGGTTCGTCGTACTTGAAGCGCTCTGTCCTCTTGTGTCGGTCTGCTCGGCCGTTTCTTCTTCCCCGTAATGCGCTATACCAGTTCAAGTACGTGTGCTCCTAGCTCTGTTTTCTTTTTATTTAGTGGTGCGTGAATCCTTCACACACCGCATTTGTAACGCTTGCTGACCACGTTATCCCACACTTGGCTTTTCCTTTGCTTTTCTGCATGTCGCTCTTGCTTTTTTATACCCTCCTCTTATTTTCCAGTTCGGTAGAGCGCGAGTATACATGGGTTAAGTTATGCATTTGTTGCTGGCTTGGGAACGGCAAGTCTGTTTGTCGAGAGAACGAAGCCATTGTTGCACGTCAGTGTTCCTATAAGCAAAAGTTTATAATAAATAATTTTGATTGATTGATTGATATGTGGGGTTTAACGTCCAAAAACCACTATATTATAATGAGAGACGCTGTAGTGGAGGGCTCCGGAAATTGAGACCACCTGGGGTTCTTTAACGTGCACCCAAATCTGAGCACACGGGCCTACAACATTTCTGCCTCCATCGGAAATGCAGCCGCCGCAGCCGGGATTTGAACCCGCGCCCTTCGGGTCAGCAGCCGAGTACCTTAGCCACTAGACCACCGCGGCGGGGCTATAATAATTAATTGTCAAGCTGACAATAGTGAATAATTGATATTTTTCCAAAATAATTACTTCATTGCATTTCAAGCGCGTTTTGCCTGGCGTCTCGTGCATTATTATTATTATAATTGTTATTATTATTATTATTATTATTATTATTATTATTATTATTATTATTATTATTATTATTATTAGTATTATTATTATTTCAAATTGTTATTACTATTATTATTTGCAATATTATTAGGTACACTCTGTAAGAAAATGGGTTTTAATCACCGTGGTTTTAGCGCGAGGCAGGACTATTTCACGTGCAGTGTTTCTGGACATCACTAATTCACACTTTTTTCTTTGAGTATGTCGTTACCACGGTTCAAAAATATTTGAATATATAAACTTACAAGCTTTCCACATTGTAATATCCTTGACAGTGAGACCGTAGCAGGTGAATAACTGTACGCTGTTGCTTCGTTATATTACATAAAACGTTTTTTTAAGAAATTATTAGCGCCGATACCGCAGCACGTGCCCGGTATCAGAATCAGAGAGAGCCCGTCTTGCTTGTTTGGTAAGAGAAGTGGGTGCTAAGAACCGCATGTGCATTTTGTGTCAAAATATGTGCAAGGAAAAAGAAAATGGTTAGGTCTTTATGTGGCGTAGGAACTAAACGCTCCTAACATCTTCTTCGAAAGCATTCATGGCACTTACAGCTATTGAGAAGTTCAAGTGCAGTGATGTATACAGCGGTGTGAGTGATATTAACTCCTGAAAGCGCAACCCGAAGAAACCAAATGCACCTCACATTGTGCGGCCGACGCACACCGTTACGTTGCTCGGCTTCCACTTAATATTTATTTTCGAATGCAGCAATGATGTATTACGGCCTTAGCGCAGTCACCTCTGCTAAAGTTTATTCTTTATTGAAAAGTAGAATGCTTTCGCATGACTAACTCATCGGAATCTCATTGCATGTGTTCATATATACCGATTGCTGACTCAAGCAATCATTGTCGTTTACCTCAATTTCCACCTAAGTTATTGACCTTCGAATCACGCCATATATTCAATGCGTATCGAAGCATGAAAGTTGGCGATAAACAAGGCTTACCTTCCTGGATTAAAACGAAAAAAGTTGTATATCTGAATTTAAGAAATGAAGTTACTTCTTTTGAGTCGGTTTCCGTAGAAGAAGCAAGGTTTCGCACAGCCACTCTAGCCGACAAAAGCGTAATCTGCAGCAGACAGTATTACAAAATTGGTTTCAGGAATTCATGTACAGGGCACTTCAGCAAATATCGCGCGCATATATCAGCAAAACGAAACATGGAGGCACGAACAACCTGTCTCAATTAAGGACTGCCACAGCAGTCGAAATATCTGCTATAAACAAGTTCATCTGACGTACCATTGTTATGTATTTAAATAGAGTGCTCTATGTTAAAAAGTGCTGAGAAAAGAGTCTTCTTCTAATCTTTCCAAAAGATTCATTTCAAAAATGGTAAATCACTTCACATCGGAGCGAATTAAAATTTGACAAAGAGCACACCGCACAATCACTATGTGTAATGCACTGCAATATGGTTTATGCATAGTACCAAACGCTATTGTAGCTATGAATAATACTTCAGCGGTATATTTTTGCATGCCTTTGGCAGTGATATATGTCGTATTACAATGACTGCTATTCTGAATTTGGAACTCTCTGGACTACTCAATTACCGTGAAGAACATTACAAGCTTGCTCGCTATAGGCGTTTGCGCTAGCAGACATTCAGTGTGGGGAAACACGGCAGACATATAGCTAACGGGGGGATTTAGAACCCTTCCCATGCCTGGCCGTTCTTGGCTGAGCTGTGTCCGGGAAAAAGAGAATCCGGTGGTTGAGCTGAAGCTACATATGGGGACCTTTAAAGCCCGCAGGCAAATGCAACACACCCCCTTGGGCCTGGGTTCATGTAGACAGCACCCCTGGGCTGACTCACATATGGAAAATCAGCAGTCCCCTTTTTTCTGTCTCCTCTCCCTAGATCTTTGTCTTTGTCTATTACTTATCATCTTTCCTATCCTCTCGTCACTTTCTTTTACTTCCTAACTTTTCGGCGGGGAGGGTTAACATAGGGTAAATATCCATCGCATTTATTCTGTGCTAACTTCATTTTGTATCACTCAATTTTTGACATTGTTGTATTCGAAGTGTCCGCAAAGGCGGAGTTTCGCGGATTTCTATTGGTCGCACTCCTACTTTTACCCTTCCTCTCTACTGACGATTTGCATGCTCCTGTTTTGCGAGCAAGTCGGCTACTTCTTGGTGATTGTTACGTTGAACGTAAACGCCGTGGCAAGTTGGAGTGCATTAAAAGCAAACGCAAAAAGTTTCTAACTAATAAAAAATAAACTGGCATGCCCTGTAAGGCTGTTTCGTAATTTGCGTATTGGAGAAGTAATTAAAACTCTAGTAAATATTCGTAGTGGTGGTCCTCAGTCGGGAGTCAGATATACGTGCTCATAATTACAAATAGGGCAAGCCTAATGACGTAGAATTACGGATGAAAAGTTAAGGAGCAAATCGTTTCCAAATATAGAAAGTGGCGGAAGGCAAGAAATTTCGAACGAAAAAAAATTACCTGTGTGCATCACGCCCCGCACAGCGTCAACTTGAATCGCTGATGAAGAGGTAACGAGCAAATAAAAGTTATAGACCCTGACGAGGAAGGTTATTCAAGAAACTAAACCGGCCTAAGCACGCCGAAGTTCAGAACCGCGTCGTTTTTAACCCTTCTGGTCCTGGCGGTGTCAATTGACACCAACATTTTTGTTTGGCACCAATGCACAACATTTCCCCTAGTATTTATTTCATAACAGGCCCACGAAGGGGTAATACATAGGTGAATGGACACATGAAACAAATGTTTGTACGCTTATACAATGTAAAAACAAGATTATTCAAAATAATGAGAGCTATCTAAATACAAACAACAACAACAACAACAACAAAAATCAGATACTTGGGGAAAAAAATAAGTAGAGATAGAATATTGAATACTGTAAACATGAATTGAGGGCACTAACAAATACAGTATACAAGGAAAAAAAGTAAAACGAAGGCATGATCCTAAGAGGCAAATGTTTGCAATTAACACATAAATAATACAAATCAAGCATGTACAATGGTCGCGAAAAACATTAACACATGATAACAAGAAAATTAAACACTGATGTACATATGAAGAAGCTTAATAAGAGTATGCGCAGTGGATATCTCGTCGGAAATTTTGAGTAAAAGTTCGTAAAATGCTGCGAAATCTGCTTGAGTGGCAATGTGGGATGGCAAGTTACTCCATGCAACTATTGTTCAGGGAAGGAAGGAATCAGCATAATGAGCTGAGCGACAAGTTTTACGTTTTATCTTGAAGATATGGTCTGTGCGTGGAAAGATGACTGTTGGTGCTTCGAAGATGCGGTGAAGGTATGGGTGATGATAGAGTTTGTGAAAAAGCAAAAGGCGGGCAGTTCTGCGGCGATGAGATAAGTCGTCATGCTGAGCGCGAGTTTTAGTGCTGAAATGCTAGTATAGGGTGAACAATCGGAAAAGATGAAACGGGCTGCATGGTTTAGTAAAGATTCTATTTTTTGGGTTATGTAGATTTGTGAGGAATCCCAGATAGCTGATGCGTACTCGATTTTAGGACGTAATAATGTGATGTATGCTAGTCTACGGAGATTATCTGGAGCATGCTTGAGGTTGCGTTTGAATAGAACTAATGAGCGGTTAGCTGATGCCAACGTCAGGCGGATGTGATGATGCCACGTATGGTCAGACTGTGAGTGAACACCTAGGTAGTAATACGAAGTTGCCAGTTGAATTATGTTATTATTGATTACATAGGACGTCGGATTGCTGTGCACGCATCTTGTAAATGACAATGTGCACGCATCTTGCACGCATCTTGTAATGACTGTGTTTTAGCTGTATTAAGAGCCATCAACTATGTTGAACACCATGTATTATTTGCGTTAAGATCAGCTCGAACAATATCTTTGTCGTTGTCACATGAAATTATTCGATAAATTACACAGTCTGATGTGAGAGGACACGCAGTTACGTAAGCCATTAATATAGATTCGGAAAAGTAAAGGGCCAAGAACACTGCCCTGCCGGATACCAGAGGTTACGTTGGTGGTGAGGAGGTGCTGTTGTTAACAGATGTGTATTGTGATCTAGATGAGAGGAAATTTTTAATCCATCCAATAACAGTTGGGTGTATATTCAGGTTCATTAGTTTTACTATTAGTCTATGGTGAGGAACACGATCAAAATCTTTCGAGAAATCCAGGAAGATGGCATCAACTTGAAATCCTAGTAGTAGATATGAATGAATGTGATGTAAAAATCCGGCTAATTGGGTTTCGCATGAATAGTCCCGACGAAAGCCATGTTAGTATTCAAAAATATAGTTGTGGTCTTCTAAGTAGTTAATGATTTCAGTGTATAATGCGTGTTCAAGTAATTTTCAAATAGTACTTGTTAAAAAAAGGGGTGGTAGTTCAATGGGTGAGTGCGGTGTCCGGGCTTGAATATTGGTACGACTTTTGCTACTTTCCAATCGCTCGGAATAGTGATAGTAGATAGAGACTGCGAGAGGAGTGCACACAGTATAGGTGATAAGCTAGGAGACAAACTTTTTAACATTTTCTTATTAATGCCGTTGTATTCAGATGCCGAAGAAGTTTCAAGTTTATTTAGTAAAGAAGAAATACCTGCCTCACTAATGATTACTTCAGGCATAGATACGTTGATGATATTAACAATGGAGGGTTATGATGTGGTGGCTTCATGTGTAAATACGAATGAAAATGCGTTATTCAACAGATCCGCACACTCGCAGTGGTGAACCATATCGCCGTGCTCATTAACAAGTGTTATGGCAGGGTAGTTCTTCGGGTTTGTTACACGCCAGAAACGCTGAGGATTGTAAGTGAGCATGAAATACAAGTCATGAGCAAAGAAGTGTCGTTTCGATGATTTTAAGAGTGATTGGTATTGCTTATTGCAGACCTTGTAATGGCGCCAGGAATCGGAGAGGCAGTCCTTATCCGCTGAACGATATAAACGCTTTCTTTTATTGTTAAGGTGTCGAAGCTTTATAGTAAAGCAGGGTGTTGTCAGAGTGCAGGCTATTTTTGTTAGAGGGACGAATCGATTGATTAGGTCAGTGAGAGTGGTTTTAAACACTAACCAGTTAAGTTCAATGGTTTGCGATTGATAATAATTAAGGAAATCTAAAGAAAAAACATAAAGCTCAGAGTTTTTGCTGTTGCAATCAGCTCTATTGTAGCATCGGATATATTTATCAGAGCACTGGCGTCTTGGAAGGGAAAGTGTAAGACTACCTGTTGTGATGTCATGATCAGAAAGCCCATCTTGATGAGTTAGGTCAGAGCATAGTTCCGGATCATTGGTTAATAGAAGATCTAAAATATTGGCTGATGTAGCCGAAGATCGCGTGGGACGCGTGACAAGTTGTGTTAAAGAAAAATCGAGACATGACTGCAAAAAACCATGAGCCTCCGATAGGTAGGTTGTTGTCGAAAGGTTAGCCCATTGGATATCGGGTAAATTAAAATCTCCGAAAACGAGAAGTACAGAGTTAAGAAACTGAGTAGTAATAATTTCAAGAAGCCGCTGGAATTTCTGAGAAAACGCCTTGTCCATGTCAGGTGCATGACAAGATGTTTATGATTATGATCATCAATGATCATGAGACCTGCTTTATGTTTGATTGAAACCCAAACACACTCTAAAGAAGTGTCGAGGAGAACACGTGCGGCAAAAGGATCTTTTTGCGCTGCTACCAAAACGCCACCACCTATACGATTTAACCTGTCGCACCTGAAGAGGTTAAACGAAGTCCAACTATCCAGAATGCAAATACCGGGTGCAGTATAAGTGAGCCACGTTTCAGTTAGTATCACTAAGGATGCTGAACATGAGTCAATCACGTATGATAGTGGTACTGTTTTTGAGAGGACACTTCTTATGTTAGTGTACAGGAATGGAATAAGGCCTTCAGCGTCAATTCTTCCCGATAAACGTCGAGTGGACGGGTAGTTGGTGCGATTACATGACACTGGTCATTCAGTTGCTTGTTTTGACACTCGCGTCGTGCATTTAAGATCGGTGTCCTGTATATAAACGTCATCATTTACAAACAACTTGTTGAACACGAGTCGCACACGATCACCGTTCTTTTGAATTGTTTTTGAAAATTGTAGAAGATTGCGCCGCTTGTTTCGCACAGTTTCAAAGTAGTCACGTGATATCCTAAACGGTTTATCTTTTGATTTGAAACCATAGCCAATTATTGCCTCGACTTCTTTGTCATTCAAAACCTTTGCAATAATTGGTCACTTTATCGTCAGTAAAGCGGCCTAACCTGTGCGGTCTTGCTACTGAGGATATTTTCAAACCAAGATTGTTTTCACAAAATTTCTGAACCAGGCGCTCAGACGTTTCCCATGTCTCATTCTGCTCAGAATAATAAAGCCCGTAAAACAGCATGTTGCCCCTGCGGGAGTGGTTCTCCAAATTATCAACCTTGTCTTCTATTTTAGAAATGCTCGCTTCATGTGTTGTCAGTGAGTGCGCATTAGCCTCCCCCGACAAAGATTCTGAAGTTATCTTACGCTTGAACTGATCGAATTAATTCTGCCGTTTAGAAATCCGCTCTTCGCAGATAAGTGGGATTTTTTTAGAAGCACCAGACTGAATTTTGGCTCCAAGTTCCGAGACACGCCGAGTTAATTGTTCGAGTTCCCTTTTTAGGCCGATGTGAATTTTTTGCACCTTGTTAATAGATTCTAGAATACCCATCTCGGTATCTCGGAATACTATCTCGGTACCTATCTCGGTACCTATCTTGGTATCTCGGAATACTTATCTCGGTATCTTTAGTATCTTGGAAACGTAGCCAATACTGCTGATTCTTCGGGGCATAGTTCTTCAATGATCCCAATTGCAATTGACATTGATATAGTGGCACGTTTGTGGAGGTAGCAGCCACGCAGAAGAAGCATGACCGAGGTATTCGGTGAAGCCGAGGTGCGTACTGCAAGGCGGGTAAGTGCCATTTTTGGGGCGACGTACCGAAGCTGTTTCAGTGAGTATTAAGCTGATAAGTAAAACGTTGGCTCTCATTTTGTGTTGATTGTTGATAAGCAGCAAAAAAGACTTTTTTTTCATTTTCAATAACTGAGCCTTTATGACCTAATTTGATGCCGCGTTAATTAATCCAAAAACCCTTGCACCAGTGGTTCAATATTTCCTTTGTGGTCTTCTGGGTTCCTAACTACGAGAAAAACACGCGAAAAAAAGTATCCGACTAAAATAAAAAAATTCAGTGTTGAAAAAGTTGACGCAAATATGGACTAATACAGAAACAGTTGGGAAAAGGCCAGCCGATCGGGCTACGACTGATGTGAAGTTGAGTGCTGCTAGACAGTCAGATGATATTCTACACTGCTAAGAAAGCGCAACAGAACACCCTTCATGGAGATAGCGCAGAAGCCTAGCATGCCATGAAAAAATTTGGTTCGAGCGCAGGTGCCGGGCCATTAATTACTAATTGTATATATACTTGAAACACGCGCTAAAGGAATCGTTAAAAGAAGAGGTCTGGGGTGTGGCTTAACTGGCAACCACATGCCGGTAATGCAGTTCCTCATCGGAGCAGGATAGGCCACCCTTGTCCACTACCTCCCTTATTAAAGTACCATAAAACCTTTAGCCTTCAGTCCCCAGCGGCTGCGAAGCAACTGTCCAAGGCGGCGGTCCGACCTATGACGCAGCGGAGGGTGCTAAGAATCTCGGGGTCCGGAGAGGCCGCAATTGCATTCTGAACATGGCTATGTTAAAAGCTTGAATGCTATCTAGTGAGTCTAGTCTATCTGTGTTATTCAAGGAATTGAAGTGTTTTAAATGGGATCTCATAGGGCTCAGCGAAGTTAGGAGAACAATTGAGGAATTATACAGTGCCGAAGAACGGACACATCCACTGCTCTCGATGATTAGTGGACAGAAAAATAACTGGGGATGGAGTTTTCTTATACACAAGATTATCACTGGCAACTTACAGGAATACTATAGCTTCAGCGAGAGAGCAACAAGTACCATAATTAGGTTGAAAAAGATACAAGATTAAGGTTGTACATGCCTACATGCCTACATCGAGCCATGATAATCATTTCGTTGAATGCATCTATGAAGACGTAGATTAAACCATTATATAATAATAGTTTTTCCAAGAGAGTTCGCGACTTACGCCGCAGGTTGTGGCATTCGGCAGCAGTGGAAAAAACCAATGGAGCAAAGGTTTCACTCTTGTTTGATAAACTGAAAGTAGACGATAAAGTTTATATCTGGGACGAGCTTTCAAACCAACGGCTGGAAGTTACACGACGTGATGCGCAGGCCCGGCGGAATTCTGGTCATTCTGCAACAACCCGAGTGAACACGAGAAGCAGCAGTAAAAAATGACAGCCTGTGAGCAAAGTTCTCAGAGTTGTTTCACTGAATGCTCGTAGTGTTGTTAACAAAGCCAGTTCCCTTGAAGACGTTATCTCCTGTTACCAGCCACACGTCTTAGTAATCACTGAGACATGGCTACATGCAGATGTTCAAGATTCGGAAGTCATACCGTCTTCTTACAAGCTTATTCGTAAAGATAGAGAGTCACGAGGGGGAGGAGTAGCAATCGCCATTAAAAATAACGTCGCATTTACTGTTTTGGATGGCATCAACAACCACGAAAGCGTGTGGTGCAGAATTAAATTTCTTGGTAAAAGAATACTTTTAGGGGGCGTGTATCGACCACCGAGTTCTTCGCCCGAATACTTGGAAGCCATTCAAGACTACCTTGCAGATAATATAAATTCTCGATCCCGGATTATATTAACAGGAGATTTCAACCTACCGGGTATAAACTGGGCTGATTTTTCTTATGATGGCAAAGAATCTCGAAGTGCAGATATACTGATTACGACCGCATTCAACTTCTGCTTACAACAACTAGTTTCTGAGGCTACTAGGGTTGACAGTTCATCATCATCCCTCCTTGATTTGGCATTGGTTAGCAGCTCGTTCCAAGGTTGTTCAGCCAATGTAGAAGAAGGAATATCTGATCACAAGTTGCTTGCTGTGTCATGTCCTGTTTCGGGAACACGTTCATTTACTAGACCGTCGGATACTTTCGTGAGAGATTACACTCATGCGGATGATAACGCTATCTTAGAATACTTGGTATCGCGCTTTGATCGTTTTAGCCAAGTTAATGATGTCAATGAAATGTGGTCAAATTTTAGAGAAATTGTTCTCGTTTGCGAGCAAAGATATGTGCCGTTAAAAAAGAAACGAGTTAATTGGGAATATCCGTGGTTCATGAGAGAAATGATTCATTTGAAACGCAAAATTAAGCGTCAGCGCAAGCGTCAGAACACGAGTGATTTTTCAAGCCTTACTTCTAAGTTGCGAGAACTAACGCGATCGGCAAAGGAAAGATTTTTTTCAGATACTCTACCGTCATTCATGAAGAATGAACCCCAAAAATTCTGGCGCTATCTGTCAAAAGATAAACGAGGCATTTCAGAGATCAGGGTCGAGGGAGAAAGTGTTGTTGACGCGACTACCATTGCCAACAAATTTAATGTCTTCTTCCAGTCCGTTTTTACACGGACAGCCACGCATGCTCAGTTGCGGTCATATGACTCTGATAGCCTCATGCCAGAAGTGGAAATCACTGAGGATGGAGTCTTTTGCCTTTTACACAAACTAGATGTAAAAAAATCACCTGGTCCGGACGGACTATCTGATACTTTTTTGAGTAGATATGCTGTTTGGGTGGCAAGATATTTACATCGCATTTACACTGCATCATTAGACGCTTCAGTTATTCCTGATGACTGGCGCTCGGCAAAAATAATTCCGGTACATAAATCGGGCTCCACTTTGGAAGTTAACAATTACAGGCCTGTTTCCTTAACTAGTACTTGCTGTAAATTATTTGAGCACATTATATTTAAGGCCATGATCACTTACTTAGAAAATAACAAACTACTGTATGCCCAGCGTCATGGATTTAGGTCTGGTTTGTCGACCGTCACCCAACTGGCTGAAATAACTGATGATTTAATTAAAACGCTTAATTGAAAGGTCAACCGATGCCATCTTTTTGGATTTTTCTAAGGCCTTTGACGTCGTACCCCATCAGAATTTAATAACAAAATTATTAGCTATAGGCATTGAGCAGAAGGTTGTAGCATGGATCGCGAGCTACTTGAGTAACAGGAGACAGTGTGTTACCATAAATGGCTGTCTGTCGAAAGAGTTGGCAGTGCATTCGGGAGTTCCACAGGGCTCAGTCCTCGGACCTCTTCTTTTTTTGGTTTATATTAATGATATTTATTTCTGTGTCGAGCCACCGATCCAGATTAAACTATTTGCGGACGACTGCGTAGTGTACACATCCATAAGTAACGAAGAAGACCAAATTAAACTTAATGATGCCTTGCGCTCAATTAACGAATGGTGTATAAGGTGGGGACTAAAAATAAATCGTTCAAAAACAAATTCCGTTACGTTTACCAACAAAACGTTACCCCTTCAATTCACATATTTCATAGGAAATGCTGCAATCACAAGAGCTGATCGGGTTAAATATCTGGGAGTTACACTTACCAGTAACCTCAGTTGGGAAACGCACGTTGAAAATGTGTGTTCGGGTGCACTGAAGAAATTATCCTTTTTGAAAAGAAAACTGCGTAACACTCCTCCCACGTTAAAACTAAAAGCGTATAAAACCCTCGTGCGACCAAAATTGGAGTATGCCGACATTATTTGGAGCCCTTGGCAACAATATTTGATTAAGAAAATAGAAAGGGTCCAAAATTTAGCTCTGCGCTTTATATATTCCGCTTACTCCCGACAACATAGTGTAACTAATCTGCGTAATAGGGCAAGCCTATAAATACTAGAACAGCGCAGGATAATATTCAGATTAAAATTCGTCTACCAACTTGATCACGGGGACTTTAAATTATCACGGGAACGATACCTTCAGCAGCCTTCTAAACTTTCAGCTAGGACAAATCACAACAAAACGTTTAGGCAGCCACCTAGCCACATTAATGCCCACAAGTTCGCTCTCTTTCCTCGCGCAATTTTTCATTGGAACGCATTGCCTGCGGAAGTTGTGAATACTGCCTCGACGGCTTCATTCACTCAACAGATAGAAAAGATTAATTTCACCATATAAGTGATGTATGCTGAAAATAGTGTCATTTGAGTGCAAATCATCCGGCTACAAATGTTGAAAATATTCTTAGTTGAGCGCAGTTCTGTTGAACAGCGAGAAAATATATTTGACTTTTCTGTACTTGATAGTTATGTATTCTTTCATTTATGCCCTGTACTCCAGTGTATTACTAGTTATTGCTTGAATGTATTGTTTGTATCCCACTCCTGCATGGGCCCGGGTAGGGCCTGCAGTATCTGTAAATAAAAAAATAGCACAGTATACCAATCTGATGGGCAACTTGAATGTCAAAGTGGGCAAGAAACAGGCCGCAGACAATGCAGTAGGGGAATATTCATTCATTCCTTCATTCAGAATTTACTCAAGACAATTTACAATTGTCTTAGAAACGCAGCACAAGACCCGCAAGGTGCCTGACTAGGCTGCATCACCCAGACAACAGTTTCAACTGTGCGTGATGTCATTCACAGTTTTACATAACCGTAATAGCACTTCTGTGGTGCAATAAAAAATAAATAAATCTGCTCTTGTATCTTTCAGAAGAAAACAAAAAGTAAAACATTAAGCAACAAGACATTTGTACAAATGTGGCAGTATCTGATAAGAAAATAGGATTGTCCGATACACATTACACAGCCAATAGCAGCAGTTTAGTACATAACTGAGCACAACACTTTAAACTCAGAAAATAATAATTCTTTCACTTGCTTTTTGAATTGAGTTCGGGAGATTCTATTTTGCAGTAGGTTTATTACACCTGGGTATTCGTTTAAATTGTCTGGTATAATTGTTGTCAATTTTCGTAAGCCGTCGTCTCTGCGTGATCGGGATATGCAATTTTCGTTTTTACGTAGTTCGTATTTGTTTATTGTGATATTTTTCCTTGCAGAGCGTTTTATTACTTGTATATTGCCGCATTACCTTCAGCGACCACCTCGCTTTAAATAGGTGCTTTATTGGCACTTTATTACAGTAGGTGAAGTAGGAAGTTTCACCCAAAGCATATGGGATGTTTCTAACTGCCCGTATTGCCCAATTTCGCAACGATAAAAGTGAACTCAAGTTCGTCTCGCTGGTTGTAGACCCCACCAGAAAGGAGTACGCGAGGCGTGACTGTATAAGTGCATAGTAAAGTGGGCGTTTCGCATCTGGTGGTAGAAAGTGCCCTAATTTATTTACTAACCCGATTGATTTTTGGATATCACTCCTTAATGAAACCACATGTAATGTCCATGAGGGACTCTCGTGAAATATTACCCCTAAAGATCCGATGGCTGATGTCTGTTAAGGTGTTCCCTGAAATACCAAGGGTAAAGTTTGTTGATATATCGTTCCCTTTTGGCTTTGAATAAGATGAATTGCGTTTTTTTAAATAGGTTGGAGTCTGTTAGCGTCCAACCAAAACCTCAGTTTTTTTAACCATGTATTCGCCTGCTCAAAACGTAGTTCAAATTAATCCAAGAAAAAAAGACATTCGTGTCATCTGCATATAATCCTATATTTTTGCATAATTCTATATTAACAATCTCGTTTATATAAATAAAAAACCTTAATGCTCTGTTGATATTACAAAAGCGTGCCATACGTGCTATATCTAACACTCCCCTTTGCGGAAGTGCTCGACCATATTTTAAAATGTACAAAGTATTGCATAAAAAACTGTTATACAGACATAAGCTATGTCTAGAGATATTACACCAGTATAAACTAAATCTAAATACATCACTCTTCTTGGACACATATTGTGATAACAAACATCATACGAGCTGAGAAAGAGCCTAATATACAAATATAGATCAGGCACGAACTACGGTGACCAACGATTAGCGTCACAAATTCCAAACATTCTAAACAAACACCCAACTATATTACATTTACTGGAAGACGGAATTTCAGCTAGATCATTTAAATACCCTTGCAGGTCAATTGAACTTTAGGGCTAGTAGTGCGACTTTCAAGAAACAAATGAAGAACTTATTCATAACCACCGGTCTACACTATCGAAACTACGTAATAAAGTCTCATGCCTCTGCAAATGCCTAAATTGCTCGTAAATTTCTATGTCAAATATACGAGTGTATACAGCACAATTCATTGTATCCGCATGCATTTTGTGTCTGTTTTTGAGTTGTTTCATTGATATCGTTTAGTTGTGAATTTTTACGAGAGTGACCTCTAATTCTTAAAATGTGTTATGTAAACTTCTTATGCTATTTATGTTTGAATTTTGTGTGTACAATTGCAGGTTGCTTGAAACCAATGTATTGAATATATATATTGTTTGTCAGTGCTGATGTATAAGCTTTGCACTGTCACAGACTGCGGAGGGACAAGGGCCTTGGTCAGGCTGTTCGCCTCTAGCCCTTTGCCCCTGCAGTGAGCTCTGTATCCGGCTTACTGTAAATAAAACTACTACTACCAATACTACTAAAAAATAACGAAAGAGTTCCTAGTGGATGAAAGCGATGCTTTTCTTGATTGTTGAAATTTGTAGTTAATGATGTTTTTGTATTTGTTGCACCTTGTTCATTATTATCTTGCCTGTTGTTTATTATACTCTAATTTGTCTTGTAGAGCAACTCGATTTTCTAGTCAAGTTGTTTTTTGTTAATTTTTTATAGAAAACATGCATTTGTTTGTATTTGCCACCACTCGAATAAGGACTGTTTATATTTCTATTCTTTTATTCACACTTCTGGCAGTTTCTGTTTGACTATGGTACCCGTGTAACATAACACGTGATGTTGTAAATTTCTGAGTACTGTACTTGCGGTGTGTCTCTGCTTTGCTGCCAGGGTGGCACGACCAAGTCAGGCTTTTACTTAGTCTTAATTCGTGTCCCCCCAGGCAATCTTGTTCAATTTCGCCTTGAATAAAAGCAAACCAACCAACCAAAGCAAACCAAAAGCAAAACCGGTCCAAGGATAGACCCTTAGGTACTCTATATTTTCAAGAAGGGTTTCAGATTTAAAGTTATTCATAATTTACTACTCTTCCCTGTCACCTCAATTTGCATTGACTCGACAAATACCTGAGGGGAGTTTTAGTAAAGGTCGCAGAACGTAACAACGTGCGGATCTTGAATACCTTCTCCAGACAATGGGCTAACTGTAAGCCGACCTGGTGAAATCCTAATGGCGAAACTAAAGATGGCTTCATTCTGTATGCGCGCCCGGACATTGTATTTGGCAAGATCCGATGCAGTGACCAAAGTATTGTAACAGTTTGTATTCACGCTCATTTAGAAAAACAAAGGCTTAAACTGATACACTAGAAGCCGAGTAATGCCCTAGTGGTGAAAGGGAAAGTACGGGAGTTACGAGTATCACTTCAGAATAGATTCAAGGCTATAATTGTGCTAACCAACGATAGCGTTGACACAATGAACGATAATCTTACTTGTCCCATCAAACAGTGCGCAATGAAAGTCTGAAGTACATTCATCAGACAGGACACTATAAAACTACCTCAGGTTACGAAGCATCTCATTATGATACGACAAACCATGAAATCCTCAAAAGCAACCAACAAAATAGAGCTGGTTGAGCTTTCGAAGTTAATCAATAGGCGTAAGGTAGCCGACGTCAAAAGGTATAACATGAACAGAAATGAGCAGGCTGTAAAAAGCGCTGGAAGCCTAAAAGCTGTGAAGGCAAATTTGTGCATTAAAAAAATCACATTTATGCATTAAAAAACAAGTAAGGCATTGTCATAACCATTGTGAATAGATTAGTCAAAGTAGCAGCGGAATTCTACAGAGAGCTGTACAGAAGCAAAAATAGCCAGAATAATATTGTGAGAAACAATAATAGTCTAGAGGAATCTGACATCCTACCAGTAACTAGGCGGAAACTAAGGAAAGGCCTAAAAGAAATGCAAAAAGGTCGAGCCGTTGGTGAGAATAAGATAACAAGGGACCTCCTGAAAGTTGATGGAGAAATTGGGTTAGAAAAATTAGCCACCCTGCGGAATATCTCTAGGCGGGAAGGATAAAATAATCTTGGAAGAAAGCCAACATCACCTTAATCCATGTCTTCGAAGACATGAAAAATTACAGGCTGATCAGATTACTGTCCGTTCTCTACAAACTATTCACAAAAAGGATAGTTTATAGAATTAAGGCTGTATTAGAGTTCAATAAACTAAAGGACCAAGCAGAATTTCGTACTGACTGATCCACAATAGACTATAACTATACTATCAATCAGGCAATGGGGAAATGCGCTGCATATGACCAACTCCTACACATAGTTTTCATAGATTACGAGAAGGCGTTTAACTCAATCGAGGCACTTGTAGTAGTGCAGGCACTACGGAATTAGGGCATCGAAGCACCTTACATTAACATACTAGAAGAAATCTACAGTGGATCCGCCACTTTCATAGTTCTCCAGAAAGTAAGCGACATAATTTAAATAAAGAAGAGTGTAAGACACGGTGAACTCTTCAATGTTAATCATCGCGTGTTCACAGGAGTTTTTCAGGGCCCTAGATTCGGGAGAGTTAGGGATAATAGTTACTGGAGAGAATATTAGTAACCTACGATTCGCTGATGACACTGCCTTGATGGGTAACCAAGGAGACGGATTACTGCTCACGATTAGAGAACTGGACACGGAAAGCAGAACAGTACTTTTGAAAATTAATATGCACAGAACTAAATTATTGTAAAACATCCTCGACTGAAAACAGCAATTGCGATAGGTGGAGACACGCAGGAAGCTGTAAAGGAAGACGTTTACTTATGACAGGTTGTAACCACGGAGCAGAACCATGAGAGTGAAATAACTAGAACAATAAAGATCGGTTGGATCACATCAGGCAAGCATTCTCAAATCATGAATGGCAAACCTTCACTAACACTCAAGGTGAAGGTATATAACAGCTGCATCTTGCCGGTACTTACCTTACGGAGCCGGAACCAGGAGGCTTACAAAGAGGGTTCAGCTGAAATTAAAGGCGACGCAGCTAGCGATGGAAAGGAAAATAATAGGTATAACGTTAATAGGCAAGAAAAGAGCAGAGTTGGTCAGGAAACAAAGTGGCGTTAAGGACATCATAGTCGAAATAAAAAAATGGACTTGGGCCGGGCACGTAGCACGTATGCAGGATAATCGCTGCTCATTAGGAAACTATTGCATGTCAGGATAATCAAACGCACGAAGGGGAGGCAAAAAGTTAGGTGGGCCAATAATATCAAAACGTACGCAGCTATAACGTGGTAGCAGAAAGCACAAGACCTGTTGACTGGCGAATCATGGGAGAGGCCTGCATGGCGCGTAGTCTGGCTTGGTGCCGCAACGGCCGCGAGGCGGAATGCACCCGTAGAATAAGGTGCATGACTGATCACTTTGTCTGTACAGTGCATGAATTAGTGACGTGAAAACAATTCCCGGTAACTTGTGTTTGCTTCTTTGTCGGCGAGCTGTTACTCGCTGTTAATACTGGGACGAAATCCCCGCAGGGGCGCCTGCGCAAGTAGACGTTTGGTGTGTAGCGACACCACGGACCCGAGCTAACGGGGGAGTTTCTACTCCCTCCCACGCCTAGCCGTGCGTGGCTTTGCCGTGTCCGGGGAAAAGGGGATCCTGGGGGTTGACCCGACGCTGGGTGATTGGACCTTTAAGGCCCCCCGGCAGAGGCAACACACCCCTTTGGCCCCGGCTTCACGTAGACGGCACCCCTGGGCTGACCCACCCAGGGGAAATCGGCAGTCGCCTTTTCCTATCTCTCTCTTCCTACATCTTAGTCTTTTTTCGTCTTTAAATCTGTCCTGTCTTCTTCTCTCTTCCATTTACTTCCGATTTTTCATGGCGGCAAGGGTTAACCTTGTGTAATTACTCAACCTTGAGTAGTTATATTTGGTTATAGTGGCAATGTACGGCTTGCGTCTGCAGCCTTATGCTATTAAGTGCTTGAGCGTCCCCTGGTTGGACTCCATGGTGGGTGGTCGCCATTGCTGCCGAACAAAAAGTACACTACTATGGGAACACCTGCATTTCCCCGTCTCCTAGATCGTCTCCCGCCTAAGAGGGGACGCACCGATGACATATCAATTTTCAGCCAACCCAGACAATGCTTTCCCAAATTCCATGTTGTGCACAGCAAAAACCCAACAAAACAAGCCAGAGCAATATCTCCGTTTCTAGTTGCTAAATCTCTGACAGAGGTCTTTGGCCCAGGATACAAGGTTACAAAGATGGCTAGCGGAGACCTTCTCCTTGAGCTGCCTGAAAAACACCAGTATGAAAAACTTGGCAGTCTCGTAGCATTTGGAAATATCCCAGTATCTATTTCACCTCATAGATCAATGAACACCTCACGCGGAGTTGTTTCAGAAGCAGACCTTCTTGAAATGTCTGAACAGGAACTGCTTGAAGGGTGGAAAGAGCAAAATGTCACAGATGTGAAACGAATCGTCATCAGACGAGACAACAAAGAAATACCTACCAAACATTTAATACTCACCTTCGCATCTAGCACACTGCCTTCATCTATAGACACACGCTACATCAAACTGTCTGTCCGTCCCTACATTCCCAATCCAAGACGGTGTTATAAATGTCAACGATTTGGTCATGGCTCGCAGAACTGCCGTCGTCAGGAAACTTGTGCAAGATGTGGTAGCCACGGCCACCCATCTGATAACTGTGTTACTACGCCTCACTGCGTGAATTGTGATGGGGAACATGCCGCGTATTCGCGTTCGTGTTCTAACTGGAAGAAAGAAAAAGAAATAATCACTCTTAAAGTCAAAGAAAACATCACATTCAAAGAAGCAAGACGAAGAGTGTCGCCATTTTACGGCGCAACATATGCTGATGCGGCGCGTCAGGGGGCAACCCCGCACCAGCCCTCGCCACCCCTTCGGCCTGCGCAGAGCGAGCCGTCGGCTGTGGCACCTGCCCCCAAGGCAGCTGTGGCCCAGGCTACACCGCCTACTCCCAAACAGAGACCGGAGACTCCAGAGTCTTCGGGTCTCAAGGCCTCCCCTCACCAGGCGAGGCCCAAAATCCAAACTAACAGCCCGCCCGCACGTGCGGGCATCCAGTGCCTCCGAGGAGGCAATGGATACGTCGGCACCCTTGGTGCCGAAAGAGCGGCGTGGCTCTTTGGAGCGCGCCAAGAAAACAAAAAAACAAATAACAGGGCCTGGTGACGGCCCTGTTAAGTGAACTCAAACTCCCCGTCTTAACAGCCACTCGCTTTTCCTACACACAGCATTACTTTACATTCACCATGAACACTCAAATTATACAATGGAATGTCAGGGGCCTTCTCAGAAACCTTGACGACATCCAAGAACTCCTACACGATCACTCACCAAAAGTGCTGTGTGTACAAGAAACACACCTTAATTCAAAACACACAAATTTTCTTCGCAAATACGTTATTTTTCGAAAAGACCGTGATGATGCCATGACATCATCCGGAGGTGTTGCCATCATCGTGAATCAAGGAATTGCATGCACACACTTACAACTCCAAACATCCCTTGAGGCAGTGACTGTTCGAGCGGTTCTTTTTGATAAACTAATCACAATCTGAACTATTTACATTCCTCCTAGCTATCAGCTGCAAAAAGGTGATTTACACTCTTTATTGATGAACTTCCGGAGCCTTATGTTCTCCTTGGAGACTTCAATGCGCATAGCAGGCTATGGGGAGACTCTCGTTGCGACGCGCGAGGTCGACTGATTGAACAATTCCTTCTCTCGTCGAACGCATGTCTCCTAAATAGAAAAGAACCAACCTATTATAATCTGGCACATAACACCTACTCCTCCATAGACCTAAGCATAGTGTCTCCATCTCTTGTGCCTCTGCTCCAGTGGAAAGTCGTCAGTAATCTGTACGGAAGTGACCACTTTCCCGTAGTTTTGAGCACAACTACAGCAACTGAGTCTACACCCCGTGTTCCCAAATGGCTCATAAACAGAGCCGACTGGGAACGGTTTCATACCATCGCTCGTATAGATTGGAGTGACATATGTACTTTAAGCATTGATGTTGCTGTCGACTACTTCACAGCTTTTTTGATTGATGCTGCAACAAAATGCATCCCACAAACAAATGGGCACCCAGGAAAACGGCGTGTGCCATGGTGGAACTCTGAATGCCGAAACGCGCGCAAACAGCAAAACAGAGCTTCGAGGCTGCTTCGGAACTCACCGACAGCCGAAAATCTTGACACATTCAAGAAAATAAAGTCTCAAGGCAGGAGAACGCGTCGGCAGGCCAGAAGAGAAAGCTGGCAGAAGTTTTTGTCAGGGATCAATTCATACACACAGGAGGCTAAAGTCTGGAACATGGTCGGTAGGATAGCAGGAAAACAAGTACACACACTTCCACTCGTGGACACTCGGGGTGACACCTTGGAAGATCAGGCAAACTTCCTCGGTGCACACTTCGAACAGGTGTCCAGCTCATCCCACTATACTGACACTTTCCAAAAATACAGAACAAGAATAGAAAAGCAGAAACTTGAACACAAATGCACTAGATCCGAGGCATATAACCAAGCTTTCAGTCTAGCTGAGTTGCGAATGTCTCTAAACTCCTGCAGTACTTCTGCCCCGGGTTTTGACCGTGTGGTGTATGAAAGGTTAAAAAACCTACCAATCGAAACACGAAAAACCTTACTTTGTTTGTACAATGCTATCTGGTTTTCTGGCGCTATCCCTACCTCCTTGAAAGAGGCTATTAATATTCCCATTTTGAAAGACGGCAAAGACCCTTCTTTGCCCTCGAGTTATAGGCCTATAGCACTTACAAGCTGCTTGTGCAAAGTCTTCGAAAAAATGATAAACTGCCGACTTGTACATTTCCTTGAAACAAATAATTTGCTCGACCCATTTCAGTGCGGGTTTCGAGAAAGTAGATCCACCACAGACCACCTTGTTCGTATCGAGGCACAGATCAGAGACGCCTTTGTCCATAAACAATATTTTCTCTCTGTGTTCCTCGATATCGAAAAGGCGTATGATACAACATGGCGTTTTGGAATCCTAAGAGACCTGTCCCACCTTGGTGTGCGCGGAAGAATGTTTCATATAATCGAAAGTTACCTGTCAAACCGGACATTCCGTGTCCGTCTGGGCAGTGTGCTCTCTCAAACATTTGTCCAGGAAACAGGCGTGCCACAAGGTGGCGTGCTTAGTTGCACACTTTTTATTATCAAAATGAATTCTTTGCACTTGTCCATTCCCCGCAATATGTTCTATTGTACATATGTCGACGACGTTCAGCTTGGCTTCAAGTCATGCAACTTGGCCATGTGTGAGCGGCAGGTTCAGCTGGGTTTGAATAAGGTCTCCAACTGGGCAGATGAAAACGGATTTCGACTTAACCCACAAAAAAGCACGTGTGTCTTGTTCTCTCGAAAGAGAGGCATGCACTCGGAACCTGACATTCGACTTAACGGGCAACGACTGTCTGTCAAAGCCGAGTATAAATTCTTAGGCTTAATCTTGGACAACAAGTTAACCTTTGTACCGTACATCAAGTATTTAAAAACAAAATGTTTAAAAGCCATGAATGTTATAAAAGTGTCGTCACGTACTACGTGGGGTAGTGATAGGCAATGCCTCATGAACCTCCATAAAAGCCTCATTCGCACCCGCTTAGATTATGGGGCCGTTGTCTATCAGTCTGCTACTCAAAGTGCCTTGAAGATGCTTGACCCCGTGCACATTTGGGCATACGCCTTTCTACGGGTGCTTTTCGCACCAGCCCCGCAGAAAGCCTTTATGTTGAGTCAAATGAGTGGTCGCTTCATCTGCAAAGAACCTACATGTCATTTGTATACTTCCTTAAAGTGAAAGCAGACAAGAGGCACCCCTCATACTCTACTATAATGACTTGTCGAGCTCCATTCTTTTTCAAAACAGGCCTTCAATGAGGCAGCCCTTCTCAGTTCGCCTGAAGGGTCTAGCTGAGGACACTGGAGTGTCACTCGAACACAGTTTAATGGCTCCTGTAGCATACCCGCCACCGTGGCAGTGGCAGACTATAGACTGCGGTGTGTCTTTTCTAGAGGTTACAAAACATGCGCCCATTGCCCATATCCGAACAAACTTCCTGGAACTTCAACACAAATACACACGTCCTGAGTTTTTTACAGATGCCTCTAAGTCTAACTCCTCTGTGTCCTACGCTGCTGTTGGCCCTTCCTTTTCGGATGCTGGCCCTCTACATCCAGGCACAAGTATCTTCACAGCGGAAGCTTACGCGATACTTGTGGCAGCTAAACACATTAAACAATTACAAATACAAAAAGCAGTAATTTATACAGACTCCCTCAGTGTGGTAACGGCTCTGCACAGTCTTAAAAAACTAAAAAACCCTGTCCTTGTCTCACTTTACTCCATATTTTGCACACTCTACACACTCAACCAACATGAGGTGGTGTGCTGGGTGCCAGGGCACCGTGAGATCCAAGGCAACGTGAGGGCGGATCAGCTCGCTGCATCCGTCCACAAAAACACTGCCCGTACACCCATATCAATCCCGGTCCTTGATCTGAAGCACTCTCTCAAACGAAACCTCAGGGACTACTGGCAGAGCAAGTGGGATACACACACACACAAAACAAACTACACGTTATCAAGCCAAACCTTGGCCATTGGCCACCAGTATCAAAATCACGTCTAACAGAGGTAACACTAACAAGACTCAGGATAGGACACATATACACGACACACACACATCTTTTGTCCGGTGATGATCCACCATTGTGTGATAAATGTGGTGAGGCATTAACAGTTCTTCACGTTTTAATTCAATGTAAACATTTAGACACTCTAAGAAGACAACACTTCCCACTATCCTACCGACAACATATACCTCTACACCCTGCAATGTTCGTCGGTAGGGAACCGCTTTTTAGTCACAAATCATTATTAGCGTTTTTAAAGGAAATTCATAATTTTCATACCATATACCCGGGCATACCGTAGCACGACCTCTCTAGAGAGGTTTTTGCTGCGGTGGCTACACAGGAAAGCACTTGCCTCACGGCCCTTGCACGCAAGGGTACTAACGTGTGAGGTACTTGTGCTAATGCCTACATGTCCACCATCGTTTTTCATTATCACCAACTTTTGTCACCTATTCACACCATGCACACCTTTCACGGCATAGTCATGATTTTATTACTTGTATGTTTTTACTCGCTTTACTGCGAGGAATTTTATGGCCCTTATACAGCCGCTAATCACAACCATTGTCCACATTCCTGTCCCATGAACTGGCGCTCTTTGGCCATCAAATGGCCCTTGCGCCAAAAAACACGATATATCATCATCAATACTGGGACGAAATGATTTCGCCGAAGGTGTCGCGCTGGCCCAGAGTGTTGAGCCCCGTTACGTTGGTATTCAATCGTCTGTCACGACACGCGTGCTGCGCAGCCCACATGCTTTCCGAGCCGGAGAGAGATTCGCACTTTCTGCTTTACAATCGGATGTAAACAAGAGAGGAGAATTTGCCCAGTCAACATGGCTGGCTTCCGCCTTCACCACGGCTTCACAACGATTGACGTCAGGGCCTCTCCTCAGTTGTCTTCATCCTCCATTCAGCAAACGCTCTTTAACGCCCCTTGTTTATGCGTGGGTTATGTTGACTGTCAGACAGACACACTGATGCAGCAACAACGGCAGTGATAAAGGCACCCAGTCCTAAGTTATTTGATTTAGACATTCGAAATACAAGAAAAAAATGCCTGCCCTCAACTTGATTCTAGCTGGGTCACGTGGCTGCATTTCACTGACCCCATGACGTCGAATGGCTTTCCCAATGAAATGAGCGAGGAGGGCCACGTAGATAAAGTTCGCACACCACTGTTGCCTTTTCTTTCGAACCAAACGTTGACCTCGCTTTTACCGCAAGAAACGTGATGTCAGAAGCTTCACTTGGCAAACCTTGTGCTGGCGCTACCGTTTCGAAGCGACATATCTTCTTCTGTTCTTTACAACATCCCCAGTGAATCCCTCCTCCTATTCTGGGAAGGGAACGTATGGAACTACCAGGGTGATGAAGTAATTTTGAACCTTCACGATTTAATCGGCGAGCCACCTACCTTACAGAAATAGTGCGCTGCAACTCTTCAACTATAGTGTCTAGAAAGTATATTTCTAGACACTATATTTCAACAGCGCCCGTGCGAAAAGAAACAGCTCGCAAATTCCCTAAAACAAGAAAAGAAATCAAAGAGAGAGAAGGGTCTTTCGCATAAACATCCAACCCGCACATGCCAAAAATTCAGTGACAAAATGGTTTCCAGCGTCTTTATTGTGCTGTGTAGTGACAGTGATATTTTTTGTTGAGGCCACCTCGGTTCGGGGTGTAACCTCAGTTTTGATTCTACGCCACGATGGCTTCGAACGTTGCATTTATCCAGTCATATGGCAGCAACCATTCGGCGTCGTTGCCACCAGCAAAGTTCTGGCGAGTGCCCCTACGTGCTGATGCGGTAGGCAGTGACGTATTTACTCAAATGTCGGAATAAAATACCAAATAGTTCGATATCGGTGCTTAGCTATATGCTAAAATTATCCCCAGCTATCAGTCTACATCACCCCTTAATAATTATAGGTGCTACAAATATTTCGAGGGCCCCTTTAAAGCCCTTTAATCTAAAAAGTAGCGACACTCTTATCCTCACGCACGTTTTCATCTTCGATTGTCCTCGGATTTCTCACCTTCTCTGACCGGTGCGGTGCGCACAGCAAGTGGAACCCATAGGCTTTCTCACAAGATTACCTTGAGGCAAATCTGGCATCATTGAGCTGCTGGATGCAAAGGAATGCCGGTATATGTAAGCTTTGCACTTGACTTGCATTGGTATACTTCTAAGACGCGCCTGTCTTCACGATAAATTGGTTGATTTCTGACCGAAAGAGCAGTAATAAGCTGTTTTTATTACACAGAAACATGTTTTATTTAAAACTCTAACCTTAAGCTTCCATGTACAATTTTATTTAGCAAAAGAAGTAACCAACGGCTGCTAAACTTGGTAGGCACACGACGAAGCGATCATTGCCTCTGCCACTTTATGTCGTCTGTTTCTTCCTACCACTGTTTGTGCCGTCAAGGTGAGTGGAATTTTATTGTAGAATATAATGCGTGTCGATTAGATGCGCTTACAAGTGTTTTGTTTTACAGAAGCTTTATTTACGCAGTTGTACTCGCTTTTGAGCTGAAGCCTTGCTCAAGACCAGCCAATACAGGCCTCGCAGACACATGTACCATTCTCGGCTCTTTTGTTTTTGCACAGAAACTTGTTTAACTTCAACCTTCTGCGTCTATATACAGTTTTATTATACGTAAGAAATAACCAACGGCCACTAAACTTGGCATGCATACGGCGAAACGAGCGTTCCCTCTACCACTTTCTTTCGCATCTTTTTTCCCTTAGTAAATTCGCATAGACGGTGGCGCCTCAGTTCCCTCTAGATAATTTTTTAAAAACTCTGTGATTGAGTTTTTTCATCAATCTGAGTGGATCATCAGGGAGACGCCGTCTTGTGTGGATGTAAAAACATCGGCTCCGCGTTCTAAAATGTTTTTGGACAGTTTTTTGTGCATTTGTGAGCGTCTTTTGAGGCCAGTCGACGCGTAAAACCGCACGGACTACATCAATACCAAGTGGGTGAGCTTTTTGACCCTTTTTCGAGACTCTTCTGGTTTCCCTTCTGCTCAGCTTAGCACGCTAGGCTGAGGCTACGGTGGAGTGGCCACCGGCCCTTTTCGGAAGGGTGTTTCAGCACTCTACGCACGGATTGTCTATGCAAGTCTATGTCGATGGGGAGGATATCATTCCCGATGATCTTCAAGATTCTGGATGGTCTGTGGCTACCACTAAACGTTAACTTCGTGGGACGCATACCCTCAGGACTGAGACACAAGCAAGCGTCTCTATGCACGGCGACGCGTGGTCGCCTCATTGCTCCCGGGCTGCGGTGAAAAAGCTTCTTATCGCTGCTTCTAGACTTCCTCACCTTCCAAGAGATCACCATCGAGTAATCGTGAGACCTAGAAATGGCCTGGTCATGAGAACTGTGAGTGAAATTATGTTCGCGAAGGTACTCGCAGGGGCTGCAGCGCTGAGTGAGGAAGAAGTCACGGAAGACGTGGTTTGCCCAAATATGATGCAGAACATTGCAGTTATAAGCACTCCAGCGGAGAGAAACGCCAGAGCGTATTCCAAGATCACAGCCATTACTCTCGGTACCGCCAGTTTTGATGTTAGTGCCTACCGAGCTGCCCCCGATGACACCTGCAAAGGTATCATAAGGGGTGTTGACGCGGACATCGCTCAAGAACAAATTTATTCACTTATTGTACACCCAAGGAACCCGACTGCACTCCAAGTGAAAAGAATCTAGAATTCCACCACGGTGATCATCCTGTTTGACGGACTAAAAGCCCTAAATTACGTCACATGTGGAAGTAGTTTGGTTCGCTGCACCCTGTATTGTCGACAGATGGATGTCTGTTATGCCTGTGGAAAGCTAGGTCATCGAGCCGATATTTGTCCCCATCCAGAGGAGGTGGTCTGTAGAAGGTTTGGTATGTCATCTCCTTCGGAGGATCACGTCTGCACTCCAGAATGCAAGTTGTGTGGGTGTCCACATCTTACGGCAGACAAGACGTGTAAGCATCGTTTTCAAGTGCCCCACATAGTCCGTCGACAAAGACGAGAGCGACGGATGCAATATACGATGGAATTCGCGGAACAAGACGCTGATGACATGAACTTCACAGATGGTGGAGGAGACTTCCTACTGCTACCAGCATCTGCAGGCGGCCGCGCTACGATTGAGCGCCCGAGCAGCAGGTGGCACCCGCGTAACGTCAGCCAACAGCTACAAACACCGCGAGACGGTCCCGTTTCAGAGGCAGAGCAAGGAGCCGTTCGAGATCCAGAGGACATTCTAGATCCAAGGGCCGTTTTAACTCACGGGTGCCTACCGTCCGCAATGGTGTGCAGCAAGGAAATCAGCACCAAACCTGGGCATCCAAGATCAAGGGCTCCCAACCACAGGTAAAGGGGGGTACCAATCCAGAGCAACACTCGGATACATATGCTCACATGCAAAGGGAAAATGCTTATCTCAGGGCCATTGTCGAGCAACTCAGGGCTGAAATGGCCGACTTAAGGAAATCACAGCAGGTTACGTCTCCGTCTCCTTCAAACACAGTTCCCTGTACAGAGGCCACATCAAATGCGAGTGACGATGAGGTACCCATGGACGTCCATCCAGAGGCAAAACCAAAAAAGGAGAGCACTAGCACAACTGGCTAATAACGAGGACAGAGATTTCAAAACAGAGCTCCCCCGCAAGGGCGCCTGCGTGAGTAGGCGTTTGGTGCGTAGCGACACCATGGACCCGAGCTAACGGGGGACGTTCTGCTCCCTCCCACGCCTAGCCGTCCGTGGCTTCGCTGTGTCCGGGAAAAGAGGGATCCTGGAGGTTGAGCTGACGCTGGGTGATTGGACCTTTAAGGCCCCCTGGCCGAGACAACACACCCCTTTGGCGCCGGCATCACGTAGACAGCACCTCTGGGCTGACCCACACAGGGGAAATCGGCAGTCGCCTGTTCCTATCTCTCTCTCCCTACATCTTCGTCTTTTCTGCTCTTTAAATATATCCTGTCCTCTTCTCTTTTCCGTTTACTTCATTGTTTCCTGGCGGCAAGGGTCGACGTCGTGTAGCTATCGAAACTTTGGCATGCTACATCTGGTTATAGTGACAGCGTACAGCTGGCGTTGTGCAGCCTTAGTTCAAGTCTTGCCGCGTCCCCCCATTGGGCTCCATGGTGGGCGGTTGGCGCTGTCGCCGAACACACGCACTACTCCCATGGCTAAATAAGCTACTTTACTCTTTGATCGCCCTCAAAAAAGAGGGCGCACCGAAGCACCCTTCCACTTTTTTCTGAAAAGCAAAGACATATTTCCAAAATACCATGTGATCCATAGTGAGGGCAACCTAACTGCTCGCAAATTGTCTCCTTTTCCGGTGGCGAAGTGCCTTGGAAACACCATTGGACCAGGCTACAAGGCCACGAAAATGACTAACGAAGATTTGCTACTTGAACTTAGGAACAAAGATCAATTTGAGAAAATGATTGATTTGAAATGCACTGGTGACGTACCAGTCACAGTGTCAGCACATAGAACAATGAACATAAGCCGTGGTGTAATATCAGAAAATGACTTCTTGCACCTTAGTGATGAAGAACTTCTTGATGGGTTCCAGAATCAAAATATCCTAAAGTTGAAAGAATATTGATTCGCCAAAAATATTAGCAGACTCGTACTAAGCATATAATACTAACCTTTGACAGCTGTGTGCTTCCTACCACACAAGATGGCAGGCTACATCAAACTTCGCGTGAGGCCGTACATCCTAAACCCTTGGCGGTGCTAAAAGTGTCAGCAGTATGGGCACGCATCGCAGACATGCCAGGGAAAGCAGACATGTGCCAAATGCAGCTTCAATGAACGAAAGTTCGATGATTGCGAATCATTTCCTAATTGTGTGAACTAAGATGGAAGTCATCCAGCCAACTCTAGAACATGTCCTAAATGGAAGATCAAAAAAGAGATTATCGCACTAAAAGTAAAATAAAACATAACATTTTGTGAAGCAAGGAACCGTCTGTCATACCTTAATCACACCAGTTTTTCCGAGGTGGTGCAATGGGGGGTAGTGCCCCAAGTACCTCGGCAGTCTACTGCGGTCGCCAACAGTAGCCCAGTAGTCACTTCGTCCACCCCCCAGGTGGCTGCTGCTGTTGCCGCACCACCAACATCAAAGGTGGGTCTGCAGGCCTCGGCTCAACAGACTCCGATGCTGAATCAAATTCTAAGGCCGGAGACACAAGTCTCTGTGCCCGGTCCTCGACCTTCCAGTGCCTCGGAGAAGGCAATGGAAATCGAAGGACGAACACCAGCGTCGCCGACGCCCAAAGATCAGCGCTCCTTGGAGCGCAACAAGAAAGGGAAACATCCCGTAACCGCTCCATCAAAGGGGTCGGTAACGTGAAGGGTAGCCTCCCCTTTAACACATATTTTTTAGAACAATCGTCTTAACACAGGACACATACATTTCTTCTCAATATGACCACACAAATACTACAGTGGAATGCCATAGGCCTATTTATTAACCTAGATGATATCAAAGACATGCTAAATGGTTATCAGCCAAAAGTGTTCTGTGTTCAAGAAACTCATTTAAAGTCAACTTAAAGTCCATTTCTTAAATTAACATGTGGTTTTTCGTAAATATCAAAATGGTAGATATTTCTCTTCTGGAGATGTGGCCATCATTGCACAAAGAAGCGTAGCATGCCAGCACATTGTGTTACAAAGCTCTCTCGAGGTTGTGGCTGTTCGCGCTATTCCATTGAACCATCTTATATCTATCTGCTGAATCTACATAGCCCCCGACAAACCATTCAATAAAACAGAGTTCGAAAAGCTTATTGATCGGCTTCCAGAACCATATGTGTTAATTGGAGATTTTAATGCTCACAGTTTGCTATGGAGTGATACCAATTGTGATGCGAGAGGTCGCGCAATATAAAACTTTTTTCTCGCATCTGGAGCCTCTCTGCTCATTAAGGCAGAGCCAGCATACTTCAGTACCACACACAATACATATTCATGCATAGATTTAGCCGTTGGCTCACCGTCACTCCTACCCTACTTAGATTGGAAAGTCGATAATAATCTATATGGAAGTGACCATTTTCCAACTCTTTTAGTAACAAAACAACGGATGACCGGAAATCTTATCCCAAAACGTGGATTTTTCATGTTGCAAACTGGGTGAAATTCAGAGAGCTATGTACACTATACCTCGAAGAGGTAGACAATTTGTAAGTAGAAGAGATAGCCAACTATATCTTTGAATATGTTCTTACCTTTGCAAAAAAGTGCGTACCACAGTCCAGGAATGATAAGGTCAACACAAAGCCATGGTTGAATCGGGAGTGCGAAATTGCTAAAAAACGGCAAAACAAAGCATGGTGGACTTTTTCTCGCTACCTAAGAGCAGTAAACTTGATAACCTCTAAAGCTTGCAAAGCAAATGGCAGGCGTATTCACCGTATAGCCAAACGGGAAAGCTGGGCACACTACATATCCTCAATAAACTCCGACACAGACGTCAGCAAGGTTTATAATAGGGTGCATAAACTTAAAGACAAGGCCCGAATCATTTCCCTTTGGTGAATGACTGCGGTGATACAATTGAAGAACAGGCAAACGCTCTTGGCAAACACTTCGAGAAAATGTCAAGCTCAGAAAACTATACCACTAAGTTCTTACGCCACAAAAGCATAGCTGAAAGTGTACCTCTGTGCCGGAACAAGCCTGTATCAGACAAATACAATAAATCACTAACACTATATGAACTGAAGCTTGCCCTTGGTTCCTGTGGAAGTTCTGCTCCTGGTTCTGATACAATTACCTATAAAATGATCAGAAATCTCCCAGAAAACTGCCTTTTAGCACTTTACAACAACATTTTCAATACCGGCAAAATACCCTCTGCTTAGAAAGAGGCAATAGTACTACTAGTTCTTAAACAGGGCAAATATCCCTCTTCGGTAAATAGTCACAGGCCTATCGCCCTCACTACCTGCCTACTCAAAGTGTTTGAAAAAATGATTAACTGCCACTTCGTCTATTATTTGGAATACAACGGTATATTGGACCCGTGCCAGTCTGGTTTCCGTATAGCTAGATCCACAACTGACAATCTTGTCCTCCTCGAGTCGTATATACGCGACGCGTTTGTACACAATCAATACTGTCTGTCTGTTTTCTTTGATCTTGAGAAGGCATATGATACTACCTTGCGATACGGAATCCTGCAAGATCTACTGTCTTTCGGAATATGTGGCAGGTTGGTTACCATCTTAAAAGATTACCTGTCTGAAAGGAGGTTATGTGTGAGAATAGGTACTGTTTTATCGCGCACATTTCTTCAAGAAAATGGAGTGCCGCAGGGAGGAGTATTAGGCTGCACACTATAGTTAAAATGATCTCTCTTCGCTCTGTTGTTCCACCTGCGATATCGTACTCTCTTTACGTGAACGACATTCAAATTAGTTTCACATTGTGTAACTTGACTGTATGCGAACGCCAGATACAGTTACGTGTTAGGTAGTTTTATGCGTCGACTGGCACCAAAAGACGCTCACAAATGCACAAAAAACTGTCCAAAAACATTTTAGAACGCGGAGCCGATGTTTTTACATCCACACAAGACGGCGTCTCGCTGATGATCCACTCAGATCGATGAAAAAACTCAATCACAGAGTTTTTAAAAAATTATCTAGAGGGAACTGAGGCGCCACCGTCTATGCGAATTTACTAAGGGAAAAAAATTGCCCGCAGCTTCCCTCGGGGGAACACTGAGGAGGATGCGGAAGCATGTAATTGGTTAACGGGTGTTAAATTGCGACTTACTTGGGTCGATGGCTAAATTGGTTAACGTGGTTGTGAAATGGGGTGTTAAATGAGTGAACACGTACGGCACGTATGCGAAAGGGCGGTGTTTTATTTATTGCGACGAACCAACGGACGAGCGGCAACTGAGCGAGCGAGCGCCGACCTTGAGTATATATACAGCGCGACGGTGCATGCGCTGTCAGCTGTCGAATGTTCTCGAAGGAGAAGCGCGCGCGCGGCACAGATGGCGACGGCGCGACGGCGCATGCGCTGTCAGCTGTCGAATGTTCTCGAAGGAGAAGCGCGCGCGGCACAGATGGTGGGCGACGGCGCGATGGCGCATGCGCGCGCGTCAGCTGTCGAATGTTCGAGAAGCGGTGCGGATGGCGCGGACGGCGCACTACAAGGCGCGAGTATAAGATGCTTCCGCATCTAATATGTTGAACGATTTTGAGTACTTCGTACTCAACTATGGGAGAGCACTGAGCCGTCCCGCTAAAACAGTTTAGTGGCTGGTAACAGAGTTAGACACATGCCTGAATACACAGGCATGGTTCAGTGTGTACCGACGCTCGCGTAGGTTTTAAATAGCTAACTTTACCGTACAAGCTCATGTTTGTGTTACTGGTTTCCGTACCAATACTTTACCTTCCTGGTGCATTAAATATGAAACTTTGACCGTTTTAACTCGGACACATGTATGCTTTTGAAGTGCAACAAATAACCTTATACTTGATGAACGCGTGAATATTGCAGTAGCAGAGAACGAGTGATTATTGTATCAGACGTAATGAATTAGCTCAACTAAGGCGGTGCGGACGGCGCGGACGGCGCACTTCAAGGCGCGAGTATAAGATGCTTCCGCATCTAAAAGATGCGAAAGAAAGTGGTAGAGGGAACGCTCGTTTCGTCGTATGCCTGCCAAGTTTAGTGGCCGTTGGTTATTTCTTACGTATAATAAAACTGTATATAGACGCAGAAGGTTGCAGTTAAACAAGTTTCTGTGCAAAAACAAAAGAGCCGAGAATGGTATATGTGTCTGCGAGGCCTGTATTGGCTGGTCTTGAGCAAGGCTTCAGCTCAAAAGTGAGTACAACTGCGTAAATAAAGCTTCTCTAAAACAAAACACTTGTAAGCGCATCTACTCGACACGCATTATATTCTACAATAAAATTCCACTCACCTTGACGGCACAAACAGTGGTAGGAAGAAACAGACGACATAAAGTGGCAGAGGCAATGATCGCTCTGCCGTGTGCCTGCCAAGTTTAGCAGCTGTTGGTTACTTCTTTCGTTTAATAAAATTGTACATGGAAGCATAAGGTTACAGTTTTAAATAAAACATGTTTCTGTGTAATAAAAAAAGCTTATTACTGCTCTTTCGGTCAGAAATCAGCCAATTTACCGTGAAGGCAGGCGCGTCTTAGAAGTATACCAATGCAAGTCAAGTGCAAAGCTTACATATACCGGCATTCCTTTGCATCCAGCAGCTCAATGATGCCAGATTTGCCTCAAGGTAATCTTGTGAGAAACTTTATGGGTTCCACTTGCTGTGCGCACCGGATCGGTCAGGGAGGCGAGGAATCCGAAGACAATCGAAGATGAAAACGTGCGTGAGGATGACAGTGTCGCTACTTTTTAGATTAAAGGGCTTTAAAGGGGCCCTCAAAATTTTTGAAGCACGTATATTTATTATGGGGTCATGTAGACTGGTAGCTGGGGATAATTTTAGCATATAGCTAAGCACCGATATCGAAATATCTGGTATTTTATTCCGACATTTGAGTAAATACGTCACTGCCTACCGCATCAGCACGTAGGGGCACTCGCCAGAACTTTGCTGGTGGCAACGACGCCGAATGGTTGCTGCCATATGACTGGATAAATGCAACGTTCGAAGCCATCGTGGCGTAGAATCAAAACTGAGGTTACACCCCGAACCGAGGTGGCCTCAACAAAAAATATCACTGTCACTACACAGCACAATAAAGACGCTGAAAACCATTTTGTCACTGGATTTTTGGCATGTGCGGGTCGGATGTTTATGCGAAAGACCCTTCTCTCTCTTTGGTTTTTTTTCTTGTTTTAGGGAATTTGCGAGCTGTTTCTTTTCGCACGGGCGCTGTTGAAATATAGTGTCTAAAAATATACTTTCTAGACACTATAGTTGAAGAGTTGCAGCGCACTATTTCTGTAAGGTAGGTGGCTCGCCGATCAAATCGTGAAGGTTCAAAAATACTTCATCACCCTGGTAGTTCCTCACGTTCCCTTCCCAGAATAGGAGAAGGGATTCACTGGGGATGTTGTAAAGAACAGCAGAAGATACGTCGCTTCGAAACGGTAGCGCCAGCATATGGTTTGCCAAGTGAAGCTTCTGGCATCACGTTTCTTGCGGTAAAAGCGAGGTCAACGTTTGGTTCGAAAGAAAAGGCAACAGTGGTGTGCGAACTTTATCTACGTGGCCCTCCTCGCTCATTTCATTGGGAAAGCCATTCAACGTCATAGGGTCAGTGAAATGCAGCCAGGTGACCCAGCTAGAATCAAGTTGAGGGCAGGCAAATTTTTCTTGTATTTCGAATTTCTAAATCAAATAACTTAGGACTGGGTGCCTTTATCACTGCCGTTGTTGCTGCATCAGTGTGTCTGTCTGACAGTCAACATAACCCACGCGTAAACAACGGGCGTTAAAGAGCGTTTGCTGCATGGAGGATGAATACAACTGAGGAGAGGCCCTGACGTCAATCGTTGTGAAGCCGTGGTGAAGCCGGAAGCCAGCCATGTTGACTGGGCAAATTCTCCTCTCTTGTTTACATCCGATTGTAAAGCATGAAGTGCGACTCTCTCTCCGGATCAGAAATCATGTAGGCTGCGCAGCGCGCGTGTCGTGAGGGACGATCGAAAACCAACGGAACGGGGCTCAACACTCTGGGCCAGTGCGACACCTTCGGCGAAATCATTTTGTCCCAGTATTAACAGCGAGTAACAGCTCGCCGACAACGAAGCAAACACAAGTTACCGGGAATTGTTTTCACGTCACTAATTCATGCACTGTACAGACAAAGCGATCAGTCGTGCACCTTATTCTACGGGTGCATTCCGCCACGCGGCCGTTGCGGCACCCCGCCAGACTACGCGCCATGCAGGCCTCTCCCATGATTCGCCAGTCAACCCGGTCTTGTGCTTTCTGCTACCACGTTATAGCTGCGCACGTTTTGATATAATTGGCCATCCTAACTTTTTGCCTCCCTTTCGTGCGTTTGATTATTTGGAGATGCAATAGCTCCCCTAATGAGCAGCGGTTATCCTGCATACGTGCTACGTGCCCGGCCAAAGTCAATTTTTTCTTTATTTCGACTATGATGTCCTTAACGCCACTTTGTTCCCTGACCCTCTCTGCTCTTTTCTTGCCTATTAAGGTTATACCTATCATTTTCCTTTCCATCGCTAGCTGCGTCGCCCTAAATTTCAGCTGAACCCTCTTTGTAAGCCTCCTGGTTCCTGCTCCATGAGGTAAGTACCGGCAAGATGCAGCTGTTATATACCTTCACTTTGAGTGCGAGTGAAGGTTTGCCATTCATGACTTGAGAATGCTTGCCTGATGTGATCCACCCGATCTTTATTGTTCTAGTTATTTCACTCTCATGGTTCTGCTCCGTGGTTACAACCTGTCATAAGTAAACGTCTTCCTTTACAGCTTCCTGCGTGTCTCCACCTATCGCAATTGCTGTTTTCAGTCGAGGATGTTTTACAATAAATTAGTTCTGTGCATATTATTTTCAAAACTACTGTTCTGGTTTCCGTGTCCAGTTATGTAATCGTGAGCAGGAATCCGTCTCCTTGGTTAACCCTCAAGGCAGTGTCATCAGCGAATTGTAGGTTACTAAAATTCTCTCCAGTAACTATTATCCCTAACTCTCCCGAATCTAGGGCCCTACAATCTTTCTGTGAGCACACAATGATTAACATTGAAGAGATTGCGTCTCCGTGCCTTACACCATTCTTTATTTAAAATTATGTTGCTTACTTTATGGAGAACTATGAGAGTGGCGGATCCAGTGTAGATTTCATCTAGTGTGTTAATGTAAGGTGCTTGGATGCCCTAATTCCGTAGTGCCTGCATTACTGCGAGTGCCTTGATTGAGTTAAACGCCTTCTCGTAATCTTTGAAAACTATGTGTAGGAGTTGGTCATATGCAGCGCATTTCCCCATTACCTGATTGATAGTATAGATATAGTCTATTGTGGATCAGCCGGTACGAAATTCTGCTTGGTCCTTTGGTTGATTGAACTCTAATACAGCCTTAATTCTATAAACTATCCTTTTTGTGAATAGTTTGTAGAGAACGGACAGTAATCTGGTCAGCCTGCTTTTTTTCATGTCTTCGAAGACATGGATTAAGGTGATGTTGGCTTTCTTCCAAGTATATGTTATCCTTCCCGTCTAGAGACCTTCTGTAGGGTGGCTAATTTTTCTAATCCAACTTCTCCATCATCTTTCAGGAGGTCCCTTGTTATCTTATTCTCAACAACGGCTCAACCTCTTTGCATTCCTTTTAGGCCTTTCCTTAGTTCCCGTGTTGTTACTGGTAGGATGTCGGATTCATCTAGACTGTTATGGTGTGTCACAATATTATTCTGGCTATTTTTGCTTCTGTACAGCTCTCTGTAGAATTCCGCTGCCACTTCGACTAATCTATTCATAATTAGTATGACAATGCCTTACTTGTTTTTTAATGCATAAATGTGATTTTTAATGCACAAGTTTGCCTTCACAGCTTTTAGGCTTCCAGCGCTTTTTACAGCCTGCTCATTTCTGTTCATGTTATACCTTTTGACGTCGGCTACCTTACGCCTATTGATTAACTTCGAAAGCTCAACAAGCTCTATTATGTCGGTTGCATTTGAGGATTTCATGGTTTGTCGTATCGTAATGAGGTGCTTCGTAACCTGAGGTAGTTTTAGAGTGTCCTGTCTGATGAATGTACTTCAGACTTTCATTGCGCACTGTTTGATGGCACAAGTAAGATTATCATGCATTGTGTCAACGCTATCATTGGTTAGCACGATTAGAACCTTGAATCCATTCTGAAGTGATACTCGTAACTCCCGTACTTTTCCTCTCACCACTAGGGCATTACTCGGCTTATCGCGTGTCAGTTTAAACCTTTGTTTTTTTAAATGAGCGTGGATACATGCTGGTATAATACTTTGGTCACTGCACCGGATCTTGCCAAATACAATGCCCAGGCGCGCACACAGAAAAAGCGATTTTTAGTTTCACCATTAGGATTTCAGAAGGTCCGCTTACGATTAGCCCATTGTCTGGAGAAGGTATTCAAGATCCACAAGTTGTTACGTTCTGCGAACTTTACTAAAACTTCCCTCAGGCATTTATCGAGTCAACGGAAATTTAGGTGACAGGGAAGAGTAGTAAATTATGAATAACTTTAAATCTGAAACCGTTCTTGAAAATATAGAGCACATCAGGGGTCTATCCTTGGACTGGTTTTGCTTTTATTTATATAAATGAGATTGTTATTATATACGTATGCAAAAACATAGTATTATATGCAGATGACACGAATGTATTTTTTCTTGTATTAATTTGAACTACGTTTTGAGCAGGTGAATACATGGTTAGAAAAACTTAGGTTTTGGTTGGACGCTAATAAACTTCAACCTATTTAAAAAAACGCAATTCGTCTTATTCAAAGCCAAGGGAACGATATATCAACAAACTTTACCCTTGGTATTTCAGGGAACACCTTAACAGACATCAACCATCGGATCTTTAGGGGTAATATTTCACGAGAATCTCTCATGGACATTACATGTGGTTTCATTAAGGAGTGATATCCGAAAATCAATCGGGTTAGTAAATAAATTAGGGCACTTTCTACCACCAGATGCGAAACGCCCCCTTTACTATGCACCTATACAGTCACGCCTCACGTACTCCTTTCTGGTGGGGTCTACAACCAGCGAGACGAACTTGAGTTCACTTTTATCGTTGCAAAATCGGGCAATACGGGCAGTTGTAATTATCCCATATGCTTTGGGTTCAACTTCCTACTTCAACTACTGTAATAAAGTGCCAATAAGCACTTACCTAAAGCGAGGTGGTCGCTGGAGGTTATTTATTTATTTATTTATTTATTTACTTTTACATACTGCAACCCGTAAGGGCTATGGCAGGAGTGGATACCAGGCCGGTACAAAACATGGTGTAATACTTTGCTAAAGAAAGCAAAATACAAAGTGGCAACACATGGCATCACATGCTGGCATAATGAAGACATGGTGGCAAGGAAGAGAACACAGTAAACACAGTAAACTGTGAAACGGAAAAAGACAATCTGTCAAAGAGTATTTATGGATAACAAGAATTCATTTGAGGACAAAGAACGTATGTCACCGAATAAGTTATTCCAAAGTTCAACAGTTCGTGGAAAGAAGCTAAATTTAAACGTGTTAGTACGGGCGTAGAATGGTGTCATATTCAAAGGATGGTATAGGCGTGTTGAAGAAGGTCTGGAACATGTTAAGTAGAGATCTTTTGAAAGTTTGCACGTCGAATAAATTATAGAATGTATTAACTTGAGAGACTCAATGTTCCTTCGCGATGAAAGTAGAGATAGGTTCAAAGATGGTAATGCTGACGTAGGTGAAAAAGCAGAGTCATAACACCTGAAGATGAATCTAATGGCCTTTTTCTGTACCAATTCTATTCGTTTTATTACGGACTGGTGGTAGGGGTTCCATACAGGTGACGCGTATTCGAGCACGGGGCGGATAAGGGTCTTGTACACAGTTAGTTTTGTATCGCTAGGGGCCGCAGATAGTGTACGCCGGAGGTAAAGTTTTTTTAGCGCTTTAGAAGTAATGTATTCAATATGGTGAGACCAGGACAGGTTAGGAGTGAAAAGCACGCCAAGGTATTTATATTGGTAAACTCTCAGCAAAGACAGTCCATTAAATGAGTAATTGAAATCTGAAAGAACTAATTTATTAGTAAAGGACATGAACACAGTTTTTAGTAGTTAATGTTCATTTGCCAGGAACGGCACCAGTTACAGAAATATGCAAATGAATCGTTGAGAAGGATGTGATCATTGGGCGAGTGGATTACATGATATAAAACACAATCATCTGCGTACAAACGAATCTTACAATGAACAATATCAGGCAAGTCATTAACATAAAGCAAAAATAACAAAGGCCCGAGGATTGAGCCCTGCGGAACACCAGAGGTGATTTTGGCCGGGGAAGAAGCAACGGAATCAAAGCACACAAATTGAGAACGGTTCGAAAGAAAGCAAGAAATCCAGTGAACTAATTGTGAATTATTGAGCATTCTATTTAATTTGTGCAAGAGTTTTGAATGAATAACAGTGTCAAAAGCTTTAGAAAAATTGATAAAGATGGCATCAATCTGATATCCCGCGTCAAGGTTCATGGAAATGTCATGTGAAGAGGCAATAAGTTGCGTCACCGTGCTGAACCCGCGTCGAAACCCATGTTGAAAATTGGGCAGAAGGTTATCAAACTCGAGCAAGTTCATGATATGTTTAAAGATTACGTGTTCAAGCATTTTACAAGAGTATGAGGTTAATGAAGTTGGTCTATAATTGGAAAAGGAGTGCTTATCGCTGGATTTGAAAAGAGGAAGGACTTTACCTATTTTCCAGGACGAGGGAACGGTACCGGTGCGGATCGATGTGTTAAAAATAATTTCAAGGTACCGAGCACACCATTGGGAATACCGGAGTAGAAATGCATTGGGAATGCAATCAGGACCACTGCATTTTTTACGTCCAGATTCAATATAAGGTTCAGAATGCTCTGTGCCGTAATTGCAACTTTCCCAATGGAGATATTAGAGAGACGATTTCGGAAGGCAGGAACAATGTTATTGTCAACAGAAGAATTGGAACTAAAATAGTCATTGAAGGTATTTCATATATCAGCTGCGTCCCATAATGTTTCACCATTAGAGGTGATTGAAGACGGTAAAGTGGATTTAGGAAGGATAGAACGCCAAAACTTTTTGGGATTACTTTTAAGCAGAGTTTGAGCTGCACCCGATAATAAAAATTCCTAGCCGAGTTTGTCATCCGTCGAAGTTTTTCTTTCGCGAGATTGAACTTGGTGTTAGTGTCAGGGTTATTGTTACGTTTAGATCGCCTGAGGTGATTCACACGGCGTGATAAGTTTAGAATGTCGCGATTCATCCATGGAACACTGGGATTAGTCTTTTCCGTTTTTAGTGGAATAAACTGCCGTATGCAGGAGTTAACAAGCCGCTCCAAGAAATCTACAAGGGCGTTAGTGTCACCACTGAGACTTAGCTCGTTGAACGCTTCAAAGCTATCGAACAATTCCTCGATAATAGAATTATCATCAGCGTTATTGAAGTCAGGGAAAGTTGCGAAAAGCGAACCAGAATTCGGCAATGAAGACGGACTGTTATTAACAACTGCACTGTGGTCAGATATTCCTTTGATTATCTCATGAGTGAAGCCATTCTGCGCAGCACGAGCACTAAGAAAAACTAAATCCAGTAGGGCAGTGGACCTTGTGGTGTCAGTAACGATCTGGAGAAGCCCAGCAGAGAGTGAAAAATTTTGGAGTTCTTTGTTAATAATGGTATCTCGACCGCTGTGGGTCAATGCCAACCAGTTAACCCCAGGTGCATTGAAATCACCCATGCAAACAAAATGTGCCGCAGAAAAGTTATGTTCAAGAATGAATTGGCTGAGGCAGTGAATGCTTTCAACCGAACACCCGGGAGGGCGATAAAATACACCAATTACAATTGACTTTTTAGGAAGATGCAGCTTGCATCATACTGATTCAGTAGCAGCTGAAGAAGGTAACACCGAAAACTTAAGGTCAGAACGCAGTAGCAAACAACACCATCACCTTTCGTATTTGAGCGATCAAACCTAACTGCGATGAATCCTGCTGAGGTGAATTCGGAATCAAGTATGCCATCGTGTAACCATGTTTCGGTGACCCGATCACATGGGGGGAATACGAGGAGACAAAAGAAAGAAGGTCTGGAAATTTATCAGTGATACTCCTGGCGTTTAGATTAAGGAGGGTGAGGTTATCTGGTAGCTTACGGGCAGTTCAGGAAGGCGACGAAGAACTAGACTGAACGGATGCAGGCACAGAAGGGGGGGGGGGGGGCGGTTTACATTAACCCGACTTTTTACTAGCATGTTAAGGTTAGTGTCCCCGTAATGATGAGTGCCGTCAATGTAAACATGGTCGAAACGTATTTTAACTGTGGAACCATTGCTACGATGAAATGAGGTGGCCTCCCAAAGTTTCCTACGTAACGAACGTACTCGCGTAGAATAATCTTCAGCAATGCAAAAACCAGTGCCTTTTAGCTTTGGAGCATTGCTCAGAATATCTATTTTATCTCTGAAATCCAACCGTTTGAGAATGACTGGACGTGGAAGGCCATTGTGCGCCGTATCGATACGGTGACAGCGCTCAGTACGAGGGCACGCCATTTCCAAATGCTCGGACATAAATTTCGCAACGATAGCGGGTAAAGAAACATTCGTTTCTTTTGATTGCCCCGCCGCGGTGGTCTAGTGGCTAAGGTACTCGGCTGCTGACCCGCAGGGCGCGGGTTCGTATCCCGGCTGCGGCGGCTGCATTTCCGATGGAGGCGGAAATGTTGTAGGCCCGTGTGCTCAGATTTGGGTGCACGTTAAAGAACCCCAGGTGGTCTAAATTTCCGGAGCCCTCCACTACGGCGTCTCTCATAATCATATAGTGGTTTTGGGACGTTAAACCCCACATATCAATCAATTTCTTTTGATTCCACGGGCAAACCATGGACGATAATGTTGTTCCTTCGAGAGCGATTTTCTAGTTCGTCATTTTTAGAAACAAGTTTTGATACTGTTTGTGATAAATGCAAAATCTCGGAACGTTCTGGCTCAGACAAACTGTTCACAAGGGAAGATGCCGGCATTGATTCGAGTGCTGACACACGCGCTCCAAGAGACTCAAGACGGGCGTTGAAGGACTGCTTAATATCAGAGATATCGCGCGCGATTTGCTTTTGACCAGCCAGTATCTGCGAAAGAGTTTCCGCGAATGTATCAGAAACACCCGGAAAAGAAGTGGTTACCGATACATCAGAGGCTGATTTGGCGTGAATCGATGGTCCTGTGGCAGAATCACTTGTGTTATTAGTAACCTTAGAACGGGTTTCCTTGAGAGGGCCCGGTTTCAGTTCAACGCCACCGCTGAGGATAAGACGATGTAAGCAAAACACAATGTGTGAAAAACATGAAACAACACTTTGTGGGTAGGCACAGAGCAGCAGAAAACGATCATCGCTTCTAAAGCACGCAGCATCTGCGAGGTAACATACCTGCAAAAACAAGCGGTGATCAGGCATCGTACTCACGCCGCTCCTACCTAGCCAGGGGGGTGAAACTTCGCGATTTTTCTGTCCCGTGACCGCAGCGATCCTAACGTTTGGGGGCTGTAATACCTAAATGAACGTTCTTGTTCTATTATATAGTTATTACTAGGTAACTCATTAACTCCGGAGTTTTTACTACACAAGTGAACCTAAACGTTGCAGTTCGAGATTGCGAAAAGAAGAGCGCCACCTGAAGTGGAAAACGGGAACTGCGCAGTCGTCCTATTTCTCACGGCAAAAAAGGGGCGTTCCTTTTCGCGCGCCCATGTATGCTACAGCCAGCGGTGTCCCAAATGCCGCTTTTACCGCTGTAAAGTTTGTTTTAGCGAAACCCATGCAAGATTCAGCCAAACAGACGCATCCATGGATTCTCGCCGTCATCACAAATCGAGCTGCGCTGAGTGGTGTCGGAATTCTTCACGACACACCGGCATAAAATTCTTTCGGATCCCGGCGGACGAAAGGTACAATCTGCATGCTGCTCGTTTTGTCTTTCTACGCTTGCACGGCATATCAGGATGCGGTTGCTGCAGTAGCTGTGTAATTTAATTGAGCTACACGTACATGATTTATTCATTACATTCTGATTGTCTGCTTTTCGGCTTTAATTACACATGACATGCACGGCAGAGCATCTGGAAATTATTCCAGCGAATACATTTGCTACGCACGATTGTTTATACTTGCGTTTTCAATTTAATGCGTTTCGATCGTGCATTGCATTTCGATGTTGCACTTTCGCTCAAGGCAAGGCAGGGCATGTAACAAATGTACTTGTAGCAGCATATACAGTAACTAATAGAACAGTGTAAGCTTATCCGCACTCTTTTTATTACATTTTGATAGGCTGCGTTCAGTCTGTTCTCGTTGCATGCGCTATTATTATTCTTGAATATTATCAGCCTATTTATGTCCATAGCTGGAGGAAGGCGATTCCCATAATCATTTGGCTATAAGGGAGGGTCCATATACATTCATAGCATGTGTTGTTAGTACTATGGTAATTAAGTACTGAGTACATAAATTATTACACTTGCGAGTTTAGACGAATGTTATTACATTATTGCGTTTAAATTGTGTGTTTTCACTTTGGCCTCACGTAAATCCACAGCATAATGCAGAGGAACTTAGCAATAAATTTATAAAGTAATAATTCATAATGTATACTTCAATTTCATGTTTTCAGTTTCAGCCTTACGTACAATTACGATATATTTACAAGAATGCAATTGCAGCTAAAAGTTCATAAATAATTGGACAATGTAAACTTACGTGTTCAAATTTATTACCGGTTTTAATAAGGTTTTTATGAAAGATTTGCAGCAGGGCGCGAGAAATACCCGACGAATACGCAGTGCGCGAGGGTATATATGTACGAATAGTTGTTTAGAGATTTTGGTGTGGGATGATTGCTATTGTTTGCAAAAATATATTTTCAATTAGGAGGAAAGCTGGGGTCATTGCCACCAAACATTACTATCGCGCAAGTAGAAGCATGTATCCGGTTCTCTTAATAATAAGGGCAGATTTTATTTTAAAGTTTGCTTTCAGGATTGCTATCACAAGTCTTCTTGGTTACAAAAATTCAATTAAGAAAGGAAGATGAGAAATGTATCAAATAACGCTTACTTCAAATAAACATGCCAGTTTTTACTCAAAGCTATTCATCTACGCCTGAAAACAGAAATAAATCCATTGTAACCCAAATACTACACACGCACACATTGATTTTCCATATCTCGCGCTTGGCTTCAGTATGCGAGACGGCAGGACCTGGCTCATTTACCACCTCGTCAGATCTACAGCAGCTACCGCCTGCGCTCTGCCCATTTCACCAGCAGAGACTACGCAGACCCTGGACAGACAAGGCTGCTGAGATGTGCTGTGCCAACAGGTTCCATCTTTGGCAATGGGCAGACACACGTCGCAAGTCCAGGTGGGAATACTGTAAAGTGATCATACAACAGCACAAACTTTCATGCCTCTACATCTATTTACAGAAATGTCTTCATACTCAATATGTGTACCTGTCCGAGGTATCATGACTCAGTATTTTTAAGATTCTCGCGCAGAATACACCAACAATACCAACGCATGGTTTACACAGCATCCATGGATTCGCCGGCATGATTTTGCTGGTAGATATAACTAGCTAAGTAAAAAATTTGCCGGCTTCACAATCGTTAAATTTAGAGCAAACGTCTCACTCAGAACGCTCTACATGTAACCTCCTCGATTCTTATTCAGTTGTCTCTGCTATTTTACCCGTGGCGTAGCGTTTTACAGGAAAAGGCGAAAATGACCTCATACCTTGAGAAAGTACTCCATGTGGCGCGTTATCAGCTATTTCGCACATAGTAAGTGAGTAGCGGCCAACTTGGTGTCGCTGTTAAAACAATTGCGCGGTAGCTCTGACAGTGGGAGCAACAGAACTGGCCTTTTAGAAATATATATATATATATTCTACGACACCCTAGTTCAAAGTCGCTTTTAAAATAAGAAATCCAAAGGGTACTTTATTTTTATTAGCTTTATTATTACAAAATTACTTTTATTTTCAATGGGCCGTATAAGTGTAATTGGCAAGAATTCGGTTACGCGCTAGGTCATCACGGGCACCACGATGTTAACCTGTTCTAGGCACATCTCTATAAGATTTTTAAAATATTGGTTTAGGATAGTTGGGACACGCATATATTTAGTGAGTGACACGTAGCGTTCTCTTTTTGTGTGTTTACACTTTTTTTATTACTCGTACTGAGACATATTACACGAGGAGACCAATTAATAGTGAAAAAACGCCCTGAATGATTGTAATTGCAAATATTCAATGTGACGCCTAATAACAGCTGTATGTATGTCACGCTGAAATCTGTGCTCCGCCAATTTCTCTTCACAGGCTCTCCTCGGCCCACGAATACCACTGCAATGCCCGCTCACAGCGCCGATGAAGAATTTCAACAGACTGAGCCCTCATGTACGCAAATTGTATTGCTCTCTAAGCTCTTTAAAACTGTTCCAGATAAATTAATGCCCTGCAGCTATTGTTTTAATGTCACGTACCATTTAACAGATCCTAAATTGCACTAGGGTGTCAGCTGGGCGAGCTAGTTCATTGCTAGGGGACGAGAACCAGAGCGATGTATACCGAAAGGCAGGACGATACGAGTGCTTGTCCGATCCCTTTCTTGCTTGTTTGTTGCCTCCTAAGAGGGATTAGTGCCCCGCCGTGGTGGTCTAGTAGTTATGGCGCTCGACTGCTGACCCGCAGGTCGCGGGATCGAATCCCGGCCGCAGCGGCTGCATTTTCGATGGAGGCGAAAATGTTTGATGCCCGTGTGCTTAGATTTAGGTGCACGTTAAGGAACCCCAGGTGGTCGAAATTTCCGGAGCCCTCCACTACGGCGTCCCTCATAATCATATCGTGGTTTTGGAACGTTAAACCCCAGATATTATTATTATTATAAGAGGGATTAGTGTTTTTAAAGAAGACTATGAATTCGTTGTTTTTTCCTAAACATACCATTTTAAACGTATAACCAATAATGTTTGTTAACAAGGAGTATGCTAATGATTAGGAAAAATTAGTTGACGCTTCATGTTGCCCACGATGCTTATACATGCCATTAGTAGGCTCAATGCCCAGCAGTGTGCTTATCAGAGGCCTGTTCCCAATGCCCAAAGTTTGAATAAGTGAAGGATCGAGAACTAAATATGACCAACTGATTACTCATGGAAGTAATCACTTCAACTCTAAAAGCCGCTAGAACTTTTACTAGGTTTAAATATTATGGTCAGCTTTCACAAAAACACAGTATAAATGAGCTTTTTTTCTAAATCTTTCAGGTTCTAATACAGCGGGTCGACAAGACAAGCCTTCTAGGTGCTCGCCCCGGACAGCCAGAAAAATGAAGAACCTGGAGAAGATAAATTCAAGGCTTCGGAAGGCACTGTCAAGAATTGGCAAGAGAAAGGTTAAACAGCTTTCCCAGTCCGAGGCGTTGAATGCTATCAGGCCCTGCGTCCGCAAGACATTCTTTAGACTGCTTGAGACTCAAGGTAAGATTAATGGCGTGAAACGTTGAGGACGGAGGTGGTCGCCCGAGCACCGCCAGTTTGCTTTAAACTTATACTTTCATGGTTCGAAAGCGTACAGACATCTGTCAAGACTGCTTGACATGCCAACTGTGAGGTCGCTAAAGCAGTGGTTATCAAATATTCCGATGACTGCCGGAGTTATTCCAACCGCTATTGAAGCCCTCGAAGAAGCTACCCGAAATTGGCATTTAACAGATCGTGCGTGCACATTAATATTTGACGAAATGTCTTTGAAGAAACATCTGCAGTATGATGCAAAGCATGACATTGTGATGGGATTCTGCGATGACGGTAGGCAAAGAACACCAGCCGTGGCAAATTCAGCGCTCCTGATACTTGTGGAAGGCATTTCAAAAACGTGGATTCAGCCTGTTGCTTACACAGCATCAAGGACCAAAACGCCCGCAGATACTCTTCATCATCTGATCATAACATTAATCAAGCAGCTGCAGGGAGCCCGGTTGTTTGTGAAGGCACTCATCTGCGACCAGGGGGGAAGCAAGATCACTTTGGCAAGTAAGCTAGGTGTGACTCCTGAAGAGCCGTTTTTTGTGCTTGAAGGCCGCAAGATTTATTTCCTATATGACACACCACACTTACTTAAATGCACAAGGAATAATCTCCGCGCACCTCACGAGCTCCATATCGGGCAAGAAATTGTGGATTGGTCTTTCATTACGCAACTATACGAAAGCTCGCATCCTCTCAAACTCAAATTGGCGAAGAAACTAAGTGACAACCACAATTACCGGAAGCTTTTCAATAACATGAAAGTTAAATATGCCAGCCAGGTGATGAGCGAATCGGTCTCAGTGGCCATTGATGTATTCATTGCTCTTGGCATGTTGCCGGCATCCGCCAAACCAACAGCTGATTTTCTCGAGAAGATAGATAAGTTATTCGACTGTCTGAATAGCTCTTCTGTAAAAAAAGCCAGTGAAAAGTTACTTTATGCCATTTCGGAAGGGTCCGAACACCTAGCCTTTTTGCGGGAGTGCCTGTTGTGGGTTGAAAGGTGGAAATTTGACGGGCCTCGGCAACTTTTCACTGCAGTCCATTTCACGAGCAGTCCAGGCAGCAACCAGGCTGAACGACAGCTAAACATTTACCTTGCTTTACGCAGAACGCTGGTGGTGGAAGCCGACAAGGTGTCTTCGGAAGCGATCAACGCTACTAGGTATCAAGTGGGCGGAACCGGGAACAACGCCCCCTGAAATACCGTGACGTCACAGCTTTGCTATAAAACCACCGCTCCCGCGAGGATCAGCCATCATTTCACGAGCAGTCCAGGCAGCAACGAGGCTGAACGACAGCTAAAAATTTACTCTGCTTTACGCAGGTACGTGAACGACTTGTACTTTAGCTTCTTAGCGCCTGGACTGCTCAGTGAATGACGGGTGTTATGGGTGATAAGCCGCCCACTACTGTGAAGGAACTAGCTAAGGCCTTGTCAGATTTTTCTGCTAGAATTGATGCCAAACATGATGAGCTAAAGAAAGACATCACAAAGGTTATTGAAGGCGAACTACAAACTCTTAGACAGTCAATCAACTTCATGAATGAGCACTTTGAGCAATTCAGGGTGGAACTTGGCGAAACAAAGAAAGAGCTTGCTGCGGTGCGAGCAGAAAACCACGCGATTGAAAGCGAGAACAGTCGCCTCGCCAAGGATATTAAGGAAATAAAACAGGAACTCACTGCTCAGCAACAATACAGTAAACAGAATAACCTAGAAATAAAGGGAGTTCCTGTGATGGAGGGAGAAAACTTGGTCTCCACAATGCAACAGCTTGCCAGCTGCCTGAAAGTTGAAGTCAAAGAAACAGATATAGACGTCGTGCACCGAGTGCCATCAAGGAACGCGTCAACACCTAACATCATAGTTAGGTTCCTTTCGAGAGCTGTGAAAGATGTTCTGAGGACTGCTAAGAAGCAACGACTTAACACGACAGCTTTAGGTTTTCAGGGCATCGCATCTCCAGTATACATAAATGAGTACTTGTGTCCGGCAAACAAGGAATTGCTAACAGCCACTCTAAAGACAAAGCGGGAAAAAAACTAGAAGTACACCTGGGTAACTGGTGGAAAGATTTTGATGCGGAAGGCGGATAATTCACGTGTGCTTCACGTCACATTTGCTGAGGATCTTTCCAAAGTTGTTTGAGGATTGCCTGCTTGTTTCTGAAAACCTGGAGTTTCCTATATTTTTAAATGGCGTTTTCTTTTTCTGAGGTTGAAAACATATGGCTGCAGCAGGACCATTTCGCAGTATTACATTGTAATATTTGCAGCATAAAGAAGAACTTCGATCATCTGCTTTCGTACTTATCACAGCACTCGTTTAAATATGATGTCATCGCTATAACTGAAACTTGGCTTGGAGAAAGCGAATCAGTTCATCTACCCAGCTACGTCATGCTTTCGCAACCTAGAAACAGTGCTACACGAGGAGGGGGTGTGGCGCTATTTATCAAAGACTGTTTTAGTTTCGTTCACCTTAGCAATAGCTCATGCTGCAGTTCATCGGCAGAGACTCTTTTTATTCATCTTCAAAATGGTGTTATCAACGGCCTAAATAAGTCAGTAGCAATGATAAGAAAATCCAAGAAGTGCTACTATACCAACCTAGTGAAAGAAAATGATGGTAACACGAAGAAGATATGGCAGATTGTTAAAGACGTCACTGCCATGGGTAGCAAAGAACGCATTATACCTGATAATCCAACTCGTGAAGTGGCCGACAACTTTAACGATTACTTTACTAATATTGGTCTCAGCCTTGCGAGAAAGTTCCCTGCTCATATGCCGAATTTAAATGCACCCTGTACTGTTACCAATGATTTCGATCTATGTGTTGTAACTGAGAATGACATCCAACAAGTAATTAATAAGTTACCAGGGAACAAGGCAGCTGGCCATGACGCCATATCATCAAGGATTTTAAAGGAGAATATTGATGTTTTGTGTGGTCCCTCATGCCATATATTTAATCATGCATTTTCCTCTAAAACTTATCCTAGTATACTTAAGACCGCCAAAGTAATACCAGTGTACAAATCTGGTGATCGAAATCTTCCGGACAGCTACAGACCAATATCTGTCCTGAGTAGTATTAACACTACGCTTGAAAAACTAATTTCGTCGCAATTAGGGCGCTTCCTGGGTGAACAGAATGTACTTTGTCCCCAGCAACACGGCTTTGTTGCAAACAGGTCCACTTCAACTACTGTTTCGATGCTTACGCAATATATTAATTCCGCGCTACATGAAAACAACATAGCAATAGCAGTATTTTTAGACATACGAAAGGCATTTGATGCTATTAGTCATTCCATTTTACTGGAAAAAATGCATTCCTATGGGATAAAAGGTTACTCGCTTGATTTTTTTTCTAGTTATTTATCGGCACGCAAACAAAACGTAGTCATTGGTGACATCAAGTCATCTTACGGTTATATTAAATACGGGGAGCCACAGGGTTCAGTTTTGGGCCCTATATTGTTCTCTCTTTATATTAATGATGTCCCGCGATCCCTACAGAGGTCAAGGGCACTGATGTACGCGGACGACACTGTTTTAGTTTTCACAGGACACTCCTTAGCAGATTTACAAAATGACGCGATGACCGATTTATCGAACATTTCGGAATGGTTTGCCAGGAATCAGCTGACTGTTAACTGTACTAAAACAAAGTGCATGGTTTTTCACTTTCGTCGGAAACATATTGACGCTGAATCTCTTAACCTAATAATAAACAACGCTCCTATTCAACAAGTTCCTTGTTTTAAAAATTTAGGCGTCACTTTTGATTAACATTTACACTGGCATGAGCAAGTACAGAGTGTCGGCGCAAAGGTAACCTATAGCTGCTATTCTCTAATAAAAGCTCGCCAATATTTTCCACAAGCTATACTTCGCACACTCTACTTTTCATTGTGTCATTTTCACATAGGTTACTGTCTGGAATCGTGGGGTGTGACGTACAACAGTTATCTAAAAACTCTTAAACGACTTCAAAAGCGTACACTGAAAATCTTAAGCCAAGGTGAATCAGTGAGTAATATTTTTCAATCACAACGCATTCTCTCGGTTCTGATGTTGCGTGACTACAAAATTGCCGTTTCAGTAAATAACATAATTAATAGAAATTCACCTTTGCCTGCTGATATTTTTTCAATTCCTAAACGCAATACGCGACATGCTGCGAATGGTAATTTCAATCTGCCCAAATGTTGTAATGTTTACGGAGAAAGACTGATACAGTTTAATGGAACAAAAATATGGAACACGGTCCCCCTAGAGATTAAAACGGCACGCAATTTCAGCATGGCATGTAAATCATTTTTTTCTGTGGAGTCAAGACATGTAAGCAAGTGTGTGTTTGATTCGATTTTCATTGTATTTTTTTAATAAGTGCCTATGTATAGAAACTAGCTGCAAGCTAATAAGTATGCATATCTGCAGGAAAAAAATGTATTACTGTGTTATCTGTATCATATGATTGTTTTTTTTGTTTTTTTGATGTTCTTACCTCAGAGCTGACCTTTACACTTTTTTATGTTGCACATTGTATTGGACCGTCCACTAGCCACTTTAGGCTATCGGTCCAAATAATCCCTGTAATTGCAATATCTATTCATGAAAATAAAGTTTCATTGATTGATTAAACCACACACAGTTGAGGCATGGAAGGTCACCTTAAAGGCTATCCTTCTCCTCTGGGACGACCTCTTCCAAGATTTTGATTTTCATGTTCTCTTGACTCGCTGGCTACAGCAGGACCCCCTGGAGAACCTTTTCGGGCTTCTTAGGTTAAAGCATGGCTGCAATGACAACCCAAATGTGCTTCAGTTCACATCAGGTCTGAAACACATTTCTGTTGGCAAACTGGTTGCCCTTTTTTCAGAAGGAAACTGTGAACAAGATCGCAGCACTGTGTTGGCACAAATGTCAGAGCCACCTCATTCGCAGCACCAACAGTCGATATGCTTGTGATGCAGCACCAACAGTCGATATGCTTCCAACAGTCGCACCAACAGTCGATATGCAACATTGTGATGCAGCACCAACAGTCGATATGCTTCCTGATGAGGAACAGCCCGTTGGCCATGATATAGTAGAGGATAACGTTCTCTACTATGTTGGGGGATATCTCGTACGGCAATTTTTGTTGCACAGGCCTCCACACTGTGTGTGCAACACCCTTTTGAAGAATGCCGACCGCCAGCTTTGTGCATCACACCAGTATTTTGCTATGTTTAAGACAAGCAACATCTCCTCAGATTTATTTGGCAATGTAACAATGTCTTCTGTCGATTGCTTTCAGGATATTAAGGCCATGGAAGCTTGCTTTTTGGAATATATCGGTGTTGTGACGCACCTGCCTAATGTGAGTGGAGTTTTGGCAGGCATTTTGCACAGTTGTATGGGAAGGCAAAAATTCTGCTCTGAAGAATGCAAGAAATCCTTTGTGCACCTCTTTGCAAGGATTCGCCTGTTGTGGCATATTCGCTTCGTGAACATCTCCTTGGCTAAACAACGCACCAGAAGATCTGCTGCAGCACGAAAAATGCGGAAGTTTTTGTAACTTTTAGGATTCTGTTTGCATATTTGAGGTCTTGAAAAACTGAGCGCTCAGAAAACGCAGACGACAAACAGACACACATATGCGCAAAAGTAGGCGCTACTTCCATATTTTTGAGTCACCGCTACTTCTATAGCTGAGGTCACCATTTTCTGCCTCTAAAGCGGACATGTATGTGTACTATTTATCTGCTTGTATTTTGTTTTTGTTTTTTTTCATTAAGCAATATAGGTATGTTACGCTGAAAAAAGCATAAACCCTTCGTGTTATTTTATGATAACACTCTATAGTGGCTTCAGTATTTTGTAAATTTTTGATTAAGCTATTATAAAGAAACCTGATGCTGAATAGAAAATGTAGCAATGTCTAACTCCGGTACCTTATGGTTTTTGTATCATTTCCTCTTGCATCCTAACTGTGCGGGTGCCGTATTATCTTGTCCCACTCATGGGATGATTTTATATCGGGATACGTGCTGTAAACTTGTGTATAGTTATTACCGTTTTTCTTTTGTCATTGTATATACGTATGTGCGGCAATGTGCACTGGATTGATACGAGGTTATTAGCATGCTTGCATGTGCGGTCCACTTTTGTATGCGACCAAAAACGTAAAACATTCAAGTTGTATTTGTACTGCATAAACCGTACGTTCAGGCAATAAAAGATTCGAACAAGCTCTGCTCTTTATTCTTGTCTAATTTATGTGTACACGTAAACAAAAACAACGTCTTACTTAGAATAAGTAGTGCACAAATAGGTGGATGGGCAGACCATCAATCAGAACGCAATGATGGCCGTTTTCATCATGTGGCGGGTTGCGCAACAGGAAGAAGGTCGCGTGCTCGCCATCTGAATACCTTCCACTCGCTCAATTTGGCTTGCTGGTGCATCCCAATTGAATTTGGCGCTAAATCCCCCCCTCACCACTCGAATCCTCAGTCCTCATCAAGATGGCGTCCCCCAGTGCATGTCTGCAATGCGCCGCCATGTTTTCGTACCGGCCCCAAACACCAGGCGTTCGTCCGGTGCTGCGAGCGAATATCGCGTTCCATGGAGGGTATAAGAAGTTTCACTCCCCTGACCTAGCCCACTGAAGAAGGTGCTAGGATGAAGTCCTTTTGAACGTGTCGAGTGTGACGTCACTGGGCAGGCGTTGGTCGTCTTCCAGGGGTCGCTGCAGGCATTCCGGCAAGGTGAGCGAGGAAGACAGCCCAAGATAGGCCTATCAAGCATCACCAGTCTGCCGGGCACGTCGTCGATAGGCGATTCCGGAGGGACCGCGAAGTTCGCATGCGCAGGCCAGGGTGATGGGTCAGGCACGATCCTTGGCTCAGCAGAACACAGCAGCAGGGCGGCGGACCAAAAAGCGAACTGAAAAACAAGCGGCGATCAGGCATCGTGCTCACGCCGCTCCTGCCTAGCCCACTCATGCGCCAATATACAAGTAATAAAACGCTCTTCGAGGAAAAATATCACTTTAGACTAATACAAACTACGTAAAAACTAAATTTGCATATCCCGATCACGCACAGACTACGCCTTACAAAAACGACAACAATTATACCAGACATTTTAAGCGAAATCCCAGGCATAATAAACCTACTGCAAAATAGAATCTCCCCAACTCAATTCAAAAAGCAAGTAAAAGAATTATTGTTTTCTGAGTTTAAGATGATGTGCTCAGTTATGTACTGAACTGCTGCTATAAGCTGTGCAATGTATATCGGACAATCCTATTTTCTTAACAGATACTGCCACATTTGTACAACTGTCTTGTTGCCTAATGTCTTACTTTTTGTTTTCTTCTGAAAGACACAAGAGCAGATTTGATTATTTTTATTGCACCACAGAAGTGCTATTACAGTTATGTAAAACTGTGAATGACATCACGCACAGTTGAAACTGTTGTCTGGGTGATGCAGCCTAGTCAGGCACCTTGCGGGTCTTGTGCTGCGTTTCTAAGACAATTGTAAATTTTCTTGAATAAATTCTGAATGAATGAATGAATGAATATTCCCCTACTGCATTGTCTGCGGCCTGTTTCTTATCCACTTTGACATTCAAGTTGCCCATCAGATTGGTATACTGTGCTATTTATTTATTTATTTATTTAGGAATACTGCAGGCCTTAATAGGCCCAGGCAGGAGGGGAAAAGTACGAACAAAAGTACAAAGTCTGCAAATATCAAGAATATATACAAGTAGGATCTATACAAAGCAACAACAAAGTGAATCTACTAACAAGTAAATGAGCACTAAAAGAAATGTGATACAAAGAAAAATAATATACAATATGAGAAGATAAACAATACAGAACTATCTAATCAATGTACAAAGGAGTTAGTAAAAAAAATAAACAGGGGAAAAAATACTGGATCACTGTATTGAAAGAGGAAGGGCTAGATCTAAGATGAAATGGATGCGATAGAGTCGGTGTTGCTGAGTGTACTAAGAGGTAGGCTGTTCCAGTCGGCTACTGTTCGAGGAAAAAAGGAATACTTAAAGATGTTGGTTCTGGTATTGTAAGGCGTTAATGTGGCAGAGTGGCGATGTCTTGTTCGGCGAGCAGTGAGAGGCTTTATGTAAGGTTCAGGAGAAAGAGACAATTTATTATTATACAGTAAGAATAGAAATTTAAGCCTGTGAATTTTTCTTCTTAGTTGCAAGGACTGAATGTTGTGTTGGGCCATTAGGTCACTTGGAGAGTCACTGGTGCGATATTTGGAGAAGATGAATCTTACTGCTTTACGTTGGATCCTTTCTAGCGCATCGATGTTAGTTTTAGTGTAAGGATCCCATACGATAGCTGCATATTCAAGCTTAGGACGGACAAGAGAGGTATAAGCGGTTAGACGGGTCTCGGTAGGAGCATGTTTTAATTTGTGTCTGAGGTAGCAGAGTTTTTTGAAGGCTGAGTCGCAAAGGTGAGAGATGTGGGAGTTCCAACTGAGATTATTAGTTATGATGACACCCAGGTACTTATATTCATCAACCTCTGTAAGAGGCATGGATGCAAGATTATACGTAAACGAAAGTTTATTAATTTTTTTGGTGATTTTCATAAATACTGTTTTATCAATATTAAGCTGCATGTCCCAGCGTTCGCACCATGTTAAAATTTTTTGAAGGTTTGAGTTTAGGGTGATTTGGTCTTGCTGGCAGGTAATTTCATTAAAGAGTAAGCAGTCATCAGCGAATAATTTTATCTGTACAGGTTCAGTAATAGAGTCAACTATGTCATTAATGTATATATTAAATAATAAAGGTCCAAGAATAATAAAGGTCTATTATTATATAATGGTTTAATCTACGTCTTCATGGATGCATTCAACGAAATGATTATCATGGCTTGATGTAGGCATGTAGGCATGTACAACCTTAATCTTGTATCTTTTTCAACCTAATTATGGTACTTGTTGCTCTCTCGCTGAAGCTATAGTATTCCTGTAAGTTACCAGTGATAATCTTGTGTATAAGAAAACTCCATCCCCAGTTATTTTTCTGTCCACTAATCATCGAGAGCAGTGGATGTGTCCGTTCTTCGGCACTGTATAATTCCTCAATTGTTCTCCTAACTTCGCTGAGCCCTATGAGATCCCATTTAAAACACTCTAATTCCTTGAATAACACAGATAGACTAGACTCACTAGATAGCATTCAAGCTTTTAACATAGCCATGTTCAGAATGCAATTGCGGCCTCTCCGGACCCCGAGATTCTTAGCACCCTCCGCTGCGTCACAGGTCAGACCGCCGCCTTGGACAATTGCTTCGCAGCCGCTGGGGACTGAAGGCTAAAGGTTTTATGGTACTTTAATAAGGGAGGTAGTGGACAAGGGTGGCCTATCCTGCTCCGATGAGGAACTGCATTACCGGCATGTGGTTGCCAGTTAAGCCACACCCCAGACCTCTTCTTTTAACGATTCCTTTAGCGCGTGTTTCAAGTATATATACAATTAGTAATTAATGGCCCGGCACCTGCGCTCGAACCAAATTTTTTCATGGCATGCTAGGCTTCTGCGCTATCTCCATGAAGGGTGTTCTGTTGCGCTTTCTTAGCAGTGTAGAATATCATCTGACTGTCTAGCAGCACTCTACTTCACATCAGTCGTAGCCCGATCGGCTGGCCTTTTCCCAACTGTTTCTGTATTAGTCCATATTTGCGTCAACTTTTTCAACACTGAATTTTTTTATTTTAGTCGGATACTTTTTTTCGCGTGTTTTTCTCGTAGTTAGGAACCCAGAAGACTACAAAGGAAATATTGAACCACTGGTGCAAGGGTTTTTGGATTAATTAACGCGGCATCAAATTAGGTCATAAAGGCTAAGTTATTGAAAATGAAAAAAAAGACTTTTTTCCTGCGTATCAACAATCAACACAAAATGAGAGCCAACGTTTTACTTATCAGCTTAATACTCACTGAAACAGCTTCGGTACGTCGCCCCAAAAATGGCACTTACCCGCCTTGCATTACGCACCTCGGCTTCACCGAACACCTCGGTCACGCTTCTTCTTTGTGGCTGCTACCTCCACAAACGTGCCACAATATCAATGTCAATTGGAATGAGGATCATTAAAGAACTATGCCCCGAAGAATCAGCAGTATTGGTTACGTTTCCGAGATATTAGAGATACCAAGATAGGTATTCTGAGATACCAAGATAGGTACCGAGATAGGTACCGAGATTGTATTCCGAGATACCGAGATAGGTATTCTAGAATCTGTTAACAAGGTGCTACAAATTCATATCGGCCTAAAAGGAACTCGAACAATTAACTCGGCGTGTCTCGGAACTTGAAGCCAAAATTCAGTCTGATGCTTCTGAAACAATCCCACATATCTGCGAAGAGCGGATTTCTAAACGGCAGAATCAATTCGATCAGTTCAAGCGTAAGATAACTTCAGGATCTTTGTCGGGGGAGGCTAATGCGCACTCGCTGACAACACATGAAGCGAGCATTTCTAAAATAGAAGACAAGGTTGATGATTTGGAGAACCACTCCCGCTGGGGCAACTTGCTGTTTTACGGGCTTTATGTCTCTGAGCAGAATGAGTGAAAATGAATTGAATCAATTTTGTGAAAACAATCTTGGTTTGAAAATATCCTCACTAGCAAGACCGCACAGGATAGGCCGCTTTACTGACGAAAAAAGTGACCAATTATTGCAAAGGTTTTGAATGACAAAGAAGTTGAGGCAATAAATGGCTATGGTTACAAATCAAAAGATAAACAGTTTAGAATATCACGTGACTACCCTGAAACTGTGCGAAACAAGCGGCGCAACCTTCTACAATTTTCAAAAACAATTCGAAAGAACGTTGACCGTGTGCGACTCGTGTTCAACAAGTTGTTTGTAAATGATGACGTTTATATACGGGACTACGATCTTAAATGCACGACGTGAGTGTCAAAACAAGCAACTGAATGACCAGTGTCATGTAATCGCACCAACTATCCGTCCACTCGACGTTTATTGGGAAGAAATGACGCTGAAGGCCTTATTCCGTTCCTGTACACTAACATAAGAAGTGTTCTCTCGAAAACAGTACCACTATCATCCGTTATTGACTCATGTTCAGCATCCTTAGTGATACTAACTGAAACGTGGCTCACTGATACTGCATCCGGTATTTGTATTCTGGATAGTTGAACTTCGTTTAACTTCTTCAGGTGCGAAAGGGTAAATTGAATAGGTGGTGGCGTTTTGGTAGCAGATCCTTTCGCCGCACGTGTTCTCCTCGACAATTCTTTAGAGTGTGTTTGGGTTTCAATCAAACACCAAGCAGGTCTCATAATCATTGATGCCATTAATCGACCACCTGACATGGACAATACGTTTTCTCAGGAATTTCAGCGGCTTCTTAAAATTATTACTATTCGTTTTCCTAATTCTGTACTTCTAAATTTCGGGGATTTTAATTTCCCCGATATCCAATGGGCTAACCTTTTGACAACAACCTACCTATCGGAGGCTCATCGTTTTTCACAGTCATGTCTCCATTTTTGTTTAACACAACTTGTCACGCGTCCCACGCGATCTTCGGCTACATCGACCAATATTTTAGATCTTCTATTAACCAATAATCCGGAACTACGCTCTGACCTAACTCATCAAGATGGGCTTTTTGATCGTGACATCATAACAAGTAGTCTCACACTTTCCCTTCCAAGACGCCAGTGCTCTGATAAATATATCCGATGCTACAATAGAGCCGATTTCCACAGCATAAACTCTGAGCTTTATGTTTTTCTTTAGATTTCCTTAATTATTATCAATCGCAAACCATTGAACTTAACTGGTTAATGTTCAAAACCGCTCTCACTGACCTAATCAATCGATTCGTCCCTCTAACAAAAATAGCCTGCACTACGACAACACCCTGGTTTACTATAAAGCTTCGACGCCTTATCAATAAGAAAAAGCAACTTTTATATCGTTCAGCGGATAAGGACTTCCTCTCCGGTTCCTGGCGTCATTACAAAGTCTGCGATAACCAATACCATTCACTCTTAAAATCATCGAAACGACATTTCTTTGCTCCTGACTTGTATTTCATGCTCATTAACAATCCCCAGCGTTTCTGGCGTGTAACAAACCCGAAGAACTACCCTGCCATAACACTTGTTAATGAGCACGGCGATATGGTTCACCACTGCGAGTGTGCGGATCTGTTGAATAACGCATTTTCATTCGTATTTACACATGAAGACACCACATCATCACCCCCCATTGTCAATATCATCAACGTATATATGCCTGAAGTAATCATTAGTGAGGCAGGTATGTCTTGTTTACTAAATAAACTTGAAACTTTTTCGGCGTCTGATCACAACGGCATTAATAAGAAAATGTTAGAAAATTTGTCTCCTAGCTTATCACCTATACTGTGTGCACTCTTCTTGCAGTCTCTACCTACTAACACTATTCCGAGCGACTCGAAAGTAGCAAAAGCCGTACCAATATTCAAGCCCGGGGACCGCACTCACCCATTGAACTACCACCCTTTTCTTTAACAAGTACTATTTGCAAATTAATTGAACACACATTATACACTGAAATCATTACCTACATAGAAGACCACAACATTATTTTTGAATACTAACTTGGCTTTTATCGGGATTATTCATGCGAAACCCAGTTAGCCGGCTTTTTACATCACATTCATTCATATCTAGACCTAGGATTTCAAGTTGATGCCATCTTCCTAGATTTCTCGAAAGCTTTTGATTGTGTTCCTCACTATAGACTAATAGTAAAACTAATGAACCTTAATATACACCCAACTGTTATTGGATCGATTAAAAATTTCCTCTCATCTAGATCACAATGCACATCTGTTAACAACAGCACCTCCTCTACCACCAACGTAACCTCTGGTATCCGTTAGGGCAGTGTTCTTGGCCCTTTACTTTTCCTAATCTATGTGAATGACTTACCTAACTGCGTGTCCTCTCACATCAGAATTTTCGCGGATGACTGTGTAATTTATCGATTAATGTCGTGTGACAACGACAAAGATATTGTTCGAGCTGATCTTAACGCAATTAATACATGGTATTCAACATGGTTGATGACTTTTAATACAGCTAAAACACAGTTATCTTTTACAAGATACGTGCAACGCAATCCGACATCCTATGTAATCAATAATAACATAATTCAACTGACAACTTCTTATCACTACCTAGGTGTTCACTCACAGTCTGACCTTACGTGGCATCATCACATCCGCCTGACGTTGGCATCAGCTAACCGCTCATTACTTCTACTCAAACGCAACCTCAAGCATGCTCCAGATAATCTCCGTAGACTAGCATACATCACATTATTACGTCGTAAAATCGAATACGCATCAGCTATCTGGGATTCCTCACAAATCTACATAACCCAAAAAATAGAATCTTTACTAAACCATGCAGCCCGTTTCATCTTTTCCTATTGTTCACCCTATACTAGCATTTCAGCACTAAACTCGTGCTCAGCATGACGACTTATCTCATCACCGCAGAACTGCCCGCCTTTCGCTTCTCCACAAACTCTAGCATCACCCATACCTTCACCGCATCTTCGAAGCACCAACAGTCATCTTTCCTCGCACAGACCATATCTTCAAGATAAAACGTATAACTTGTCGCTCAGCTCATTATGCTAATTCCTTCATTCGCCGAACAATAGTTGCATGGAATAACTTGCCATTCCACATTGCCACTCAAGCAGATTTCCCAGCATTTTACGAACTTTTACTTAAAATTTCCGACTAGATATCCACTGCGCGTACTCTCATTAAGCTTCTTCAAATATACATCAGTGTTTATTTTCTTGTTATCATGTGTTAATGTTTTTCACGACCATTCTACATGCTTGATTTGTATTATTTATGTGTTAATTGCAAACATTTGCCTCTTCAGATCATGCCTTCGTTTTAGTTTTTTTTCTTGTATACTGTATTTGTTATTGCCCTTAACTTATGTTTACAGTACTCGATATTCTATCTCAACCTATTTTTCTTTTTTTCCAAAGTATCTGATTTTTTGTTGTTGTTGTTTGTATTTAGATAGCTCTCATTATTTTGAATAATCTTGTTTTTACATTGTATAAGCGTACAAACATTTGTTTCATGTGTCCATTCACCTATGTATTACCCCTTCGGTGGCCTGTTATGAAATAGATACTAGGGTAAATGTTGTGAATTGGTGTCAAACAAAAATGTTGGTGTCAATTGACACCGCCAGGACCAGAAGGGTTAAAAACGACGCGGTTCTGAACTTCGGCGTGCTTAGGCCGGCGTAGTGTCTTGAATAACCTTCCTCGTCAGGGTCTATAACTTTTATTTGCTCGTTACCTCTTCATCAGCGGTTCAAGTTCACGCTGTGTGGGGCGTGATGCGCACAGGTAATTTTTTTTCGTACGAAGTTTCTTGCCTTCCGCCGCTTTCTATATTTGGAAATAATTCGCTCCTTAACTTTTCATCAGTAATTCAACGTTATTAGGCTTGCCTTATTTGTAATTACGAGCACGTACGTCTGACTCCCGACTGAGGACTACCACTACGAATATTTACTAGAGTTTTAATTACTTCTCCAATACACAAACAAGTTACTAAACAGCCTTACCATGCCAGTTTATTTTTATTAGTTAGAAACTTCTTGCGTTTGCTTTTCATGCACTCCAACTTGCCACGGCGTTTACGTTCAACGTAACAATCAACAAGAAGTAGCCGACTTACTCGCAAATCAGGAGCATGCAAATCGTCAGTTGAGAGGAAGAGTAAAAGTAGGAGTGCGACCAATAGAAATCCGCGAAACTCCGCTTTTGCGGACACTTCGAATGCAACAATGTCAAAATTGAGTGATACAGAAAGAAGTTAGGACAGAATAAATGCGCTGGATATTTACCCCATGTTAACCCTCATCGCTGAAAAGTTAGGAAGGAAAAGAAAGTGACGAGAGGATAGGAAAGGTGATAAGAAATAGGCAAAGGCAAAAACCTAGGGAGAGGAGACAGAAAAAAGGCGACTGCTGATTTCCCATGTGTGAGTCAACCCAGGGGTGCTGTCTACATAAACCCAGGCCCAAGGGGGTGTGTTGCATTTGCCTGGAGGCATTTAAGGTCCCCATATTTAGCTTCAGCTCAACCACTTAATCCTCCTTTTCTCGGACACAGCTCAGCCAAGAACGGCAAGGCGTGGGAAGGGATCTAAATCCCCCCGTTAGCTATATGTCTGCCGTGTTTCCCCACACTGAATGTCTGCTGCGCAAACGCGTTTTGCGAGAAAGCTTGTAATGTTCTTCACGGTAATTGAGTAGACCAGACAGTTCCAATTTCAAAATAGCAGTCATTGTAATACGACATATATCACTGCCAAAGGCATGCAAAAATAAACCGCTGAAGTAATATTCATAGCTACAATAGCGTTTGGTACTATGCATATACCATATTGCAGTGCATTACACATAGTGATTGTGCGGTGTGCACTTTGTCAAATTTCAATTCGCTTCGATGGGAAGTGATTTATCATTTTTGAAATGAATGTTTTGGAAAGATTAGAAAAAGACTCTTTTCTCAGCCCTTTTTTACATAAAGCCCTCTATTTAAATACATAACAATGGTACGTCAGATGAACTTGTTTAAAGCAGATATTTCGACTGCTGTGGCAGTCCTTACTTGAGACAGGTTGTTCGTGCGTCTATGTTTCATTTTGCTGATATATGCACGCGTTATTTGCTGAAATTCCCTGTACATTGAATCCTGAAACCAATATTGTAATACTGTCTGCTGCAGATTACGCTTTTGTCGGCTTGAGTGGCTGTGCGAAACCTTGCTTTTCTACGGAAACCGACTCAAAAGAAGTAACTTCATTGCTTAAAATCAGATATACAACTTTTTTTTCATTTTAATCCAGGAAGGTAAGCCTTGTTTATTGCCTACTTTCGTGCTTCAATACGCATTGAATATATGGCGTGATTCGAAGGTCAATAACTTAGGTGAAAATTGAGGTAAACGAATATGATTTCTTCAGTCAGCAATCCGTATTATTAAACACATGCAATGAGATTCCGATGAGTTAGTCATGCGAAAGCATTCTACTTTTCAATAAAGAATGAACTTTAGCAGAGGTGACTGCGCTATGGCCGTAATACATCATTGCTGCATTCGAAAATAAATATTAGGTGAAAGCCGAGCAACATAACGGTGTGCGTCGGCCGCACAATGTGAGATGCACTTGGTTTCTTCGGGTTGCGCTTTCAGAAGTTATTATCACTCATACCGCTGTATACATCACTACACTTGAACTTCTCAATAGCTGTAAGTGCCATGAATGCTTTCGAAGAAGATGTTGGGAGCGTTTAATTCCTACGCCACATAAAGACCTAACCATTTTCTTTTTCCTTGCACTTGTTCTGACACAAAGTGGACATGCGGTTCTTAGCACCCGCTTCTCCTAACCGAACAAGCAAGACGGGCTCTCTCTGACTCTGATGCCGGGCACGTGCTACGGTATCGGCGCTAATAATTTCTTAAAAAAACGTTTTATGTAATATAATGAAGCAACACTGTACAGTTATTCACCTCTCGTAATTTCTTCTGTTACGGTCTCACTGGCAAGGATATTACAATGTCGAAAGCTTGTAAGTTTATATATTCAAATATTTTTGAACCGCGGTAACGCCAGATTCATATAAAAAGTGTGAATTAGTAATGTCCAGAAACACTGCACGTGAAATAGTCCTGCCTCGCGCTAAAACCACGGTGCTTAAAACGCATTTTCTTACAGACTCTACCTAATTATATTGCTAATAGTAATAGTAATAACAATTTGAATAATAATAATAATAATAATAATAAATAATAATAATAATATTAATGCACGAGACGCCACGCAAAACACACATGAAATCCAAGGAAACAATTATTTTGGAAAAATATCAATTATTCAATATTGTCAACGTAAAAATTTATTATTGGAAACTTTTGCTTATAGGAACACTGACGTGCAACAATGGCTTCGTTCTCTCGACAAACACACTTGTAGTTCCCAAGGCAGCAACAAACGCATAAATTAACCTATGTGTACTCGCGCCCTACCAAACTTGAAAATTAGAGGAGGGTTAACTAAGGCAAGAGCGACACGCAGAAAAGCAAAGGAAAAGCTAGGTGTGGGATAACGTGATCAGCAAGTGTTACAAATGGGGTGTGTGAAGGATTCACGCACCACTAATTAAAAAGAAAACAGAGGGAGCACACGCCGTTAGCGTCGAAGGAGCATACAAAGGGGGGGGGGGAGGGAACGTTCCTGTGAGCCAGTAATGTCAAAATTGTGTTTCAGCTCCGCGCTAGCGTTTCGTTTTCAGAGCAGTAAAAAATACGTCACTAAAAGGCTTAATCCTTGCTAATTCACGCCATGCACCCTTCATATCGGGTAGATGTGGTAAGCGAGGAGCGAAGACAGGCCCGCTTATCGGTTCGTTGGCTTTCGCTACCAGCCAGCTGTTCAGAGTTACTTTTTTTTATCTCACTGTATCGAAACAACTATGGCGCCAACTTTCGAAGGGGCATGTGCGTAGGGGTGTCCTGCTTGCCGATCACGCCCCTCTTCTTTGCAGCTCAGACTTAGAGCTATGCAACTCAATTCGATTGAAATTATTTTTTCTGTCACATCAAGAAAATAGATCGCTTCATAATGACGCAGAGGTCGCAATCCAAGGTGAGCTTGTCGAGTGACATAATTTTCTGTCTCTCAGTCTACCATTGTGAGTGTACCCATTACTTACAATGACTTCACTGCCTGAAAGCTACTGTCGGTGTCACATATTATTTTTGTATCAGTATACAGACACTAAGAATGAGTGTGGTAATTTATGACGGTTCTCTACACTGAAATAAAGTTCAGCCCAATGACACTGATACAATAATTCAACTTGAACTAGCGTTTGCTAAATATGTATAATAGCCTCTGGCTGCTTGGTAGAGCATTGAGCATTCCTGGTCTAACAAGTATGGCTGTGGTTTCAAGCAGCCGCATTGCGGTATTTCTGGCCGTACTCTTTTTCAATATTTCAGCTTTGCAAAAGGATAGCCAGACATGTGTCCGTGCAGCACCCCCAACTGATCGTTCCGTCGAGGACCTAATCCCAGTGTTGGCTGCTTTGGGTTCTTTTATGGTCATCGGAGGCAGCCACCTCCAGCGAGGACACCATATGGTCGTCCGAGACTTGGCAGACCTGGTCCAGCAGCTTCTACGCATCGTAGCCCTTCCCCTCCATCACCTACTTTTCCACCACCTAGCCCTTTTCAATTAGGTAGTACATTCGATCATACTTTAGAGTCTTTCATTGTAAGTTACCTTCATTTAATTACAGGAGATTAATTCATATTTTAGAAAGTTAGCGCCATGTATTAGTTTATATTTCCTTGCACTCATCAGCCGCGTTGCGAAGTAGTAATTTAGAAATCAAGCATTAACGCCTTAATGTTGCATAGAACTTGTTTAAATGGCTCACTTTTTCTCAATAAACCAGCAGCTTAGCGCAGAACCATCTGATGGAAACATTGATTTGAATAGTTGAGGTGAAGTTGTTGCAAATTGAAAGATTGAATCACTTGTGAAGTTTAACATCCCAAAAACCACAATATGATTATCAGAGACGTTATAGTGGAGAGCTCCGAAAATTTTGACCACCTCGGGTTTCTTAACGTGCCCCCGAAAATGAGCACACGGCCCTACAGCATCCTCATTCCTATCGAAAATGCAGCCGCCGCAGCCGGAGTTCCATCCCATGACCTGCGGGTCAGCATCCGAGTACCTTAGCCACTAGACCACAGCGGTGGGCAGAATGGTTGCAGAAAAACGGCACTAGACTAAAATTGCACTTCATATTTTCAGAAATACACGTCATTACAATAAAGGATTTGTCCAAGAAGATGATCGTTCAGGAATATTTGAGAAATATTCCCGTATTGGCAAAATTTTTAAACTTCAGACAGCCAACATTTTCAAAGATACCAAAGAAACCAAGCTTGTCTGTATTTCACTGTGGGTTCTGTAGACTTTCACCCTTTGTTTGCAGCCACAACAATTGTTTTCTACTATTTTCTATCGTGTACCAACCTTGTTCTCCTGTGACAACATGGTAAGCTACACTGTGACACTCGCTCAAATAAAGCGCCTAAATTGTAGGCAGTGGTAAGGAAACAATGCCTCTAACTGACAATCGTGCACTAATTAAACAAAAATTGGCATACCCTAGTATTGTCTAAGACAAACTCGAACTTTTTTAGAGACGAAGCTCCTTATGGCGTGGCTTGTGCATCTCTCGTAGTACGTAACCACCAGTGGCACTTACCCGAAATAGGTATAACATTTGACCTCCAAGGTGGTGCCGGTGAGAGATTTCTTCTGTGCGTTGTTTAACAATGAAAAATAGTGCTCAATGTACATGCCAATGGCTGCTAATGAGAAATGAGAGACAGGAGCATTCGGCTTTTAGTCAACGCGCACGCTGCGATCCCCATTAGCAGCCATTGGCATGTACATTGAGCACTATCGGAGAAGAAAGGGTTGCTACATTATACTCGCTGGGTGTAACCTCCTTAGTTTTAGAAAGATTTAGTGAGCGTTGAGCCGCAGGGCCATGAATACAATGAACTAGTGTATACCATGAATGAATTCGAGGTGGTTAAAGGGGGGAAGCAGATACGAAGCGCTAGCCGTAAGAAATTAAAAGCTGAATCTTCCTGTCTCTCATTTCACATTAGCGGCCACTGGAATGTACATTGAGCACTATCTGAGAGGAAAAGGTTGCTACGTTATACTCGCTGAGCGTAACCTCCTTGGTTATAGAAAGGTTTAGTGAGCATTGGGCTGCAGTGCCATGAATACAGTGAACTAGTATATAACATGAACTCAAGGTGGTTGAAAGTGGGAAGTAGACCCGAAGCGCAAGCCGTAAGAAAGTGTGCGTGTGCCACCTCTCTTTTAGTCCTTGGAATGTCCACTGAATGGTGGTGCTTCTATATGGGGAATATATGATGAAAAGATGCGAGATGGTGGGACTTGGAGTGTTCAATAGATGGATGAACGGACACACAGACAGATGCATGGATGGACGCATGAACAGACGCAGGGGCGGATGCATGAACGAATGCAGGGATGGGCGCACGAACAGACACATGGACGGTCACACAGACGGACGTATGGACGGACGAATGCTTCGCCCCACTCTCCATCATTCACTCCGTGGATATGCTGCCATTTTTTCTAGCTAAAGTTATCTGCAAAAAGAAAAAAAATTGTCAGGCCTTCTCGGAACGCGCAGCACTGTCAGCGAAAGCTATTTGAGCAAGCTTTCACAGTCTTTTAAAGAGAATAGTCTTTCTCGGAGTGCTTCAATCCAAAAATTTTGCTCTGTCTGTTTTTTGTATTTTTTTCAAGCGAAACGGCTCAAGCACGCCCACATCCGCAGCGCCCACCAAGATTGCTCTAGTTTCTGCCTTTGTACTAGTGCAATTGTCGATCAAAATGTAATTATTGCGCGTATCTGAGCACAATATTGCCACATTCCTTTCCTCGTGTTTTGTTATCACCCCGTTACACTACGGTAAGTGCAAATCGTGCCTACGATGTTCGAGAAGCTTCGAGGCTTTAGTAGATCGTTTTGATAAGAATACGCACACTTCGGGAACGTCACAGATTGTTCGGCAACCTACGTCGCCACTAGCGATAACGCTAGAATACTCGATAACATTGGTACAACTGCATACACGCTCCGCCACTTGTCAGTTGATCAACGAACGATGCTCTGTTTGCTGCTATCAGTCCAAGATTGCCACGTTAATCCGGCTTTCCGTTTACTGGAAAGCCGCAGCATCAAGCACCCAAACAAACAGTTTATTATTAGACTCGCGGTGTGCTCCAATCGTCCACGTGACGACTCCGTGACATCTAGTGGAGGTGCTGTTTCTTCCACGTACCGGACGCTCTCGTGAAGCCATGAACCCAGTCAAAATCGCTATGACGACACCGGCGCCAGCAACGAGCAGCGAGTTAGCCGCCGGAAACAAGGTCTACCACTGGAGACCTTGCTTTTTCTGGACAAGGCTCAGAAAACCAAGGCGTTGACGCCGACTAGGGCGACCATGTCAGTGCCTGTTCCACCTGCAACCCCCTTGCTCCGGCAACCCAAAGAGCTTCCAAGTTTCCGCGGTTCGCAACTGGAAGACCCGGAAAGCTGGATCGAAAGGTTCAACTGCATCGCCACCTTCAATGACTGGACAGACGATGACAAGCTCCTGCATGTATATTTCGCCTTAGAAGTTTCTGCTTAAACGTGGATCGAGAGTCAATAGCGAAGTCTTACTATGTGGGACCTTTTTTGCGCCAGGTTCTTCACCACTTTTCCAAGTTTGGTGCGCGAGCAAAAGGCTGCAGCCCTCCTTGAAACCCGCATGCAGATGCCAAATGAAAACGTGGGGCTATTCACGGAAGATATGATTAAACTGTTCCGCCACGCTGACTCCACCATGTCCGAGGAGAAGAAGGTGCGTCTGCTCATGCGAGGAGTCAAGCAGGAACTCTTCGTTGGGCGGAAAAAAAACCCACCAAATACAATCAGCGAATTCATTCAGAAGCCTCTACAATAGAGAAGATGCTCCAGATGCGCACGCGGCAATACAACCATAGCTTCTTGTCTACAAGCTACGCCGCTATCCACGCGCTAAGAACCACCGACTTGCGTGAGACGATCCGAGCGATCGTGCAAGTAGAGCTGCAAAAATTTCTTAATTCAGTGCAGCCTCACCTGGACTCTATCGCAGACGTCTACACCAGGAGATCCAGCAATCGCTGGTGTTCCTCAGCCTCAAGAGCCACAGCTGCAAGTCATGAGCTATGCTGCTGCAGCCCACAGCTACGCCCCTCCTCCACGCGCACGCCAAGATGCCGTGCCGTCGCACTTCCGTCGCCAGACTTCACCGCCGCCACCACCCCCAATGACGTCCTACCGTTCGCCGGCGCACCAGTGCAGCGTGCCGAGGAAAACTAGCGTTTGGCATGCGCTTGACAACCACCCGCTCTGCTGCCAATGAGGCGAGGCCGGGCACACCTACCGCCGTTGCCAGTACTGACAGATGGGTCTACGGGAATTTGACAACGACGAGCCGTGTCCACAACGAGGTGAACGACCGTATGACATCGCCGACTACCTGGCGGAAGTGCAGTTGACACCCGACAACCCTATCGTTCGCCGTCGCCAGGCCGGTACGCCACACCCCACCGCGGGCCGTGAAGAAATACGGCGGTCGCCCATTGGCCCTGTTCGGGGTCTTATCTCCCAGCCCTTAATCACAAAACTAAGGGCGGCAATCGATGGAAGGGTGTTTGTTGTACGAGAAACTACCAATGATCTTCCGCCAACGACGCCACGAAAATAAATGCACCCGCCACAAGACCATAAGGGTCTTATGTAAAACCTTCGCAGCCCACAGAAGACGTCACAACACAATATGCAAGCAGCGGAGCAAATAAACGTACACATTACTCAAAGCCATGACCCAACCGCAACGCATGACAGCAAACCAGCGACCTCGACGTAATACTCGACGGCCACTTCGTCACTGCTCTCGTCGATACTGAAGCCAACTACTCCGTCGTCTGTGGATCTTTCACGACGAAGTTGAAACAAGTGGGGACTGCATGGCAAGGCCCCGACATCCGGACTGCTGGAGGTCACCTAATAACGCCGACTGGAGTCTTCACAGCAAGAATCACCATCATAACCAGAGTTATACTGCGAGCTTTGTAATCTTACAAAATTGCTCCAGGAATGTGATACTTGCAATGGACTTCCTCAGTAAACGCGGCGCTATCATTGACCTGAGGTAGGGGTCAATCACACGAACCTAAGAAAACACACTGCCGGCCCAAACAACGCCAAGGAATTGCGCATTGCCCGTGCGAGAAGAGCAAGACACCGAGCCACCTTTCTCCAGCGTTGCCATTTTCATTGGCACCGATAAAGTCGAAAACTTTGAAGGCGTTGTCGAGGGCGATCAGCACCTTCTTCTTAACAGCCAGATTGGCGTCGCAAAAGGCATAGATAAGCAATTTGACGGCAAAGCAAAGGTGGTGCTGACAAACTTTAGGCGAGAATATAGGCATCTCAACCGTCATACGGCGTTCGCCCGCGTCGATAAATTCGTGGAGGACAACGATTCATTCGCCCTATTCGATGCTGCCAATGCTGCTTCGACAAATTGAGGGGCTTAACCAGATTTCGATGTCAACGCGAGTCTTTCGAAGTGCAAGCAAGACCAACTAAAGTAACTACTCTTACGATTCAAGCACTGCTTCTCGTCATCATAGCGAATTCGACAAACGCCTGTCGCGAAACATCGCATCCTAACAGAAAAAAGTGCCCGACAAGCTTGACAAAGCCCGCACGGAGTCTCGACAAGTGAACGCGGTGCAGTGAAAAAATAAGTCGACGAAATGCTAGGCGATGACATCATTCAGCTGTCTAAGAATCCGTGGGCATCACTTATAATAATAGTGAAGAAAGACGGGACACTGCGTTTCTGCTTCGAGTACTGCTGCCTGAACAAATTCCCGAAGGAAGACATGCACCCTCTTCTACGTACAGACGACTGGACCATCTCCACAGCGCGAAGTACTTTTCTTCGATGGACCTCCAAAAGGCCAATTGGAAAATTGAGGTTGAGGAGAGAGATTGAGAGAAGACGGCCTTTATCACACTAGATGGCCTCGAGTTTGAGAACATGTCATTTGGTCTTTGCTCAGTGCCTGTGATTTTCCTGCAAATCATGGACACCGTGCTGGCTGGATTGAAATGGAAGACTTGCCTCGTGTGCTTGGATAACATCGTCGTGTTCACCTCCAGCTTTGACGAGCATCTCCGGCGCCTTGAAGTGGTACTTCAAGCTATCAACACCTCTGGACAAACCCTGAAGCCAGAAAAGTGCCGCTTCGCGTACTAGAAGCTGTTGTTCCTGGGACACATGATAAGCAAGCCTGAGGTCCGTACTGACCCGCGTAAAACATCCGCCGTCACTGATTTCTCGCAGCCCTCTGACAAGAATGCTGCACGCCGATTATTCGGATTGTGCACCTGTTGCAGACGTTTCTACAAATGTTTTTGACAGATCACGAAGCCGCCAACTCACCTCACAAAAAGCAACGTTGGTTTCAGGTGGGAAGTGGCACAAGAGGAAGCATTTCAGACACTTAAACGCCGCCTCTAAACACCGCCGATACTTGCGCATTTCGAGGAATGCGACGAAACCGAAGGACACATCAACGCAAGCTGCATATACGACTCGGCGCCGTCTTTGTGCAAAGGACTGGCGGCGTGGGAAGGTCATCAGTTATGCTAGCCGGTCACTATCCAAGGCCAAGGTCAACTATTTCACAACAGTACAGCGGTGTCGCCATCATCTGGGCAGCGTTAAAGTTTCATCCCTTCCTCTACTGTAGGCTTTTTAACGCTGTGAGCGACCATCACGACTTATGTCGCCTCGAACGATGGAGCCTCAGACTTCAATAACTCGACGTGACCGTCGTTTACACGTCTAGAAAAACACACTCTGATGCCGACTGCTTGTGTCATGCCCCCGTGGAATCACCGCTGCCGAACAGCGTGGGGGAGAACAGCTTCTTAGGAACAACTGCTGACGACTTCAACGAGCAAGAGCGAGCTGACCCGGAACTCAGAAGCCTTGTGAAATATCTCGAGGGTAGCAGCACAACTGTTGCAAATGTTTTCAATAGAGGATTGGAGTCGTTCTTCTTGCTAAACGGTGTTCTCTAATGGCGTATTCGATTGGGCGTTTTCGAGCGCTCTGCAGCGCTCTGAAGAGTGAGCGCGCTTTCGGTTGGCAGAATTCGAGCACTCGGATTACACTCGGTTGGTTCTTTCAGAGCGTGAGCCTCTGACTCAGCCCGCTGCCGACCGCTCTGACTTCCAAGTGAGAGCGAGGCGCGATCTGACCGGGAGGAGAGATCACATGACACAAGCCAGCCATTCTCGCGGCTGCTGGCAGGTGAACGAGGGGAGGAGTGCGAGCGTGCATTTCGGAAGGGGGTATCGTCGGGCGCGTAATTCTTTGTACACGTGCCTTGCTAAATGCGTTTTCGCGCGTGTGTGGGGCGAATTCACATCTTAAAAGCCATAAATGCACGCTGTTGATAACAAGGCGGCTGGCGAAGGTGGAGGAAACGTCAATGCCATCGTTACAGCAGCCTGCAGAAGCTTCGTAATATGCCTTGAAGATAGCAGCTCGAACGAGGATTATCGCCAGATTTATGCGCTGTGCTGAGGAAGTTTTCGCTACTACTAGATATTTCAGAGCGAGAGAGAACACCAAAGGTCAGACTAGTCAGAGATGTCCACTGAACTGAACGCAATCATTTGTGGACGCTGTGCAGCAATATTTACCCGGCTGCTTCAAGCGCTCGCTACGCGGTGGCACTATAGGCGCGCTGCACTTGGCTGCTCTGAAATCGCCAATGTATTCGGTTTGTACGCTGCCTCTCGCGCTCCGATTGCGAGCTGCCTCTGCATATGGCGACTCTGAGACAGAGGACCAGATTGGCCAACCGAATACGCCATTAAAGAAGGCCTTCTCCCCTCATCTAGCCGACCCCCTTCTCGTGGTTGCTTCAGCAGTGAGCCCAGAAGCACTCGAGGCATGGACGTAGCCAGAATTTTTTTTTTGGGGGGGGGGTTCACACCGATCCAATGGGAGGGGGGGAACAGGCATCAACATCGACGTCACTAACGGTGGTAGTTTAAATAGATGGCGGACGTGTATATCGAGTCATAAGATTCCCCCTCTCCCCAGTAAACGTACTGCAAGAATGATTGATTGATATGTGGGGTTAACGTCCCGAAGCAATCATATGATCATGAGAGACGCCGTAGTGAAGGGCTCCAGAAATTTATATCACCTGTTGTTCTTTAACATGCACCCAAATCTGAGCACGTGGGCCTACAGCTTTTTTGCCTTAATCGAAAATGCAGCCGTTGCAGCCGGGATTGAATACCGAGGCCTGAGGGCTAGCAGCCGGGTACCTTAGCGGCTCGACCACGGAGGCGGGGCAGTAGTGTAAAAAGTACTTTATGTACAGTAAACGACACGTACAGTGAGCGTTTGCAGCAACGGCCTCTCACCTCATCATTGAATAGACTAGTCTTCGAAAACGCAATAATGTGATTACACACCCGATCGAAGAAGAGATAGCTAATCGTTTATCTTTTTTCAGCGTACATGGCATAGTCCTCATCGGGGCAAAGCGCGTGTCACAAGTCAAGGACGGTTCCGCTTACAACGAAGATGGAGAGGTATACGCAGCATAAATTCGTACCTTCTTATTTACGTATCGGCTTTGCTTACTTTGCTGAGCGAATTGCCTACTGTCGATAGGTGTGACTACATGCCTATAGGAATAATTTTCATGCTAAGCTTTATATGTGAAGCATCCCTGACGCAGTGGTAGCATTAGTCAACATTTTTTTACTTTTTTGTGCACATACAAGCATGCATGCGATACGCAATAAGTAATTTTTGGCAAGATATTCTTCACGTCGGCAACACGATTTTGCACACGTTATCTTTCGGCAGACTTTCAGTTGCCCTGTGACTTTTGATAGCAAGGAAGTACTCAAATCGTAGAGGTTTCATCGTGCAATCTTTGAGGGCAAGGTAATCACTGATGAGAGATGTTCACTTAGTCTCAATAGGAAGTGCACGTGTGACCGGACTATACCTACTCACATAAAATTAGCTTGTCCACTGCGTGTATGCACTAAAAACTTTATATGCGCAAAAAATGCGGAATGTTCTTGTTTTTTATTTTGTTGCTTTCGTCACTCGGCTCTCTGAAAAGATAGCGTTACGGCAAGGCGTCTTTTATTATTTTCAAGCGTGCAGTCAACAGTTGATCCTGAACTCAACAGATTCTGAGCTGCACAAAAATTTTCACTGCGCAGCCTTGTACATACATTCAAGTTTTCAGCACTTACACTGGCGCGAGAAGAAGCCGCCTCGAAATACACAAAATTTTCAGTGATTGGTTCATCAGTGATGAAAGAATGAACACTGGAGTTGCTGAGAGCATAGTGCACAACATCCCATTTCTCAGAACGCGTGCACTACGACGAGAACTGTCAGCTAATGTTACACGGGTTTACTTACGCTCTACTTTGCACCGTCTATGCCTGTTGGCAGTCTGTTTCGGGCATTCTGATGCGAGGCGCTGGAATTTCACTACTGCCATCACCTTCTTTGCGTTCATTCATGTTTGTGGTATTTCACTCAATGCGATAAAAACTACCAGCCTTCCGTATTCGATCAATTACAAACGTGAGACATCTCCCACGCAGAGTAAGATACTGGGCGACCGTGACCTTACCGGCACCTGAAGGGAAGCGGATGAAATGTATACCCGCGAATCTTTCCACCTGGCGAAAAGCGAGCGCTAGTGTTTAAGGCGGAACTTTCCCAGCCGACATGTATCGTCGCTGAAGTACTCGTTTCTCGCATTCAGGGTCACTGCCGGAACATTGCTGAGCTCGTTGCTTCCTAGCAAAGCAAAGTCACCCCCTTGAAAGACGCTGCCAGCACCTATTACTTGGCAGTTCGTGTCCTGGGTCAATGAGGGCCCTTCTATAAGACTCGATGGTCGCGCCGAAACTCCGTACGGTATAACGCTTCACTGTTATTTCCCGAAAGGTTACGCTGCCCCCAGTGACTACTTGACAACTTGCGAAAATGAGAATGCCGCTTGTCACAGGCAGGCAGCTTCTTTGAAGTAACGTTCCAGTGGCTGGCGTAGAAGAGCACTTTAGGCTTTCAGTATTTCTGGACTATTTAGTAGACCACTTAAACAAGCACTTCAAAAGGCATCAGAACACTTTGAAGATGTTTTCCGCACTTCTGTTAAAAAATATTGCCAAATATGCCACTCTTCCCACTGCCGACAAGTTTACTGACGTAACTTCAGTATTGCAAGGGCCGTTAGCCATATAGGCTGCGAAATAGAGGCGGGACATCATTAATTCCTTTTTAAATAGGAACCCACGTTCGGAAAAAATAGATACAGTTCTTCATAATGATGTCACTTATAGTGATCCAGCTGACATTGCCGATCAGTTTGCGAACTACTTCTTTAACGTCAAGCACACCCTACCTTTATCAAATGAAATAGCCTTAGATCGCTTACCCCATTCGTTCTTTCTGTTTTACACAACTCCAGATGAAATAATTAGCGTTATAGGTACCCTAAAAATGACGAGTGCTGGCCTTGACGGCATTCACCCCTCCCATGTAAAAATGGTAGCTCACCTTATATCAAATGTATTCTCTTCAATTGTGAATTTAATGTTTAGAACAGGTGTTTTCCCGCATGAACTGAAGCAGGGTAAAATAATCCCCGTACATAAAAAAGGAGATGCTTCGTTATTGAATAACTACCGCCCCATTTGCATCTTACCCTTTTTGAGCAAAGTAATTGAAAAACTGATCTGTACACGTCTCACAAATTACCTAAACAAATTTAATATACTATCGCATTGTCAATTTGGCTTTCGTTCTGGCTACTCCAGTGACCTTGCGCTAATCTCACTTACTGACCAATTAAAAAAGGCTATTGACAACGGTTACTATGCGGGCGGTGTTTTCATCGACCTAACTAAAGCTTTTGATTCAATCAATCATCACATTCTTTTCAATAAACTTGAAGCATTTGGTATAACTGGCCCAACATTACTAATATTGCGTAGCTATCTCTGCAACAGGACACAGAAGGTGGTAATTTCTAATGCATATTCTTCAACCAAATTAACTAATATTGGTGTACCCCAGGGGTCCATTCTGGGGCCCCTTTTGTTTTTACTTTATATTAACGATTTGCCGAAATGCCTTTCTTCATCCAGTTGTATATTATACGCCGACGACACCACAATTTTTAACTCCGATAGCAGTATTACATCCTTAACTGGAAAACTAAACTTTGATCTGGCACAGCTCGTTCGGTGGTGCAGTAATAACATGTTAGAAATTAACACGTCTAAGACAAAATTTGTTGTCTTCTCTTCACCACAAAAGCCCTTGCCTTCTATCCCTCCTGTTATAATTGCGCGCAATGACATCCCTGTGAGCGACTGCTGTAGATTCCTAGGCGTTGAACTCGACAGTAACTTGAAATACCACCGTCATGTTGCATATATTAGGAAACAAATGACGTATGGCATTCGACTACTGATTAAATCTCGTCTTTATTTCAATCCATCAATACTTATGTCACTGTATTTTTCTTTTGTTTATTCGCACATTTCTTACTGTATTACTTCATGGGGCAACACATACACCACTCATCTTACCTCAGTTCAGACAATTCAAAACCAAGCGATAAGAATTCTCACATCAAGCCCTTATCTCTCTAACGCTAAGTCACTACTTCACGAAAACAGTATATTAACTGTATCTGAGCTAGTTAAATATAACCTTGGTATTTACATGTATAGAACTATAAATAACCAACTTCCACATATCTCTACCATTCTCTCAAATAACAATGTCACAAGGTTTGCCCTTAACAATAACTTTCTACTGCCAAAAGTTCGCACCAATTATGACAAACAAACCATTCATTTTTCCGGAATTTCTTTTTGGAATAGTTTGCCTTCCGACATTAAAGTATGCCGTTCCCTGAAGGTAATTAAATCAAAGTTAAAAAATCATATCATGTCAACTAACTAGCCTGTTTTGCTGTTTCCTAATTCTTTCCTGTTCATTGTGAGTTGCGTTCTGTAATCATTTGTCATTGAAGTTAGCACGTTATTCTTACTTTTAAATTGTTTCTGTGAGATTACAAGGGTACATTCTTACTTTATTTGTTTCAATTGCATTTTACTGTAGCTCTGTCTCCCTGCTATGTACATCACAATCATTCTCAATTCTACATTGTACAAGAGGTCCCCCTGCAGTCTCTGACTATGGGACCTCTTTCTGTATATCATGCACATGTATTCTTCTTCATTTAGCACAATAAAACCTTCTGTTCTGTTCTGTTCTGAGAGTAGCGAGAAACGCTGAGCATGGCTGCGATGCAAGCGGTTGACAATTGCCCGAAGGCATTATCCCCAAATGTGCAACATCTTGTAAAAAATCTACAACTCTGCAAGTGAGCACAGCTCAAGCGAGAAGCTCTTTTTCTTCAACGAGTCTCCTAAAGATGTACCTGAGAGCTACAACAACAAATGAAAGATTGTTTGGCGTCGCTCTCTGAACATCCACCGTGAAATACCAAGTCCACCCGGAAGACGTTCTCTCTGTTCTTTAACCGTAACGTAGACGTCTTTCAGCTTAATGTGTGTGTAATATCAACCATAGGCGCCGGCTGTGTCAAGGATGAAAGTTATTTTTGGATTGAAACGTTCTGATCAACAGTAAATACATTGTTGCTCAAAAACTATGTATTTGTTCAAAATCCTTAGTATGACTACAAAAACTCACAATATAACTACGAGAGACGCTGTAGTAAATGGTTAATAATATACAATAAATATTCATCCAGTGATAAAGATCGAACGTAACCAGGCAAGGAATTCCACAATTTAATAGAATGAACAAAAAATTATATTTAAACGCCATAGTATGATGAGCGAAGGTAGACATGTTTAACTCATGTTAATTTCGGGTAGTCGTTGGTCTAGCGTTTGCCATACATTTGCTGAGTAAAGAAAACCCTGGGGAATTATTTTAGGTATAAAGAAACTTCAAACATTCAACGTGCCGACGGGAAGATAAACTGGTAAGCTTTAAGATAGGAAGATGAGAACTTCGTGAAAAATACCTGTCAAAGCGACGATAAATAAATCGTACAGCTTTCTTCTGAACAGATTCTATTCTGTTGATGTCCGAAATTTTGTGTGGGTTCCACACAACACATGCATATTCCAATATTGGAGGAAGCAGTGTTTTATAAGTGAGGAGCCGTATGCTGAGAGGTGCTGAACGTGAAGTGCGTTGTAGGTAGCCTAATTTTTTAAGCGCACGTTTGCACATGAGATCGATTTGTTGAGACCAAGATAAATCCTGAGTGAAAAGGAGACCTATGTATTTGTATTGTGAAACAATTCTGAGAGGGCAACCATTAAGCGAATAGGTAAATGAAGAGGGGGAAGAATGCTCGGAAAATGACATGGATACCGTTTTTCGGAAGTTGATTTGCATTTGCCAAGTGTCACAGGTTGACTGAAATAAAGCAAATGAATCGTTAAGGATGATGTGATCATGAGCAGTTTTAGTCGTATGATACAAAACACAATCATCAGCATACATGCAGATGTTAACAGGAACATTACTTGGCAGATCGTTAATAAAAATTAGAAATAAAAGAAGGCCTAATATTGAACCTTGAGGGACGCCGGACGTTACAGTGAAAGTGGAGGAATGAGAAGACTTGAATTGTAGGTACTGAGACCTATTGAATAGGAAAGAAGAAATTCAGTTTACTAATGCTTCGTTTTCAAGAATAGCGGTGAGCTTTTTTAGCAGTTTGCAATGTGAAACAATGTCAAAAGCTTTGGAAAAGTCGATGAATATTGCGTCGATTTGATCACCAGCATCAAGAACCTGGAATATGTCATGAGCGAATTCACTGAGCTGGGTTATGGTACTAAAGCCGCGTCGAAAACCATGCTGGGCATCAGATAAAACCTTATTGCACTCTAAAAATTCTATGATTTGCTTGAAAGTTATGTGTTCGAGTATTTTACAAGAATGGGATGTGATAGAGATGGGTCTGTAGTTCAATAAGGACTGTTTTTTTTCCAGATTTGTCTAACGGAAGAATTTTAGCCGATTTCTACGTTTTAGGGACAACAGACGTCGAGAGAGACTTCTGAAAGATAATGGTTAAATACCGACTAGTCCATAAGGAGTACATTATGAGGACTTTGTTGTCTATATTATCAGGACTGCCTTTCTTCTTCGGATTGAGCTTTAAAATGAGATTCAGCACACCATGGTTTGAAACAACAATATCGTCAGTAGAACTGCGAGTATGCCCTATAAATGGAGGAACAACGGAGTTATTAAGTGTAAAAACAGATTGAAAGTAATCATTGAATGCATCTGCAATAATAGCTGTATCGCCTGTGACTGTGCCATTTATTTCAATTGTGTCAGTGTCAGAATCCATTGGTAGGACAGATTTCCAAAATTTACGTGGAATATTTCTAAGCAAACCAGGGAGTGTAACTCGATAGTAAAAATCACGAGCCGCATTTATTTTGCTTCGAAGTTCCTTTTTCAGAGCAATGAATTGTGTGGCAAGAATAACATCACCAGTGCGTTTAGTACGCCGCAAACGTCCAAGTCGGCGCGACAGCTGCAAAATTTCCCGTGTGATCCAAGGCAACTCTGAATTCGTCTATTTTGTTTTTAACTGTACAAAACGCATAATGCACTTTGAAACAGGATCGCTGAAGAATTTTTTCAAAGTATCAACATCTTCGGAAATACTAATCGCTTCAAACTGGGCTAAAGAAGTGCTCAGTGTATTAATAATACCAATATCATCAGCATGGCTCATATTGCGGAAAGTAGAATATATGTATCGGGCTTTCGGTACAGGACATGAAATAGATGCAAAAACAGCTTTATGATCCGATATGCCATCCACAACAGTGCACACATAACCATAATCGCAGACTCTAGGGCTGAAGAATACAAGATCTAAAATCGCCATGCCTCTTGGGGCATCACTGACTATTTGCTTTAGTCCGGAAGTTAGTGAAAAGTTTAATGTTTTTCTGTGAGGTTGGGAAGCATGACTTAGCTGAGATAACAACATCCAGTTTACATCGGGGACATTAAAATCACCCATACATATTAGATTTGGCGAATGCGGAGCTATGTTTTGGACGAATGCACTCAGGGAAACCAAAGAGTCCGTGATCAGGTTAAGTGGACGGTAAAAGACACCAATAACAAAAGTCAATGTTTCAATCCCAACAATCCCTCAACAATCCCTCAATCCCAACAATTAATATTATCCTTAAACCCGCAGCATGACCCTGCCCAAGTCCAAGGAAGGTAGAATAGACTATTACTTTTCAAATCATACCTAAGAATTCATTTCAAGGAGGTGGGAGCGAATCTTCATTCTCAACATTCAAGAGACACTGAAGTCAACTAATAAGTCGACGTTGGTTGTTGAAATGGTGGCCAAGAAACTTCGTAGTGTTAATTTTGTGCCGAGGAAGGGCCTATTTTGAAATAAAATCACGTTTTAGTGGTCCGCAACGGGTTAGTGCGCTTCAAACTACCCGCCTCAAGAAGTGCACCGACCGGTCCGTCTCACGTCACTGTTTCCGTGCACAACGTTGCTCGGCTTTACTGCGCTAGTAGCAGCAGACCGAAAGCAGTGGGAGACACCGCAGCAAAAACGGCCATTGATCAATTTCCCTTCATTGGCTCCGAGATTGCAGACGCTTTTGTTTCACCTGCGCCCCACTAGATGGCACCATCTGTCTCGTGTACCCACGCGAAAATTGAATTTTCGAACCATTCGCGCAATTCGAAATAGTAACGTCCGGCTAATCCCTTTTCCATAAATCAAACATAAACGAACAAGCAGCATTTCATTGAGTCTCTTAATGCACGGAAAGCTCTTTGTTTAGTGCAGTTAGATCGATTACCGGTGATTATTTGTTGGCGGTCCGTCTGATGTCGTCGGGATTATTTTAAACACTTCTCTTCTTGGGCATTTACCTTAATTTCACGATAAGTAGGGCACTGCTGTTGATAATATGGCTTTTTTAGGTATTGTCATACATTGAGCTTTTACTATAACGTAAATTGTGTTTTGACTTTGTGTCCCTTTAAAAAAAGAAAAAGAAATCAAATCTTTTCGATGCAGAGAATAGTCTGTGCCGTGTCACAAGTGTGCCGTCTCACGGCAGAAAAGATGGCGCAATATATGGAGGCATAAACTTGAGCAGTTCTGAAGACCCATCAACAGGTGAGGGTGTTTCGGTATGCCAGACTGTTAGGGTATAGTGCTCTTGTGACCGTCGTTCGGGAGAAGACTTTAAAAGAAGGGACTTCGCACTTGCAGCCCGTTGTATGACTGACTGCTCTCACCTGTTCGGTGAGGGGCACACCCGTCCAAAGTATCAGAAGGTCCTAAGCCACTTCATGCGTGGGTCAGGAAGGATGGGTCAGGAAGTGTAAAACAATTTTTTAGTAAATCTTTTTAGTAAAGCTGACTAAATATTAGGGGGCGCACATTATGTGAGTAAATATGGTATGCTGTCATATTTCTACTTAGTTCGAATGTTGGGTGGGGACAATGATGAGGGTGTCTTGCATACCAGGGTAGTTCAGGTTGCAAAGTAATGATAAAAATAACATTGTTTTCCCAGTGTTTAATTGTAATGGCAGCTAGATCAAAGCAGCCATTGAACTCCTACCCTGGCATAAAACAGTACCTGCATATCCGCAACAGAAAAACAACAAACACCACTTGAACAAGGCAGCTGGTAGAAGTTCCATCTTTCAAGAAATTAAGCTCTCCCACTTGAAGATGCTGCTATTAGGCAGCAGAAGCAATGCTGCAAGATTTTCCAAGCCGTACATTTTCTATGTCATTACTATGAAAACCTATAGCCACACTCGCCAACACTGCCGGGGCCCCCAAGCAGAGAAATTTGTTAAAGGAAGCAGTCCCACAACCAGTGCCTTATCTTCATATTCACAAGCCTAACTTAACCTTATCCTTATGACTTGAGTCCCCCTTCTGACTTGAGTCCATAAGTCCGCACAAAGTGCGTTTCAAGAACATACCTTGTAATTATCGCGAAACTTTCCTCGTACCTAAGTAAAGTTCAGTTAAGGTAGTCCATGACCTACCTTAAGGCTTTCTGGAACAACACGGCGGGGGACGACAACTTGCGTATTTTATTATGTGGACTGTAAATAGTAAATATTGAACAGCACAGCGTACGCGTACACGTCACTGACACGGCGAGTCCTGACCGATGGGTAGGACCTAGTTGAGACCTATGACAAACAGGACATTTTGTGCCACCCCCGCTTTACAAAAAGTGCCGTGAAGAATCTGCTCGCTATGCTGTTCCTGCAGAAAAATATCCATGGTCGTGGGTTCAGTGTGTCTTGTCTCATGCAGCTGTTCATCACATCGCGCTTTTAAGGAGCTGGCACGTTCGAACTTGGAAGTAACAACCTTGTCAATATTTCGTAGCCGACCATGTCACAAGTATTTAGTCGAGCGGATACCTGCTATAGTTGAAACCACTTCTTACCGTACTAGTAAAACTTCTCGAAGTGGTGCAAATACTTTTCTAGTTGTTTGGTCGTTCGTTTGCATAGTAACAGTGTGTGGTTTGTTGAATTCTATTGTGAGCTGCTTCCACGTTCTTCTTTTTCTCTGAAAGCACACGGCATCTGTCTTGGTACTTGTTCACAAAATCCGTCAGGACGTAGCTACTTTGTCGCTGAAGTTCACTTCAGTGCACCGTTCCACAATCAGTGCAACTTCGTAAAAACAGCTTTTATACTACTCAAAAATGAAATAAATGAAGTGAAATTTAAAGAAATGAAAGAAAACAGCAAACGCTGTAGTGAGCCCGATAACACCACCGAATACAACGTAAACATACAAGACATCGAACTAACAACAAAAAAACTGTGTCGACTAGAGTTGCAGCAAAGTGGCCTGACCAAAAATATGTATTTCACCAAAAACTGCTGGCACCTAAACAAACACTTCTACTGTTTGCGTTTGGCTGCTTCTGTGCATATTGTTGTTTGATTCTTGTGGTAAGGCTAATTTATTACTGCTTTAGGTATTGATTTGGTAGCAAACATTCACCTACCTCACGCCCAGGGCCTATAATTAACGAGTTAAGGACGCCTTTGATAAAGTGCCCTTATGACAGGATAAGGGAGGTTCCTGAAATGCACCTTGTAGTTTTCTTAACTTACAATTTCCTCGTCCTTTCGTAAGTATTTTTACCGCCACAACTTAAGATCGGTTCGGGAATACGGTGGTTAGGGGCCCATGCAGGGTCACCCTGTATTTGAATGGTATGGAGTGTTTTACAAAGAATAAAATTGAAAATATGGGCTTGTAAACAAGTGACTTTCCCCCTCTCCTTCTCAAAAAATGATATTGCTGGCTACGGGCTTGGAAGAGGGTATGTTATGCCGCATCCAAGTCTACTCCACAGAATTAGGTGGAGCAACTTTTCCTGCTTCACGGAGCGACACCAACTCTCTCTCATGGTGACAGTTGACTCCCACCTTTATAACTATAATTTTAAAGTGTAATTTATATTGTAATTGCAATAAACTTGCTCCCACTCTGCCATTTAAATTACTGTCAGGTAAAACAAGCAGCATGAGAAATCTAAGAGGGCCATATCATTGCAGGCTAGCAGTGATTTCAACTTTAGATCTACATAAACAAGTGTGTGAGTGAAACACTTCTGATGCTACAGGCATCATCACTGCAAAGGATTTATGTTTTGTCCTGTCCTTAGTATGGGACAAGCAGAAGGTCAAAGGATGTCCGAAAAGTTTTTGAAGGATCTTTTAGTATGCCACAACAAACAAATACAGTGTTTCTTTTTCTGATCAAACTGCAGTATGCAGTATACTTTTTAAATTAATAACAATATTTGACCTCTAGTAATTAGCTGCAAACTATAGAGCCTAGCCTCATTATTCCCATATCAAAAATATGAGCTGTGAGTAAGTGCCGAGCTTTCTGACACATCTACAAAACCATAAAACACCGCTCCCTATGACCACTGCCCCATTAAAATACACTTTATTTTCCCCTACGCATCTCGCAAGGCTTCACGACTGGAACAAATTGTGCCGCGATTACTTCGGAAACAAACTATCAACGTGCGGCTCAAAAAGCATCGCTATGCATGCTAGCAGACAGCCATCTCTGGCAACCTTTCTATGCACTGCAGAGAATGTGGGTGCAGCACACAGTTTTAAAAAAACTACATTTCTGGCCAAATGAAAAAATAAGACAACACGCCAAATTTGGGATATATATCAGACAAAAGAAGCGCATGCATCAGTTCCAGCTCCATTGTACTAACCCCCATGAATATCTAATTCATGATTGATTGATTGATGATTGATATATAGGGTTTTAATTCACGAAACTACCATAAGACTATGAGAGACGCCGTAGTGGAGGGCTCTGAAAATTTCGACCACCTGGCGTTCCTTAACGTTCGCCCAAATCTGAGCACACGGGAAAACAAATTAATCAGAAGCCATAAATAGCATTTTATTCAGCATACTTGGATAAGAACTTTAAATTAGCACCACATCTGATAATTGTAATCACCCCAGGTGTTGCATCTGAAAGCCGTGGAGCAACATCGCCGAGCCCCAATCTCTTCGTAAACAGATTTTTCTCTTTCCAGGAAGCCTTCATTCTTCCAAGTTTGTTCAATTACCTTCAGTTCATAGTTTGCGCTTGCACTGTCCACTTCGTTTTTGTCTCCTCCCTAACTTTGTTTTCTGCAGCAATTGTATCGCAATTTTCCCAGAAACCAAGCAGCCCAACACCTCACTTTGTTAACTTAAGGCTTCACATAATCCTACACAAAAAGCCCAATCAAAAGCGTTTATTTTTGTATCCTTACAGTAACTCGACGGAAATCTTGCTGAGAAATCATGCCATTTTGCTGAGAAATTCTAAGAGCACTATCTGAAGCAAAATGACAGCACTGTTTACATGGCCTCTCATGCACCACTGTGTCTCTAGTGGTATTTGGTGACTGTGTAGAATATGAAATTGAGGCAGCAGTTTCTTTTTAGAAAGTCATTGAACAACTGCTATCGGAAAAAAGTCTCTCTGGGCAAAGCCCCACCATCAGTGCCACCAGAAACTGTAAAGCTGCTACCATTACCTACTTCGCACTGCGAAATGGTCACACATTTGGTAGTGCCTTTGTCACGTTTTTTAAATAACAATTCTAACATCATTCTTGTGGTTTGTGACAAATGACTTGAGATTTAGGTGATTATGATAGTAATAATGGAAATCAAATAATGCACACCACCAAAGCAGCAAACAGTTGTTGAACTTCTGCAATGTTGCACTGAACACAATATATTAGTCCTTCTGACTCCACAAACAACATTGAATGTATTACACATATTCAGTACAAAATGAGCTGTTGCAACTGAACCGCATTGTAAACTTCCTTTCACCACTGCAATAAAAAGTTCAGCACCTTTGAAATAAAGCAATGTTTCAAGATTTTTGTGCTCATCTAACTGCAGCTGAAAATTACAAAAGAATGACTCGTAGCTATAGCTAGAATTCTTTTTAACAACCTCACATATATTGCGCTTAATAAGACGCTGTTTTAGGCAAGCTAATTTTAATTATTTGACACTCACGGCGTGAGATATGCAAAGAGAAAAAGGTAAGGACACAGGACACAAGCGCTTGTGTGCTATGCCCCAAGATTGTGCCTACACTAGATTTTTGCAGCAGATATGAGGGACCGATAACCAACTTTTACAGAACCTGTTTTGTTTAGTGCAACCTAACAATTACAGATCAGAGTGCCTTATCATAAAATGGCACAGTGGAAAATATTGTGATTCGTTTATAATAAATTTTTAATCTGCAAGTTTCATTGCACAACTGTAAGATTTGGTTGAGGTCCTCATATGTACGTCTTCATAATGTCTTAATTTATTAAACAAGCCCAAGGGGTAGTTCGTGGGTCTTAAAGATGTGATCCTGCTTAAATTGCAAAGAAGATCGTAAGACCTGTCACCAATCTACGGTACACTCGTAGTAAAACGAAATTTGTTAAATGGAACTGCTGCTTACATAGAACAACTGCATCCAGCACAATTAGTTTCATACTTAGATTCTCCACCCTTGTTTGTCTCCCAGTCAAAGAAACCCCCGTTAAATTGAAAACATTTTTTGGTCACTTGAGGCTCCATTTACTGTAGTTCTACTTTTATTTCTAGCAGAGTCTAATGACATGCTCTGGCCAGTTGTCAGTCCCCTGAAGTAATTAAGCTTGTGTAAGTGACAAAAAAGCCTGTATAATGCTCACGTTTATATTTCTTGAGCTCCTCCCGAAGCTTCTCATTTTCCTTTCGCAAAGATGCATTTTCTTTGCGAAGGCTGCTCACGTCGATGTTTTGTATTTGTTGAAGCAGCTCCAAATCTTGGCTTTTTCATTGTCTGTCTTTCTATAGTAACAAAATGAGAGCAAACATTTAAACTAGGATGTAATTTGTTTATAGTGAAGTCATCATTTATATAGTTCCTCAAGCACAAGCCATTATATTGGTATGTCTAGGTAATTAGTGAACTTCTCATTTGGAGCAATTTTTCAAATGGCAGAATTTTTAGAGATTTTATGAGAAAGTAATATGGTATTTAGGCTTTCACAAAAAGCTAGATAAACATTTACATCTATTATAAATATTATGTACGAAATGCTCTCAGTATTATTTCTCTAAACAACGAAAAAAACAGTCATACAGGTGTACGCAGTGTAAATAGTTCTTCAGTAATTAGGCTTCAACAAAAGCACAGTAAAGAAAAATCCTCATAATAATAATAGTTTCGGAATCAACATTTTTTAAAACAGTATGCGGTTATAACATTGAAGGGGTTCTGCACAAACCTAGTCTTAACGTTAATATTTCGCATCAATCCTGCAGAATTGGCAGACAACTGCTGTGCAATGCAACAATGCCTCAATGCTAAAAACTGCACAAAATGAAATGGGAGAGCCTAGCTGTGTGTGTGCGACAGATATTAAGGTGACCAGCTCCTCCATTAGCTTTCCGAAAAGAAAAAAAAAGAAAAAAAGTGAGAATGGTTGTAAAACAGATAGCTGGGCGAAATGGTATGCACGCACACTATAACTTTTTAGCATGCACAGAATACAGAACATTAAAGAGAGAGACGAGCGCTACCCATCAACTAATTTATGATATACAGTGTTCTGACAAATATGACAATGTTTCTTTTGATAGTGAGTTAGCGTGCTCTTTTAGTCGTGTATTGATGCAGCGTCCAGGATGTTCTATTTACACATTTTTACAGGTTAGTGGTATCAGATATACCACACTTTCTCGGCCCTTCATGAACTTTGACTCATATTTTGTGTCTTTGTGTAAGGCCGTTGGCAAAAAGCTAAAAACGGGGGAAAAACGTAGCTATTCTCTGAAAGAAGAATCAAAGTACATGAAATGCCGAGAAGGGGTGGTATATCTGATACCACTAACCTGTGGAAATGTCTAAAGAGGATAGACCGGCCGCTGCATCAATACACGACTAAACGAGCATGCTAACTCACTAGCAAAAAAGCATTGTCATACTTGTCGGAGCATTGTAAATCATGCCAATGCATTCCTGTGTTTCACGATACAGATATAGTGTTCACACATGGAGATAAAGTAACACATGAACTTACGGGAGCCTTCCATAAAATAGATGTACAAACAAATGCATCAGTCAACCTTCAGTGGCTCTGATACAAAGGAAGTACACATTTATAAATTCTGCTTAGCCCTATCTTTTTAAGTTTGCCTGTCACATGACTTGCACATGCAGTATGCTGGTTCCCAGGTACTTATATGTTTTGTTCCTTTTAAAAACAAATTAGTTGAGAGTTAGCGATCGTCTCTTTCTTTGTTGATTTGTATTTTGTGTGTGCTAAATAATTATAATGTGGAGAGAAGGGCTACTTTCGAACTTGGCCAGTCCACTTACAACTAGTTGTTGGCCCAGATGGCGTGTCAACGCCTTGCTACACTAGAGAACTAAAGCCACCAAATGCTCTGTGGAAGCCTGTAACTACGAAACCCCATTCTTTCTAGTGCTCTTCTATGACCAACTGTACGATCATAGAACACAACTTTTGAAAAAAAACTGCAACAGAAATAAACACGGCTTTGGATGTTGTTTATTTGCACTCTGACACACTATATTTACAACATGCAAGGTTTAGACGCTTGAAATCGGGTCGCCAATTTAGAAGGTTGCTGAAACCTGAAACTCGAGTTCACCATAACAAACCAACTTGGAGAAAGACACCCGTGCGAACACTCGCTTTCCACAAGTATCACAGCGCATTGCAAAAGCGTGCCGTGAAAAAGTAAAGCTTGTAAAATAAAGCTGCATGCACACGTCCTGCTGCTACTCATCCCTGCAACTGCCGCCCCTCAGTAGCTAGCATATGAAACAGGCTTCAGGGACCAACTTAAAATATGTGCCTTGCCTGTGCTATATTATGCTGCTGGTCATTTGAGCTCTGCTTTCAAAAGGCATTGTTTTCGTACTTTTTAATAAAGATTATTTTATAGTGTTCACTAGCATAGTTTCCTCAAACTATTCTGACCTTGAGAAGGCATATCATATAGGATATAATATTGAGAGGGCAAAGAGAATGACTGTAAAAGAAAAGGTGAGAGGTTAGTGGGCCTTACACTACAGCATTAGAATTCAATGAACCAAAGGAACAAGTAGTATTTCGAAGAGACAAATCAACAATCGACTACATTCATACTTCAACCAGGTAATAGAAAAATGCTCAGAACACAACCAACCACTACACATAGCCTTAACATATTACGAAAAAACGTTTGATTCAGTAGCAATATCGGCAGTCAGGCAGACAACGCGTAATCAGGGCGTCGACGAAGCATATATAAACATGCTGGAAGAAATATACAGGGGATCAACTGCCATCATAGTGCTCTATAAAGAATCAACAGAGTGCCAATCAAAAAGGGTGTAAGACAGGGGGATACAATCTCGCTAACGCTATTTACATTTTCCTATAGAATGTTTTCAGAGGTCTAGAGTGCAAAGAGTTAGGGATAAGAGTTAATGGAGAGTACCTAAGTAACATGTGCTTTGCCAATGATATAGCATTGCTGAGTAACTCAGGGGACAAATTGCAACTCATGATTACTGAATTAGACAAGGAGAGCAGAAAGGTAGGTCTTGAAATTATTCTGCAGAAAACGAAAGTAACCTACAACAACCTCGCAAGAGAACAGAACTTCGAGATAAGTAATAGAGCACTTGAAGTTCTAGAAGACTGCGTCTACTTAGGACAGGAAATAACCGCGAAGCTGAACTACGGGATTGAACTAACTAGAAAAATAAGATTGGTGTGAATCACATTTTGCAAGCACTCTCAAATCATGACACGTAGATTGCCACTATTGCTCAAGAGGAAGGTATATAACAGCTGCGTCTTGCCGGTCCTTAGCTGTGGAGTAGAAGCATGGAGACATATAAAGAGGGTTCAGCTTAAATTTAGGACGACGCAGCGAGCGATGGAAAAGAAAATTATAGGTGTAACCTTAGGAGACAAGAAGGGAGCAGAGTGGATCAGGGAACAAACCAGCGTTAAGGGTAATATAGTTGAAATAAAGAAGAGGAAATCTACATTGACTTGGCATGTAGCGCGTAGGCAAAATAACCGCTGGTCAATAACGGTAACTGCCTGGGTTCCAAGAGTAGGCAAGCAGGTTAGACAGATAGTTAGGTGGGCAGATGAGATTAAGAAATTCGCAGGTGTAAAGTGTCAGCAGCAAGCACAGGACTGAGTTGACTGGCGGAAAATAGAAGAGGCCTTTGTCCTACTGTGGACATAGTCAGGCTGATGAAGATGATGATGATGATGATGATGATGAATAGCAGCATTCTTAGGTATACTTCAAGGTATAAGAATACACAGTACATTTGCGTGAAAGCCTTTTAATTATTGCAATAATTATTTTTCTATATAAACGAAAGGCATAGCTGTTGCAAGACACAATACCAACAATACCTAAGCATCAACAGACAAAGAAGTGGTCCCTTCTGTTTGCTTACAGAGTGAGTGTTTGCATGACACTGCTTGATAATAAAGTGTTACAATAAACTTAATCGAAGTAAAAGAGCAGCAAATTGGCAGGCAGTGCCCCAGCGGAGTAATTCTAAATTATACGCACCATCAGCAATGATCACAAAACGTCAGCAAGTGGGCTAGTCCCCTGAGAATGGCGTACATGATGGTTCCCACAGAATGTGTCAGCCGATACCATCCAACTTGATAACTTACTTAAAGTACAATTTGAAGAAGTTGTGAAATGAAAGAAGTTTATATATATTCTTGTTGTAGTTTCAGTAGAATGGGAGTGACGTGTGAGCCTGGGTTTTGTGCAAAATAATTTGTGGAAGCTAGTAATAAATGTACAATATATAGAAAAGAACCTAAACTTTTTTAGGGTCTGCCATGGCCTCTCTGTTATATTCTACAATGGCTTTATCCATTTGCCTAATCAGCTCGGGACGGTCCTCTGAAAAGGGTATTAGAAGTATGAATTTCATGGGAAACAATCCCACTGAGAGCGCTATCACCGAACGTGCATTGTGGTAATAAAGCTACTGAGTTCGACTGCACTCCCGCGAAACTAGTGTCTAACCTGCAGTGTTTAGTAAATAGAATGAACGCGGCAATGTAAAAAAGAGGCATATTGTTTTAACACGTTCACATGTATACCTTTTGCAACTCAATCTCCAGCTGAGTAGGTACAAGCATCCCTGATACTTTTTGACAAATGCGTCAAACACCTACACGTATAATATATTACTAGTAACGAATACACATGCCAACATCTTTTATTTGACAGCGTAGCTGTTAGAAAGAGGGGTCGAGCCAGCCGTCATTTCTGAAAGCTCATCAGGTATGAACCACCGAAAACAAGCTTGTGCCAAGCAGCTTCTACCACGGCATGACCCCTATGCTGCGTATAAGTCTACATCGGCTAGATGGGGTGCTGCTTCAATGACCGACGCAGACAACATGAAAGAAATCTGAGTAAGGAGAGAAGTCTTCTCATTGACTACTGCATTGCGTGTTCACAATATTAATTATGATTCTAATTTCAAAACATCTTAGGAAGAAGTGGACAAAAACGGCTCACGAAATATTAGAAGCACTTTTTATTAGGAAAGCAAGTGAGTAGTACCTAGGCAACATTTCTATTGTGCCGTGCATTGCTGAAATTCAATTCCTTTTGTGCCTTGTTTTTTGAATCTAAATTGTTTATCTTGACGATGTGCCTGCGCAGCTTGTTGGATGTATAAAGGTGTGAATCTGCCTTCAATAAAATCAGTAGTTGGTGTGCGCTTGTTCTTGTTTGTTTATTACTGCATACTCTATTTAGTTGGGCTACTCAGGATGGTTTTTATGTCAAAACACCAATCCTTCTAACAGTAGACGTTTTTATATCAAAGCATTGCCATGCATATTATAATGTAGAATCGGGGTGGGAACGAAGTGAGTAAGGAGTAATGTAATGGTGAGGAGAAAAGAAGGAAGGAGAGAGGGTACAGCATGATATAGCCTTGTATAGCGAAGTTTAGCAAAAGGGCAGAAAAGGGAAGCAAGAATGAGGAGTACTGATGTAGAAGTGAGAGTGTAAACCATAGCATAACCACATACAGTGTAGCATAACCAGGTGTGGTTAAGGAAAGTAGGGGTGAACAGAAATAGAGAGAGAAAAAAAGCAGAAAGTGCAAGATATACAGAAATAAACAAAATTGTAAAAGAAAAAAGACGATGTTGAAAGAGATGAAGAAAACTGAATAAGATGATGAAAGAACTCAATCTGTGATTGCAGGGTGGTGGCACTTGCTCCGTTGTTTCTGCAGATTTCACACGTGGGAACTGGCACTAACATTTTTAGATAGCAAAAAGGAAAAGATTGTAAGTGGTAAACCAACCCTTATATGAACACTTATTAGATTGCTGCACTATTTGGAAGCAGTTAGGTATTAAATTATATAAACATTAGACATATTAAATGCCTGTCGGACAAAGGAGCAAAGCACTTGCCGTATGAAGGCAACGCAGCCTATAGTATTGAACATCATTCAAGGCCTGCTCATTGACTCATTGTGGGCAAGGAAGAGCCACGGCACAGGTCGATAGGCCAGCCTGGCTTAGCAAACTGCGGCATATACCCATTCTACACAAGCACAATTAACATTCACAAGTTGACGTATTAGGTTGCTTAACATTTTTGTCCGAGATCACGCACACTTAATTCAACCCCTTAATGTCTAAATTATGAAACTGCCAAAGAAAATGAAAATTGTTTTCATTTTCAGCTTTAAATAGCAACCTTTATATGATTTCACGGTCAAGGTATCTAAAATCCGCCTTTGTGCATACTTTTACATACGTGGCGAAATCTCCACATGCCACGAAAGTGAGGACTTCGCAATAAAGAACGTACTTCATAACTACGCAACATAGCATGTGCCATGACTGGAGTGCGTACATACCAAATTAACAAAATCATCGTAGATAGAACTCCTGTCAGCCATGTGAGAAAAAATAAAGAGAGCGAAAGTGAGCGCTCTTGCACATGCTTCGCACTCTCCGCCCCCAGCTAAAAACAATTGATTATAGCATACAATATATTGTGCAAGACAGCGCTAGATTTTTCATGCTAAAACCTACATTCCCCATGAGTACTTGGCAGATGGCATTAAAGGAGGCGCGCATTCCATGACTTGCTTGCTCAAAGTTTTTGTAATGTTATGAATTCGTGACGTTAGGCAGTAAAGGGTTACTCACGTTTCAGCTGATGATGTCAACAACAGTGTCTTTTGAAAAGAAAAATCTTTAGTTAATAATAAAATAAACGTGCATTATACCAACCCCATTCTGCTTTCAGGTATGGTGAAATGTGGTAGCAAGCAGAATGTAGTCCCATTAGCTTGACTTTGTATCTTTCACTACATTGCAACATATATCACAGCAACTCCAGTCATTGCTCTCACATAGAAGATGTTGCATTTATGAAGTGAATTTCACTGAAGTGAACTTCAAGAACCACATGGGATTTGTTACAAGTGACGTACAAAATATGTCTGAACCATAGATGCTATTACAAATGTTACAATAGTGTGTAGTAAGCAAAATTTTTGTCAAAAGTACGTATTTCTAAGTTTTAAGTTTTAGCAAAGAGTGAAAGATGCCATTAAGATATCCGATTTGATTATTTCGTGAGACGCGGCGCAAATTACGATAAACCACGAGGCCTTACAAAATTAACGCCATTTTCATCATCGGCGGTGTACGCCTTGGTATGGCACAAGGTAGCCCCTAATATCTATGAGCTTACGTAAATTCACATTCCTCGGTTGACAGGACAGTATCAGTGTGAAAACGGCATGTTTCGTCGCGATCAGGGTCAATCAAGACCATATTTCTCGATCACGATTAACAAAAGTCGCTGCTACACTGTGCAGATCAATCCAGATCAGTTTTGGCGCAGAAGTCAGCCAGATCGCGATGTACATGTGATGATCATTTTCTCTCATTTGAGCTTGGTAGCAATAAAAAGTGCTTATGGGACACCTTAGTTACACTCAAAAGTAAAGCATGAAGGCCTGACGCAATGAAAAAATCCAAGCAACAGGAAACACCACCGGGGCCAACGTGGTGCGGGGCCGACATTGTAGTAATGCCACCAGTTATACCGGGGTCATATGGTCACTTTTGGTCACGGTGATCGCCGATCCACATCAGGCACTGCTACAAGGCTACTTTCAATCGCAGTCCGGCCCGACAGCGATCTGTGTATCCAGATGTGGCTTTCAGGTCGCAACTGGGCTGACATGGGCGCCAAGCTCGATCCAGATAAGATTTGTCCGAGCTAAAGCGACCATCAAAATCCGGTTCAGATCGTGATCAAAACAGCTCGTGTGAAATCAATATTTGTATGGTAAAAAACAAAATTCAAGCTTACCTGATATTGCAATCAGCGTAGCTTTAAACAACCCTTTGTCCCGCCACCGAACTTGCACTTGCAATCCTTCGCAGGTACTATCTTCTTCTTTACTCACGATGCGAGTCATTTTAACAACGTCGAAAGTCGTTCTCTTATCCGCATCGCCATCAAAACGTACCAAGTGTAACTGCACCATTTCTAATATAAAAATAGGTGCAGCAACGCAAAAACACGTTTGGTGCTAAAACGCTCTTAACCACTCAGAAAGCGGATTGGATTCATCCTGGCTTGGCTTGTGAAGGATATGGCCAGAAAATAAAATGAAAATATGCATACGCAAAAACTACACAATGTAATTTAAAAAAAACGCCAAAAGCTAAGTGCTACATATTTTGAAAAGAAACGTGCGACGACAATTGACCTTAGGCGCAAATTTCAAGCTGGCTTTTCTGCAAAGTTGTTTTCCAAGCAAAAGGTCTCATTCCCAGACCGCTTTTCTCACTCATTGTGTTTTTGCCTCAATTGCTCCAATCCTTTCTTTTTACGAGCTACGGCTGCCTATTGCCTGCCATGCGATCTGCGGTTACACTTTCCAAAACACTCTACTGCGGTTTTGTTCGAGGTGGGGCAACTCCACGGGACAACCACACAGTAAATAAAAAAATTCCGCCATATCCACGAAGTGAATGATGATGAGTGGGCGAAGCTCCGGAGGTAAACCTGGTAAACCATGAATCCTCTGTACATTTTGCCCACTCGATTTTATTACATCGCTCCCCCTAGCGTACGTCGCCGCACTAAATCGAACGATTGCCTTCAACCAATGACACGCGCCATATGTGACATCATTCCTATTTTATAAGATCTCGCGTCTTTCATCAACTATAAGTACCGCTTTCTAGTTTATAACATCTTGTATCTTTTCATCATCAGCTACAAATACCACCATCTAGTAAACACTACAAGAACTAAACGAGAGGTGGCTACATACAGGAGACGGTACCGCCATCTAGTGAACACTGCAAGAGCTAAACTAGAGGTGGCTAGATACAGGGGACGGTACCGCCATCTAGTGAACGCTGCAAGAACTAAACTAGAGGTGGCTACATACAGGCTACAGGGGACGCACAGCCCACGCCCTAAGGAGCTTCGCCCCTAAAATCGTTTTGTCACACCTACGCATTGGTCGCACTCACGTGCCTTGACTGGAATAGGAGTGGTAAAATCACACTGAGCAAGCTAAGCAGTCTGAGCATGAGAGCTTTTCTATGTTGATTTTTCTTATGGTTGGAAAACAACGTAGCAGGGAAGCTGCCCTGTAGAGTTCTGCAAATGGTCAATAAATAAAAATATGTTCTGTCCTTTTATTTTTCCAGGAGTGGGGAGTTGGAACTGCTGTTCACAAATAGCCAGTTAAAATGAAACCCGTAGCGCTAATTGAGATTACGTAAACGCAGGTTTAAAAGCGCACAACTTGCAGCGTACTAGACACCGGGAACGCTTCGCCCTCCCCCTCCCCATCTTGTTTCAATTTTTTTTTTCAAAATCGTAAACATCACCACTCCCAGCAAACGGCAATGCCATGTATTGTGCTGTTGTCGATCGAGATGGCATGTGCAGGTCAAGCATAATCCTTATAAACAGTCGTGAAGATGATGAGCAGTGACCGAATCCTTGAAACACTCCAATGCGCAATAAGAATTGTATGTGAAAGATGAAGCTTCGTTTATTTGCGCGATTTCAACTTTAGTAAATATTTTACAAATACTATTGTTACGTTTGATGTAATAAGGCTGTGAAGCTAGAGCTTTAAATGCGGACCATTTTCTTGGCGAATCACATACACTTAATTTGAGTATTGTTATCTACGCGTCTGAATGCTATCGTGATCACCTCCATAAGTAGATCGAAATTGAGATGGAAGGGTGAGAACTTTTGACTAATATAACTGTTAGGTCGTGACATGAACAACGAGAAAATCTTGTCGCGTACGGCGTCAAACCCTTTTTACCAGACTCGTGTATGGGGCACACATCCGCCGTGGTAGGCGCGGGCATGCGCTACAGCTAGGTGACTTGCAATATGTATCACCATACAAAGCGCGGAAAAATTGACATTGGTGATTGAAGTGAAAGATTGTTGAGGTCTAAGCCCACATCGGCAAGGTTGACCCGACGAATACGAAGAATAAAAATCAGGATCCAGCACGAACCAAACACAATCTGCGTGACAGGTATATTCTAACAAATAGCTTTAACTGTTTACAACTTCTGCCATGTAAGCGGGCGTAGTGTCGGTGAAACGTCGGTAGCGACTGCATTGCTGGTTATCTCAATTTATAAGAATAGCATAAAACATTATATACGATACCTATACAATAAAGGCGTCATGTCGGAATTACACCAGTTGTGGTTCCAGTGTCACCTCCTCTTTTATATAGCACTCTAATGAACATTACATTTGTATCCCTATGATTCCGCAACATATATTCAAGCGTTGCTCGACCCCGGAGGAACACGCCAACGAATGGTTACAAATCCTTGCGAAATAGGATGAAAATTTGGCTGAAACGCGTCTTCGTAGCCAGCGTACCCGAAGCAGTGATTTCAGCTCCACGGAATGCCTGTCTCAAAGGTCCTCCACGTGCAGCTTTCTCGGCTCGCGGGAGTAAGTTGAAATCCATTGTCCGAAAAAACTCGCCTGACTGCATTGGTTGCAAGGGGTGCGCACAGTAAAAAAATACGAAAAAGGGCGCCCATCAGATGGGTGGACAATTCGGAGAACGTTGTTCGAAGAAGCGCACGTAGGCGCCCTGCAGCCCTGCCGTGGCTTACACCAGTCTGTCGACACAGCAGGAAAGAGAGTGCCGCGGCCCATTTCAAGTAACGACGAAGAAAATAGTTTGCACAAACACTCAGTGGTATGGCAATAACATTGCGTCAATAATTGTTAAAAATGAAACGTCGTTCGCCAATAAGCTCAGGAAAATTTAGTTCTAGTGAAAAGTGCGTAAACCATTCATCTCAAGGAGTAATGTAATGTTCATTGTGATGTTCATTGTCAAGCCTGCATGCACTGTATCCATCCGCGCCATTGTTGCTTTTTTGCTCGCCGGAGTCATGGGTGCCGTGCTGATCGAGTTTGTTAATTTTCATTCCTTTTGCTCTTATTTCGTGTTCAACTACTGCTCCAATTTACACAAGGTAATCGCACAGCTCTCAGGAATCTACTTCGCTGTACGTGGCGAAATTGTGGACGGACGTGGAAGTGTTTTTGTGTGCGTGTGCGTCTGTGCGTTGCTGGATTGGCGATCGTCAACTTTTCGTGCGAGAAAAAAATGGATACCCATGCTTGCGGGCAAGCGTTCGTTCAAAACTTCTTTCTAAAGCAGTACGAATGGACGTGGTGGCTTTAAGGTGTGAATAGGTTATCAGGATTAACAGGCTCCTTGAAAGACAAGTCTCGGTTAAATGTTAAGGTAAGTTCATTTTCATTACCTTCGCATGTTGTTCATAAATATTATGATAACTCTAAAACATACCACATTGCATGCTTCCTGAGTAAATAACTTTATGCTAATCGTGGTTACGTCCTTAGGCTGTTTTGTTTAAGCGATACGACAACACTTTCTTTTTTCTTCACTTGATCCAGACAGTGGTCTATTTCATCAAAAAATCTACGCCAGGAAAATGTTGGTTTCGTGCCGTTGTACTTTTCATAAATATGTTGATGTAAATATACTTGTGTTGTATTTTTCTCAATTTACCGCTTGAGAAAAAACCAAGGATAAGTTAAAACTTGCGAAATTACAAATAAAAATGAGTTGCATATCTCCAACTCCAAGGGTGTCATGAGATTTATGAGCCCACGTTTCAATTTGTCTTGCATTTGAAATTATCTTTCTTCGTCTACGTTCCACTTGTTTTTATATTTACGTGTGTTTTGATAAGGACACGCAGTTAAAATTTTGTTGCTAGTTTGATTCTTCAAAACAGGGTGCTATGTCACGGATCCAAATGGAAAAACTTAAGAATAGCCCGTAATTTCGTTTCCGCCCTCTACAATCAGGGTGATAGAAGTGTAAATTTGACTGGAATGCGTACATCACAGGTGACATTATCGTTACTGATGTCGCAACATCGAGTGGTTATCTTGAGGAACTGCGCATACCCGCATACATAGTTACACAAAATAATGTGATGTCACGTTTTAATCCGTGAGCACTGTAGATAGTTTTAGGCAAGCCGAAAAATAAACTGGTATGATGCATTAGGGCTTGCTACTGTCTGAAAAAACTGGGGGACCGTTAATCTCCGTTTTTCATAGTTGAACGTGATAGCAGTATCGATCCTGTTTCTTGTGCGTAATTCAATCACTTAGTGTGTACTCTTTATTGCATGATGCTACTTGAACAAATTTAATTGTGGAATAGTACTGTGTAATTGAGAAGGTTGAAAGTGTCTCAATGAAGGTTTGGCACATGACTGCATTTTGTGTAAAAAGGGGTAACATAGTTTAAAGAACAAGAAATATTATGTAATTACTGAGTTGCGCGAAAAAATTGAAATACAAAAGGAAGACACCTCGACGCAGCACACACTGACAACTGAAACATTGTTGGAGAAAACAGACATACGTATATATGCGGTTACGAGAACACGTGCGGTGAAAGAAAAGGATTAGATGAACAGACAGATTGTAAAAATGATGCGCTTCCAGGAAAGCTACCTCAGTAGCAAGCAACATAAGTGAGAGTTATGTGACACATGAATCCCCAGCTTTGTTTATGAAATACGCCTCTCCAATTTCCCGCGCTATACCGTGCCACTGAATCTAGCTTTAACTACCGTATTCCAAACAAGGGCGCGCAGCCACACTCTCTACAATATGATGATTGGTTTGAGAATGGTTGTTAATTCCTTTAGAGAAGCTTTGTGATCTACAATTATATAAATAAATTCTAAATTATACTTCCCACACGCCAGCGCAGTGCCGTCCACCACACAATGTCCACACTGTGAAAAAAAATGATAAGATGTCTGCTCATCAAATCATTTTTTCCACCTCACGTGTTGTCGTAACCGCATACATATGTCTGTTTTCTCCACTGAAGTTTCAGTTGTTAGTGTGCGCTGTGTCCAGGTGTCTTTCTTTCGCACTTCAAATTTTTTCGCGCAACTAAGTTAAGATGAAGTCAAGATGAACTCGCCCAGCAGAACGTGCTTCTCAATATAATGCGTGTAAAATGTTTTAGAACTTTATGCACCCACTACGCAGTCGTGAGAGAATACGTGCAGTAACCAGTGTGCCTTTTGTAATGATTGGCTGTCTTTAGACCGCGAAGTCACGTTGGTAATAACGTGTTGTGGTGCTTGATGACAATGCACGCTTGTATCATGCAATATAGCTGCGATATTAAATGTTGTGTTGTGAAACCTGTATGCAGGATACATGTATTTGTTAAGCATGACAGTTATTTTCCTTGAATTTGCAACAAGAGGAAGTTATTCATGCTTTATTTACAAGCAGATGCATAGCTGTGTGGTAGAGCACTTGCATGCCATGCGAATTGCCTGCATGATTTCGATCATCACTCAAACCCGAAAATTCACAATATTTGTTTTATTTGCATTCTCTCAATTTTCGATCATTGACAAGACGATTTTTCACGGAGAGCCACCGATGCCTACGCCGGAATTTCTGCAGAATGAGCTCTTTACCACTGTTACGGTAATGATGCATTATTGGCAAAATGGAAAGTCGAATACGTTTACAAAGTACATTTTTAGTGTCCCGTTGGCAAGAAATATTGTTAAATACTTCCGTTCCCACGCGCACAAAGACCTATAAACACCAGTTTTAGCAGTCGTTCTATAGGTCATTAGTCACAATACTTGTACATAACAAGCTTGCATACCAATCACTTTCGACCGAACTCCTTAAAAGTTGATTATCAACTCATTTAGGTCATTCAATGCACGCGCAGTTCATACGGTCAATAGCAAGTCAATATTTCATTTTGACTGACTATGGACGCTCCATTGACACACGAGAAAAGTTTAAACATAACACACTGTGAAAAATATCTTTACGAAAGTCAAATTGGGTTCTTTTAAGCTATTTATTTTTGCCAAGTCGGAATCGATAAAGCGGAATATTTACTATCACCGTACTATGTCTCAGACCGTGTTGACCATAGGTTCAAGATAAGAATAATCGCATGCAAGACTGACGTGTTTCAAAATGATTTTTTACCAAAAAAAAATTACAAGATAGAACCAGCTGCCTTCTAGCATTGCCTCTACACTCCCAAATATTTGTTTTATTTCATGTTAGAATTGTTCCGATTTATATATGAGTTTCTCTTGCAGATTGTAATTCAGGTGACTTTGATTATTTGTTTGGCTGACTATGTATTTTTTGTATTCTACTTTTCGTAAATGCTCCCCCAATGTAATGCCAATTGGTGCTGTGGGTAATGAAATAAATAGATAAATAAAAAAGTGTTGATAAGTAAGCAATAAATTTAAGCACAAAGAATGCATCTCTTCAGGAAAAGGGGACTAACGGTGACATGTGCCCACCACAAACTTTAAATATCATGCCAAGTTACATTCTAGCAAATAGTTGTTGAGAATAACTTGAGATATAATGAGGATAACTTAATTGAACAAGAATGTTCAGGGGGTATGTACTGCCTTTGTTTTGGAGATGATAGTGACTGCATGCAGACCTTTCAACAAACAGGTATATTTCTAGCTGAAGAATTATTTGAGCAGCTATATTTTTTGCCTGTGACACAGGCTGAACTAATATAGATGAATCTTTTGAATGGCTTTATATAAAGGTATCCATATAAGGCCATATATGAAAGCATCCATATAAGACCTTATATGGATGCTTCTCTATATAGCCATATATGGCCATATACAGCAACACCCATATATGGGAATATAAGGCCCATATGTGGGTATATCAGGATTTGGACATATCAGGTTATATACGGCCCATACATGGGGATTCCATATATGGGCCAGATATGCCCAATTCCTGATGTAGCCATATATGGGGATTTTTATATAAGTCCATATATAGGATTTTTGTAAGGGTAGACTGCTCAATGAACCTATAGTGCCGTGGGAAGGTTGAGGTTAGCCCTAGCGATTCAAAGAAGGAATTTCTGCCCGCTGGGGGAGCGCCAAAAGCGACGCATCTTCGGAGAGGCAATATCCGGTCATGCATAATAGTGTCTTTCCTTCCTCAAACCCCACGTACAAACCAGAGGAGGAGGTCCCTTCGCTGGTCACGAACATAGTGGCACAATCGCGCCTGTCGGGATCGTGCGCGCTCTGTCGTCACTCGGTTTGCGAGACGGCCGGCGCCAAGAAACAACATGTCATTCTTGTCAGGGTGGAGGCATCGTGGTTAACGTCAACGTCTGCTTGGACAAGCATACGAACGAAAAAGCTGTTCAACGTAAGTATTTTTCGCACTCTGTCACTCAACCCAGAATGTGCTTGATTATTGAGCTGTTAATTACTACTTTCAAACTATAACCAAACGCATTCCGCGTCGCAAAAATAGCAATCCTGGAACCATTGATGATTTCAGTTTAGTACCGAGAGAGCTGTAACATTTCCTAGAATTTCGTCGGGAGGGAACAGTGATATCGCCTGAGAATATCAAATCGCGGCACAAGGCCGTGGACAGCTGCACGGCCGGTCTGTGGCGCAGCTTGTGGTCGTACTCATTCGCGATGAGGGCGCCTATAGACTGATCGCTTTTGACAAGCGCTTCGTGTCTTCGTATTGCGCTTTCTTTCAACTTAGCACAGCACTCGCATAAAATTGGTCGATACGTCACAATTTAAACAAAGCACGTACATTTAAGGCCGCGCCACGCTGAAGGCAAGCCTGTCGTAGCGGCAAGCATGAGTTCGGTGCTGTAGAACATTGGCTGCGCGAAAGTTGTCCGAAATTCAAGGCAATTAAACTCACCGGGGCGGCAGTTCCATGAAACACTGCAGCCTGGAACGCACACTCGGCTTCATAACTTCCATGCTCGTTATGCGGGATCGCCACTACGTGAACGCGACGCGACACCACGAACGTGGGCTGAAAAAAAAACTAGAGCGAAAGAGAAACTGCGAGAAGCACACGACGCGGAGCTGGAGAGGACGACTAATGTAGCCATGACAACCTCCACTACTTCGTCGCTCTGCGCATTTGCCGAATAACGTCGCGAGTTGTACGTGCATTACCAAAATTGCCTGTGCATGGCAGCCTGAGAACGAAGAGACCTAGGTGTAGGAAAAAAAATTTTTCTGACACTATGGAAGAGCCGTAGACGCTTCGCAATGTGTTGCTCGAACCCAAAGAAAGACGCTCCGAAAGAACATAAATGTATGCACAAGACGAGTACTCGTCCTGTGTAAACACGCGTGTTCTTCTGTGCACCTTCGTGTTCGATCAGTGCGTTGAAAGTGTCGACTATATGCACAACTAACGAGCCCCTAATGCGACCCTTCTATAGCTGTCAATGTCGAACGGCACAAGGACAACCGCCATTTCGATAGCGTGACTCAGTATACGTGAAATGTTTGGCGAAGTTTTACTGCAGCGCAACAAATCATGATGAAGTGTTTGGCTGCGCTTTTCTTATTAAGAAACAAATTTAGTTTTGTGGTATGGTGCAGTCAGGAGGCGGTCAAGTGCTCGAAAAAAGATTATTGACGCCTGTGACTAGCCAGAGAAATATTCAATTAAAGTAGTTGCACTCTTGCATGAAATTTAACATAGGCAACTTGTGCATGTAAAATTACTATTTTCTTCTGTAATGTCACTGAGTGGTGATGAATTTGTTAAGCGGTCAAAAGTGTACGTAAGACATGCATTTATACCGGGAATATTACATTACTCTCATGCAAACAAATGCATTAAAAGAGTGTCAGATGTCACATTCTCTGCCAGAGATAGGACACCAACTGCATTTTGTTGGTAGATATTACAGCAACAGGCAAGATGCAATCCAATGTTGTCTTTGTGCTTCCCGAAACCTAGAAATATTCAATACCTCTTCCATACGAAAGAGTGAAAACTGATGCACCGGATGTTTCACTTTTAGTGAAACATCCACTTTTCCTTCATCCTCACCAACGGCCGGCCGATTCGCTGCCGCCACTCCCGGGTTGAAGACAAGCAAAGGGTGCAGTGGTTATGGTGTTAGGTGTTGATATCGCCGACAGGGCGGTGAGCGCCGGTGTTACATATTCTCTCCCTGTAGTGACTAGCCCAGAGTGACCGAGCTGGACTGAGAACCAACGCAGAATGCCTTTTATTTTGAAGACGAATAAGTATATATATAGGTGGTTTGTCTATGACGTAAAACAAGTGGATGACGTTGAACACGTTTTGACACTGCACTTCTTATCACTCCCATTGTCACCCGGCAGCGCACCGGGCTTGGCAAACTGCTAATGAGACATATATTTTTTTTACGCTTGCCTACGCCCTCATATTCTGCGCCGCCCGTTTCTCAACGTAAACTTGGGAGCCTTCATGTTCGCCCGTCTTTATGCTTTAGGACGGTGACAACTTCGATCATGGTGGTCAGCCGCCAAACTTGAAGGGCCACCATGTTGTTTCTGAGTGGCCACTCATTCACATTGAAGGCAGCGTGGGTTCCAAAGAGAAGTGGTGTTTTTTTATATGGAAAGTTTTGCGAGCTCTGGGGTTGTTTTCTGGAGTTAGACGTCACTTTGCAGAACAGGAAAAACGTGCTCATGCCTCAAGTTTGCATAAAATACCGTTAAAACAGCTCGTTTCTCCCCGCTGGTAGACCCACCACAATGGCGGAGTGAGGATAGTTAAGAAGCCTATATTTGTGAGGGGGAGAACCTCGATGTGACTGTGAACGGACTTCCATGTCTGCGCGAAATTGCTGAAGCATTTACACCTTACCATTGCAGACACCTCAAAGGCCTTCTAGTGCGAGGCTCTAGGACATGCTGTAATATATGACGGTACTCATAACGACAGGGAAGTCAGTTCAAGCAACCGGGTAGCTCACGATGTTCTCTGTAAACAGCATAACTTCGCTAGCCTGTTTCGCATACCCTAAATATAAATTTTGTGCGTAATATCATTTACTGCAGCAAGTTTGCTTCCTGCGAACGAATCTGTACAATGGACGTCGTAAAAAGCTTGCCAACTGTAAGCATTACCGGTAAATGCAGCTTAACTTCATAAAGCTATTGATGAAAAATGAAAAATTAATAATATTATTATTTATAATATCAATATTATTAAATATATTATAATTGATATTATTATCACTATTATTAATATTAATATTATTATTCTTATTACACCATTCCTCCACCTCCCCCCCATCCAAGCGTTTATATTAGGCTAGAAGAATAGAAAAGGGAGCATCGAGGGACAAACCACGTTTTTTTTCAGGTCAGATTTTATTGGAAACCGCATCCAAACAGCATCTGGCCTAAATTTCTTCAAACCGTCCTGCCTCTTTTGCTGGAACCTTGTGCCCTCGCAGTAAGCCTACAATAAAGCAATGGGCGAAAAGTGATACATGGCACCAACCACATGTACGGAGTCCATACACATCTTCTCTACAAGCTCTCAATAAAAACTGAGTTCAGGATATCAAATCATGTTTTTGGCTGGTTATGAAACAACAGGACTACAAAAATAACGATGCACCACAAATCTCTCATAGGGTCTATTTGAGTTGTGGGCCAACAAACGACTTGCTAAGTGTACAAATACTGCACCATTCAGGACCGACAGAAAGACAGAAACATGGGCGGACACGAACAGTAAATCTGCCGAATACTATGTTAGTAAAGCGGTATTTTTATGCTATTGTTGAGCGAGTTTCAGTGTGATTTCTTGTGTTATTGAAGTAAATAACGAATACCCCATGGCAAGCCACACAAATTTTATTTGTGTTGCAACTGCGCAAGACACCAGAATCTACAGGGAACGCGTTCGTCAGCTCGTCTCTCTACCTCTCCTAATTCTCTTCCTCATCGAATGAGGTGAAAGTGTAGGAACGTGAGCATCTGCCAGCAAACGAAGACGCGAACGCGAGAGTCTGTTGGTGGTTTACAGGCCTGGTGTTTCCCGCGGCGAATATGGCGACCGCTTTGAAAACCGATGAAATGGAAATGGGGAATATATGCAGGACCACACGTTCGACTAATCATATTGTTCGATTGGTGAATTGCGCTTCGACTACGGGAATAAACAAGTTTACTGTTAACCAGACTTCGCTAGCATAACATGGGGTAGCCGAACGAAGCCTAATGTATTTTTCACTGTGCAAGTTGCCGTGTTTACTTTGCTGAAACTGCTTTCCGTCGCATGACTAAGTCAGTATTTTAACAAAATATGCTGCGATATACTCAATCTACTCGCAATACAGAGGCACTCACCTCACAAACACGGGAAGAAGTAGTCGGCTCCAAGCAATCTGGCTTACTTGTGTAACCCAGCGTTTTCGTTGGCTAGAGCAAGTCGGTAAGCGGAACTGTATCCAGGTGGTTTTGCATTGCAGCACACAGCACCCTGTAATTTACACTCCAAAGTTCTTGTAGGTGCGCTTAGCGCGAGGAGGTGTTGTAGCAGAAGCTACGTCTACGGGGTAGTAAAACGCTGCTCATACCGCAGCTTGCACAGCCACGCCAACATGCAGCTGGTGCAGTTCGGCGCAGCAGAAACGCCTGGCCGCAAAAACGAACATGGCGCTTGTTGCCATAGAAACCGGGACTGGCAACATTGTGTTTTAGCGGGCGGCGGCAAGTGGTGGGTCAAAGACTGACACCACCCTATAACAACGAGACGCACGCACATGAAGGCTGCCTATCCGTAGGCTGCAGCCACACGCCACATCGCGGCGACGCCGCCTAGGAGAAGGCAGTGGATGGAAGGATGGATGGATGGATGGATGGATGGATGGATGGATGGATGGATGGATGGATGGATGGATGGATGGATGGATGGATGGATGGATGGATGGATGGATGGATGGACGGACGGACGGACGGACGGATGGACGGATGGACGGACGGACGGACGGACGGACGGACGGACGGATATGGCTGTACCCTTTAGATCGGGCGTCGGCTAGCGCCACCAAGCCGTATTACTTAATAAACCAAAAACTAGTTTTTTCCTTTTAAAAAGTGAGGTTGATGATTCGTACTTTGCATTGAAGGGTTTAATTTTCACTCGTGCCTTGACTTTAGCCACCAATCAGATAACCTCCTTCTAGTTAATTATACCCGCTTAAAGTCTATTTTGCCCTCCCTGTCCCTAAAGCTAAGTGCTTTGAAAAACTCTGCGCCATCATCCTCCACGATAGCGCGAAGCCCTTTACCGAACACTATCAAGTCTTTGGCAATTTCTTCTTCCTTTCTACACGCATTGCATACCGTGGTACCCCTTCGTATTTGGCCCGATATGTCTTGATTCGCAGTACTCCCGTCCTGGCGTCAAACAGTAGAGAACTACCTCAAGTATTATCATAGATCCTTTTCTTGGCAATTTCCTGGTTAAAGGTTCGATAGACCTCTAGGGCGGCCTTCTTAATTATGCCGATTCTCCACATATCGGTCTCAGCTTCCTTCACCTTCTTCTTAACCGATAATTCTTCTTGGTTTGGCACCCTGCTGTTCTCCATGTATTTACCTGTCAATTTTCTGGTTCGCTTCCTCCGTTTTGTATCGACATTCTTCGTGTACAAGTAGCTGAATACCTTCTTAGCCCAACGCTCCTCCACATTTTTCCCAATCGCTTCTCAAATTTTATCTTGCTGCTAGCTTCCCTGCCCTGAAATGATGTCTATCCCATATCACCTTGTACTCCCTGATTTGGTGTATTCCCATGAGCTCCTAAGGCAAGCCTACCTACTCCACGTTGCTTAATTTCTAATCTTGCTTGAACTTCCGATCTCATGCCCAAGACCACATTGCCGAACGGCGGACTAGGAACCATGACACCTTTCTATATTCCTCTCACAACATCATACCTATTGTAAATACACGGTGCCCTGCTTTTCATTACGCTGCATTCCTGTTATCTTTAGCCGTCACGTATATTTCATGCTTTCTTAGGTACTCGGCCCCATTACTTATCCATACGCCCAGATATCTGTATTTATCTTATCTCTAGCGTGACCTCCTGTATTCTAAGTTCACTACCTTCATTGTCAATAAAAATCATGACTGCTGATTTTTCCTTACTGAATCTGAAATCTAACCTATCTCCCTCATTACTGCAGATGTTCACCAAACTCTGCAAATGTTTCTTGTTGTCGGCCATTAGCACTATATCATCTGCGTACATGAATACTCGTAGTGCCTGTTCAAAGAGGTTTTCTTGTCTGACGAATGAAAGGTTGAAGCCCAGTCCACTTCCCTCTAATTTGGCCTCTAATCCTTGTAGGTATATCATGAATAATAAAGGTGACAGGGGACAGCCCTGCCTAAGCCCCCGTTTACCTCTGAAGGCTTGGATACCTGTTTTTTCCACGTTATACCTACCTTGTTACCTTTATAGATATCCTTTAAAAGACTAGTGACTACGACTTCCACGCTGTGTGTCCAGTATTCCCCACAATTCCTCTTGAACCACGCTTTCGTACGCTTCCTTGATATCCAAAAATGATAGCCACAAAGGCCTGTGTTCCTTTTCTGCTATATCAACGCACTGCGTCAGTGAGAACAGATTGTCTTTCAACCTCCTGTGTTCTCGAAACACATTCTGAAGTTCCCTCAGCACCCCCTCATCCTCTATCCATGCCTATAGTCTTTCCTTTACAATCTGCATCGCCAGCCTGTAGACCACTGATGTCACTGTTATAGGACGGTAGTTGTATATGTCAGCTTTGTCCAACTTTCCTTTAGAGATCATGCTCATCCTGCTAAGTTTCCATTCATCGGGAACTTCAGGATCGATTATTATTTTGCTCACTGCCTCTCTCAAAACCAGCTTAGACTTCAGACCTAATGTATTTATCAGCATAATTGAAAGGCCATCTGGGCCTGTTGATGTACTACTAAGAACGCTTTTCTCAGCCCTTTCCCACTCTCGTTGTGAAATGGAGCCATTGCGCCCCTTGATTCATCATTGTCTATTATGGTGCATAAAGAACTTCTTTGTGTAAATTTTTCTGTCACCCTTGTTCTTATATATTCTATAGCTTCGTCCCCTTCTAGGGTAGCAACTTGAGCTGTAGGTATAAACCTCTGCTCTAGGCTCGTCTCATTTCTTAGAATTTAGATGGTTACAAAATTTTGCGGCTGCCTTTCTATTTTTTATGTACTTCTGCCAGCCACTGAGCTCCTTTTCTTCAAATCTTTTCATTGATCAGAAGGGATGCATCCCTTCTACAGCTTAGAAAGGTTTCCCATTTTCTTTCAACATCATCTGTCGGTTCGCCCCACTGCTTAACATGTCTGTGTTCCCTGCAGGCTTACTGGCGTTTTGCTATGGCTCTCTTAACTTCCTCAACCCACCAACTTTTGGATTTATGTCTTCTTTTCTGGGGTGACTTGTCACCCGTATTAGCAAGCTCTAGCTCAAACAGTCTAATTGGATTCGTGTAGGTCCACACTGTTTTATTGGCCTCCATGATTACTTTCTTAAGTTGTTGAGTAGCTATTTCTATTTGCCTTTCTGAATAAACATTTTCATGTAGTTACTCAACTTGTCCCCTTCCCACTCTCACTGCTCTTCAAAAACGTAGTTTGATACGTTTGTGATCACTACCCAGACTTCTGGAGCCACCTTCATCTAATGTTCATTCCCCTGAGCTTATCCTACAACGAATGTGACATTAGTGCATAATCTCTCGTCGACTGCAGCCTTCCTACCTCTCATGTTATTTGCCCTTCACTCTTCTCGGTGCCGTTACAAATGATCAAATCAAGCCTTTCACACATATCCATAATCATTTTGCCTGTCGGGTCGGTATACCTATCTATATCTTCTATATGCACATTCATATCTCTTTGTATAATTATCTCGCACTCTCTTCCTAACTCCTGAATGTCCTTTAATATACACTCTATCATTGCCCGGTTTTCCTCTCTGGCCTTTGCTCCTGTCCACAAGTACACGAAACCAAGGATCGTCATTTGCCCTGCCACTTTTCCTTTTAGCCATAAATGTTCCTTTCACTCCTGCTTGAACCTTTGCCAGTCTGTACTTTTATAAATGAATGCCCCAGTACCACCTCCTTTCTGCTGCCTTCTGTTCTATTACAATAATTCCACGCGTAGTCAGGATTGTTCGGAGCTTGTTCTATGTCTCTGAGATGTGTTTCTACAAAACTGTATACCATCGACCTCTCCTCCCTTAGCTGTTCTTCTATCTCTTCCTACTTCAGCCTGTTCCTACCACCCTGCATGTCAATATATACTATGTCTGAATTATCTCGGCGCTCGTGGCTATGTCTATTTCTGCCCCGGACTCTACCTATCTTAGATACTGGTCCCACTTTAGAATCGTACCTGTCCATACCACCTGTAAAAGAGTCTCCCTGGTTGTTTGCCTCGTTACTAGCTATCTTGCACCCCGAAGCGCCCGCTTGCCCCCCAAAAAAGCTACTGCGCGTCCTGCAAGTTGCCAACCCACCTCATGACCTAGCCGCCCATCGAAGTGAATTCTGTCTCGTCGAAAACCACCCCACCTATGCACCTCTCTGTTTATTTTCACCACCTCAAAGCATTTCTTTCGACTCAGCCGCCATATCTCTTGGTTTGCGTTGACAACCACTCTTTGCAGGTTGCTATCACGCACCGGTACCTCCGGTATCAAGCATATCACTGACTGTACCTGAAGAGAGGTGGCGCGCATGTCATTAACGCCTTTCGCCAGTGTGGTTGCTACTCCTGGTGTATCGTCAATTAAGACATCGTTTAAACCGCCTGAAGTTATCACGAGATTTCGTCTCTCAACTGTTGTTTTGAGTTTCGCGCTCGCTTGCCTCATGAACGCCCCTACTGCAACCCTCTTGTCACCTCTTACCCTCTCTTTGATGGCTTCTGTGCATCGAGTTAAATTTGATTCCCCGGCGATTATCACATGCTGTGACTTTTCAGCTTGAGCGTCCTGCACCTGCGGGTTACTTGTACCTGTGACGCCGGCTGCTTTGTCCCCTCCCAGCCCCTCCACTACTTCGCTGAAGCTGGGCCTAGTGACAATTGAACCGGCTGAACCTGTTTTTTCCAAACTTGCTTGCTCTTTCTTCTCCACCGTTCTGGTTGCCGGTTCCCTACTGTTCTCTCCGTAGGCCGCTCCTCTGTTCACCTTGGCTAGTGCTTGCTCAGCGGACTTCAGCCTTTCTCCCATTGCTCTCGTTTTCTCTTGCACTGTCGCCAACTCAGTCTCGAGATCGGGGATTCTCATTAGCAGTTCACTTTGGGCAACCACCATTTTCTCCATTTTTTCCTCAACCTCACATTGCCTACACTTCGCGTCAGCCTCTTCTCCATCCGCTTCTTCACTTGGGTCCACTTTCAAACCCACTACACATCCTGAACACTTTACAGTCCTTTTAACCATGTCTTCCTGACACCTATTGTTCCTATGATTTGTCTTACTCGATAATTACTAAACTAAAGTCCTGCCCTACAAAAAAAAGAAAGTCTAAGCTCTTCTACAAAAATTTGTGTGTTCAATGTACGTGCACCTTCCCACGGGGTGGCAAAAGAAAAAACAAGAAAAATAATTGTAACAAACACACACGCACTAACTAATAAATACCTGATGACTGGCCCCCGAAGAATCCGTACCATAAAATAGGTGCTACAAAGATTTCAACTGCTCCCTTATAACTATGAAGACAAGCTCAAAACATGCAAAAACACTTATCTGCGTAGTCGATCGGGAGCACTCAAAAAACACGTCCATCCACCGTGACAGTCTGTACCGTGCGGTAGCGCCGCACCATGCGGTAGCGCACGGAAGCGGGGTGCTTCCGTGCGGTAGCGCCATGTACTTTTGCTTAGAAAAACTGGCTGCAGAAAATCGTCTATAGTTGTTTTTTTTGTGGGCGCTTCTATCTTACTAGCGGGTGGCCCTTTTCTGGCCTGGTATCCCAACTAGCATTCGGAAAGCTCGCTTTTTGCATAGAAGATAAGCGTACGGATGTGGCTTTACCGCTCCCTTTTTGTTTTTACGTAGTAAATGTCGCCTGAAGTGATGCAGGTTCTTTAGCAATTGAGTCTATGAGACGTTCTGGCAAGGTTGAAGTCTTTGACGGTCAATTGTTTTATTATACAGTGCCACGAATGAGTCCGCCTGCAGGTGTGCACTTGAATACAGCTCTTACACCAATCGATGCTGATGTGCCTGTGCGCCCAGTTTTTGTCTTCTATTTTTTATATCGGTGTTTGAGTGACTCCTGGTGCCGCGGTACTTTACCTGTGATAGAGAGAAATGTTGTGTGGGGCTGTTTATTGTGGGAATTTTGTCATCGTTGGATCAGCTGTAGGTTGCGTACCTCCCGTTCATAGCCGAGGTTGAGCATCGGTGCCGAAGTCGTTGTGGTTCGTTCGCCTGAGAAGTTCTCTGAACATACACGAGTACCCACGGAAGGTAAAAAGTTTTTCCTGTTTATGCTTGCAAGCCATAGAAGCCGTTACTGTTTGTTAACAGGAAAATGATGCAACTTGAAGAGTCCACAGTCACAAAAACTGCGCGTCTGATGATGAACATGGCATATTTCTTCCGACCGCAGTTTCCTTTTTCTGTAGTTGTTACTGCACCTAAAAAAGCTGAGTGGTTCTCTGATGACCAATTTTCGGCCGTCATAGCAATGAAGCGAAAATCTGCAGGCTGGCTTAATACACGGCAAATTACTCGACAACACAAGACATACCAGCATCAACAAACTCACTCCAAGCCGTGACCCGCATGCCAGAGAGTAGGAATGCGTTTGTTGTCAAACCAGACCTCCTCGCCCGATGTAAAGGTCTACAGAGAAATGAACGGAATAAAACGAACCCCTATAGACTGTTTTCGCAGCTACCTTGTCTATGAAAAACTAGATGGCGCCCCCACACAAAAGCACCATGGCATTCTCCTCGGCGACGCGGCTGCGATGTGGCGTGTGAAGAACGTTGCCCTGCAGCCTACAGCAAAAACGGTGGTAGTAGTTATTCTTGAAGAAGAAAAAATATATCTAATTTTGGTCAGCCATAAGGCGACATGGCGCACTGCCTAAAAAGTGCTGCACCCGCTTGGCTAGCCTTCAACCCGCGAGCGGCGGTGGCGAATTGGCAGGCCATCGGCGATAGTGAATAAGTTGAAAAGAGAACGCTAATAAATCACGTGTTCAAACGTGCCAGTGCTCGTTCCCTGCTGCGAGGAGAAACGATATATACATAGCTTTTATAGATTACGAGAAGGCGATTGAATTCGTCGAGATATCAGCAGTAACGCACGCATTACGTAATGAGGGCATCGATGAACCCCTAACAGACATACTGGAAAAATTATACACTGGATCGACAGCCACCATAATTCTTCCTAAAGAAAGCGACGAAATGACATTAAAGATGAGTGTAATACCGGGAGACACTCTCCCCAATGCTATTCAGCGCGTGCTTACAAGAGGTTCTCAGGGCCCTATAGATTGGTAAGAGCTACAGATAAGAGAAACTAGAGAGTAGATTAGTAACCTGCGATTCACTGATGACATCGTACTGATGAGTAACTCAGGGTTTGACCTACGGCTCATGAATACAGAGCTGGACACTTAAAGCAGAAGAGTGGAACTAAAAATTATTATGCACAAAACTAATGTGCGAGACTCGCTTTAGAAAACAGCACTTTGCCGTAGTTGGCAAGACGCTGGAACTTGTACAGGCAGTAGCCGCGGAGCAGAACCACGAAGCTGAAATAACTAAGAGTAAGGATGGGGTACATCACATTCGGCAAACATTCTACACTCATATCTGGTAATCTGTCACTAACCCTCAAAAAGAATGTATATAACAGCTGCATCATGCCGGTACTTACCTAGGGAGCAGGAAACTGGAGGCCTAAACAGAGGATTCAGCTTGAAAGAGCACTGACATCAAATTTCAGAATCGAGATGTGTCCTTGCAATTGCTCGGTGACCGTAGGTCGTGTTGGCCAAATTTGAATTGAATCAGTCGCGTGGAAGTTATTTTATTTCAACGGCAAACCGCGTACGAGTGTTTACTGAAAATGGAGTGCCCTGCGACATCGACACTAGTGCTACGTGTTCAGTGTGATACATTCCACATATACAATCCTGAGTGACGATGTGCTAGTAGCGATGACGTCTACGATCAGAGTGCTCTTATCGTGGCGCCAACTGGCACCGAAGTCTAGAAACGCACTCGCTCGGCATATCTCATCTTCGTCGCACTGCTTTGAATAATTTCGTAAAATTGCCAAGATGCAAACCACCTTTAAGAGAACGGCCAAAAAAAAGAGTACAATTCAACATGTGCTTGTCGGTCAGCATGTCGGGTAACCGTTGAGAGTTGTGGGTGAGTTGCAGTCGTCTCGTTCGAAGCGCGCAAAAAGCGCAATAATGGTGTCTTTTCATATCACGTATATGTTACACGTCAACAAACCACAAGCTATCACAGTGGAACAGCGTATAGACAGATACCATCACTAACAAGTAATACGCAGATATTGTTGAATTTCCACTCGTCTGTGGACTTCTTTGCGTCCGCGTAATACCGAGTTACTGCCACCGCAACCACGAATATCTAAATAGGTGGGACCATCTGCAGGCGCAAAGCAGAACCTGGTAAGCAGGGAACGGATTCTATTTCTCCGCTGATGCTTATTCCCAATAGCGATATTCCGTTGGCGCCTTTGCATATACCTGAATGCCGCGCTAGTAAACAAACCAATATAGCTGAGACACACGAGCGAACATGGCATCCTTGGGCATCACCTCAGTGCTGCTCGGAACGGCGTTCATTTTGGAATCGCTGTTCTGCAAAGGGGCAGTAGAAGCAAACATTACCCACGACGTCCCGAGTCGTGGAGATTCCAAGCTCCAGACTCTCGTATTCAACCCGAGTCAACACTTCGTACAGCAAAGACACCAATGCAGGTGATAAGGCATGACTGAACTTGTCCGCCTCGCAGGCGAAATGTTGGCGGAGCAGCTGAGCCTGATATCTTTCTTTTCTGGGGAGAAGTGATCAGCTGTGACGCGATCTGTAAGAGACCGCGAAGTCGCGCCACTAGTAGTGCTTCCAGCGCTAAAATTGGTGGCAATGCTGGCCTTTAGACTCGTGCTAGATACCAGTGATATACATCAATAAAGTGATAGCTATACATTCCTGAGTTGTCTTTTAAGTCACCAGTCACTGCTACGGGGTCTATAGCTACTTGTTGATGCAGAAACGTTAGTATGGTAAATTTTATGTCAGTGCTCCTTTAAATTGAGGACAATGCAGCGAGCGATGAAAAGGAAAATGATAGGTGTAACCTTAAAAAACAAGAAGAGAAAAGAGTGGGTCAGGAGAAAAAATGCTGCCACCTCTCCGAAGGGAATCGCGAGGAAATACGAATGCATTTTTCGTGAGGAAAGAGGGCGCCGTTGCCGTCAGACATTCGCCTTCACCGACTTCTGCTATCGTCTTGAGAGGGGCCCAGCCAGCTAACGGTCGAGAGTTTGCAGCAAGCAGACGGGAGAGTGGGGCGCCAGCGTTCTCGGCTCTGCGTTGGTGTTTCACAGTGGCGTTTCGAGCATACATTTCCGGATGTTCTTGAGAGGCGCCCCGCCAACGAATGGTTGAGAGTGAGGCGTGAGTGGACGGGAGAGTGGGGCGCAGAAATGAGAGAGAGTGAACGGCGAGTGAAGAAGCGTCGAAGCACTGCACCCACCCTCTTCTAAACTCTGATTGATTTGTGGGGTTTAACGTCCCACAGCCACCATTTGATTATGAGAGACGCCGTAGTGGAGGGCTTCGGAAATTTTGACCACCTGGGGTTCTTTAACGTGCACCCAAATCTGAGTACACGGGCCTACAGCATTTCCGCCTCCATCGTAAATGCAGCCGCCGCAGCGGGGAATCGAACCCGCAACCTGCGGGTCAGCATCCGAGTACCATAGCCACTAGACCACCGCGGCGGAGCCTCTTCTAAACTCTCTAGCAACACATGCTCTAGTTTCTAGGGGTGAGGTAAAGCGCGCACGCACGCAGCTGGTGTTAAGGGAGAGGGAGTGAGAGTGTAGAGATAACACCTGCCGGTGCGCGGCCGACGCCGGATGCGTGACATAGCCCTACTAAAAAATTCATTCGCATTAAAAACTGGTGTTAAAGGGGTCATGACATGGCCTTCCTATAACTCGCGGTTTTCGGCGAAAAACGAAGGTAACGGGTCAAATATGCTTGAACACGCGTGGAAAATGGACTGTCAAAGATTATTTCAATCCAAAATAAGCCGTAGAAGTCATCAGCTGTTAACTCCACCCATTGCCGGTGACCGCCATTTTATCATAGCGTGCGTGACATTACAAGCTGACGGAGCAGGATCATCATCTGCTAAAAAGCAGCACCTTCCGCATGCTATCAGTGCTACGACTGTTGCTTGCCGCGTGGTGCGCACATGTCAGTGGGTTGCAACTGTTGCAATGTGTTACCAGTACAATCACCATAAGCCGCGACGGCGTCGTGTACGTTGTGCATTTTGACTTCGACTCCGTCGTCGCCAGCTCAACCGACGAAAAAAGTGTCGAAGACGGTGTGAACAAAGATACCAACGACCTCGCCGTTGTGGCAGACTTAAGAAACGGCTGTCCGCAAAGATAAGTCGTTTTATTTTATGCGTGTCAGGTTGAAAAGCGAGCTTGGGATTTGGGGGTTCGTCGACGCTGCATTCGCGAGCAAGTGTTACTTAGCGCCGTCGAATTGGCAAAGCGTGCTGATTTTTGTTCGCTCGCATACTTACATGCATGAATTTTGGAGCTGAACATAATAAATAGGTGGCCGTAGCGTTGCTGCGCATTTGAACTGTTGTTTTTCTATCAGTTGTTGCAAGCGGCTTTTGTGAACAAAACCGAGGCGAATTGCGTGGCAGTGTGGCACTAGGGTTACTCTCGATATAAATTTTGACCGAATCTTTCCTTGAACACTGTCGATTGCATTTGGTTTCGGTAAAAAAAAATAGCAAGTGTGACTCTCAACCATGGCACTGCCTGCGAGGAGTGTCAATAAATATTAATCCGTAGTGGCGAACGATATAAGCATTGCCCAATCACAGGAGACTTTTTGACATTCGAAATTGCCTGCTGCAAGCACTAGGGCTAAATGGGTAATGCGGTGGCATTGTTGCAACGCCCGGAAGTCAATTAGTTCCAGTGACAAGTTGAACAATGCAGAAAAAGTTCGATTGCAGGCGCTGCTGACCACGGAACACGATCGTCCTCCAGAATACAGACCGCGCAGCTACTCGCCCAGCAGGCGGTTCATGTCATCACGGCTAGCGATAACGCCAGTGTTGTGCTACTCTCAGGCCTCTTGCTCGTTTGTAAAAATCTTCGATTATAAATTAACGGCTCGACCAAATTCGCTCAAACTTCGCCAGTTTGTCTCTCAACTAGCTACAAAACAACCAACACAACACAGATTATGGTTGAAAATTGCGTCTCATGACCCCTTTAGGGATGCCATAGTAGTTGACTGGGCAACTATGATATAATTTAGATGGGTCGGGCACGTAGGCATGATAACAGCTGGTCATAAAGGGTAGTTGACTGGATTCTCAGACAAGGCAAACGTACTAAGGGAACACAAAAAGGTTAGGTGGGCTGGTGGGGATAATTATTTCGCACGTATAACGTGGCCACAGAAAGCAGAAGACCAGGTTGATAGGCAGAGCATGTGAGACGCCTTTGCCCAGCAATGGCCGTAGTACGCTGATGATGATGCAAAGTGGTGAGGGCATTAAACAAAAAGTGATGGAAGGGAAGAAGACAGGCGAGTTGTATTACAGCTCATAGCACTTTATTTTGAGCTAAAGCTTCAATCACTCGTCCACCCGTCTAGATGAGAGCCATATCCAGTACAAGTTCTGCTAGCCGCAACAGCAGCCAGGATTTGGGTTTCTGCCCGGTGGGTATCTCCATGCATTACGTCCCACTGCGAATGCGATAAATCACTCACTCAGGTCCTCTTCGATTTCATAATAACTATGTGTATATTAAATAACCTGCATTACCAAAACGTTTTGTATCCGCATGCAAATATGCCGCGTTAAACTTGGTGGGGATATGCAAAATATCAAAACAAGACTCTGAGGTTATGGATGCTAATTATTCTTCTTTTAATGGGGCACCTTAAAGATGGGAATTATAGATCATTCACGTCTTTTACGACAGAATTACAGAGATAATTCAAGAGCTAGCGCACTACTGGCTTTAAACTTTGAATTATTAGTTTCTTAGAATACTTCGTTGTCTAGTTGGTAAATTTTTAGTTCAAGTTCTGTAGGTTATCAACTTTTTATGAAGCTAAAGATGGTATGAAAGAAGTTTGTTTAGCTAAAACTCGGAAAACAGACTGAGAATATAAGAAATATTGGTCAAGTTTGCTTTAACCCGCCCTAAGTCAGTTACATTGCATTGAACACTTTCAATGATAACTTATACCACACGCACTGCTCACGCACACTTTTTCTTTTTCTATTCTTCTTGAAGTCCATGCCTCTGTCTGATTTTGATGCCGTAACATCTTTTCATAGAAAGCTGTTCGGCACGCTTAGTGAAACAATGCAACAGAATTATTGGAGCGTTCACACAAGGCTACTTTCAATAGCAGACAGGTATGGCACGACAGGTAGAGCTTATAAGATTGTCATCTTGATGCTTCATCACCTTCTTCCTTCATGACTTTCCTGCAAAAATTGATGGCGGCGATCTGCTCAATTTTCCAAAATAGTGTGTATTCATTTCTGCGTTTTCAGTAACGTTTGCAGCTCTTGAACATAAACGCTCTAAATGCTAATCAAAGAGCACTTAACTATGTCACACATTTTTTTAGAATAAGCAACTTGTTTGAACTATCTTGATGGATTGGGATGCCATCTTGTTGCAATCCTGATGAACAATGTTCTCAGCAGCACTCTTTACTGGTTGCTGTTGCGCAACGCTCGTAATCACGAACGTGTTTGAAGTAACATGTAGACATGACACTAGGTAGGGAAACGTTTTCCTACAATTGAATATTGGAAAATCAACAACCATGAGTAAGTACTACCTTGCGGAGGACGTGGTCTGCCACCATTCGGTAGAGGACGTAGTCCGGGACCGTTACCTGGACGAGCTGGTGGTTGGCGAGGTGGAGGAGGTGGAGGAGGTGGACGAGGTGGAGGAGGTGGACGAGGTGGAGGAGGTAGACGGGGTGGAGGAGGTGTAGTAGGGGCTGCATTGGCCCATGACTGGTCGTCGTTCAGCATCGCTGCAAAAAGAAAAATGAATGCGGCCAATAATAGTAAAATGCGGCAGCTTGGAAATCTCGCCATGTTTACTAAACCTTCAAGAGTGCGTTTTGGCTGGCAGCCGTACACGTTTATATGCACATTAGAACACAGCTGGCGTAAAAAGCATTCTGTGAATTTCATAATAGTGTAAACGCTGTTTGCCAAGCATCCTGATGCTACGAGGGCCCGAAATGAGTAATCGCAGTCATCACTGGTACTTAACTTGTGCAAAATGCCTGAAATATCAAGTTGCTTCGCTGTGATCTATAGTGAAGGCATGCAAGAATGTGCGATCTCAGACTGGCAGAAAGCGAAATGATATCATTCGAAAGGAATGTATTGTGATACCTCTTTTTCTGATATCGTCATCCCTGGAAATAGCAGCATTGTACTAATATTCTAAGGTTTGAATATTCTATTCGAAAGCTTCTGTATTCTATTCAATGTTTCTATTGCTTAGATTAGGGCATATATATGTACAACACAAAATGGCATAACATTTATAAAACTGAACATGCAGAATTACTACGTCTGCGCTGATTTTGCAAACTTTGATGTACAAATATAAAAAATTGACAAAAATTATAGCAAAGAATCACTTCATATGCATCACAGCACACAATGGTCTTTTGCAATAGATAAAATTCCTCTGCCCATATTCACAAAGACTTCTGACGATAACAAAACTTATTACGATATTTCGGACAAACGCAATACAGATCATATTTTAATCAAAGTCGTCTATACGAGTAAAAAACACAAATATATATTTTTGTGAAGATGGCCCTACCTATATAAACTGCCCTACAAAAAACTTTTCTTTTGGTTTGGAACGAACATAAAATATTTTTTAGCGAAGGTCAGTAGTTGCACTAAACTTAATAGTAGATATTCGGTTCAGTTGATTTGCTTCTTGTGATCTTTATTCGAATTTGCCTCAAATTCACATTGACACAACGGCAAACAAAAATCATGTATTTTGATGAAAGTGCGATACAACGCCCCCACTTTCTTCTACATTCCACTGGAACGCAACTCGCTCGTGGTTTTCATAAAAAATTGTAGTTCTTCGAGTGTGGATGAACCAAACAATCTACGAGGCTGTTTACAGATTTAGAAACACTTTATTAACACAATAACCACACACGCACACACACATACACAACACACACACACAACAACACTAAAACAAAGCATACAAAGACATAGAAAGTACGCACCAGCATATTAGTGTCTCTAACCTTACGCAAAGGTCATGTGCTCTAAGGTGACGCAGGGCGACCCACGTGATGTTCGTCACGTTGAGAGAGCAGTAACGCTGAGGAATTGTGACGGGATGAGGTGCTGAGTGGAGAGAGAGCAGCTTCCGTGAGGTACTAGGAACTTGCAAGGTAGCCAGATGCTTGCTGTTGAGAAGCGCAGGAGCAGGGGGTAGTTGGCGGCCACGGGATATCCGTAGCCTTAACTCATGGACAGTGACGCTCAGGCATGACGCTCGGGTCTGGCCACACGACTGCATACAAAATCTCGCACCGTCTGCCTCCTCTTTATTTTTCTTTGGTGCGGCTCCTTTCTCGTGCCGACACCTCTTTAGCGCGTGCCTCAGCACGTCTTTGTCGTCTTCTTTTTTTTTTGCTGTGGACACAGGCTCACTGGCTTGCTGGCACGCGCACCACAGTGTGGAACTCTCCTAGCTAATAATGTTCCTAAACTCTTTACAATACAATTTTCAACATGGAGTGGCACAATACACACATGTGCACCTGAATTCAAGACCAAAATATCTAAAAATAAACTCATGAAAATGCTATTGCACTAGACTCATCACAAAAAATCGTTCTAGAAAGCACGTGCATTTCATTTTAATGGCTACGAGAAAACCAGGCACACAGAAGACGTGACAGAAGCCGGTATAACGAAGAAAAAAGCATCAACAGACGCTGCGCGTGCCGTTCATCTCCCCCTCGAAAACGCCGCTGCTACGCCGACCAACCTCGTCGCATTCACCACCGAGTGGTCTCTAGAAATATCGAGAAGGAAGGAGTGAGTCACTCCTTAGTTGTGTCATGGGTCACAGACTTTTCGAAAAGGTCGCGCCCCTTTCCAAATATAACTGTGCAGTGTGCCGACAAAATTTCGAGAGCCCACGGCGAACGTTGGTCATTGGGTTGGTCGTTGGTCATTGGGTCTTGTCAAGCTACTTATGTAGCTTTTAACCCAACGCAACCATCCAGCATGTATAAACTGGAAAATAAATTGAATTGAATTGAAAATTGAATTGAACGTATGTAGGCGGGCGAGCTGCGGATGGTGGGGATAGGAAGCCGAAGAGAGCTTTATATGAGCGTGCGAAGGCTCATGTTTCAAGCAGAGACGAATAAGTGTTTTCCACCTGCGGGTGAAGGCTTGTGTTAAACACATGCGATGAGTATGTCTCTACCACCAATGGGCATACACATGTTCTGCAGTCGTAGCACATGAGTAGCCGACATGTTACCGGTGAAGAAGTTTTGTTATTTAAGTGCACACATTTCACGACGCGAGAGTTTCCTGGAAGAGAAACCTCAGGCGCAGCAGGACGACAATTGGCGCTTGACTTTGAGTGAGTGTTTCTTTGAAAAGAAGCATTCAAGCTGCCTTGCAAGAACTTTGAACTGAATACGTTTGATGAACTTTTTAGTCTATAAGTGTCCCGGTTATTTATTGCATGAGATTACATTGTAGCGTGTGTTTCTGGCCCTTGTTATACGTGTATATTATTGTGTTGTGTAGCATAATGTTCTGAGTATCTTTTGATTGGTGACGTATTGAATTGAATTATTGGCAAGTGTGCATGTTTGCGTGTTTGTTTTGCCATTTTTTAAAATATATTTTCCTTTTACTATAAACTCTCTGCTCTGCCTCGTTCTTCGGACAAGAGCCCACATGCGCAAGTGCACTAGAGAGACCAAAGTCATGTTGTCCGCCCTTTCGTAATGCGATTCGTAGGGCTGTACGTGAGCCCTTGAAATTATTAGCCTGGCGATTGCCTCCCTAATTGACGGAACTAGTGACAGTCATCTTCTAGCACAGTTTTGAAAGATTCACTAAGCAACCATTCAAACAATGCTATCGGCATGGAATATCCGTCCTTGCAGCAGTTGTGAGAATGAACAATGTAGTTGCATATCAACAAAATTCGAATTGTTTGTTAGTGAGCTGAGGAGCTATCAGTGTTTGTTCCTTTCTTTCTCTTTTTTTTGTTTCGTTCTCTTTTTTCTGTCTATATTTTTTTCTATTGATTCCTTCTTGAAATCGCTTCCTGTTTCCCCAGAAAAAACACCACGTTGACAAAACAGTATATTACTACATTATGCCCAACTTAAATACTTGAATAAAGAAATTACAAGAGAACGTTGCAACATTGAAAGAAGTACCACGAGCTTCTTCGCGAATACAGTCATGATAAACTGTGATAAAATACTCATATCTTATGAAAAATTGCAGTCTGAAACTTGAAACAGCCCAACTGACCAGGTTAGCCGGTTGGCAGGTCATACACCAGCAAAATTAATTACTTTTTTTCTTGTTGTGAGGCAAAAATACGCTTTTATTTACACTTCAGGAAGGCTACAATAATCTTTCAATTTTTATGGTTTAAGATACCCTCGAAATATTTATGTAGGTACACAAGGAGCCACCAGAGGCTCCATCAAGAGTCACTGGCGCAAAGCTGTCGCGTCAACAAGGGAAGTGGTGGGTTCGCTTGGGTGTGTTTTCTATGAAAATGTTGTTCATCTATCTGCCATGGGAATCAGTATAACACGAAAGTAAAATGTGCTTCGACAGAAGCAGTAGAAGGATTATTGTAGACTGAGAATATTTTCCACGCTACTTTCGGTATTTGATCGGCATGACAGCGTTTGTGATGGTTTCACCCGCACTGACGCCTAATGGTGCATCTTTACCCAGACGAAAACCCAGGGTGGGTGAACATTGATGACCAATGCCCATTCTTCTGCCATAATGGGTTATCACCTCATCTGCATTATTCAAGAAATATGTGCTAATTAGCACTCTGCGTTCCTCGGCTCGGCATCATGTTGTCAAGCTTCGTCCTGCTGGTACGTTTTTTCGCTGAAAGTATGACCATTTCGGTCCAGCCACCTTGTGTGAACTGAAGTAATGTCGAAAAATTGGGCTGCTTGGAATGTGCTCGAATACGGCCAGTGCAAAAAAAGAACACGAGAACACAAAAAAGTGCATAACAGAAGTGCTGTTTAAAAACTGAAAGTTTATTGGAAAAAACAGAACATAATAAACACATAGGGAGGAACTAAACCGTCTTTTCCTTCCATGAGCTTCATTAGACTTTCTTGCGTATCACCATCTGAGCTCGCATCAACTGGCTTCCGCTTCCTGATTTCTCGAGTTCACCCTTGGTCCTTCTTCTTTTTTATAATAAATGCGAAGCATTTCTTAGCGAACTTCGGTGACCTTGAGCGCATCTATCTATCTATCTATCTATCTAGCCGCCTAGGATTTTTAGCTCTCCTGTTCGTTTCAATAATGGTATAGATAACAAAGTTGTTATAGCATAACATTACTGTATGAGGCACATATTTGACTAGTCACAACATGAAAAACATGATATTTATGTTATTAATGTCATGAGTTACATGTCATGGTACTGCAGCTCTTGCGGTGGTTTCGTTCACATGGCCTGAAGAAAACTGGAATGGTATGACATCATTGTTAGGTGAACACAAGCGACCGACCCTATCATAAAAATAACGACATGCGTGTCATGTAACAACATTACTAAATGCCACGCTCACGGTGTGCTCGCGGCCGTTTGCAAGCTTCACATGTACCAAACCCGGTATTACGAGACGCGAACAGACGACATAGGTAACTGACACAATCAGACTTGATAATCACGACATGCATGGCTTGTAACAGCATGACAGCATGCCATGCTCACGATGCTCTCACGGTCATTTCGCTAGCTCTACGTTGGAGCTAGAGGGTGTTAAATGGGATATAATAGGGCTCAGTTCGGTTAGGAGGACAGATGAGGCCTATACGGTGCTAAGAATGGGCACGTCCTTTGCTATCGGGGTTCGCTGTCAGAAGAGAACTGAGAGTGGGGTTCCTAATTCAAAGAAACATAGGTGGCAACATAGAGGAATACTATAGCACTAATGAAAGGGTGGTAGGTATTGCAATTAAACTCAATAAGAGATATAAGATGAAGGTGGTGCAGGCTTATGCGCCTACGTCCAGCAATGATGACGCTTCAGTTCGGAGCTTTTATGAAGACGTGGAATCGGCAATGAGTAAAGTAAAAACACAGTATACTATACTAATGGGAGACTTTAATGCAAAGGTATGGAAGAAGCAGTCTGGAGACCAGGAAGTTGGAGATTATGGCATCGGTACTAGAAACTCCAGAAGAGAGCTACTGGTAGAATTCGCAGAACGCAATAATTTACGGATTTTGAATACCTTCTACCAAAAATGAGGAAACCACAAGTGGACATGGAGGAGCCCTAATGGCAAAAATAAGAATGAAATAGACTTTATAATGAGTGCACACCCAGGCATCGTGCAGGATGTGGAAGTGGTTGGCAAGGTACGATGCAGTGACCATAGAATGGTACGGTCTCGAATTTGCTTAGACTTGAAGAAGGAACGACAGACACTGATACGCAAGAAGCCAATCAGTGAGCTAGCACTGAGAGGGAAAGTACAGGAATTCAGAGTATCGTTTCAGAACAGGTACTCGGCTCTCAGTGGGGAAACCAACCTTAGCATAGATACAATGAATAATAATCTGACGAGTACATTACGGAGTGTGCAGTGGAAGTTGGAAGCAGCGTAGTTAGATGGGACTCTGGCAAGCTTTCCCAGGAAACGAAGAATCTTATTAAGAAGCGTCAAATCATGAAAGTCTCAAGTACAACAGACAAAATAGAACTGGCAGAGCTTTCGAACTTGATTATTAGGCGTAAGATATGCGATGTAAGAAGGTATAACATGGAGAGAATTGAACACGCTCTGAAAAACGGAGGAAGCGTCAAAGCAGTGAAGAGGAAACTTTGGATTGGCAAAATCGCATATATGCACTAAGGGACAAAGAAGGCAGAATAACTACCAATATGGACGTGACAGTTAATACAGCGGAGGAGTTTTGCAGAGACCTGTACAGTAGCCGGGCAACCACGACATTTATTCTATAAGAACTAGCAGTAACCCAGTTGACACCCCATCAGTAATGATAGAAGTCAGAAAAGTTTTGTAGAGCATGCAAAGAGGCAAAGCTGCTGGTGAGGATCAGGTAACATCAGATCTGCTGAAAGATGGAGGAAAGATAGTGTTAGAAAAAAATCTCAGCATATCCACGGAGTGAATTATGGAGAGTGGGGTGAAGAATTCGTCCGTCCATTCGTTCTTGCTTCAGTCCGTCCATGCATTTGCAATGTGACCGTTCATGCGTCCATCAGCCCGTCCGTGCGGGCGTCTGTTCGTGCGTCCGTCCCTGCGTTCGTCCATGCAGCCGCCCCTGCGTCCGTTCATGCGTCCATTCATGCATCTGTCTATGTGTCCGTTCGTCCATCTATTCAATACTCCAAGTAGCACCATCTCGCATCTTTTCATCATATATTCCCCATATAGAAGCACCGCCATCCAGCGGACATTCCAAGGACTAAACGAGAGGTGGCACACGCCCACTTTCTTACGGCTTGCGCTTCGGGTCCACTTCCCACCTTTAACCACCTCGAGTTCATGGTATATACTAGTTCACTGTATTCATGGCACTACGGCCGAACGCTCGCTAAACCTTTCGAAAACTAAGGAGATCACGCCGAGCAAGTATGACGTACCAAACTTTTTCAGTCAGATAGTGCTCAATGTACATGCCAATGGCTGCTAATGGGAAATGAAAGGCGGAGAATTCGGCTTTTACTTTCTTACGGCTTGCGCTTCGTATCTACTTCCCATTTTTAACCACCTCGAGTTCATTCATGGTATATACAAGTTCATTGTATTCATGGCACTGCGGCTCAACGCTCGCTAAACCTTTGTAAAGCTAAGGAGGTTACACCCAGCGAGTATAACGTAGCAACCCTTTCTTGTCAGATAGTGCTCAATGTACAAGCCAATGGCTGCTAATGGTGATCGCAGCCTGCGCGTTAACTAAAAGCCGAACGCTCCTGTCTCTCATTTCCCCTTAGCAGCCATTGACATGTACATTGAGCACTATTTTTTATTGTTCAACAACGCACAGAAGAAGTCTCTCACCGGCACCACCTTGGAGGTCAAAATTTTATACTTGGTACATACTACGAGGGGCGAACGGGTGCCGCTATAAGGAGCTTCGCCCCTAAAACTAGCAACTCTGTTTACGAGGTGTCTCCTGGCGGGAAGAGTACCACAGTCTCGGAAGAACGCTAACATCATCTTAATACATAAGAAAGGGGATGACAAGGACTTGAAGAATTACAGGCCGATCAGCTTGCTCTTTGTAGTATTCAAGCTATTTACAAAGGTAATTGCTAACAGGGTAAAGAAAACATTGAAATTCAATCAACTGAAGGAACAAGCAGGATTTCTAACAGGCTACTCAACAAACGACCACATTCATACTATAAATCAGGTATTAGAGAAATGCTCAGAGTATAACCAACCACTATACATAGCCTTCATAGATTACGAGAAGGCGTTTATTCAGTAGAAATATCAGCCATCATGCAGACACTGCGGAATCAGGGTGTCGATGAAGTATATATAAACATCCTGGAAGAAATCTACAGAGGATCAACTGCTACCATAGTGCTTCATAAAGAAAGCAACAGAATACCAATCAAGAAGGGTGGAAGGCAAGGGGACACAATCTCCCCAATGCTATTCACCGCGTGCTTACAGGAGGTTTTCAGAAGCCTAGAAAGAGAGCAGTTAGGGATAAGAGTTAATGGAGAATACCTTAGTAACCTGCGCTTCACCGATGACATTTCATTGCTGAGTGACTCAGGGGACGAATTGCTACTCATAATTACGAAATTAGACAAAGAGAGCAGAAAGGTGGGTCTTAAAGTTAATCTGCAGAAAATGAAAGTAATTTACAACAACCTCGGAAAGGAGCAGCGCTTCGAGATAGGTTATAGCCAACTTCATGTTGTCAAAGACTATGTCTACTTAAGGCAGGTAATAACCGCGGAGCCGAACCACAAGATTGAAGTAACTAGAAAAGTATGAATGGGGTGGAGCACATTTGGCAAGCACTCTAAAATTACGGCAGGTAGATTGAATTTATCCCTCGAGAGGAAGGTATGTAACAGCTGTATCTTGCCGGAGTACTTAGTTACGGAGCAGAAACCTGAAGACATACAAAGAGGGTTCAGCTTGAATTGAGGCAGACACAGCGAGCAATGGAAAGAAAGATGGTAGGTGTAACCTTAAGAGACAAAAAGAGAGCAGAGTGGATTAGTGAACAAACGGGGGTTAAGGCTATCAGTGTTGAAATCAAGAAAAGGAAATGAACACGGGCCGGGCATGTAGCGCGTAGACAGGATAACTGCTGGTCATTAAGAGTAACTAACTGGATTCCCAGAGAAGGAAAGCGGGTGAGGGGGAGACAGAAGATCAGGTGGACAGATGAGATTAAGAAGTTTGCGGATATAAATTGGCAGCAGCAAGCACAGGACCGGGTTAACTGGCGGAACATGGGACAAGCCTTTGTCCTGCAGTGGACGTAGACAGGCTGATGATGATGATGACGTATGCCAAATTTGGTATCACGTTACGCCAATAGATGATGAAGGTATGCAACTGGTACAAACATGATAATCATGAGATGCGTGTCTTGTGAGAACATGTCTACATGCTACAGCCTAAGTGCCATTACATTTCGACGAGACGTGGTGCACTTGCTCGCTAGCGTTCATTTCGCTGCATCACGCCATCTTTGCCATGCCAGGCGCCAGTCCTGCCATATACTCGAAGGCGCGCGCCGCGATGTGTGTTCCTTTGTCGCTTGGGCGTTCCAGCGCGTCCATCGTCCCTTTGTCGTGACAAGAGTGAAACGCAGTGGTGTCTGGGTAATGCATCAGTGCGAAACGTAGCATGTCGCATTTCGCGCCGGTTGCCGTCGGGCCGCGCCGACGGACGCTGGTTGCACCTGGCGTCAGATTATAGAATGCTCGCGTTTATAGAGTGATCGCTGTGCCCAGTGTGCGCACACTTCAACGCTACATTGGAGTATATTGGGCCCTTAATGATGCGGTCGCGATCGTTTTGCTAGCTTCGCTTACACCTGATTTGGTGTTACGTGACGTCAATGGATGACGAAATGTAAGACTGGTACAAACATGATAGTCCTGACTCGCCTCTCATGTAGGAACATGACAACATATCACGCTCATAGAATTCTCGCGGCTGTTTCGCTACCTTCACACATACTAAATTCAGTAATAGATGATGAAAGTAAATGGCACATCTAAACATGATAATCATGACGCGGGAGGCATGTACGGCATCATTTAACTCCACCTAGAAACGTTGTGCTGATTATAAAGTGACATATCAACATTTCTCATTCGTGCTTCGCATATCGTCGATTCCCAATGTACGTGGGATCTGCCAATTTTTTTTCCTTCTCTCGTCCTCTCCGATACCGGCCCTCGAGGTAAATCATGACACTAGCGAGTGTCGCCAGCCCTTATTTATGAAGTATCGGCTATCAATGTAATGTGGTGACCACTGTGACTCTGTTTGCATACGACCCAGTTACGTGCTCTGTATTTCGCGTTGTATTAGCGTGTGAAGCCTCAAAGCCAACATAGTGCAGCTTCCACAAACACCAGCGGTATTTCCCCACCGCCCAGTACTTTCAGTGTTATGGTACTAAAAAGGCTACTGCATTAGGCGTCGTACGAACAATCATGCCATCTCCCGCTAGGTAATCGTGTGTAGATGCCAAGCATCAGGCGCTAATGCTTACACTGGCAGCGAAATTGACGCTGGCACTCAAGCAGCACTGCGCAAGAGAGAAACCTGGGGAGGTGCAAAGCACGCAGTGTTGAGCTTGTGTTTCCTACTGGAACAAGCCAGTCGCTCTCTATGGGTACTGAGAGACAAAAGACTCCAATTGGGCACAGAGACGAGCATTCCACTCTTAGTGAACGAACATGCTGTAAATTTTTATTGTTCAACAAGGCACAGGAAAAATGTTCCACTGGCACTGCGTTTGAGGTCAAGATCTAGTGTTGATATATACGGGTAGCCATTGAACGGTTGTGCAACACGAGCAGCCAGCCGGTTTCTTCAAATAAGAAACTCGCTACTAGACGCCACCTGCATCGGCTTTGCGAGGCAAAAGCAGAGAAAGCGTAGGAGAGGAGAGAGGGGAGACGTGCGTGCGCAACTAAGGTGTAAACGCCACAGGTTGGGGCGCCTAGGAGAGAGAGAGCAGGGAGCGAATGCAAGCAAGTAGTAGGAGAAAAGTGGAGAGAGTAACCCGAAGCTGTTGGAGAGTGGGAAGCGGGAAAGTTGCGCATGCGTAGTGGGAGTGCGGACGCCGTCAGGCAACATGTGCCAGAGCAAGAGATGCTTCGCATCCAAATCTATCAAACTTGTATCTTCGAAAGACTTCTAAATGTAATAAGGCCCACATAGATGCTTGAATACAGTGCGTAGCATCATTCCTGGTGATGACCTTCTCAAGTTCAGTGCTCGTGAACTGCTCGAAAGGGGGCAACATGCAGTCTAAATGTAAAAGATTCAGCATAAGGTGAAACACCAAACTAATGGCCCCTAAGCACATAATCATAACATTTAGAACCAACAACCTCCCTGAATCGATGAAAACCAGCTACTGTAAACATCGTATGAGACCGTATATACCGCTTCCTCAGTGTTTCGTCAAGTGTCAGCGCTTTGTGAATGGGTATCAAGGCTGCAGAGGGTGTGGCGCGTGCGCTAAATGTGCATATATTGAACATCTGTCTGACAGTTACAACTCTGCCGCCCGTTGTGTGAGCAGTGAAGGGGACCGCGCTTACTCCCGAACTAGCCCCTCGTGGAAGAAAGAGGAAGAAATAAAAGAACTGAAAGTAATTCTGAAGCAAAGGAAGTAGAGTACTTTACCAGTACTCTACTTCCTTTTGTGGTATGGCATGCCAGGGTGCCGTGCCTCGTCTCTTCGCACCCGCGAATATCAAATGGAGTGCGACATCGACCGTGTCAATAGCACGCCCGGCTGGAGCAGCTTCTGCTGATGCGTACACTGCCGAACAGGGCCAGCATACTCCCGAGTCTGCGGGACCCTGGGCAAACGCATTTAAGTCCTAAACTGTTGCGAACGCGCCTACTGGGCATCCGACTGTTGCGAACGTGCCTACTGTTGTTAACGTGTTGCAAACGTGCCTGTGAAACTGTTGCGAACGTGCTTACTGCGCGAACGTGTCTACGTGCCTACTGGGAACGTGCCTACCCCAGAAGAGATGAGGCGATGAATACCAGCCACATTCCTTCGGCGCTTCAGACGCCCAAGGACAGGGCCGCTATTTGCAGTGCAACAAAAAGAAAAACTCCGCAATACAGGGCCAAGACCCTGTAACCTGAGCCACCACTTTTTGTACACGCAGTACCAAACCACTTTAAAATGGAGACACAAATATCGCAGTAGAACATCAGGGGGCTGCTGAGAAACCTCGACATTATCCAAGACGTTTTACACAAGCACGCAACAAACATATTGTGGGTACAACAAACGCACTTGAAATTAAAACATACGAATATCCTACATCATTACGTTATTTTCAAAGGACCGGAGGGATGCCGTTGCCTTATGCGGTGGCGTTACTGTTGTAGTCAATCAAGGGATTGCATGGACACATCTACCACCACAAACATCCCTTGAGGGAGTGGGTATTTGAGCAGTTCTTTTGAATAAACTAGTCATCATCTGCTATTTCAACGTACCTCCACACCTTTATCTTGGAAAACGTTAATTACAGTCCTTGATAGAAAAATTTCTAGAACCCTATCTTGTCCTAGGGGCCTTAATAATGCACATTGAAGCCTGTATTGTGACTCGCTGTGATGCGCGGGGCTGACTAATTGAACAGTTCCTTTTTTTTAAAGACGATAGTCTTTATTGGGGACCTTCAACGCGAAAAGTTTGGTCTGTCTATCTGTCTGTACATTGGTCTGTTTGTCCAACCTTAACGATACATTGAAAGGCACCAGATTGACCAGAAGACATCCCAAACGGCTGACCCCATCCGCAGCACCCACCAATTTTGCTCAAGGTTCAGCATTCATACTTATTCTAACGTCAATTAAAAATCAATTATTGCGCATAGTTGAGGCACCATAAAACACGTATGTATTCTGCATGTGCGTCTTTTACTAGGAAAAGCATACGTAAGTAATTTAAGGACCGTAGTGTTTATAACGCTGCACTGACCATGCAACGCTTGCACGAAAAGGCGAGTGTTTCAACGCTTTGCTAAGACGACACGGTGGTGGCACCTATCCGTCGCCTTGCGTTCTACACCTTATCATTTCTGAGATGGGGCCGTCTCAGTGCCGGGTGGTTCGTTTTTCAGGATAACTGCCAGATAGCGCTCATGTCTCGCGTGTGACGTGACTTGATGCACTCGTTCGCCTCGCTGCACGCTCGAGGCAGTCTAACGCAGCGCCTCCAGAACACCATTTACCAATTTCTTGCGCAGAACATCAAATGAATGTTTTTTTTCACCCTCTCCACACGCAAGACTATCGTCTTTCGACGACAATTGCAGATTAACATGTAGATACGAGGCCAATTTTTTTTCTTCTGGCGCTTGCCTCTTGAATAAAAAAAAAGCCAACACACTTAAGCCTCGCTAAAAATACTTACTTGTCGATAAACCTCAGAATTGTATCTCTGTGGCTTCTACCTGTACTGAAAAACCCGCAATATTCCTTCCGGAATATTATTAGCACTCTCCTATTTTTAGCACGTGCACCAATATCAAATTAATGTCATCCCCAAGTTGCCAAATGGCTCATAAAGGCAGCCGATAAGGAACAGCTTTATAGGATTACTGTTTTAAGTGTGACTGGTCTAAATTTCCGGAGCCCTCCACTACGGCGTCTCCAATAATCATATAGTGGTTTTGGGACGTTTCCACATATCAATCAAGTGTGACTGACATATGTGGTTCAAAAATAGATGAACATTAGTCTGCCGCAGTGCAGAACAAAAACGTACCTCTGACGCTCAGAATACTGCATTTGCCAATTTCTCTGCCACGCCTCGTGAAAAAATTGCCTTTTCTTAAAGCAAACACGTGAGACACGTTGTCCCATGGTCATCGCGTTCGTGTTTTTGCGCAGCTGTTTTGGCGCATGGGCCTATCAAATCAGCTGACACGGTGGCAGTGACGACGACAAACAGTAGGAAAGATGGCAGAGTCCTACGGCTCGCTTAGGTTGCCAACAGTGCACAAGAAAAGTGTACTTCTGACGCTCAACCTACTGCGTTTTCGGGTGAGGGTAGTCTCATTTGTTTCTATGACATAGGAGTGCACTGCTGTCAAACATGGCGTCTTTGTTGTTGTTGAGCATGACCTTTTGGAAATGGGAAATAAAGGCTCTGGAGAAGATATTACAGATTCTAAAGAGTTTCGCGACTTGTTCAGGACGTTTGAAAACTTTAAACGTAATTTCCAAGTAGAAATGAACGAACTGAAAGAGGAAGTGTCATTCTCTTCTGTTCTCTACAGTGATGTTGAAGATGTCGCAAAAGATATCAGGACATTGAGGCAGGATTTGAAGGAACTGCTCACTGAAAGCAGCAAACTAAAGGCAGAGAAGGAGCATCTGTCGAAAAAAGTGTGATGACCTAGAGCAATATCAGCGTTCAAATAACCTGGAGATAAAAGGCGTACTGCCTGGCGGCGATTCTTTCCGTATTATTCAAAAGATGAGGGAAAGCCTGAGTGGGACCATTGACACGTCGGATACTGACAATTGTAACTGGGTTCGCACGCCAAAACTCAAAGTTCAGAAAATTGTTGCTTACTTTATCCGGCGTGGAAAGAGCAATGATTTTCTGGCAAAGTGCAGCAAGAGGAAATTAGGCACCTCTATGCTTGCTCTCAGACAAGGTGCTGCTGCTTTTGTAAAAGACCACCCAACTCAAGCGAGGAATACAGTGCTTTAAGCCCATATCCAAAAAAGGAAAAACAATGGAAGTTTGTCTGTACCTCTGGTGGTAGAGTGCTTGGCAGTAAGGACCAATTTTCTGCTGTGGTTATTGTGACCTGTCAAGATAACATAGAAAAAAATTGGCAGATTGCACGCACACTGGGAATCGATGATGTGCCAAGCACGAATGAGAAATGTTGATATGTCACTTTAATATCAGCACAACGTTATTGGATGGAGGTAAATGATGCCGTACATGACTTCCGTGCCATGAATATTATGTTTAGATGTGCCATTTAACTTCGTCATCTTTTCGCATCACGTGATACCAAATATAGTATATGTGAAGCAAGCGAGTATCAGAGTCTTGGAAAAACGCTAACATCATCCTAATACATAAAAAAGGAGATGACAAGGACTTGAGGAATTACAGGCCGATTAGCTTGCACTCTGTAGTATACAAGCTATTCAGAAAGGTAATTGCTAACAGAGTAAAGAAAACATTAGAATTCAATCAACCAAAGGAACAAGCAGGATCTCGAACAGGCAACTCAACAATCGACCACATTGATACTGTCAATCAGGTAAAAGAGAAATGCTCACAATATAACCAACCACTATACATAGCCTTCATAGATTACGAGAAGGCGTTTATTCAGTAGAAATATCAGCCATCATGCAGACACTGCGGAATCAGGGTGTCGATGAAGTATATATAAACATCCTGGAAGAAATCTACAGGGGATCAACTGCTACCATAGTGCTTCATAAAGAAAGCAACAGAATACCAATCTAGAAGGGTGTAAGGCAGGGGGACACAATCTCCGCAATGCTATTTACCGGAGGTTTTCAGGAGGTTTTCAGAAGCCTAGAATGGAAACAGTTAGGGTTAAGAGTTAATGAAGAGTACCTTAGTAACCTGCGCTTCGCCGATGATATTGCATTGCTGAGTCACTCAGGGGACCAATTGCAACTCATGATTACGGAGTAGACAAGGAGAGCAGAAAGGTGGGTCTTAAAATGGATCTGTAGAAAACGAAAGTAATCTACAACAACCTCGGAAAAGAGCAGCGCTTCGAGATAGGTAATAGTGCACTTCAAGTTGTAAAAGACTATATCTACCTAGGGCAGGTAATAACCGCGGAGCCGAGCCACGAGATTGAAGTAACTAGAAGAATAAGAATGGGGTGGAGCACATTTGGCAAGCACTCTCAAATTATGACAGGTAGATTGCCACTATCCCTCAAGAGGAAGGTATATAACAGCTGTATCTTGCCGGTACTTAGCTACGGAGCAGAAACCTGGAGACTTACAAAGAAGGTTCAGCTTAAATTGAGGATGACGCAACGAGCAATGGAAAGAAAATTGGCAGGTGTAGCCTTAAAAGACAAGAAAAGAGCAGAGTGGATTAGGGAAATCAAGAAGAAGAAATGGACATGGGCTGGGCATGTAGTGCATAGACAGGATAACCACTGGTCGTTAAGAGTAACAAACTGGATTCCCAGAGAAGGCAGGCGGGTTAGGAGGAGACAGAAGGTTAGGTGGGCGGATGAGATCAAGAAGTTTGCGGGTATAAATTGCCAGCAGCAAGTAAAGGACCAGGTTAATTGGCGGAACATTGGAGAGGCCTTTGTCCTGCAGTGGACGTAGTCAGGCTGATGATGATGATGATGATGATGATGATGATGATAATGATGATGATGATAATGTTGATGATGGTGATGATGATGAAGCTAGCGAAACGGCTGCGAGAATGCTATGTGTGTGGTATGTTTTGATGTTCTTACATGACAGGCGAGTCAGAATTATCATGTTTGCATCAGTCATACATTTCGTCATCTATTAATGGCACGTAACACCGAATTCGGTATATGCGGAGCTAGGAGAACAATTGCGACGCATCATGAAGGGCCCAATATACTCCAATGTTGCGTTGAACCGCGTGCACACTGGGCACAGTGATGCTACGTTAGCAAAACGCGAGCACTATATAGTCTAACACCAGGCGCGACCATCGCCCATTGGCGTGGCCCAACGGCAACTGGCGCGAAATGCGACATGCTGCGTTAAGCGCCTATGCGTTACCCAGACAACAATGCCTTTCTTGGCGGAGGGACGCCGGATGCGCTGAAACGCGCAAGCGTCAAAGCAACGCAGCACGGCGCGCGCCTTCGAGTATATGGCAGGACCGGTGCCTTGCATGGCAAAGCCGGCGTGATGCGACGAAATGAACGTTAGTGAGTACGCGCACTACGTCACGTCGAAACTTATTGGAGCTTAGACTGTGGCAAGTAGTCATGTTCTCACATGACACACATCTCATGATTATTATGTTTCTACCAGCCACATACCTTCGTCATCCATTGGCGTCACATAATACCAAATTTAGCATATGTAGAGCTAGCGAAACGGCTGTGAGCACATAATGAGCGTGGCATGCAGTTATGCTGTTACATGACACGCATGTCGTGATTATCATGTCTGAATGTGTCATTTACCTAAGTCGTCTGTTCGCGTCTCCTATCACCGAGTTTGGTACATGTGAAGCTCGCGAAACGGCCGCGAGCGCATCATGAGCGTGGCATGTAGTCATGTTGTTGCATACACGCAAAACATATTTTTATGTTAGGACCTGTCGCTTGTGTACACCATGCCGTGATGTCATAACATACCAGTTTTGCAACATGTCCTGTGAACGAAACTACCGCAAGAGCTGCAGGACCATTACTGGTAAATCATGACATTCATGACATACATGTCATGATTTTCATGAAGTGACTATTCAAATATGTTATTCATTCAGTATTGTTATGCTCTAACAGGCTTGGTATCGATATCATTATCGAAATGGCCAGGAGCGCTAAAAGTCGTAGGCGGCTAGATAGATAGATGGAAACGCTCAGTCTCTGAAGCTCGCTAAGAAATGCTTCGCATTTAAAATGTGCCGAGTCTGCTGAGTTTATTTTGCGCATACCAGTTTTCGTTTTCGTTGTTTACTATGAGTGTTTTCAGCAAGAGAGAGAGAGAGAGAGAAAGGAAAGGCCGGGAGGTTAACCAGATATTGGCATCTGATTTGCTACCCAACGCTGGGGGCGGGGAAGTAGGGGCAAGAAAGAGGGGTTAGATAGAGAAAAAAAATGCACGCGCACTCATAAAAAAACGAAAACACACACAGGAATGGCGTCCTAGCTACAAACATTCAGTAAGGCCGGCCGATCACAAAAAGTTTAGTAGCACTTTCAGAGCCCTTTTCTGTGAAGTCGCATCCTGACGATACTGCAGAATTCCCTGCTCCGACAGAGGTTGATCATCAAATTTCTTGAGTTCCTTGCGAAGGCATAGTCGTTGTTTACTATACGCTAGGTACTCACAAAGAATATGTTGAATGGTTTCCTCTTTGCCACAGTGCCCACAGGCTGCGGTGTCGGCCATCCCAATGCGGAAAGCGTAGGCGTTGGTAAACGCAACGCCCAACCACAGCCTACATAACAGGGTCTGGTCTGCTCGGCGAAGCCTCGACGGGACTTGAAGACTTAGCGTAGGGTCAAGCGAGTACAGTCGGGCATGCTTGAAGTGTGGCTGATTCCATTGCAATGTGGTTTGCAGGCGAGCAAGTCTGCGGAGCTTTCGTGCAGCATCTGTCCTAGAAAGTGGTAGTCGCAGTTTATGATCTTCTGTGTGGGCTGAGCGGGCAGCTTGATCGGCCCGTTCATTGCCGATGATTTCGCAGTGACTGGGCAACCACTGAAATGTAATTTGGTGCCCTTTCTCAGTCAGGTGGTGTATAACCTCTGCTATGTCTAGTACCAGCTGCTCGTGTGGTCCACGGCGTAAGGCTGATAGTAGAGACTGCAGTGCCGCCTTCGAGTCACAGAAAATAGTCCACTTGCGTGTAGGTTGATCAACTACAAATTGCAACGCGGCACGAAGTGCTGCCAAATCTGCTGCCGTTGATGTTGTTGCGTGAGATGTCTTGAATTTAATTGTCGTGGCCAACCTTGGTATCACTACTGCTCCTGTAGAGCTGTCCGGCTGAACCGATCCGTCAGTGTAGATATGTGTGGAGTCTTGATATTTCTCATACAAGAGAAGTAGTGTGAGCTGTTTAAGAGCCGGTGACGACAAATTAGCCTTTTTCTGGACGCCAGGTATGTTAATATTAATCATTGGTTGAGCGCAAATTCATATGTGCTACATAGTTCTTGGCTCAAAACTGTGTTGTCCACAAAATATAAACTTCCATTCTTCTTTACATGTGTATGCCAGGAGAATTAGAAGTAAAATAAAGGACATAAGCATTTTCCTAGTTACCGCTGCAGTAAACGTTGATATGTGTATGTTCTCTCAAAATTCGTTAACTATTGATAGTAATTTCTCATGTTTTCCTGGATAACGATCTGAAAAAATTCGCCCTGTGGAAAGAAAAGGAGGTGTAGTCGCAATTCATGAAAAAGAAATATGTGGCCATGAAAAACTAGATCTGTCGCTGATCACACCAGATTGTGAATGTCTGGCTGTCAAGGTTCAGTTACTTGTAGCAAGTGTCGTTTATAGCTGCCTCAAAGGCACGAAACAGGTTTTTTTATTTATAAACTCACTCTTATCCTCGTCACTACTTCACAACACTTCTTATGTTACCATGGTGGAAAATAATATTGAAAACCACAACTTTCGCCAACTCCTTCTTTTTAAAAACAGGCAGAGACTAGAATGAACTTACCGAAGATATCGTAAACTTGAGTGACAACAGCGCTTTTTTTTCCTCGTTGTCACATTGTGACTTGCCCATTCACTTTTAGTACCTGTTTGCCACGTGTCATATATACAAAAATATTTTTTGATTGCGTGCTGTTTTATTATATGTTGTTTCATTTTTCAGTATGTTTTAAGGGTCACAGAAATGTTAGTATTCATATTAGACTTTTTATGTTTACCTCCCTGCAGTAATGCCACTAAGGCGTTGCTGCAAATCGGTAAATAAAAACATTGAAAAGACATTTATATTAATCTTGCTGCAATCAATACAGCCGATGCACATTTTGAGATGCTGCTTTCTGCGTTTGGTTGCTCAAATCATATATGCTCTCTTACCAGAGTTACCAGGGTTAGTGCATCTTGCTAGGAAGCGCAGCCACTATTACAAAGAACACATCACAAGCGCTTAACTTCAACTAAACGTTTATTGCAAACGTCAGAGTTTATAAAGGAGTGAAAAGAGAAAAAATAGAATAAAAATTAATAGACAACAAAAAGCACACGTGCCAGTCCCGTACAATACTATCCGTTATTGTCTATCACCCCATCCAAAAAACACTTCTTTCCGCGTGAGCGAGATAGAGGGTGCATTAACACAATCAAAATCATCGCGTGTCATTTCAGCTGTTTCTACTATCAAACGGGCTAACAAATCTCTGTCCCGATACATCACGCACGTGTTATCAAAACAAGGCACACAACCTCATTCCTTACAGTGGATCACCAAGTGACCATCGGTACCCTTCTGCACTTTAATTGTGGTGCTCTTTTAGCCTTTAATGATAGTAGAAGCGGAAAACTTGACGTAGATGTCTTCATTTGTTGCTTCAGATGACCAAATGATTTTTGCAGGATTATATACTGAGTAATTTGCTGTTTTTTTCTTTGTGTTATTACTATGTATGTATACCACCTCACCACAGCTAATATGTATGTAGAAGGTACAAACGTATTTTAACATCAAATCACTTAGACACACTAGAAAAAAATGTAAATGAGTATATTCTGTCCTTCTCAGACTGGCCTAAACAAAAAAGCTGCAGTTAAATGCAAAAATGTCGACACATATAATATTTCGACTGAAAAATAATCATGTTAAATTTGAGATAAATATAAGCCTTAACTGGAATACCATAAAAAGAAAAAAAACATCAAATATGTCTGGGGGTATGATTCAGTAAAGATTTAGTGTAAAACGTCCACGTTGCTTATTTAGTTAGGCAACTTGCGGGAACGGCAGGATGCGTGTACAGAATCGGTTCCCCTATTCCTCAGTGGATGACGAAAAATCTGTAAAATGCGCTATTCTATTCGAAATTTGTTACGGCATACTAGTATGCGGCACTACAACAGCCAAAAATGATATAAAACTTATAATGCTACAAAAGAAATACCTTGCCTGTTATGGAAATTACCACAGTAGAGTAGACCATGTGTGCACTTTCTGGTGCACCTGTGTACAAATTACGACCACTTGTTCTTTTAGAACGCGAATCATTACAATTATGTCTTGCACTTCCAAAATTTGTATCAAATACTATTTCATACAAAGAAGGACGCCTGCCTTCTCTTCGTACTCGGTTTAACATCCTAACCGTGCATACATTTCTAAAGATCTATGCATCGTCATTGAAGCAATCGCGATATATTTTTTCTAATCATCCGATGCAATTTTTCGGCCATCTGTGGCCAAGATTACGGTGTCCCCAAGTCATTTTCACACAGATACAATTGAAAACATTACAAGTGAAGCTCCGTGAGATACTAATCATAAGCAGATCTGTACAAACTAGTCGAATAGAATTTGATAACATATTTCCCAATAATTGCAAACGTTTACCCAATAGATACCGAAGGACCATTATCCTCCATTATATTGGAGGACCATTATCTATACTAGAAATGGCTGCAGTAACAAGAACTGACACTTCAGTTTCTTAGGAAAAGGCAGGGGTGGCAATTGCATCTTTTTATTTAGATTGGTCTTTTTCAATTCGCTTACCTGATTTTACCACTATTTATCATGCGGAACTACTTGCCATTATATTAGCTCTACGGAAATCACCCCTATCATTATCAGAATCCGTCAATCTGACAGACAGTCTATCCGTCTGTTCGTCTTTAACTGCATAAAAATTTTCAATCTCTTTTCAATATTTCAAATTTCCATATTTCATTCCTTCATTCCAAGATATATACATATTATTTGCTTCGTATGTGTACCAGGGCACAAAGGTATACCTCTAAATGAACAAGCGGATGCCCTCGCACTTTTATTATGTAATGGTCCGATAATGTCTATTTTGCCGACGTTGGCATTTGTAAATGCACTGAATTTTGAAAAATTTGCCATCTCTGACAATTTCGCAAAGTCTTCGTAGTCATTTTCTGAGTTCCTTCACCTCAATTATCGTTGGATGAATCGATTATGTTCCTCCAGAAGGACCCAGATCGCAGTTACCGGAACACGATTCTGAGTCGCCCCACAGAATATTTACCTACACAGGTCTGGTCTGGCGCTGTCACCGTTATGCCTTCATTGCGATGAGTGTGAATCTTTTTATCATTTCATTCTAACGTGCAGATTATTCATCAATCAGAGCAAAATACTTCTACCATGCTAGGTTTTAGCCAGAGGAGCGTTTGCGAAGCCGTTTGCGAATTCCTTCGGGAGACGAGAAAAATAAAATGTTAAGTTCATCATTAAAAAACTATCAAAATCAACCATATTCATTAAAAACTTAACGTTTCAAAATTGTGGACATTTCCTTTTAAATAGCAAGATACGATTCGTTTCATGGCCGATCCCCCATGATGGGTTGCGCCAGGATAAAACGGACAAACAAACAAAACTTCAGTGCCCTTTCACAAACATGAAATATTAAAGGCAAACCAAATATATTATTTTAAATTGTTTCAAGAGGTACACAGATTCAAGTTGTATAAACAAAAAAATTACCACGTTATTCTGCTAGAAAGAAACTTACAGCGTTTACCGAGAACTACCACAAATTATGGACAAATTATTAAAAACAAACGCTGCTATAGCAATCAACATGACTTGCTAATTATTTGAAAAATTGCTAGAACTTTGACGTCAGTTCAGGGATAATAAAAGAGCATTGAAAAACTTTTTATCAAAAAAGAAATAAATTATCACTAATATATATTGCGTAAAAAGAGTAGGTGGAATTAGGTTGTGACATATTCCAAGTGTTCGAAAAGTCTGTCATTTCATTGTTTTATAAGATGCATCAACCTTTATGTATGCTTTGTTTTGTTATGTGTAAAACTTGGGCATCTGAATTACGGTAAGTTGATTATGTGTTGATCGCTTTTTTATTACTGTATTTCTTTTGTTAGCACAGCGGTGGCACATGACATGTTTGTTTTGTTACTTGTGTATGAAAAAAAAAGGATGTGCATCGCAAAGTAAATACAGTGCAGAGGTTTTTGTCAGCCTTATGAAACGCCTTTTGCTTCTTTATCCTTTTCTTTGCATTTCATGAAATAAAACAAAATGCTTGTACTACTACAACTTCACTTCTTCTTTGGCTGATCTTTCCACACAGTGTATCCCAAAAACTAGAATATCCGCCAAAGGACCTGTCTCTTGGTGTAAAAGCGGTTGCCGAAATGCGCAAAAAATAACTGGTAGATCCCACGTACAGTGGGAATCAATTATATGCGAAGCAGGAATGAGAAAGTTTGATGTCACTTTAAAATCAGCACAACGTTACGAGGTAGAGCTAAATTATGCCGTGCATGACTTCTGTGTCATGATCATTATATTTGGATGTGTCATTTACCGTCGTCATCTATTCATGTCACGTGATACCAAATTTAGTATATGTGGAGCTAGCTAAGCGACCACGAACACGCTACAAGCGTGGAATGTCGTCATGTTCCTACATGACACGCGTGTCAGGATTATTATGTTCGCACCAGTCATATACATTTGTTGTCCATTGACTGACGTGGCTTAACACCAACTTTGGTGTATGTGAAGCTAGCAAAACAGCCGCGAACACATCATGAAGGGCCCAATATACTCCAATGTTTACTGCAAATCATTTCACACCTTTAAGGGTGGTTTTTTCAATAATTCACCCATCTTACATGTATTACTTCTGCCAAATTTTCCCGAACATGTGAAATTTCCGCAATTACAGCTTTTGTACACCTATTTGTCATTTTAGGTGTATGAGAGGTGTCTGTTAGCAAATAACACCCCAGTAACTTTCCTTGAATGTGGCACCTATCCTACATGTATATAGTTTAGAGCATCAATACATATCACATCTCAACGGATGCAATAAAACCGCATGCCAAAGTTCTGGTGAAAAATTCGATGCTTCGGCATTTGTTTTTATTTCACGTTTCATGCACCAAAATATATCGTGCCCTGTAATATATTTAGTATCGACATCAGCATCATCATCATCATCAGCAGCAGCAGCCTGACTACGTACACTGCCGGACAAAAGCCTCTCCCATGTTCCGCCAGTTGACCCGGTCCTGTGTTTGCTGCTGCTAATTTATGCCCGCAAACTTCTTAATCTCATCTGCCCACCTAACCTTCTGTTTCCTCCTAGCCCGCTTACCTTCTCTGGGAATCCAGTCAATTACCCTTAATGACCAGCGGTTATCCCGTCTACTCGCTACATGCCCAGCCCATGTCCATTTGCTCTTTTTGATTTCAGCTATGATATCCTTAACCCCCGTTTGTTCTCTAATCCACTCTGCTCTCTTCTTGTCTCTTAAAGTTACACCTACCATTTTTCTTTCCATTGCTCGCTGCGTCGTCCTCAACTTAAGCTTAACCTCTTTGTAAATCTCCAGGTTTCTGCTCCGTAGCTAAGTACCGGCAATAAACAGCTGTTATATACCTTCCTCTTGAGGGATAGTGGCAATCTACCTGTCATAATTTGAGAGTGCTTGCCAAATGTGCTCCACCCCAATCTTATTCTTCTAGTTACTTCAATCTCGAGGTATATTTAGTATACCATCCCCTATTTACATTACTCAGAAGATTTCTCACATGTTCAACAACCTAATTCACGGGTTGACTTTTTGGGATTCATACTAAAATATAAGTTGCTGCCACTCATGTCCATTCATCCCGGAGTCTCACATAGACATCGGTAAAAGAGATTATGCTGCGCTTAAACTTAACTTGAAACGATTACACATGGTTTTCGACAGCTATCGTGCGCACTTTCTCATTTTGAATCACACTAAGTTTGTCATACCAGAGGTCCTGTTTTATTTACAATGGGGTCGACATATTTCCTCGCACTGAAGTATTTCGCATCAATCCACAAGTCGCTAGTTTATTCAGTGAGTTATATTTAGATCTATGAACATATATCAGCTCAAATTGACTGTTTGCAGCGTTCACATTGCTATGAAACTAGGCATGTTTACAGTTAACTGGCTAAGCTTACTTCGATGCAGCTGCTGTGCGCGCATGCAGCACCGCAGGACAAGCCCAGCGCACAACCACTAAGAACGGGTGAACTCGTCCAATGAAATGCACCACTCTGTGCGCACTTACTACTCTTTTGTATTTCCTTGATGTGAACGCTTGCCCATGGAGGAAGGAAAAAGTAAGGAGAGGCCCTGTCGTTTCCCAATGCATTGTGAGAATTGTGGCGGAAGTGACATCAAATTTATGGGGCAAACAAACTGGTATGGAGCAAACAAAATAGCAGACGCTCCGCGGCGTGCTCTCAGCGCTGTTTCGCTTATATAGTCCCGGCGTTAACGTAACGCGTATTAGCATGCAGCAAAATGTTGTGAGCACGCCTTTCCCAGACTGTTCATGCGTGGCAGGCCAGATAATTCGTGGAGTGTTTTTGTGCAACGGCACAGAAAGCACCGGTACGTGTTGTAATGAGCCCTTCAGCGCCTGCATCAGCGTATTCAAACTCACCTGGCAGTGACTTACGCGTTCTGCTCGCCGCAAATATTTTCTGCTCTCTCTCTCTCTTAGCTAGATTTCCTTATCTAAGGGCCGATTGGCAGTTTTTTGCTCGTATATAGTGTCGGCGTGGCAATGCACGATTTTGAGAGCTTGCTTCGTAGCTATTCCGTGTAACGTCAGCCTTGTACTTGACATACTTCACGTCGGTAAGAAGGCACAACTATATTGTATACGTGATCGTGTACGTAAATTGTCTATTTCCAGTGCGCATACAACTAACATGCAGCAAGCGCACACCATACAATGCATGCACACTTTGCCAGTAACAAGAAAATTGTGTTGTCCTTCCGTATGAAAACTTCTACAAACGTAACACGATGCCTACAACACTAAAATTAAAGTTCGGGTGTGTTTTCAGTTGAAACAATAAGTAAGAACCAAGGGAGCGTAGAGCTGAGAGCGCCGCATGCATGTGTTATTAGCAGTGAAGCGAACATACGTGAAAAGTGCCACCAGGTACATCGGGCGGCACACGTGATTTGCACCGAGTATACACTAGAGCTGTACATTGCATAGCCTTTCTAAAAAACACGCAAACGAAGCAGCACTCATGGATTGACTCGCTGCCAGAAAATACCGCTTCCTGGGTCACTGCGGTGGCTGCTCGCCGGAAATCACGAAGTGTATATCTCCTTCTCTGCTGGGAGGGTTTGTGGGTGTTTGTCATGTGGCGGCTTCGCAAATATGACGTCATGGCCTCTCCTATGTTTTTCATTCCTCCATGCGCCTGCACGTCGTATATTATGCACGTGAACTATTACAGATGACACAAGTGCACCGCACCCATGCCACAAGAAGGGAGAGTAGTTGAATAATTACAGCATTGTAATTGACAGTTCTTACTATGGCGTTACAATACACTGGTAATCGCGCATTCGCATGTTCACACGAACTTTAAGACTTGAAGTAATTGCAAGCGTCATTCATAGTTTGTCGGTAAAAAAAAAACATAGTTTCCAGATTCTTGCTGAATGGCAGAGTGTAATTAAAAGAAGGTGAGAGCACAGCAGGAGTGCTGCTAGGATTTATGCATGGCGGGTGATAAAAAAAAAACAAACGAAGGGGGCCTGACCCATTTATATGTACATTTTTGCCTGTGGCTGCCAACGCGCGGGTCCAAATCGGGAGCTTTCTTTTTTTTTCAAAATGGGCCAAATCCTGACCCGAAAGTAGCTCAAATGAACGCTAATGGCTCATACATACTTTCATCTTTTCTCTAAAACAGTAATAATAAAACAATATTTATAAGTAATAGTGTTATAGAACAACGTCGATAGCATTTATATGACAAGACAGCGTTTGTTGAGCTTTTTTCGGTTCTCAATTGGGCTCATTTAGAATTTGAAAAAAGCTCTTCAAATGAATACAAAAAAGTGGTGGAGATGTGTCAAATACGAAACAACCTCCCCGCCACCCTTCTCTAACTTTTTATTTATGTCTATGATGCACAAGTAACAAATTTGGTCTCCTAAAAGTCAAAACAACGTCGCAATGACGCCTCACTCGAAAAAAAAAATGTGCATCACAAAGGCTACGCGTTTGCCGCCTGCACACGTCTGTGAAAAAAAAAAAGACATTGAAGCTCTCCTAGCAAAAAAATAAGTTGTCAAGAATAAAATATTACACTATATCTTGGTGGCTTGACATAGCCTGGAAATTATATCATAAAACGGTGCTGCTAGGAATTTCGGTTTCGGTCTTGTGGTGTCGGGGCAACTGCGCAACGCCATCGTCAACAGGCAGGCCACAGAACACCTATACCCTACCACTTAGAGAAGGGAAACTGTACCTTTGACAATGCAACAAAAATAAGGTTACCGTGGGCGTTGTGAACTATGCGACCTCGAGGCGGCACTGGTAGGCCTATTATCGTGATGGCGCTAGGGCAATATGGCGGGTGAAATAAAATTACCTGCTGAAATTGTGCAACTTTGTTGGCTCGTTCACTCAGACAACAATATTTACACTGGACATCCCTTGCACAGTACTTGCTACTCTGCTGTCAATTGCCTTTATCAGCACACGTGCTCTCTAGAAGTGCAGTGTCAGTACAATTAGCCTGAGCCGCAAGATGGTATTTGACAACGCATTGGCGAGAAGCACATCACGTTAAATATTAACCAATTACCCCACGCTGTTGCACAAAGTATCCCTGCGTATGACACTGTTCTCGATATTTTGTTTAAATTCTGTGTTCTTACCTGTGCGTCCAATTTTTTTGCGGCAAAGTAGTTCAACTTCCAGTTGTGTTAAATAGGTGCATCCTGTTAAAATACCATATACAGCGTCATGTTGAAAAGAAAAGTTGGTTCACGTTTCAAAAAGGTAAAAGGGTTGCAGTAACCGGCATTTTCAATAAGTTACAGTTGGCGAATAATAAAAGCCACTGTAAAACATTTCAGCAAGTCAACAATGTCGTGAAAGCTGTTTACAGATGACAAGTCAAAACAATTAGCTTCCCTTTCCTTTGCTCATCTACTGTAGATCAGGTGACACACGAGATAGAAGATGCATGCTGGTGCGCCTAAAAGCACTCATTCATAAAAAATAGATTATACACCAGTGGATAGCACTCGCAATACAATGCACATGACATATACGCATACAATAGGGACATATGGAACACTAGTAGCACTACACAGCTGAGAAGTGCTGAAAGTCCTGGTAGCAATGCTAGAAAAATAGGCAGTGAATTATCATTGCAGTCAAATCTTCATAATAAAATTTTCTACGATGTTTATTGATAAAGTAGGGGCCATCTCCTAATGTTTAGGTATTTGCACGTCAGACTGAAGAGTTATGTGCGCAGCACAATCTGCTATTTCTCAGTGGAGTACAGAAGAGATTATTCTAGCTCAGTAGTGATCTTCTTGACGGGGAACCCAGACAACAATGTAGGCAATTATTGTTGCTCCCGCCTGTTATGGGGTGCACACTCTATCTACACATTTGCGTGCGAAAGAATCACTAGCCTTTCCAATTCACGAGGAGTTGTGCACAGTTCATGGCCCAACTTTGAGGAGTGAAACATGTGTTGTAACACGGTGTTGAGACCTCTGAAATGGTTGCACAAATGCATACAAAAAAGAGTGGAGCACCACGCCTAGCATCCAGACCAACAAAACTGTTCTAGTGGACATCATATTGCAATATATTGAGGACTAACAGTTACTGGTCTGTAAGACAAAGTTCCCCTTGTTGGCCTCACTACAATTTGCTCAAATGTAGACGATATGCCCAGGTATCACAAAGCTAGGTTTTAAATATGCTTACCGACCAACTCAAACACTGAAGGACATCAAGGGGATGAGTGTTTTTGGACTGCTACCAATAAAACAGGGATGATTTGTTTTTGCCCACTGTTGCACAATGGACGACGTCTCACGCTGCCCGCAATTGCAAAAACAACACAGTGGTGCCACCACTCCTTTTTGCAAAAACCGAAAAAAGTTCAAGGAAATAACTTACTCCAGTTAGAAAATGATGGCCACAACTTTCCAAGTCAGAAAGGGAATTTTCGGTGTTTGTTTTATAAAATTTGGGCCACACTTACAGCTTACATATACAGTGAACACTCACCGCAGTAATGAGTACAATAAACCTTGATGAGGCCACAATTCTCGTCCGGAATCGGCCTCCTACATGACAACATGCATCATTGCACCACAATCAGAAACAATGGGAACAACTTATATTTTGATAAGGAATACTAATTGCTCGTCCTACTCTTCTGTGCCAGCACCATGTGATTATTCTATCTTCTTGCACTTGAAACAGTGGCTCGGCGTACGATTTGAAGACAGTGAGAAATTCAAGATCACCGTTTGCAACAGGCTCAATTACCAAGTGGCGATCTTTTAGTCAGATTAACTAAAGGATTCAATGTAACAGTACGAGAAACAATAAGAAGTTAGCAGTTATTCTGTAAAGAAGCTTAGTAGGTTTTTGGTAAACTAAGCCCACCAATAAAAACTTTTGCTAATGAACATTTACTTGCTTGGAACCAAATGGCCCTTACTTATTGAGTGAACTTAGAGTTTTTATGCTTCGCATTGAAAGATGAATAAATGAGTTTCTTTGTGACAGTGGTGCATAGTCATCAAAGACACTGCTCAACCGATAAGCAAAGGCAGAAGCTGAATTCACATTTTCGTTCTTCACTACTTCCTAACTGTCTGTCTCACTCCTAACATGGGTATCATACAAAACTAGTCCTTTTGGCTACATATTTTACAGCAATATAAATGAAATAGCTGTTAGTAGACATTCGAATTGTCAGCATGTACAAACACTGGCCAAGTTTGATTATACCTACTGAGTGCACTCAGTCATTGTTCTGTTAAAAATTAACATACATTTAAATTGCCTTGTCATGTATCAGGTATTTTACGTAGAACAAATATTATTAGAGTAAAAGGTCGTTATTTTAACTCGGTTCAGTAAAAGCTCACACCCCTGTGTATTTTTAATGGTGGAAATCTCTCGACAATTTGAACACATTAGTATTCACAACAGCTGATTCAAACTGGGAGCTGCTTGTTTTCGCTGCTGCTCGCACAAGTCTGTCGCAACATTTTGCGAAAACAAACCAAACTACATTTACTAGAGCAGGAAAACAACTAAACAGCAACATTTCTCAGCAGATGATATTTCGGATGCTGAACTGGAGCCCTTGGACAAGTTTGAAACAATGGTCATGGAGTCACAGGGGAATAAATGTAAGCGAATGAAAATTACTGATTACTTCCCATTTTGTTTCGTTAATGCTGTCATGTAAACAAACATAGTTCGAAGCACAAATATTCACATACCTTTAAACACTAAGGCTCACTGCTCGCGTGCATGTCGGTGCTTGTTTTTGGCACATCAGCCTGATTACACTTACTGCAGAACAAAGTCCTCTGCCATGTTCGGCCAATCAACATGGTCCTGAGCTTCCTTCTGCCACGTTATACGTACAAACTTCTTTACTATCATTGGTCCACCTAACCTTTTGTCTTCACTTCATGCGTTTTCCTTCTCTGTGAGTCCAATCAGTTATCTTTAATGACTAGCGGTTATTCTCCCTGCGTACTATGTTCCCAGCACATGTCCATTTTTTCTTCATGATTTTAACTACGATATCCTTAACACCGATTTGTTCCCTGAGCCACTCTGCTCCCTTCTTGTGTTTTTAGGCTGCACCTATCATTTTCCTTTCTATCGCTCGCTCGCTGCGTCGTCCTCAATTTAAACTCAACCCACTTTGTAAGCCTCCAGGTTTCTGCTCCATAGGTAGGTACGGGCAAGATGCAGCTGTTATATACCTTCCTTTTGAGGGTTGGTGACAGATTATCATTCATGATTTCAAAATGGTTGCCTAATGTAATGCACCCATTCTTACTCCTGCTTATTCTTGCAAGTATTTTACTCTCATAGTTAGGCTCCACAATCGCTACCTCTGCAAGACATGTCTTGTTTAAAGAAGGTGTGAGTTCTTGCCCACTTGTTTTAGAACTTTGACAGTGTCACTCCCAAGATGCACGCTGTATCAATAACTGTTTAAACACTACTACAGCTGTACCTACCACTACCTTGCATAAGTTTTTACATTAACAGCAATCTATACACAATGTGAAAAAGAAATTATGTTTAATATGCACCACTACAAGCCCGTTTTTACCTATATACTCTATGCGAAGATTGACACTTAGAGTGAAGTACAGTATGTGCACCCCATGACGTGCATTGTCCAAGAATTTTGAAGCCTGCAAATTTCTTGTAAACTGAGTAATTCATAAAGCAAAAAACAACAATCTGTGCACCCAATTTTGTTCAGCTTGAACATACCGTACGCTATCACTGCTTTTTAGTATAAGCCTTCCATTTGTCCACCTGGCATATTGGTGGCGCATGGGGTTGTCTCTATGGCAACAGTAGAGCTTCATACGACTGGATGTGGATAGCTTGGAAAATAATGGTCTCTCTTTAGTCTAGTTTTTGAGAAGAATAAAAAATGGACTCATGAGCAGCGTAAGACAGAAATGGCTGAGCAAATTATGGTCAGTAAAAGTGTCTTCAACCATGCCTTGCGAGGATTTTGGCTCATGAGCGTGCTTTCAGTGATGACACAATCTTCGCTGACTTGAGGTAGGTCCAGAGTGATGAGGCATCCAAGCCACTGATATGAGCAGTTCCTTGGGGTCTGCGGTTGGGTTGTAAGGAAAAAAACAGTCCTGGTTACTCTCGTAGAAGCGTGGACGGATTGGTCATGCATGACTAAGAAGAATGGATATGAGAACACTGCATATAAGAAAAGTAGTATGGACATAACATTGCTCTTTTTGTGAATTTGTATTGTGCATGGCATTATAATGAATTTGTTATAGTGACGTTCTCCAGAGGACAAAGTCAGCTAATTTCCCAACTGGATGGACTATATGGTTCATGAAAATGTAATTTGCTTCATTTCAAACCTATGAAAAATGTACAAATGCATATATGTACTCAAGGTTCATTTGGCTCTACCATGTATTGAAATCATGAGCATATATTGCAACAGACTTATCTTGAGCAGAAACAGGTAAAACTTATGCTGTGATCTGTGCTAGAAATTTTAGCAGTAAAGATATTTTCAGCGAATGTGACAACGAAGTAAACAATTTCAAACATTCGCAAGGTGTGCCTCTCATTAGCTGTACAAGTTGAAAATCCTTATGGAATGACAAAAACTGTAGTGCATGCCAAAGAAAAGGGCCATGTTAAGTTGCTAAGCAGCGCATTTTCACTCACCGGCGAACACGCCCACATTGTGCAAGATTATTCCGTCTTCGTAGGTAGTCTCTGGGCTATTTGCCGGCGTTTAATTTATTACACTGGGGGCTACGCAGCCGGACGTCGGTGAAGCACAGAAGCTGACATGGTTCACAGCCTCTAAACACGTCCGCTTCGTCGTAGCGGCCCGTAAAGTCTGACTCCCAAGCTCGCATAGATATATCAAAGCCGAAGGAAGTCGGAGATTTGCAATGCCGATCGACAAAAAGTACCGCGGAAAACCACGGACAATTTGAACAAATTAACCAGCAGAAACACAAACGATGCCAATGGGCTGCTGATTTTTCGAGCGTCAGGATAATGTCAATACTTGAACTAAAACAATCATCACTCTAGTATTATTAGTAAAAGTGAAGCAAAAATATTTCATTCATTTTTTTTTTGAAAAACGACGCAGTAACCACTCTTTTTGTGGTTTTTTATACATCCTGAAATAAAAATTTCAGCCGCGTTGAGCACTTTTAACAGGGAAAATCCACATTATCTGACCACTAAAATAGGATTTAGTAGATCCCCTATACGCGCAAACGACGAAACTCGCTGGATGGATGGATGGATGGATGGATGGATGGATGGATGGATGGATGGATGGATGGATGGATGGATGGATGGATGGATGGATGGATGGATGGATGGATGGATGGATGGATGGATGGATGGATGGACCGATGGATGAATGGATGGACGGATGGACGGATGGATGGACGGATGGATGGATGGTTGGACGGATGTATGTATGTATGTATGTACGTATGTACGTATGTACGTATGTATGTAAGTATGTATGTACGTACGTACGTACGTATGTATGTATGTATGTATGTATGTATGTATGTATGTATGTATGTATGTATGTTGTATGTATGTATGTATGTATGTATGTATGTATGTATGTATGTGACTGACATTAGATCTGGCAGTGCCACCAAGCCTTAAACAATTTTTTCGCCCTCTACGACCATCACGGGAACTTCAAAGTTTCCGGGGCCTGGACAGGCTTTGAATTGGGTGGTAACATGTCGTGTGCGTGTTTGCTGCAGGCTGACGGTGGCGGGTTTTTTAATTCACTTTCTTTGTCCTAAATGTGTAATTATACGGCTTGCATGGTTTAACTCACGCTTACAGTAGATATAGTACGTATCACTGCAATCTCTGCAATCGTGTTCCATCGGCGTCAAATGAAACCCGCACAGTGGAGCGCGTGTTTCAAGCATTAGAAACAGTATAGTGTTGGCCGTCCAGTCATAACCATTGACAGGCGGGCACAGGCGGTTTGGCAGCACTGCGCGATCCCCCTACAATGCGTTATCTCCGTTTCTGCTCTACTTTTTGTATGGTGGTAATGGTGGCCATCGTCGGCATGCCAAGCGCTTTTGATCGTATAACTCGCAATTTTTTGCTTTCACTCAAGCGTTGCAGTGCAATTGGTCACTTGTTACGAGAAAACAAAAGTCAAATATAATTGGTTTGTGGTGGATTTTCACACGATCGTCACATCTCGTTCGCCAGCGCTGCTTCACCTGCATCCTTCTTTCAGAGACTGACTCGAAAACGCGTCACTTTAACTGGAACTGCCGAGCGTTTGTTTGGAAGAGAGAGTGCGAATTGTTTCGCTTTACTGGCACGAAGTGAAACAGCGTGGAATTGCCAGCGATATGAACCAACGTTTGTCTACTATAAATGGAATTAGCCAGGAAATCCATGATGATAAACTCCATGATTGCAAACCGTGCTACAATACTTGTCTTCGGCTGCAGTAGTTTAACCTTTCTTTTTCTTTATTTTGTTCCTTTCAAATACCATACCTGGAACACAAATAAAAATACTGCACTATAAGGGGATCGCGCAGTGCCACCACACCGGATGTATGGGCCTGTCTTTGTCAATGACTGGTCTACGGCACGCACTATGCCATTGCTAAAGCTTGTGCCCCACGCTCCGCTGTTCGCGTTTTATTTGATGCCGATAGTACGTGTGACTGCAATCTGTGGTGCGTTAGCAAGTACAGAACTGTGTGTCCTCTGTCAACGGCTTTTGTTGAAGCCTGTGCACGTCGCAAGCTGAGTGTTTCTGAATAAGCATTCAATGGAGTGAACGCTGGGAGCTATACATGGCGTACGCTTTTGGATTTCATGCTATTGCTGAAACGGTAAGCTTTCGTGCATGCGAACAATGAACTCTAGAAGTGCGTACCTGCCAACTCCCGATTTGCCCGTGATACTCGCATTTGCAGGAAGCGACTGTCTCTGGGAGCCCACAGCTTCGTAAGCTTCGCTCGCTGGGTGCTTACCAGCTGCAATATCTCAACAGTCGCATCGTTCGTGAACCTCACTGGGGCGCACGGTTTAAAACAATTGGCAAATCCCACGTACAGTGGTAATCAATGATATGCGAAGCACGAATGAGAAATGTTGATATGCACGTTCCAAATCAGCACAACGTTACGAGGTGGAGGTAAATGATGCGGTACATGACTTCCATGTCATCATTATTGTGTTTGGAAGTGCCATTTACCTTCGTCATCTATTCACGTCACGTGATATCCAATTTATTATATGTTAAACTAGCGAAACGGCTGAGAACGCATCATGAGCGTGGCACGTTGTCATGTTTTTACAAGACGCGCATGTAAGGATTATCATATTTGCACCAGTCATATTTCGTCATCCATTCACTCCACGTATTACCAAATTTGGTATATGTGGAGCTTGCAAAACGGCCGCGAGCGCATCATAAAGGACCCAATATACTCAATGTAGCGTTGACACCTGCGCACGCTGGGAAGAGCGACGCTACGTTAGCAAAACGCGAGAGTTCTATAGTCAGACGCCTGGCGCGACCAGCGTCCGTCCACGCGGCCCGACGGACGCTGGTCGTGCAGCATTCGCATTTGCCGTCGGAGCGGCCCGATGGCAAATGCAACGTGCTGCATCTCACGCCGATGCGTTACCAAGGCAACAACACTACGTCTCCCTGTTCTCGTGACGGAAGGGCGCCAGACGTGCTGAAGCGCGCATGCGTCAAAGCAACGCAGCACGGCACGCACCTGCGAAAGGCAGGACCTGCGCCTGGCGTGGCAACGCCGGCGTGACGCGACGAAATGAACGCCGGCGAGCAAGCGCACCGTTTCACGTCGGAATGCATTGGCGCCTTGACTGTGACATGTAGTCATTTTCCCATATGACATGCATTTCATGATTATCATGTTTGCACCAGTCACATACTTTCGTCATCCATGTGTGTCACGTAATAGCAAATTTGGCATATGTGAAGCTAGCGAAACGGCCCTGAGCGCGTTATCAGTGTGGCATGGAGTCATGTTGTTACATGACACGCATGCTATGATTATCATGTTCGGGTGTACCATTCACCTATGTCGTGCATTCGCGTCACGTAATACCGAGTTCGTTACATGCGAAGCTAGCGAATCGGCCACGAGCGCATCATGAACGTAGCATGTTGTCATGTTGTTACATGACACACATCTCATGTTCATCATGCTTCCCCCATTATCATACCTTCGTCATCCATTCACGTACCGTAATACCAAATTGGGTATAAGTGAAGCTAGCAAAACGGCCGCCAGCGCATCATGAGCGTGGCATGTAGTCATGTTGTTACATGACAGGCATGTCATGATTTTCGTGTTAGGGTCTGTCGCTTGTGTTCGCCATGCAATCATGTAATACCATACCAGTTTTGCAACATGCCATGTTAATGAAACCACCGCAAGAGCTGCAGGACAATGAAATTTAAATCATGACGTACATGTCATAATTTCCATGTTATGAGTAGTCGAATATGTTCTTCATGTATATCATGTTAAGCCATACAAAGTTTGGTATCGATATCGTTGTCGAAAGGGCAGGAGAGCTAAAAGTCGCAGGCGGCTAGATAGATAGATAGATAGATAGATAGATAGATAGATAGATAGATAGATAGATAGATAGATAGATAGATAGATAGATAGATAGATAGATAGATAGATAGATAGATAGATAGATAGATACGCTCAAAGACGCGAAAGTTCGCTAAGAAATGCTTCGCATTTAAAAAAATGGGGGAGGGGGCATGTGCAGAACGTCGATAGGCCCTAAGGCACGCGGCAAAAGATGGGGGGCTGAGCGAGCCGAAGTGGGCAAGGTTCTCGAGCGTCTGTTTATCGTACAGAATCTTACTAAGGAAAAGGTTTTGGGGATTTTTTGACCTAGGGATTTTCGATGGTGGCACCGTTACGTCGCAGTGGAGTTTTTGAAACGCCGCTTCACCGGCCGATGAGGTGTTCGCTGGCCTGATTCTCAAAGTAGTACCTTGCTCGAGTCAGTTTGATCGTTTGGCTGTGTATTTGGCTCTGCGAGTCGTGCAGCTTTCGTGTAGTTAACGTGGCGCACTAACCGGTGTCCCGTGGTGATTTTGTTTATATCGTGGTGTCTTTGCTTGCTCGATTGGCAGATGTGCGCTGCCTTGCCACAACAGGTAAGCAGTCGTCTATATTATTTGTAGTTGTACTCTGCCCTGTTGACCACTATCCCACATGTAATAGTGAAAAGTGCCTTTCAACATCAGATAGCATAATAATATAGGGCTACCCTGTCGGGGTTAGAGAACACTTCCCCAGGTGCTTCCGATATGTAGTGCTGAATTCTTTGGCACCTGTAATAGCTTCCTGAAAAGTTCTGTAACTTACACAGAGTCATCCTCTTATTACACTGATATGTTGGAATGTCAAAATTAAATTGTTCTTCGCATTGCCCATTTGGGATTTAGAGAACAACACTGATGTGATTGTGATTACCCTAAACACGTGCTTCTGCGCAATGCACGTACATGACGGTGAAGCCAATTGTACAATTGCCAGTACCTTTTGTGTGTGCGTGTCCGCAATGCGAGTGTATGACACTGAAGCCAAACTTGATTATGCATTGCATAGTTTGTCGCTTACGCAGGCATAGAGATGAGCGTTTCAAGTTCAAATCAGTACGTATTATTCTTTACTTTTATCGAACAACTTAATTTTTTTAAATTATATGGACATATTTGTCAGAGATTTCTCATCAAAATCTTAAGCTGTCGTATTACGGATGAACATGTCATTATTTGGTGCCTCCCCCACACTGCTGTATCATGGAATGAACATGCCGGGTGTTTCTCATGCTAATTCATACGGGGCAATAGAAAGCCCATGGGATGAAATTGTAAGCTACTATTCAGTTGAGCTGACCTACCAATTCCACGGATCTTGCAAAACTCAGCTCTGAAAAACACTTCAGCTACATAAGTGTTCCCTCTATTCCTAGTACAGCCCAAGGTATGCAAGCTTGTCCAGCTAACATCTGTGCTCTCCTGGTTCTTTTACTCCTAAGCTTGCGAGAGAGACTATCAAGCTTTTGCTTTTGCTTCTCACGTTTTGTGTACTTTCAGCCCAAATCTAATTCTTCCATATAATCTACTCAGTAAACCGCTTGCAGTAAACTGCTGTAATAACTTAAGAATACGGTATTTTAATATTTTACAAAACTGCAATCAAGAAGCAAATGGAATAGCTACTGAAATATAGCCTCCATTATCGACGCGGTGAGTTGGGCTTGTCGGTACATTGTTCTGGTGCACTACAGTACAGAAAACACACAATAGACAGAACACAAATGACGACCGCTGATTGGGAGAGCCATTCTGGCAGGTTATACAATGGCTAGCTAGAACACCTTGAAAATCTTTTCTGAAGAATGAAGAATGCGCATGAGCGCATTCTTCACATTGTTTGCATGCTCTCTTAGCCTATCGTTTATGCAACGCCCGGTTTGGCCATCGTACACTTTACCTACCTTTAAAGAAATTTCGTACTCTACCCCTTCTGCACAATCAGCAAACGGCGTCCCCTGCTTTGAGTCCCAGACCTGTTTCATCTTTGCCTTCAGGTCAGTAAATCTGCAGAGCCTAGACAGCCTGTTTGGTACTGAAAATACGAGTTTGACGTCTTACCATTGGGAAACCTTTTTCAAGTTTGGTGACAGCTTGTGCATATAAGGTATGAATGCTACCTTCTGCCAGCGCTGTGCTATGGCTTCTTATTTTGTGGGTGGTGGCGCACCTTCTGGAGTACGCTGTCTGCAACTTAAATGTGGAGTGGCTCGAGATGCCTAGCACCTGACAGCCTAGTAGCTTTACGCTCAAATGCTTCAGAAGCACAGTGTGGGCAAGATTTTCCCAGAGCATTGTTGAGGCAGGAAGCGGCAACAGCTCGTTTAACGAGTTTAGTGTACTCGGACTTGAAAGGTAGTGGTGGTTTGTTAGTACATGATTCATAGCACCAGCAGACCCTAACACATGTAAAATGAAACCGTATATCTGAAAATCTCATTTCGCCATTTGCTGGGAGTTCATGGGTTAGGCTAAACAGGCTCATCCCACCAAAAAACACACCAAGTAGGACTGTGCTCTGTACTTTAAAGTCGTACGGATCACAACTTAAACTATTAGGTAATTGTTAACATATCAGAATATGCTAAGAACATTTTCATTGGTGAGCAAACCATTGATCTGACGATTAAAGTGAGCAAAAACTGGGTCTCTAATAAGCGAGCGATGCAAGAACGAGTGAACACGCCTTGCTTCTGCAGGTGTGAGATTGTTTCAAACATTGCGTAGGTAGACGACTTAAAAAGCTTAAACATTCTAAGAAACCACCAGCAGAAATCTCCACAGAGTTCCGGAAACCAACGAAACTGTGTTTTTAATAGAATGCTCAACACACTCAAGGATTAGGCTATGATGCAAGGAATAAAAAAGATCTTACATATAAATCAATAAATCCTGACAGCACATGTCAGTGAAAGTGTCAAAGACGTCCAAAGCCTAGTTAGATTCAGCGTCGATAAAAGGGTCATCTATCACTAAAATCTTCAGATTACGCTGATTGAGATTCATAAATTTTTGCACTAAAAAGACATTTGAAAAATTGTTCCTGCTCTTATCGATCGCCTTAACCAGATCAGAAAGGTTAGGCTGCTCAAACTTTTTGCATTAGACTTCTGTTTACTCAATGGATCATCGGAGTGAGAATCGACTGTAGTGAGAGTCACTTCTCTCGACAATGATTTAAGAATATTTTTGCCCAGTAGAATCGTGCAACCACCTCTCTTATCGACCAAGAGAATGTGGATGGAGTGGTGGCGTAGAAAAGAAGCCGCTCGTGTTATGAGTGGGCCGGGTTTTAAGTTCTTGCAACTGTTAAGGAGGTTCGCACCTCCTGAAATACAACGTGCGCCTTGATCGGCAGGGGCTTAATGCGAAACGTTACATACAAAAAAAGCTGTGCTGGCCTCGACTCCCTGAATGCCACAGCGAACTTAGGTTTAGGGAAGAACACAGGTTCGACCGGCTAACAAAGTTGCTTCACCGATGATGTGTACATTGCATTTTGACTTACGTGTGTGGGGTACACCATGTCCTCAGTCTTCTCAGAGCGGCAAAACATACTTGCTATTTCCCAATAAACATTGTTGAAAGTTCAGCGCTTATTCTCGTCATTTGTGTTCTGTCCATTGTGTCTTTCTGCACTTTAGTGCGCCAAAACTTGTAATATTGTTTCACAAGTACGTTCACAGACCAGGACTATCACCAAAGTGTTTGAGTCTCACCATTTATGTTATCAAGTCTTCATAATCACGTCTTTCGAGTGCATAAGTGGTAAAACAAACGCCTTTACCACTCATACGCGCCTCTATCTGTAAAGAGCGTATTAGAGTTAAACATGACATCAGCATCTGCAAAGAGCTTCCTATTTCATGTCAGCTAAACGTAACAGAAAAAAACTTTCACACCACCATTTACTTTTAAATTGGTCTGCATTTACTAGTCAGCTTTTTTTAGATATAGTGTGTGAGCTCATTATGAATTCTCTTCTGAGTGATGTACTTGACAACTAAAGGACATTCATAGCAATGCCATGAAAGAACTTATGCGATAAAGTTTGTGTGCCCCTCTGTTGTGAGATTATTTTACAAGGTAAGGAAGACGGAGTGAGTAAAAACAACTCTGGGTGAAATTACATAATTTAAAAAGCTGCATGTTCGCTATTATGCCAGCATTACCTTAAAATAAAGATGTCTTTTTTTAGCTTTTTGCTAAGTTTTATTTTTGTGTCTTGCAGTTTCAGTGAATGTTACAGTAATGCTTTGTTCTGATTTTTTTTTGCAAGTGCATCACAGCAGCCTTGTTGGAAGATAAGGGATGACCTTGGTTCTTCATGCTGAGATGTTTCTGCACTGCAAACAAGATTCCTTCATATGGATGAGGCAATAAAGAAGTATAGCAAATTCAAACAATGCGTAAGTCTCTGAGCTCATTTACTGCAAATGCAATTCTGCCATGTGGTCTAAAGGGATTTGTGACCACCAATACGTCAATTCTTACATTTTTTTCCTTTGTATTTGTTTCAACTATTCTATCAAGCCAAGATATGTTTTCAAGCAGGTGCACGAATGTAGTGCCAACTACATGAAGACATCCGAGAACGCATATCTGACACAAGAGAGATGGAGACACTAGGACTGCCAAAAGGTGCCAGAAGAAAACCACTTTATTCACATCGAATGCACTTTACATATGGCTTACAGTAAGAGTGCTCGGGCATCAGAGTGACACTAAAAGTTAATATAATAAATTCTTATGGTCACAAGCTTCAACCTAGAACGATATTGAAATACCATGTCAAGTGATAAGTTGACCACGATACGAGAAGTGGCTTAGACAGTTATGTGTAAGGAAAACAATTATATGTTAGATATTATGTGTATAGAGCAGAAAATAGTTCACAAGATAGAAACTTATCGAAATGAAGCCTTTCATTTGTTTTTGCAGTCACAAGTTGTATAATGAAAAGAAAAAAAAGGTTCAAGAGCAAACCTTTGAACTTCGCACCGAATACTCACTGCCCAACAGCCAGCATAGAGTCACCTAATCAAACGATATTTTTAGTTATTTACTTATTTATTTATTCATCTACGGCCGGTTTCTACAGATCAATATGTTATTACACCTCAGCAGTGATTAAAAGTTTCGAGACTAAAATTGTTTTGTTCCACACCTTCAGCTCAGCCAAATAGGCCAGGAGTATTTAGGCATACTCATTTTTTTTCATGCAGAAAAAGTTTGTTTCGAGCATTTATGGCTGGCGCGCGCGAATGACATACCATTCTAAGGTGCTTATAAAATTGCAATTTCAGTGTCGGTTCTTAACTGCGCAAAGCGCCACTTGCTTCCTGTAGCAGGTATCAAAACGACTTCCTGTTTACCTTTTGGCTCCAAGAGTTTATGGCAAGGCGAGCGTTTAACGTCCAAGCTTCGGCGCTGTTCCACGTGACATTGTGAAATCTATGCGGATAAATATGTGGCAATCACATTTAGCACCATTGACCGTGAATATTTGATGTGCGAAAATTCGCGTACTGGTCGTCAGAAGGTGAGCAAAACGCTGCTGCATCATCCACGAACTTGCGCAGTCAACGTGTTAAGGCGAATATCTATTGCTTTCATGGCTACCGCAGTCCTTGAATTTTATGACGCTTGGCTGCTCTCGCGTTGCATTAACGACCAAGGCCTGCGTCCTCAATGCGGAAGATTGTGAGCTGCACAAACACGGACTTCAGAGAGCCAGACGACGTACCTTTTTTGTTCTTCGATGCATGTCCCCCATCTTGATTGGTTCCTGTGAGCTACCGCAAACTTCTGACAGCATTTTAAAACAATATCTCATGCGTTCGCGTGCAGGATCACCCATTGTCTTTGCTTTTTTGTTTTGTTTTCTCGCACAGAAAGAATAGCGGCCTATAGTTGCGTAAACTGCAGCAAAAGCGAGAGTTGGAGAGTTTGATTGAGTTCATTTTGAAAGAGCGCAAAGTCTAAACACATGAAAGACAGTACTCGTGTTGGCCAAATTCTTCCGTTTTTTTCGCTTTCTTAAGATGAAGTTGCATGCATGAACTGCCTTGTTGACTTGTTTTCTGCAGCGCACGAAGCTATAAGACTTTTGCCGCTGCGGTCTCCCTCCGGCTGCTGTCGTTACTGTACTGACCTCAGCCAGTACAGTAACCCATAAGCAAACAAGCTTCTGTTTTCGCCACTCTTAGCACAGTTGTACTGTTGAGACTCTACGGATAGCAGACGCAGCATCTTGAGCAGACAAGATTGCGGTGGTTCAAATTATAGACGCACGTTGTATTTTCTTTATCTTGCAGGTTCATAAATTAGCGTGCACGCATGCGCAACTAAACAGGTGGAAAATATGGTGGAATGCTTGCATATATTCACAATCACACTATGTGGAAACTAATCAGTTTCTTGGTCCAAAAATTGTGGGCAGACATTTTAGTGCACTATTCGACTTCTTTCAGTATCATTGGAAGAAATTGTTTTTTGCTGTCTTGAGAAACTATTTATTGTTGCCATAGTGGGTATAACCTAGGTTAATTTTTAAAAAAAGCCATCAATGGAATACTGCTTGAAATAATGAGAACAGACGCTAGTGCCAAGTACCATTTAAGGGGATGTTATTGGTTGTAAATATCATACAAGTGTGAAGTGGTCAAAAAGACAACTTGCTGCGACCAATAATTGCTACAGATAACATCTCTTACACTTTCGTTGTCATTACTTTCTGTGCTCAATAATATTGTATCTAAAAAGAAAAACAAGTTCTTAAAATACCCTTCTTTCTTCAATACTGCATGATTGTTCTCACCTGCTGTTGGTTGCTAGAAAACGAATGGTGCTTTTTATCCCCTTAATTGGCTTGCACCTTTCTGTTACAATATGCATTTTAGTGAAAGCATGACAACAAGTCTGCACCCATTCTGACATTTTTTTCAGTTCTACAAGATAAACCGCAGCGTCACACGCCAGGATAGTTGCTAGTAATTGTGTCAAGAAAGCATGGAGGTTGATGGCCAAGTAGTTTTTCAGAATAAGGAGCGTAAACATAAAAAACAATTGCTAGTCGGGGTGTCACACTGCTTGCTACAACTGAATGCGAATAGATGGCAACATAAAAGTCAAGTGCCTAGTTGCCACATGAACCTTTTCTTCTTTTCTTCAATTCATTTATGCTGAAGAGAGCATCTCAATAAGTGAGGCGTAAACCCGCAAAGGTTGATGGGAGGCGCCATCTGCATCGGCTGCCGGTTCAAGATATCCGCACTCTGTTTTGCTGGCAGCGTTTTTGGAGCTGTAGATACGTCTTTTCTGTTGATTGGGTTGCAAGGTAATTGCTCACGCAGTCATGGTTGGCTGTGCAGCTGTCAGTTGCTCGAGTTCGAGCACTATAGAGAAAAATATGTTTAGATTCCTTCGAACTGAAGATAAAATATGGAAGTAAGTATTGTGGTGATGAGGACAGCCATGGTGAGTGGTATAGCCTTTAGATGCTTAACGTCAGGGGGGTGACATTTGTCTCAAATCCTGCATGGATGGTTTTGTTTGTCTGACTCATTTGGTATTTACGTGCGGGCGCTTCCACCAAACATTCACGGTAGGTGTACCACGTGCCGTCGACATTTTGGCATGACAAAAGAGGAACTGAGGCATCAAGACGGACCGTCTTCACTCTCACCGTCTTCAGTGTCAACAATAGCAAGCAACGCAAAAGACAAGGCTGCGAAGAGAGGAGCATACAGCGCTGAACGCAAACGTTTAAGCGAGCTGCAGATCCTTCATTCGGTGAACAAGAAGCAGCTGCAAAACGGCACTGCCGAGCTGCGGATTCCGAACTGAATTCATGCACGAGAAGCAACTGCGAAACGACAACGCCAAGCTGCGGATTCCAAACATTGTGCGTGAGAAGAAGCGGCGACACATTAGCAGCAAGCTTTAATACGAAAGGTACGTAAGCGAGAAGAGGCGTGCAAACGTCGTCAACGAGAGGCGCCTTCGGAAGCTGCTCGTGAATGCGAGCGTGCTGCGAAAGGGGAGGGGCGAGCCAAGCAGTTTGTGCAGCCGGCCGCTCGTTTCAAACGCGACTTCGAAGACCACAGCTCTAAGGTGTGCGACCAACTGCGCTTCAAGGACCATGACCTTAGGCTGGTCGGGAGCATCACGAACAAAGCGAAGCAGACCAACGCGCTTTGGGTTCCTTGGAGCACGTTTGGCAACGTCGACCTGAAGGGCAGCGTCGTAAAAGACAACGTTAACAGCGAAAAAGATGACGACGAGAGACTGCTGGAGCTGTTTAAGTCGTACTTGGTTTGCGCATCGTGTAAGCACTCGTTGGTACGTCAGCACGTACCTTCGATGAGCGTGACCTCCGGTTACTGTTACCTGCCTCAACCCGCACACGTACTCGAGATTAACGCTACCCGGTGAGTCTCAAACCTTACCCAATTAAGCAGTGTTGGCATACATCAGTGGTGTAAACCTCCGGGCAAACGTGCTTTGCCCACACGGGGGTCCATATGGCTTGTACTTGCAACTGCCGTAGTGTGGCTGCTTCTCTGCGTTGTAGGTCTCGGTGAGGCGGTGGGCAGAGGCGTCTGCTCGTTCTGTACCACTGCAGAATGTCGGCGTAGGTTGTGATAAAATACTCTCCGTCTTCGGCATCGGGTCGTTGCGGCTCCGAGGAATGCGTTGACAGAGACCCGCGGATAGTTAGCGCGTGTGCCTCCATATCTGCCTCCTCGTTGCAGTTCGGGCCCACGTCCAGCTCCCCGGCGTGCACTGGGAACCACTTGACGGTAACGTTGGTTTCCAGTCTTGCTATAGTTGAACATACTCTTGCAGTATGCCAACACTGCAAGAAGGCACGAGCCACCCAGCGACACCTCCTCTGGGAGTGTGCACCACCGCCGGGTAACCAAGAAGTAATTCCAACTGCCATAAGCAGCAATATCATCAGCCGAGAGCCAGGCAACCAAAGAGACGTGGTCCAGCACGTGCTTAGACTCCTGCAACGCCAGCGACCAAAAGCGGTGCCCCCACGGGTTTGACGCGAGTAGGTTGCTGCTTCGGGACGTCCGAGCACGCTAGTGTCTCGCTTTAATCCCCCCACCCTTTCCCCTTTATGCCAGATCGTCAATAAAGTTGTTTCACTCACTCACTCACCCATTTAAGCAACATTCACGAGATGCCATTACCACTCTGCGACGCGTTCACTCAAGTTCTCCCCGTGGGTAGATGGGGGCGGCTTTCTTTAGGGGCGAAGCTTTTTATAGCGGCACCCGTTCATCCCTCGCTGTGTCGTAGTGTGTAACAATTGTTACATTTTGATCTCCAAGGTGGTGCCGGTGGGAGATTTCTTCTGTGCGTTGTTGAACAATAAAATATAGTGCTCAATGCACATGTTAATGGCTGCTAAGGGGGAATGAGAGACAGGAGCATTCGGCCTTTACGTAACGCGCACGCTGCGATCCTCATTAGCAGCTATTGGCATGTACACTGAGCACGATCTCACAAGAAAGGGTTGCTACGTTATACTTGCTGGGTGTAACCTCCATGGTTTTAGAAAGGTTTAGCGAGCGTTGGGCCGCATAGCTATGAGTACAGTGAACTAGTAGATACCATGAACTCGAGGTGTTTAAACGTGGGAGGTAGACCCGAAGCGCGAGTCGTAAGAAAGTGTGCGTGTGCCACCTCTTGTTTATTCTTTAGAATGTCCACTGGATGGTGGTGCTTCTATATGTGGTATATATGATGAAAACATGCGAGATGGTGGTACTTGAAGTGTTGAATAGATACGAACGGACACAAAGACAGATGCATAGATGGACGCATGAACGAATGCAGGGTCGGATGCATGGACGAACGCAGGGACGGACGCGTGAACAGACGCACGCACGGATGGGCGGATGAAGGCATGGATGGTCACAGAGACGGACGCATAGCCGGACAGAAGCCAGAACGAATGGATGGAGGAATGCTTCGCCCCACTCTCCATTCACTTCGTGGATATGCTGCTATTTTTTTCACACACCTTCTAGCAGCTCACTGTAAGTGCAGCTGAGAGAGAGATACTTTTTAAGGTTTGATAAATGGTAATGATAATTTTTGTGACAGTCGCATAGAACTGCTGTCAATTTCCTTGACCTGGCCAGGTTTTTCAAAAATACCCTGAGTTTTCCAGAGGAGTCGTAACTCCCTGACTATTCCAGAAGAGTCCTACTTCCCTGACTTTTCCAGGTTCATAGATACCCCATGTGTCGTCCCTATGTGTGCATGTTCATTTTGAAACCTGGTGTGCGCTGCCATAGGCTTTAACGATGCGAGCTAACAAAAACCAAAATAATCCGAAAACTTTGCAGTACGTGTTGGTAGTGTAGTTGGCACATCATTTAAGGGAAAACTCTAGATGCCTAAAACACCACAACAATGAATAAGCACACCCTGTGCTTGTTTGTTTCGCTTGTGGTGTTTTAGGTGTCTAGAATTGTCCCTAACCCAAAAACTGCTCAACTTGTAGAGCAACATGCCCCGCCGCGGTGGTCTAGTGGCTAAGGCACTCGGCTGCTGACCCGCAGATCAAGGATCGAATCCCGGCAGCCGCAAGTATATTTTCGATAGAGGTGAATGCTGTCAGCCCGTGTGCTCAGATTTGGGTGCACGTTAAAGATTCCCAGGTGGTGAAAATTTCTAAAGCCCTCAACTACGGCGTCTTTCATAATCTTATGGTGGTTTCGGGACGTTAAACCGCACTTATCTATCAATTTGCAGAGCCTATTCAGTGAACGTGCTTGCCACATGCCATATTTTTTATTGCATGCTGTAGTTAACATATGTTGTTATATTTTCCGCAGTTTTAAGGTGTACTATTGCAGAAATATTAGCAACCATATTGAACTTCTGTAAATAAATAAATAAAAACACAAATGCGCAGAAACCCCGCCTGCATATCCTGTGCTCCAAAATCAAGATAAGTTGTCGCTGAGTATATAACACCTAAATTTCAATATTACTCCTCAATACCAGTGCGATCACAGTGAATATATTTTTGAACTGCATTATTTTGAGCCTGAAACCTACCACTGGAAAAGATGGTGCCACCATCGGTGTGGAAAAGATGTTACATGAGCGCACGAAAATCTCTTACATAAGCAATCTTTTACACAGTTTGAAGAAAGACTTTCTAATTTGGATGCATTGTTTACTAAGCATACGGCACCAAGAACCTCTATTTAGTGTTTGTTTTTCCAAACATGCTACCAAAATCATGGCAATGGCTATAACAAAGAGAACCAGGCAAGATAAAATTGCGTATCTTGGCCTATAAAGTCTGTTCTCTCTACAATTGTAGCTGTTGGTCTCTTTGGTTACCTCTGTTTGTCTCTTTGGATCCAGGTCTCTTTAGTTACCGGCGCAGTGCCACCTTTCTTGAGACCATGCATGTGATGTGCTCTGCATCTTCATGCAAGATATTTGATGCATTCGACCTCCTTAGTGAGTTCACAAGGAAAACCTTTAAAGGGCTCTTTACGTCTTCTACGAGGTATGAAATTTTTTATAAGCGTAGGTAACAAAATAAATATTTACTAATTGATCCATAAGTTAAACTTAATTTCCTAACTACTAGTTGTATGAACTGGTTTTGCAGCTACTCTATTATGGCCGTGAATGAGAGCGACGAACCCTGTTTTAAAAAAAGACATCGCTCTCAGTCTTGTGTCTGATGGTGAATTTCTTTTTCGGAGGAAGGCTGTGTGGCAAGGGTATGAGTGAAGGTTGGATTGTGAAACTTTATGCTGGCTACAACCGTAAGTTGACAAAGTGACTCAATTGTCAACTTGTCCAGACAGACCAACTGAGTAATATTTAGGCAAGTATAGGTCCAAGTGAGCCTTTTGAGGGCTGAGGTGCACTTGCACCGTGAAAAAGGAAGGGAAGTTACGTTAAACAACCAAGTTCCCCATCCCGCAACAAGTCAGACCAATGTGTGAGCCACAAGACTCGATGCCACGACAGCAACGCCATCTGCGAGAGACGCCATTCAGCAGACGACAATTTCCATCATCCTGGTAGACGAAGAAAGTGCTTAACAGCGGAAACGACTGTAGGGGATAGAAGAGAGGAGAACAGAGTGCATCCCCTCCTGTCGTTTGCGCTGTTAAGCACTTTCTTCGTCTACCATGCAGCACCAACCAGCCCAATCAAGCACCTTGTTTCCAAGCATCCTTTTGCACTAAGAATAAAAGATCAAATGACGGAAAACCATACAATGAAAGACGCTTGCGAGATGCTACATGTCCAATGGGTGCGCACCGGTTCTCCATGCAGTTGCTCTGCATCAGTTCTGTACCGACTCGCAGAGGGTTACAGTAATTTTCTCATCGTCTTGAAATCCTGGCAGCAAAAGTAGCTTGTGCTAGTACGGTCGGACGATGTAAGCCAACGCATGTTTCTTCCATCCCGTCCAGCTGTGTTCTGTGTGGCAGCGCCAACTGTAAATTACGCCTGAAATGGTATGTCACCACGTCGTCTGCCAGCAACACAGGCTGATGCACCAGACTCCACCGTCGACCTCCGCGGTGGCGTGCACTAGTGTCATGGCCGGCCCAGTCGAACATGCGGCACCGCATGCGCAATGCCCAGACAAACGTACGGCAACGCACGAGTGCACAGAAAACGCCACCGGTGCTGCCAGGTGAAGATGCCACGAGTGCGCTCCACCTTTTATCACTGGCCGGTGGTTCTATCACTTGAACTTCAGCATTATGTCTGTTTAGAACTCCAAGCATATTCACACACATGATGCACTAGCATGCATGCACCACCTCGATATATATTGATCAGAGACATGAGTTAGAGGAAAGGTGCCATGGCCTCCCACCGCAAACTGTTTCACCAGGTGCTCTTGGTAAAAATACATCTCGTCAGTCACATATTTAAATCACTGTTACCTCGTATGTAAACGGGCAAGACCAAAAGGCATATAGCAAAGCCTCGATTATAAGAGATATTGGTGGTACAGAGCATTTACACCAAAATCAAAAAGCTCGTTTCAAACTAACGGGTTCATGAGTTGCCTCACTCAGGCTCCGGTCAAGCCACGAGTCTGACTGAGCTCGAAGTTTTTTGTCAACCTGTGGCTACAACGCCAGACTGCAGTTAATGCTTCCGTAAGAACGATTTTTGCAACCGCATGGAGCTGCGATGTTCTATGCGTAGCAGAGAACGTATGATACGCTTGCCAGAGCCTGCTGGCTGACTACTGAGGCCTTTCTAGTATAAAGTGGTCCATATGTTGCATATTTCCATATCTTCCCCTAATTGATATATTGATATTTACTCCTAAATTGCAGCTGCTCGCCCCCATCTCAAAATTATTTGCTTTGAATGGAGCCGTATGTATTCCCCTTCAAAGAAGAATCTTGCCGAAAGCGAGTGCGCGAAGTTGTCATTTTTTTCCTAGTTTTTCAGGGAAATTCTGTTAAAAAATATATTGCAATATTATTGAAAGTTTGGCTAGTTGGTCCGGATGCATTTTTCTTACAACGCAAAAACGGCAGATGAAAAAGTGGCAGCATATCCACGGGGTTAATGATGGAGAGTGGGGCAAAGCATCCGTCCGTTCATTCATTCTTGCTTCCGTCTCTCCATGCGTCTGTCTGTGTGACCGTCCATGCGTCCATCCGCCCGGCTGTGCGTGCGTCTCTTCGTGGGTCAGCACGTCCATCTGTGTGTCCGCCCCTGCGTTCGTCCATGCATCCATCCGTGAAGCCATGCGTGCGTCCGTCCATGTATCTGTCTGTGTGTCCGTTCGTCCATCTAGTCAACACTACAAGTACCACCATCTCGCATCTTTTCATCATATATTCGGCATATATAAGCACCGTCATTCAGCGGACATTCCAAGGACTAAACAAGAGGTGGCACACGCACGTTTTCTTACGGCTTGCGCTTCGTGTCTACCTCCCACCTTTAACCACGTCGAGTTCATGGTACATACTAGTTTACTGTATTCATGGCACTGTGGCTCAACGCTCAACAAACCTTTTTAAATTCAACGAGGTTATGACAGCCACCCTGTTAGCTCAGTCGGTAGGGCATCGAACGCGTTATTCGAAGGAAGTTAAGCCCAGCGAGTATAACGTATCAACCCTTACTTGCCAGGTAGTGCTCAACGTACATGCCAATGGCTGCTAACGGGGAATGAGAGACACGAGAATTCAACTTTTAGCTAAGGCGCACGCTGCGAAATTTTTTATTCTTCAACAATGCACAGGAGAAATCTCCGACTGGCATCACCTTGCATGTCGAAACGTAAGACTAGTTACGCACTACGACTGCGACGAGGGATGAACGGGTGCCCCTCTAAGGAGCATCGCCCCTAAAACAGAAATGGTACGAACGAGTGCTGGAGGACACCTACAAGAAAGGACACCTACAGCACTCGTTTGTGTCCATTCTGTCTTCCGTCTTCCTCGTTTTCGCACTGTAACCAAATATGTATTTTCAAAAAGCTTCGATAATATCTATGCAAGACCAGTTATGCGTGTACACAGTTATAGATGCCTATTTATGCTGTGCCGCGTCATCCCTTAATTCATGCAAACCAGTGTAAGTGTGTACTATTCAGGTATTGCCGGCATTTTCTGAAAGTAGCTTGTTTTTGGATAGTATTTTCGAGCAGCAATTATGCGCAATGTGCACTCCCTGTACAATTTCTGTACAGAGATAATGCCTGTAAACAACTTTGCTTTTTTGTATCCAAGAATATTATTTTGACAGTAAAAACTCCTTTCTTTAGAAAATATTCACATAAATGACATCGGGGTTCGCGCGTGATATTTTTACAAAGCACTGATCTCCAAGCTGGCTTTCCTGCAAAGTTATTTATTTATTTATTTATTTACAGGTTCTGCAGGCCTATACTTAGGCCCAAGCAGGAGGGGCAACAACAACAAAAAAAGTACAATGTCACAGCACTTAATTAGACAACTTATAGTGCACTTGCACAACAGTGTTACGGCACATAAACAGTGATCAGAACACTCATGCGCAGCAGAAGTCAACTAACTACATTACTCGGGCACTGCGAATACACACCATATGGATACATCATTCAGAACTAAACAAAAAAAGTTTCAAGCTGTTTTTCAATATCTTCGGACTGAAAAGCACTTATTGGCAAAGAGTTCCAGTCAGCAATAGTCCTAGGGAAAAAACTATTTTTAAAAGCAGTGGTACGGGCAAAAACTGGCGCCAATGAATATTTATGCTTATGTCTTGTTTTTCTAGAAGATAGAGGTTTCACACAGTTGGGCAGACTTGTTGTAACTTTACCGGAAAGAATTTTGTGTAGGAACGTTAACCGATTAATTTTCCTGCGAGTTTCCAGTGTTTGGATGTCGTTCAGTTGCATAAGTTGTGTTGGCGAATCATATCTTTTATATTTGCTAAATATAAATCTGACAGCCTTCCGTTGAACTTTTTCAATCAAGGCAATATCTTTTTTACATTGAGGGTCCCAAACAACCGAGGCATATTCAAGTTTTGATCGGATGCAGGTGTTATATGCCAATAATCTGGTCTCCTTCGTTGAGGATTTAAGTTTCCTCTTAAGAAACCACAGTTTCCTAAGTGCAGCCGTGCATATGCTTGTAATGTGGTCTGACCACGTAAGTGACTTTGTCAAAGTGACTCCTAGATATTTGTATTTTTCTACGTCTTTGAGTGGGTTATTGCGGAGAAAATAAGTATAAAGGCTGGGAGTTCGTTTTCTTGTTATTCTCAAGAGAACTGTTTTGTCACTATTAAGTTCCATGCCCCAGTTTTGACACCACTCATCTATACTTGTAAGAGACTGTTGAAGTAATATGTGGTCATTTACACAACATATTTCTTTAAAAATAACACAATCATCCGCGAATAATCTGACGGATATGTCCTTATGTACAACATCAACTAAATCATTGACAAAAATTAAGAATAACAAGGGGCCTAACACACTACCTTGTGGCACACCAGAAGAAACATTTAGCGAAGAAGAAGAACAACCCCTGACCTCAACAAATTGAGTTCTGTTATTTAAGTACATATGAATCCATTTAACGATACCCGAAGGTAGCCCAATATTTTCGAGTTTAAACAAAAGTTTTCCATGAGGCACCTTATCAAACGCTTTGCTAAAATCTAAAAAGAACACATCAGTCTGCCCAGATATATCTAGAACCCGTGCGAATTCATGTACTGTAGACACAAGCTGTGTTACCGTAGACATATTTTTTCGGAAACCATGTTGATTAGGCGACAAAATATTATTTTCTGATAAAAATGTGTTAATGTAATTTGCAACAACATGCTCTAACATTTTACAGCAGCTACTAGTGATAGAAACAGGACGGTAGTTTGTCAAGGAATAGCGGTTACCCTTTTTAAAGATCGGCACAACACGAGCTTTACGCCAATCGGCTGGTATCTGACCATATTTGAGTGATACATTGAAAAGGGCAGTAAGGAAGTCAGTGATTTGTTCAGCATAGCGTCGTAGGAATGAATTACCAATGCCGTCAGGGCCTGACGATTTCTTAGGATTAACCTTAAGTAACATTTGTAAAACACCTTCACGAGTTATCAGAACATCATCCGTGATTATGGGCATCGGGTCTCGCAGTTCATAATACTGTGGTTCGGAAAAGACGCTCTGAAAGTATTTATTAAAATGATCAGCAATTAGTGCCGGATCTGTTATCGTGACCTCATCAACTTGTATTTCAGAAACGCCTTCTTTAGTTTGCTTAAGATAGCGCCAAAATTTATCAGGATCTGTCCTGATGAATTCAGGTAGTGTGTCGTTAAAAAATTGATGCCTAGCCTTACTAACACTCTCTAATAATTTTTCTTTAAGATCGGAAAAATGTTGCGTACTAGTCTTGTGTTTTTTTTGTAACCTTTTTATCTTTCTCTTGATCTGTATAATCTCACGGTTTATCCATGGGTTATGTGAACGCCTGCGTATTCTCCTAAGCGGTACAAAGTTCTTTGTACAGAAGTCCACAATACCACGGAAGCGTTGCCAGGCTCTATCAACATCACTAACAGATGTGGGGAGATGTGTTTCTAAATAATCAATTACTGCAACATCATCCGCTCGATTGAAATCTCTTACAACACTTTCCACTGGCGTTTTCACTGATTTACAACGTCCATGCCTGTCCCAAACAAATGATATTAATCTATGGTCAGAAATACCGGTTTCAACTGTGATAGTCGCTTCGGTAAAGAGTTCCGTTGTAAATAGCAGATCAAGTATCGAACTCCCCCTTGTGGGGTGTCCTACCATTTGCTCAAGGCCTAGAGAAAACATTATGTCTAAGAGTGTGTCAGCTGAAGAAGAAGTACCATAATTTATATCATCCCAATTAATGGCTGGCAGATTGAAGTCACTCGTTAAAATAAGATTTTTGCTTCGTAGACGTAGTAGTTCATCGTACAAACCGCTCATAAAAGAATCATCAGCATTAGGACATCGATAAACCGCACAGAGAAAAAATGACATATCAGCAAATGAAAGTTTTAAAAGCAGACTCTCTCTCACTGGAAAACGCTCAGCAATAAATACATCAATGCCATACTTGATAATGACAGCCACTCCACCGCCCCGAGAACCACGATCACATCGAAAAAGTTGGTAGTTCGGCGGAACTATCTCGCTATCGCCAATGGCTTCATGTAACCAAGACTCTGTTATCACACAGACATGTGGATCGTGCGTGAGCAAAATATTTTCCAGCTTTTCAATTTTATTTGTTATACTCCGTGCATTGAAGCAAAGCAAACGAAGTTGGTGCTCCCCTAAGTGCTAGCTGGGATTCCCTACGGCACTCTCATGTGACACTTTCCTACGCGCATTAAGCGAGTCGTCCCAACAGAAAAAGGTGTGATCAATACGAAGCTTATCGTGAACAAGAGCAACCTTGCTACCGCTTTCTCTGTCTGCTTTTGCAGTTGCCCATAGCAGTTTTCTTTTACGGAGTGTGTCAGGACAGTAGTCATTTTGAAGATAAATTTTGGTTCCCTTCAGCTTATGTGCTTGACGCAACACAGCTTGCTTTTCCGTATAATCTTGGAAAAAAAGTATAACAGGACGTCTGCTTGATACCGGCTTGCCTAATCTATAAATCCGCGCAATTGTCGTGCATTTCACCCCTAATCGATCATGAAATATGCCCTTCACTACCTTTTCACGTAGCTCTGCTTCAGATTCACTCCCAGCAGCGCTGATACCAAATACAAGAAGATTATTCCGGCGACTGCGATTCTCAAGGTCAACCAGCTTGGACTGATGAATATCAATTAACTGCTGAATGGAATCTACAGACTCCTGTATCGATTCGCTCACGCCCTTCTGAGTTTGTAGTTGCTTAACATTTGCTTCTAAATTATTCAGACGCACTCCAAAGGTGCTTATTAATGATTCTGTTGAGTCTAAACGTGCTCTAAGGCTTACAAGTTCTGCTCGGATATCAGATTGTCCCTTCAAGAGCTCATGAAACATTTCATCAACAGTTGGCCCAGGGTTTTGCTCGACATCTCCACACAACAATAACTTGCAAACAAAATAACATTCATATGCAATAATAAGACATGTCCGTGGGCACGGCACAATGAGAAGTACAATTTCGTCTCCAGACCTATGATTTGAAAGAGAAAAACTAACCTGTACAGCGAAAAAGAAGCGTTTCGTTAGCGGCATCTTTCCAGCCGCTTCGCCGTGCCCACTGAAGGTCCAACTGTGTGGCCTGTCTTCAAAAGGGCGATCCAACGATGACGTCACGGGCATGCAATGTTCCAGAGGGGGCGTATCCAGTATGTCCAAATTCGATGAAGGCAATGGACAGTAGTTAGCAGAGACAGATGTAGTCGCCGCAACTTCATTCCCGGTAGTGCAAGGTTCCGATGGCCCGGCGAGCATGAAAAACACGGCCTGTACAGCGAAAAAGAAGCGTTTCGTTAGCGGCATCTTTCCAGCCGCTTCGCCGTGCCCACTCTGTTTTCCAACCAAAAGGTATCGTTCGCAGACTGCTTTTCTCTTTCATTGTGTTGCCTTACCTCACTCTCTTCTTTACGAACGACAGGTGCCTAGCCCACTATGCGATCTGAGGGTTCATTCGAGGTGGGATAACCACTTAGTAATTGTTGGGAGAAAATGTCATTTTGTTGCGTGTGCGAGAAAAGCAGTCTGGGCACGAGAGTTTTTTTCCCCTTTTGGCTGGAAAACAATCTTGCAAGAAAGCCGCCTAGCAGACTTCTGCAAATGGTCAATTTATGATGAGTGTGCGGACAATGTCCCACCTAGTAAGCAAGCGAGATGCATCCATTAGGGGGGTGACTCCATAACTTCTCACCCCTATACTATGATAGACTATGCTATGATTTATGCTCTCAACTCTAAGATCATCCTCATCCTTGCTTCCCTTTCCCATTTTTACTCTATGCGAAGCTATGCTGAGAGCTTCTTGGCACATATACACGTTGCAGAACTTTCCGCTGAAGAGCTCCACTCAGCTGTAACGAAATTCGCGAGGCCTCTGTGGAACACGCAGCAGACTATCACAGCGAAGGGTGGCCTTTTTAAAAGTTATTATAGAGCCTTTCGGGGCTACTAATACAAGTACACATGCAAGGTACCAACTAGGCCATTTTTCGTTGTTTGATAGAGAACCGTATGCGAGCTAGAACCCAGCCCTCACTAGTTACTCGCTGGTTCTTCCTTTTTGATAGTGCTAGAAAACCGAACTAGTAAAACTTGTTTTAATTATGATTACCTGTCAGGTAAATAATAAATAATAATAAATAGATCATTTTATTTTTCCAGAAAGAATCAGGTTCTGGAGAGGTTCACTGGCTAAAAGCTGTTTATGGACAGCTTGACGAGGCCAGTGAACCCTATACAAGGCAGGTGGGACAATGACAAAGATGTGTATAACAATAAAGACCATAAGCTAACATTACAATCATGAATACGGTGTAATAAAAACATATATATACATTCCTACGAAACATCCTGATACCAGCATAGCACAGAAGATTACATGGACGCGAGCAAAAAGAAAAAAAATGCTCACAAAAATAGAGTAAGTATTCACTTTGGAGTAAGTATTCACTACTATGTTATTCATACAAATTGCAGTATTGCAATAGAAAAATTGGAAACATAACACATTTTGAATAAATTCTTAGAGGTGTATGTTCCAGAAAAATTGTACTAATATTACTGAGCTTCACACACCTCACACAAGAACCTTTACTCAACATGTACACCAAGTTTGGTATAGAATGTACTTTTGAAATAAATATTTCTAGAAACGACCCCCAAGTGACATTCCGGGAAGTTCTGAAGGCAACCATGGGACCAAACATTTTTTCTATCGGAAATATTGTACCGTTTTACTGTTTCAATGCAGTTAATTAGCTCAAAACTTTTCAAAAACATTTGAGATGATCACCAAAATGGCTAGGCGTTTGGCATGGAATAACCATAATAGCATGTCATGAACACAACAGAAGGTCATTTGTTTATTAATCTCTTATTTACCAAAAAATGTATTGAAGTGCCTCCTCTCAGGTGCTGTATAACCCTGCTTTTTTCAGTTTTAAGCCGGCTGCACGTGCTATAGTTGTTTACATGTGCAGCAGCGGCATTCATATTTTGAAAAACTCGCTGTCGGGACAGTGGGTGCATGTCTGAATTAAATACTAGTAAATTTTGCGCCAACATGACGACCACAAAAACAAAGAAAACAATAAACCGGATAGGCACTCATTTGCAATTGTTTATTTCTTGAGGAAACGGGCTGATATAAACCCACTTTTCGTCAACGCATGTGCAACATACTTGGCCGTCGCTTACCTAATCACGCTCTAGGACACATGATCACCAGATACCGTGTTTCCGACAAATACAGTTTCGCTAACGCAATTGATACCCCGTTTCTTTTGCGAAAGGCCTCCAAAATTTTTCCTGGTGTGAATCCACATGAAGTAACATGCGCACGTGAATGGGCACCGTAGTTATTGTTTACCACAAGAGCGTGTTCCTTCGCTTGATCATTCATGGAGTGCCTCGTCGTCTGGCTAACATGTCTCATTCCGCATGATAGCGGTATTTTGTAAACCACTTAAGTGGCACACCTCGTGAACGGCCACGCTTGCTTATTTTTACAGCCTTTTAGCTGCTGAGCATGATTTCCAGTGATGCACCGGCCCAATGTTGCTAGTTTGTTAGGGGTGACGAACTCCAGCAGAACTTCATCCCGAATCACCACCTTTTTAAAGTTGTGTTTAACCTTATGAATATAAGGTACAAACAGCTGCTAGTGAGCACCCGTCCTGTCCATGTGTTTTCATCGTTTGTGTGGCCATAATTTGGTTGTGAAATGGACTATTCAATCTATTTATAGCACATGTTTATTGTCCGTAGCATAATAGTATATGCTATTTTCGTATTCATATTTGCTTGTGCAAGAGTACAACAGCTGGGCTAATTGTGTCAATTGGAAAAAATTTCTCATTTTTGCCAAAAAACGTTTTAAATTGCCCAACCGGCGTGAATATTTTCTGAGTATTGTTAATTTTCTCAAAAACTATAAAATCCAGTAATCACCGTAAGTTTGTGCATCATCATTCAATCGACTGATGTGTGCAGTTTCACATCCTAAAACCATCATTTGATTAGGAGACGCCTTAGTGGAGGGCTCCGGAAATTTTCACCACCTGGGGTTCTTGTACACCCGAATCTGAGCAAATGGGCCTACAGCATTTTCGCCTCCATCAAAAATGCAGCCGGGTGCCTTTGCCATTAGACCACCATTGGAGCGGGGGGGGGGGGGGCATCATCACCCAATCAAACACAGTTGCGCCAGCCGTAATTCTAAGTTTTCATTGACTATACGCTAACCTCACGGAAAAAGAAAAATGTAGAGTGGTTTAAAATGAAGTTCCGCACCCCTTTCTAAGACGTGCATAACGCTTTTTAGGTCGCTTTTGCCACCGTACAGTCCTGCACTGTGGAGAAGTGCTTTATGATTTGGAGGTGGCTATTAATATTTGCTGTCACTGGACACAAAATATTTTTCCCTTAATTAATCACGCATGCAGATATCATACAATAACGACAACAAGTATAAGTGCTCGCCGTCTTTCAGAGTGACTTATGAGGTTTTTGTGGCCTTGTGATACAATACAGAACATCGTACGGCACTTTTTTTTCTTTTCGCTACCACCTTGAACTCCTTCTTTACTAATCTTTCGAATTTCTGGGTCGCCTGTCAAGCAGTTTGACTAGCTCGGAAAATGCTATTGTGAGTTTTAGCATTTTTTGCACTGCGGGGAAGTTCAAGAGACTCCTCTTATTGAAATAGATGCGCTCTCGTGTATATTGAATGAATTAGCGGATCTTAAATAATTTCTACATGTATTTTTTATTTTGTGTGATTCGGTCTATTTGTTGTATTACTATAAATTTGGAGCCCCACCGCGGTGGTTTCAGTGGCTAAGGTACTCGACTGCCGACCTGCAGGTCGCGGGATAGAATCCCGGCTGCAGCGGCTGCATTTTCGATGGCAGTGTAAAAGTTGTTGGCCCGTGTGCTCATATTTGGGTGCACGGTAAATAACCTGAGGTGGTCGAAATTTCCGGAGCTCTGCGTCTTATAATCATATGGTTGTTTTGGGAAGTTAAGCCTACATATCAATCAAGACTGTAAATTTAGAATTTCAATTTAAAAAGTACTGCATTTGTTTTTTTTGAAACCTGCTCCAAATTTGAATTTTCTTCTTTGAAAAGCAAGATATTGTTACGAGAAGGAGACCGACTCAGACGGGTAGTCACAGATGTATTTACAGCTGGTTAAGCAAGCAGCGCCAGCCACAGAAATTAGCTTGCGCCAGTCTATCTGCTTTGTCTTCTTCAACTCCATCCACTGGCACGTAGCATGACCCCCAGCGGTGGAGGCACCGTCCCAGTGCTTTAAAGTTCGTTATCTGACGCATTATTGTAGGGCTTGATCCGCAAGACGTGCACAATATTACTGGACCACACAGCAGATGATGATTGATAGAAGAGGCTGATCTCGTAGGTGACAGGTGTTACTTGACGCAATCTACGGTAGGGTCCCGTGTAGTGAGACAGAACTTTTTCTGATAGGCCCTGCTGACGATGAGATAACCAGAGTAAAACGGGGGTACCGGGAGCGAAATGAACATCTCTATGTTCCGCATCGTACCGATGGCATTGGTTGGTTTGCGACGCAATCAGCCGAGCGCGAGGGAGCTGACGGGCATGATCGGCTCGCGATATCGAGTCGTGGGCATACTCGCTGCCGGACGAGGTGCGAGTTGAGATGACTGTGTCCAGTGGTAAAGTCGGCTCTCTTCCGCACAATAAGTAGAACGGCGCAAAGCCTGCTGTGTCGTGACAGGATGAATCATACGCAAAAGTTGCGTAGGGTAAGGCATGGTCACAGTCTTGGTTGTCGGGCGACACTTACATAGCGAGCATATTTGTTGGAGTGTGGTTAAATCGTTCCGTGAGACCGTTTGTTTGAGGGTGGTAAGCGGTTTTCAGTGTGTGTTGCGTGGAATAAGAACGCAGAATGTCGGCGATGACTTGGGATTGAAATGTACAGCCACGGTCTGTGAGAAGCTGTCTCGGAGCACCGTGAATCATTATAACGTCTCATAACAAGAAGTCAGCGACGTCAGTTGCACAGCTGGTCGGTAGAGCTCGCGTAATAGCGTAGCATGTAGCGTAGTCTGTAATCACAACTATCCATTTGTTTCCCAATGTTGATGTGGGAAAAAGACCAAGCAGGTCTAACCCAACAAGTAAAATAGTTCTGCGGGTATGTAAATTGGTTCAAGATGGCCAGTGGGTAGACGCTACGGTGTTTTACGATGTTGGCATAGGTCACACGTGGTGACGTATCGGCGTACCAAACGAGCAAGGCCTGACCAGAAAAAAACGGCGCCGGACGCGCTCGTACGTGCGGGATACGCCAAAGTGTCCAGCCGTGGGAGCGTCGTGAAGTTCAGTGAGAACACAGCGGCGCAAATGCTTAGGCACAACAATGAGAAGGTTGGGCCCGTCTGGTCGGAAATTGCCATGGTATAGCACACCCTTTTGAATGACAAAGTAGCGGACGGAGGCATTATTTGGCGAGGATTCCATATGGCTGATTATGTCAAGCAGCACTGGATCGCGCTTCTGTTCTTCCCCAATATTAAGGAAGTCAGACACTGAGAAGATAGAGTTCTCCGTGGGCTCGTCAGTGTCCTCAGTATTGTCGGCAGGGTACCGGAAGAGGCAATCGGCATCATAGTGTAGGCGGCCACATTTGTAGACAACCGAGTAGGTAAACTCTTGCAGGCGCAAAGCCCAGCGACCAAGGCGGCCTGATGGATCTTCCAGAGAGTTGAGCCAGCAAAGCGCCTGGTGATCGGTGATTAGCGTAAATGGGCGTCCGTAAATGGGCGTCCGGCTTAAGGGCATGACCTTGAACTGATATAGGCCATCAGGGTGATGAAGGCCGTCTTTTCACGGACCATTTAATCTACCTCTATCTTTTTTGTTTTTTGTTTGTTGTCTGGTCTGGTTGTACACCGTTGCCGTCTACTAATTGGCCCAGTACTGTGATATGATGGCGTTCAAAGTGACATCCGGACGAGTTGAGCTGCAGGCTTATCAAAGTAAAATTCCTAAGACGGCTGAGAGGCGCTCTATATGAGTTTCAACTGTTAGTAAAAAGACGATGACGTCGTAAGTAGCACAAACAGGTGAACCATTTGAATCGTCTGAGCAGGGAGTCCATCATTCGTTCGAAGGTGGCTGGAGCGCTACAAAGGCTTAAGGGCATGACCTTGAACTGATATAGGCCATCAGGGTGATGAAGGCCGTCTTTTCACGGACCATTTAATCTACCTCTATCTTCCCGTAGCCCGAACGAAGGTCTATGGAGGAAAAATAGTGGGACCCATAGAGGCAATCAAGCGCATCATCTATTTGTGGCAGAGGGTACACGTCTTTTTTGGTAATTTGGTTGAGGTGTCAATAATCAACGCAAAAATGTCATGCACCATATGTAGCCGTAGCAATATCATGCTCCAAATTATTGCTCCAGATCTTATCTTGGCTGTTCCAGCTCTGCTAGCTGTAAGTGGTTACTCTTTCACCCTGCCTTTGTGTGTTCATTATAGGTTCTTTGATGTTGCAATGTTTCAGGGCGACATGTTTCGTGATGCGTTTATTATTTTACATATTTACATCAAGTATTATGCATGGTTATTATGTAGAGACACTGTTAAGCCATTGTGATTTTTTCTATTGTTCTCACTCCTGTATTATTGTTTCTCCAGTATTGTGAATGTCTGAACACAGAAGGGTTATTGTGAAATGAAAATGTCAATATGAGACTGTTTTGTCAATATATTCATTAAAATACCACTAGCCTTGCATATCATGCTTAAGGCATGCCACAACACATGCAAATTGAGGCATATCAATGTGGCAGTAGCAGTGTGCTTTCATACATTTATTCAGTATATTGGAGAAATAAGGCATGCTGCATTGCACTACTCTTCCTGCTGTTTGTATGCTTCTCTGCACTGTATTTTTGCGTTGAATTGAAGCATGTTAAAATTAGTTCTTCATTTTTAGGTGCAAATAAAGGCTATTCTGTTGTACTTTGATACGCCTGCCTTGGTCGTTAGTGCTCCATGTCATACTATTGACGTCTGATTTCTGGTCTTCTTTTGTAGCAATGGGCATACTGCTCTGCACACTTGAAGAAGGTTTTTTATTAAGCTAAAGTTTGTCTCTGAAGCCTGTATGTGCTCTGTGTCTAATGAAATAAAGCTTGATTTTATATTGCGCTATGGGATGAATTTGAACGTTGTGTTATAGATCATTTCGAGTGATGTCTTTGCATTAGGCTAGAATTACATGTTATATGTGAGAGCCTCGTATTCCATGCTTCATATATGCATCATGAAAGCAGTGCTAGGGCCAGGATATTCACACTTTGGCAGGAGCCACTACAATAGGACACCTACACCTGAAAGGTCTAGCTAAAGGGTAAGTTTTCTGGTGCTTCCACGGGGGCCTACTGGAAGGGGGTAACACTTGAAATATGGCGCTTTTTGCATGATTGTTGGGGCGTATAGTTCTGCGTAAACACCCCCACACCCTTTTAGCTGTTTTGGTGAATGGCACCTCTACACTACTTTTATTTTCTAAAGGTGTTAGTGTGTAATAGCAATATTACAACTTCACGCCTTAAGATTACTTGGGTGTACATTCGCTTTTACACCCTCACTCCCTTAAGGCCACTTGGATGTCCATTTGCTTTTACACACCGAAAACATTTTTGTTCCCTAGGATGAAAATTAGGAAATGCGCCCATTGTACAGGTGTAGTCCTGCTTGTTACACACATTTCGTGGAGTGTAGGGGTGTCAGTTATAGACAGCATATTAAACCTATATGGGTGTAATTTGATTTATAGTCTAGTGTCGACGCGCGTGCACGCTGGGCACAGCAACGCTACGTTTGCAAGACGCGAGCACTCTATAGTCTGACGCCAGACACGACCAGCGCTAGCTATGCCTGTCGGCGTGGTTCGACGGCAACTGGTGCGAAATGTGACATGCTGCATTTCGCACCGATGCGTTACCCAGACAACACGGCACCTCTCTCTTTTAGCGACGGGTGGGGCGTCTGAAGTGCCAAAATGTGCTTGCGTCAAAGCAACGCAGCGCGGCACGCGTCTGCGAGTATATGGCAGAGCGAGAGAAACAGCTTTATTTTGCGAGTATATGGCAGGACCAGCACCTGGCATCGCAACGCCGGCGTGACGCGTCGAAATGAATGTCGGCGAGAACGCGCACCACGTCACGTCGAGAAGTATTGGCGCCTTGACTGTGGCATGTAGTCATTTTTTCATTTGACAATCATTTCATTATTATCATGTTTCCACCAGCAACATACCTACGTTATCTATTGACGTCAGGTAATGCCAAATTAGGCATGTATGAAGCTAGCGAAACGGCCGCAAGCACATCATTAGCGTGGCAAGTAGTGATCTTGTTACATGACACGCATCTCCTGATTATCATATGTGCACCAGTCACATATTTTCCTCATTCATTCACGTACCGTAATACCAAATTTGGTATATGTGACGCTAGCGAAACAGCCGTGAGCGCAACATGAGCTTGGCTTGCAGTCCTGTTGTCACATAACACGCATGTCATGAATTTCACGTTAGTGTCTGTCGCTTATGTTCGCTATGCAATCATGTCATACCATACCAGTTTTGCAACATGCCACGTGAACAAAACCACTTCAAGAGCAGCGCGACCATGAAATGTAAATTATGACACTCATGACATACAATTCATCATTTTCATGTCATGACTAGTCAAATGTTTTTCATACAGTCTTGTTATGTCTTAGCAAGTTTGGTAATAATACTATTATCGAAACGGCTAGGAAAGTTAAAAGTCGTACGTGGATAGATAGGTAGATAGATAGATAGATAGATGGATGGATGGATAGATTGATAGATAGATAGATAGATAGATAGATCGATAGATAGATAGATAGATAGATAGATAGATAGATAGATAGATAGACAGATAGATAGATAGATAGATAGATAGATAGATAGATAGATAGATAGATAGATAGATAGATAGATAGATAGATAGATAGATAGATAGATAGATAGATAGATAGATAGATAGATTGATAGATAGATAGATAGATAGATAGATAGATAGATAGATAGATAGATAGATAGATAGATAGATAGATTGATAGATAGATAGATAGATAGATAGATAGATAGATAGATAGATAGATAGATAGATAGATAGATAGATAGATAGATAGATAGATAGATAGATAGATAGATAGATAGATAGATAGATAGATAGATAGATAGATAGATAGATAGATAGATAGATAGATAGATAGATAGATAGATACGCTCAAAGTCAACGAAGTCCGCAGAGAAATGCTTCACATTTGTAACTCCCCGCTGCTAACCTTGACAATTTTAAGAACATAAAGTATAGAGGCAGAAGAACGTCCAGAGATGCGATGGAAGAGAGCTTGCATAAGTTTTTAGGGGCTAAGCTCCTTAGGCTGGTGTCATTCCTTCCTCAGTTGTAGTTGTAGCAGTATTAGCACATAGCCAACTTTTTAGTTTATGAGTTGCTCCAAAAAGGGTATTTTGTGTATATTTTTGTAGAAATATCCCTAGATGGCATTGTTGGTTTTTCTATAGTTGATGATTTTGTATGAGTTACGATTAGACAGACAGAAAGAAGGCACACAAGCAGGGACGGACGAACGCTTCACCCCAGTCACCGTTAGTCACTCCGTGTATATGCTGTGAATTTTTCGTCCGAAACCAATTTTTATATACAAGAGGCGAAAGTTTGGAACACGGTAGGCGAGGTAGCGTTGCGACAATATTATTAGCTTCCTCTAATAAACACAGCAGGCGATAGCTTGGAAGATCAGACGAGCTTCTTCTGCGCACGCTCTAAATAGGTGTCTAGCTCGTTGCACTATACTGAGGCATTCCAACGACTCAAAGTAAGAATAAAAAAGCAAAAACCCTAGCTTAAACACCTAAAACACGAGGCATAAAATGAACCTTTTTTCTTGTGAGTTAAGCGCATCGCTAAATTTTTTCAAGAAGTCCGCCCCGTGCTCCAGCCGCATAGTGTATTATAGGCTTGCCCTTTGAAGCTTGAATATCCCTGTTTTTCCTGTATAATGCTGCTTATTTTTCCAGTGATACTACTGTTGCAAAAAAAATTACTCATTACTCATATTCCTAAACAGGGCAAGTACCTGTCCTCAGTTTTAAGCTATGGACCCCTGTCCTTAACGATATGTCTTTGTAAGTGTGATATCGGTTATGAAACGAGCCATTACGTAAGACCATCGTCATGGCAAAGCGCTTTAAAAGCAGGGCGTTACTTTAATAAAGAGGCATTCGTTCCTGTCTGGCCCCGGCGTCCGTGTTTTTCCTCGGCCACGATAGAACAACTGGCGACGATGGACGGGATGATAGTACGATCCTGAAGCAAGCACCGGCACAGTGGTTGAACCGGAACGTACGCCTGGCCAAGCACAGAAGGCAAGCGTTTCAAAATGGCGATTCCACTAGCTTCGCAACGTTTCGGAAGCATGCCAGAGTTTAACCCGAGCAGCGCCGACATCAAGTCGTATTTCGATTGATTGATATGTTGGGTTTGACGTCCCAAAACCACTATATGATTATGAGAGACGCCGTAGTGGAGGGCTCCGGAAATTTAGACCACCTGGGGTTCTTTAACGTGCACCCAAATCTGAGCACACGGGCCTACAACATTTCCGCCTCCATCGGAAATGCAGCCGCCAAGTCGTATTTCGATAGCTTTGAGAACTTTGTGGCACCTAATGAGGTTCTGGAGACAAAGAAGCTAAGACTGTTCTTGAACGTAGTAGGAAGCACAGTGTACGTGGAGCTCCAGAAAATTTTAGTCCCTAACAGACCTACTGACGAAACCTTTGCAGAAATACTGGAGGTTCTAGAACAGCACTACAGTCCTGAGTATTCAGTAATCGCCGAGCGTTGCGAGTTCAACAAACGAATGCAGAAGGAAGAAGAATGCGTCAAAGTCTTCATGACAGAAATGAAACATCTGGCGCGTAATTGCGAGTTCAAGGCGTTTCTAAACAATGCGTTAAGGGATCGACTCGTGGCAGGACTGCGCGACCAAGAGACTCAAAGGATATTGTTCGAAACTGAAAACTTAACCTTTGAAAAAGCGTGCAAATTTGCACTTGAAGAAGAACTTGCTGCCAAGCAAACCATTAGGCTACATTCTAAAGCAGAATGCTCGACCGATATTAAGGCGGTCATTAGGAAAACACAAGCAAAAACCTTGCCGTTGGCACACAAGAACGAAAGGGGTCAAACGAAGACCACTTCTTATCGCTGTGGGAAAGGGCACTATGCAGACAAGTGCTGGTATCGTAACACGAAGTGCCGCGCTTGTGCTAAAACGGGGCATCTACAAACGATGTGTCGAGAAAAGAAAAACCGTCCGGTGAACTACGCTGAAGTGACAGGCGAGGAATAGGACGATTCCCAGACGTATCACGTCATGATCTTTGCTTGAGATGGGAAACGAGGCTACAAAGTGTCTTTGCTGATTGAAGGGATGCCTATTTCTATGCTTTTGGATACGGGCGCAGCTGTCACATTGATGCCTGAAAGTACGTTCAAGCAATGGTTTTCGCAAACTGAATGAAGACCAACAAAGGCAGTGTTGAAAACTTATACTGGACAGCTTGTAAAGCTGAGAGGATAGGCGACCGTAACCATAGAGCATAACGGCTGCAGAACAGAGCTTCCGCTACATATAGTAGAGGACCAGGGCAAGGCTATGCCTACGCTTCCAGGGCGAGATTGGCTTGAAAAGTTGCAACTTGACTGGAATACCGTCAGTGCTGTCACACAAAGCGCCGATGTCAGTTCTCAGCAGGAAAAATTTCCACAAGTCTTCCGTACGACACCGGGAATAGTTCAAACGTCAAAGCCTAAAGAGCCGTAGACCCAAATGCTGCACCTGTGTTCTGCAAAGACGGGTCTACGCCTATCGCTACTAAAGAGGCAGTCAGCTAAGAACTTCGGAAACTAGAAAGTCAAGGCATCTTAAGGAAAGTAACTACGAGCAAGTGGGCGATTCCCATCGTACCAGTTCCGAAGCGTGGAAACGGAATCGGAATTCGCGGAGACTACAAAGTAACAATCAATCGAGTACTCAACAGTGATTGCTATCCACCACCACTTCTTGAGGATGTATATTCGATGCTAGCTAGGGGCAAATTATTTTGCGTGCTGTACTTATCCTCGGCGTACCAGCAAGTGCCTCTCAGTGAAGAGTCCAAGCCACTGCTCACGATAAACACGCATCAAGGCTTATACGAATTCCAAAGACTTCCATTTGAAATTGCGAGCGCACCGGCATTATTTCATGCCATGATGGACAAAGTCCTATAAGAATTTCTAACGTAGGATGACAAATAGATGACGTCATCATCACTGGTCACAGTGCAGAAGATTGCTAGACAACTGCTACAAAAGTCCTGAAAGCACTCAGCGACCACAACATATCGCTGAAGGAACAAAAATGCAACTTTTTTCGTGATTCTGTGGTTTACCTCGGGCACAAGTTCTCGGAGGAGGGCATCTACCCCACCGCTGAAAAAATAAAAGCAGTGCGAGATGCTTCAGAGCCCAGTAAAATCACGAAAGTGAGGGCCTACTTCGGTCTTCTTAACTTCTATGGCAAATTCTTGCGGAATTTGGACACTGTGGTAGCCCCACTTTATGAGGTTCTTCAAAAAGACAGCAAGTGGGAATGGACGCAACAGTGCAAGAAGTAATTCAAAGAAACTAAGGAAATTATTTTGAGTAGCGGAGTATTAGCCTTCTACGACGTCATAAAAACAATCTGACTTAGTTGCGATTCTTCCGCTTACGGCTTGGGAGCTGTGATTTTCCACGAAATGCCTGACGGAACCAAACGACATATCGCATTCACTTCGCGCACATTAACGAGCAGTGAATGCAACTATGCTCAAAGGGACAAAGAAGCCTTTGCATTTTTATTTGGGTTGCGACGATTCCATCGCTACTTGTATGGCCGCACGTTCAGCCTATACACCGACCATCAGCCGCTTTTTGGGCTTCTGGGGCGCGATAAGCCACTGCCATCATTAGCAGCTTCACGAACGCAGAGATGGGCACTGACGTTCACAGCGTATCAGTACAATCTCAAGTTCTGGAACGGCAAGAAAATGGAAGTCGCTGACGCGCTATCACGGCTGCCACTGTCTACAAGTTTTGGGAACGACCAACCGGAGTGCTCAGCTGTTTTCGACACAACCCCGCTAACAGCGAAAGACGTTGCTCGAGAAACAAAACGAGAGACTGTTCCAACTCGTGTTTTAAGCTACGCTCTTTCAGGATGGCCCCAGCATTACTTTGACGAACTGCGACCATTTTCGTACACAGAGATCACCTGTCTGCAGAGCAGGGGTGCTTGACTCAGAGCAATCGAGGGATCGTGCCAGAAACTTTGCAAGCTCACGTTCCCTCAATACTGCACGAGAGACACCCAGGAATGAGTCGCATGAAGATGCTTGCACGGTCGTAAGTCTGGTGACCTTCACTCGACAAAGACGTAGAAGAAACCGTCCGGAATTGTCAAGTCTGCCAAAGCACTCGTCCAGCAAAGTCGACAGCTCCTCTACAACCCTGGTGGTATCCAACAAAAGTGTGGGAGAGGATTCACGCCGACAACTCTGTCAAAGGCGGTGTAAATCTACTCGTTCTTGTAGACGTGTACTCTAACCGGGTTGAAGTGTTTGTCAAGCCATTGGCTACGACCACGAGAACCTTGGAAAAACTGGACACGTTATTCCCCGCATACGGCTACCCTGAAGAAATGGTAAGCGACAACGGTCCGCAGTTTACTTCGGATGAGTAGGGAGAGTTTTTGAGGCATAGGGGTATAAAGCATACTAGGACCCTTTTTTATCTCGCCGCTTCTAATGGAGCAGCAGAAAGACTGGTAGGAACGACCAAGGAAGCTCTCTTGAAGCAGGTTCTGAGTGAACAACATGCTGGAGTGAATATTACAGTACAATAATGCCTCAACAAATTTCTTTTTTCCTATATAAACACCCCACACTCAGTGACTTCCCGGACGCCTGCTGAAGTTTTCTTTAAGCGCCTGCCCAGAATTAAATTGTCTCTTTTTAAATGAACCTTCGCAAGAGACATAGCGGAACACCTGAAACAAGACACGGAGTGACGTAATTACCACAGAGGACCCGCTGAATTTTTCTCCGTGGGAGACAGAGTGTACGAAAAGACCACACGTGGTGAGCCGGTATCATGGGAAAAAGGTACTGTTGAGCAAGTTGTCAGCTCAGTCAAGTACATGATTAGGGCTCAAGGGCGACTACAGTTCACTCACGTGGATCACTTGCGACAGAAGAAAACTAGCGTGTGGACCGAAGTCCCTAGTGATGCGGCATCCGCAACTGGTTCGCAGAATGATGGAGGAATCCGCCCATGAGGATCGAAAGTGCCAAGAAGCCTTTTGCAGGATTCGTCTTCTCTAGAGGTCTTTTCGAAAGGCAACGTGTCAAGCGAACGTTGGCCAAGAAGAGAAGATCCACCTCAGGCAACCTCATCAGAGTTAAGAGATTCTAGCGACAACCAGACTCCCCAGGTCCTACCACCATAACCACCTCTGGACGCGTCATCAGGTACAGAAAGAGGGAATGCAGGGCTTAACAAGACCGGATCTAGCTCCCCAGCAGTTGAGCAGCCTATTCCTACTAGCAACGAGTCATCGTCAGCATTACCGCGACGAGGCACCCGCGTGCGAAAGCCTCCTGAGTATTACGCTGCAAAAGACTTCACGAAAAAAGCAAGTTGAAATAAATTACGGTCGTTTTACTAAGAAGGGAAGAGTGTGATATCGGTTATCACACGAGCCATGACGTAAGACCGTCGTCACGGTAAAGCGCTTTAAAAGCACAGCATTCCTTCAATAAAGAGGCATTCGTTTCTGTCTGGTCCCGGCGTCCGTGTCTTTCCTCGGCCACAATAGAACAGTAAGGTCTTAGAAAACTGATAAACAGGTAACTGATGCACTTCCCTTAAACAATTAAACTGTCTACTTGACCCTTACTAATGGAGGTCTCGACATTGTGAATCAACCGCTGACCACCTTATAGGAATTAAGGTGAAAAAGGCCTATATACGACACAACATGGTGCTATAGACCACAAAGAAGCTTGCAAAATTTAGGTGGGAGTAGACAAATGTTTACTATAACAGAGAGTTACTCATTCGATCATATGTTTCGTCTCCGGATTGGTATTATTCTGTCCTAAGTATTTGTTCATGAAACTGCAGTGCCTCAAAGTAGGGTGCTGAGTTGTTCAATTTTCATTATGAAATTTAATTTCTTAAGACTCCGCATCCCGCATAACATGTCTTACTTCGCGTATGTGAATGATGCGCTGGTTGGCTATGAGTCTTGTAATGTTGCCACGTATGAGTGGCAGGTTCAGCCTCATTCGAACAAGGTTTTGAAGTGGCAAGACGAAAATTGATTGACGTGTAATCCACAAAAAGCACGTGCATCTTATTCTCTAGAAAAAGGAGCATTCATCTCGACCCTGACATTGATCTACAGCGTCAACGTCTGTCTGCGAACACGGAGGACAAGTTCTTAGACCTCTTTTTTGACACAAAACATATGCTCATATCTCACCTAAAGCGTATAAAGAACAAGTGCTCCGCAGGGGCGTCTGCGTGAGCAGGCGTTTGGTGTGTAGCGACCCCACGGACCCGAGCTAACAGGGGGGTTTAGACTCCCTTCCACACCTAGCTGCGCGTGGCTAAGCCGGTTACGAGGAAAAGGGTATCCTGGGGGTTGAGCTGACGCTAGGTGCTTGGACCTTTAAGGCTCGCCGGCACAAGCAACACACCTCTTTGGTCCGAGCATCACGTAGACAGAATCCCTGGGCTGACCCACTCAGGCGAAATCGGCAGTCGCCTTTCCTTATCTTTCCCTCCCTACATCTTTGTCTTTATTTCACACTTTTCATCTGTCTTGTCATCTCTCTTCCGTTTACTTCCATATTTCCTGGCGGCGAGGCTTAAGCCTGTGTAGTTACCCAACCTTGGGTAGTTATATTCGGTTATAGCGGCGATGCATGGCTGGCGTCACTAAGTGTTCACTATTCAACCTTGTAGCTTTTCCTTGTTGGGCTTGGTGGTACGTGGCCACCATCACCGCCAAAAAAATCTGTATGGCCAGCTTTTTCCCCCTTCTCCCTGACCACCCCCCGAAAAGGTGGCACACCGAAGAACCGTTCCTTTTTTCCAAACCAAAGCAGTCTTTCCCCAAGTTTTATGTAATGCATAGCAAGGAAGAGAACAAAACAGTCTGAGCAAACTCACCTTTTCTTGTCCCGAAAACGCTCACCGAAGCAATCGACTCAGAATATCGTGTAACTAAGCTGGGAAGCAGCGGCCTCCTTTTGGAAGTTAGCAACAAGCTCCAATATGACAACTTAACTAAACTGGTAGTGTTTGAGGATGCCTCAGTCTCATTGGGCTCATACAGGTAAATGAATGCAGTAAGCGGTGTTGTCTCTGATGACGACCTGCTTGGACTGTCCGAAAGTGAATTTTTGGAAGGCTGGCAAGACCACAATGTAGCCAAGGTCCAGAGAATAAGTATACGACGACACAAAAAGTAAACACCAACAAAACACATAATCATCACCTTTGGTACCAGTGACTTACCTGATTCAATTGAAACTGGCAATTGCAAGCTCCGCGTCAGGCCCTATGTGTCAAACCCTCGCACATGTTTCATGTGCCAGCGCTTAGGACATGGGTCACAAAGCTGCAGAAGGCGCATTACTTGCGCAAAATGTGCAACCAACGAGCACGCATCAGATACGTGTACCTCAACAACATCATGCTGTGCGAACTGTGAAGGAGACCATGCTGCCTACTCGAGATCGTGCCCAGTATGGAAGAAAGAAAAACAAATCCTCGACATTAAAGTGAAGTTCAATCTGTCTTTTCAAGAAGCACGTAAACGGTTCTCCACTCATCAGTCCAGTCCCTCCTTCGCCAATCTGACGTGCCGGGGCACCGCGCCGAATCTTTCCATGCCCGCAGAAGTCGCTCAAAGTGCGGAAGCACCACAAGCGCCCCCGGTTGGAGCAGCCAGTACTGCTCCGCGACCTAACATACGGGGCCAGCAGACTCTCCACTCTGCCGGACCTCGGGCCACTGCAAGCACAGTGAGACCCGAAAGCACCGTGAATGTGTCTGTCGAGCAAGCACCATCCACCACCTCACAAGTGGCGATGGATACAAGTGTCACTCCTCCGGCGCCCGAGACGCCGAGGGAGAGGCTTAGCTCTTTGGAGCGCAACAAAAAGTAAATACTTCGCATTAGAAGGCCTCATAAAGACCCTTCAACCTAAGGCAACACTTTAGTGCATACAGCACCACACAAAATAAAAATGACACAAACAGCGGAACGTCAGAGGACTGCTGAAAAACCTCGACGATATTAAATTACTTTTGCACAAACATACATCAAAAGTGCTGTGTGTACAAGAGACACACTTGAAACCGAAAAACACAAACTTGCTACGTTATTACATTATGTTTCGAAATGATGGAAATGATGCAGTGGCGCCGTCCGGTGTTGTTGCCATTGTTGTGTATCCAAGAACTGCCTGTACACATTTACTACTTCAGACGTCTCTCGAGGCACTAGCCGTCCTGGCCGTTATCTTGAACAAACTGGTCACCTCCTATGCACCTCCTATGCTCCTACTTAGTAAACACTAATTCCAGGCGTTAATTGATGAGCTTCCAGGACCGTAGCTTCTCCTTGGAGATTTTAACGCTCAGAGCAGTCTGGGGGGTGACTTGCGCTGCGATGCATGGGGTTGTCTGATTGAACAGTTCCTTCTCTCCTCTGGCGCGTGTCTCCTCAATAGGGAAGGGGACACATATTATAGTCTCAATAACCGTAGCTATTCGTCAATTGACCTAAGCATTGTATCTCCATCACTTCTTCCCCTACTTCACTGGAGAGTTACTAATAATCCTTTTGGAATTGACCACTATTCTGTAGTTCTGAGCTCAGCAGTACCAAATGAAAGTCCTCCACAGGTTCCCAAATGGCTGATAAAAAAAGCTGATTGGGACCAGTTTTACAAGGCTGCTAGCTTAAGTTGGACTGCCATATGCGGTTCTAGCTTAGTTGCAGCTGTACAATACTTTACTGCTTTTGTTATTGAAGCTGCAGCTAAGCGCATTCCGCAAACATCTGTACTGGGTGGAAAACGACGGATAACCTGGTAGAACAGTGAGTGCCGCAATGCTCGCAAACAACAAAACAAAGCATGGAGTCTGCTTTACACTCACCGACCTCCAAAAATCTTGTTAATTTTAAAAACATCTAGTCCCAAGCCAAGAGAACGCGTCGACAGGCCAGGAGGGAGAGCTGGCAGAGGCTTTTATCGGGAATTAATACATATACACATGAATCAAGGGTCATGAGAATGGTCAGTAGGGTGGTAGGACGAAAACCACATCCTATTCTTCTGGTAAACATACAAAGCAATGGTTTGGAAGACCAAGCGAACTCCCTCAGTGCACACTTCGAACAGGTCTCAAGCTCATCCCTGTACAGTTCAGTGTTTCAAAAATACAAAGCAAGAACAGAAAAACAGAAAATACATAGCAAATCCACAAACAATGAGGCCTACAATGAACCTTTCGTCTCAGTTGAGTTACAAGCATCGTTAACCTGCTGTAACAGAACCACCCTAGGCTCCTGCCGTATATAGTACGAAATGCTCGAACGTCTGCTTCCCCAAACCCAAAAAGCTCTTCTTTGTTTGTGTAATGCTGTTTGGTTTTCCGGTGAGATCTCTTACACCTGGAAAGAAGCAGCCATTATTGCCATTGTTAAACAGGGCAATGACCCATCTTCAGCATCCAGGTATAGGTCCATAGCATTGACAAGTTGCCTAAGTAAGGTTTTTGAAAAAAATGGTAAACAGACGACTGGTGCATTTCTTTGAAACAAATAGCCTGCTTGACCCATGTCAGTGTAGGTTTCGAAAGGCTAAGTCCACTACTTACCACCTTGACCGTATCGAGCCACAAATTCGCGATGCTTTCTTTCATAAACAATTCTTCCTGTTCGTGTTCCTTGACATGGAGAAGGCCTATGACACTACGTGGCGCTTTGGCATACTCCGAGACCTGTCACACCTAGGTGTGTGGGGCAGAATGTTGGCAATATTCGAAAGCTGCCTGCGTAATAGGACATTGCATGTTCGTGTGCGCACTGTATTGTCTCACTCAATTGTTCAAGAAACAGGAGTGCCGCAAAGAGGGGTAGTGAGTTTTATACTTCTTTAGTCAAAATGAACTCTTTGCGCCTCGTTATCCCATAAAATATTTTTTACTGTACATATTTTGACGACGTGCAGGTCGTTTTCAAGTCGTGTAACCTCTCAGTGTGTGAACGTTAGAATTAATTAGATTCGAACAAGGTTTCTCAATGGGAAGATGAGGATGTTTTAAACTGAACGCGCAAAAGAGTACCTGCATGTTGTTCTGCCAAAAGAGGGGTGTTCATCCCGATCCCGAGAATAACCTGCATGTGCAACGTCTGTGTGTGAAGACCGAGCATACGTTTCTGGATTTGATGTTAGACACAAAACTAACCTTTATCCCGTACATCAAGTATTTAAAAAACAACTGGTGTTTAAAAACCATGAATATTTTGAAAGTGTTGTCACGAACTACGTGGAGCAGTGAAAGGAAATGCCAGATAAGTTTATACAGGAGCTTCGCAACGCACGCGTCTAGATTACGGTGCTATCACCTATCAGACTGCGACCCCGTCAGCCTTAAAGATGTTCGACCCCATCCACCATATAGGTATTTGCCTTTCTGCGGGTGCCTTTTGAACTAGCCTCATGGAAAGCATGTACGTAGAATCCAATGAATGGTCACTCCACCTTCAGAGATGTTACCCGTTTTTTTACATACTAATTCAAGGTTAACGCTGATAAGGCACATCCCGCTCACTCGACAATTATTGATCTGTCCAAATGTACCTTGTTCAATGCTCGTCCTTCGCTGAGATAGCCCTACCCACTTCATGTCAGGAGGCTCGCTGAGGAAACAGCTGTGCCACTTCTGGAATAACGTTTGATGGCACCAGCACTATATACGCCACCAATTAGTGGCAAGTTATATACTGCGATCTATCTTTGGTAGAAATCACTTGAGACGAACCTTCTGTACATATCCGCACGCACTTCCTCGAGCTCCAAGACAAGTACTTTTGCCCAGAATATTTCACAGATGCTTCAAAGTCTCACACTGGTGTGTCCTGTGCAGCTTTTGGCCAATCTTTCTCCGATTCTAATATTCTGCACTCCGAAACAAGTATCTTCACAGCAGAGGCTCACGCGGTACCTGTGGCTGTCAAACATATTAAGAACGGCAACTACAATGCGCGGTAATATACACAGATTCGCTCAGCGCAGTAACGACTCTGAAAACTCTGCGAAAACATGAAAACCCTATTCTTGTGTGTTTGTACTCTCTCTTATGCACGATCTATGCTCTTAAACGACATGTTGTAGCCTGCTGGGTGACAGGGCACGACGAAATCGCTAGAAATGTGTTGCGGATCAGCTAGCCACATCTTCTCGAGACAACGCTGGTGCCAACACATCTGCAGCTGTGCCTGTACTTGATCTGAAACGATTTCTACAACGGGCGCTCAGACGCGCTGGCAGCGCTTATGGGATAGGCAGACAGAAAACAAAGTGCATGTTGTCAAACCGAGAATTGGAAATCGGCCAACAGTATTCAGATCACGCTGTACACCAGTCGCACTTACAGGACTACAGTATAGGACATACACAGTCGACATATTCACACCTTTTGTCTGGTGGCGATGCATCATTAAGTGGAATACGGGGACAACCGCTCACGGTTCTTATCATCCTCGTCCAGTGCAGTGATTTAGATTCTCCAAATAAAAAACACTTTTTATTGCCCTACCAACAACAGATACCCTTGAAACCATCAATGTTCATCGATGAGAACCATTTTTTGTGAGCTCAGATTTGGGTGCACGTTAAAGAACACCAGCTGGTCGAAATTTCCGGAGTACTCTACTACGGCGTCTCTCATATTCACATGGGCGTTTTGGGACGCTAAGCTCCACATATCAATCAATCAATCATTCAATTTTTTATTTATTTATTTATTTGTTTATTTATTTATTGATACTGCGATCTTTTACAAGATCATAGCAGGGGTGGTACAAAACATAAACATCAGTGGAAACAGGCAAACAAACAATCAAAAACAAATGTAATACAAACTTATGTAAGTGATAGCTGCAGTGATTCATCGAGACAAGAAAATCAACAAAAAGCAAGGTACAAACATAGATAACAATCATTTCTGCAGTGACTCTTCAAATGCAGACAATGTATTTAGGGTAACAACATCGTTATGTAGACTGTTCCAATCCACGATAGTCCTCGGAAAAAAAGAATATTTGAAACAATTTGTTCGTTGCATCAATGGAGAGATAGTAAGATTGTGTCTCTGTCTTGTTCCGTAACCCAGTGAAAAGTGAATGATATGTGATGTGTCAACTGCATAGTGACCTTTTATTAACTGGAAAAGAAATTTTAAGCGCAATATTCGACTTTGGTCCGGAATGTTTGGAAATTTGCTTTCCAAGAGAAGTTTTGTAATTGAAGTAGGACCGTACGAGTTTTAAATGAACCTAACAACCTTTTTTTGCACCCTTTCAAGTTTTTGGATATCAGTCTGAGTGAACGGGTCCCATATGACCACAGCATACTCCAGTATAGGACGGATAATGGCATTGTAAGCGAGGAGACGAATACTTGGTGTGGTTGATCTTAAAGAACGCCTTAGGAAAAAAAGTTTACGGAGAGATTTAGCTACTACAAACTCTATGTGCTTTGACCAGGATAGATTTTTTGTAATCCAGAGACCAAGGTACTTGTATTGAGTTACTTCTGACAGAATTGTATTGTTGGTGGAGTACTGGAACAAAAGAGGTTCTTTTTTAAGGGTAATTCTCATAAAAACTGTTTTAGCGAAATTAACAGTCATTTGCCATTCGTCACACCACGAAATTACTTTTAGAAAGTTCCGATTTAGTTTAATTTGATCGTCAACTGAGGTGATCTTTTCTTATAAGACACAGTCATCGGCGTACAACCTAATGTGAACAGAAAGGTCAGTGACGATATCATTTATATATAACAGAAAAAAAAGAGGCCCAAGGACGGATCCTTGAGGAACGCCTGAGTTTACAGGAGCTTGTTTAGAAGATGTATTTTTTACCGTAACAAATTGACGCCTGTTTGTTAGATATGCTGTTATCCAGTCAAGGATCCTTTTGTTTTGTAGAATACAAGTTAATTTGTGAAATAATTTAGCATGCGAAACTTTATCGAAGGCTTTTTGAAAATCCATAAATATGGCATCCGTCTGCTTTTCTTCGTTAATTGCTTGAGCAAAGTCATGCGTAATTTCCACTAATTGAGTATTCGTTGAAAAGCCCCGCCTGAACCCATGTTGAACATTTGTTTATACTTTATGAGAATTAAGGAAGGTAATTATATGTTTATGAATAATGTGTTCTAGAATTTTACTTGATGTTGATATAAGGGAAATCGGTCGGTAATTCGGAATAGATGACTTGTCTCCCGCTTTGTGTAAAGACTTAATTTTGGCGATCTTCCAGTCATCTGGCAGTTGGCCCTCATTCAACGAATGGGTATACAAAATAAACAAATAGCGAGAACACCATTCTGCGTAGCGCTTCAAGAAGGCATTTGGAATGCCATCTGGCCCGGTTGATTTTTTAACATCCAGATTCAGCAGTAAGTCTAAAATGCCATTCTCGGAAATGACTAAGTCTGGAATAGGTGGGAGCGATATTGAAAAATCAGGAAGGATGCCGTTATCACAAGTAAAAACAGACTTGAAGTGGTTGTTGAAGGTGGAACAAACTACTTCTTCATTGCATGTTCTTTGGCCGCTTATCGTGAATGAGTCAATCGAGCGAGATGTTGGCGTGATCAGCCTCCAAAATTTCTCGGGTGATGTTTTGATAAAAGTTGGAAGCGATGTTTCGTGGTATCTTTCCTTGTCGCGCGCAATTTGCAGTTTTAGTTCGCCCAACAGGTTAGCTATCAGCGGTGTATAAGCAGCTTTATCATGAGATTTCGCTCTTTTGCTTTTTATTCGTTTAAGTTTTCGCTGTAAATGTAGCGTTTCTCTTGTAATCCAGGGGTTCCGGCATTCAGTTTTTTTAACGATTTTCGGTATGAAACGCTCCACGCATTCAAAGACAATATCTCTAAAAGTAAGCCACAGATCATTCACACTGCTAACCGAGTGTTTAAAATCATCGTAATGAAAATGAAGGATATCTAGAATGGATTCATCGTCAGCTCGGGAAAAATTCGGAAAGGAAGTTTTTGTACAGCAGCGGTCAACACACATATCTAAAAAAGTTAGCAAAACTGCCCTGTGATCTGAAATACCACTGATAACTTCACATATTGCCGTGTTTTGGATTGAGCCACTCAAAAAAAAATAAGTCCAAGATAGATTTTGAACCATTTAGTTCTCTAGTGTATTCTTTAACAACCTGCAGTAAATCGAACGAAAAAACAATATCTAGCATTTCGTGATTAGCATTGCTAGTAGAATGAGAAGAAAAATTTTCCTAGTCAATATTAGGCAAGTTAAAATCTCCTGACAAGATGAGTTTGTCATGTGGCTTTATATTTTGCCGCAGGTAGGTTCTAAGCTTATCCAGAACACTATCAGAAGAGTTCGGGGGACGATAAACCGCACCTATAACATAACGAACTTTGCCTATATAGACTTTGCAAAATATGCCCTCAACTTCTAATATATCAGGCAATTGTTGCAGATGTAATGAGTTCTTGAAAAGTATCGCAACTCCTCCTCCTCTTCGGTCGCGGTCCTTGCGGAACACGTTATAGCCTTTTGGGACAAATTCGCTATCAAAAATTTCACTGCTTAACCACGTTTCAGTAAGTACGGCTACATCGGCATCGTGCGACAGTATGAGACCCTCAAGCTGGACTGATTTGTTGACAATGCTACGGCAATTTACGTTTAAGATAATGAAAGGCGATTTCGTTTTGTTATGAAGTCATTCGGAATTTCCGGAAACCTTATAACGCTTGCCTTTTTTTTCGTCCCGTCTGTATATTTTCTTGTCGATGCTTAGCTTATCAAAAATCGTTTTGACCTTACTACCAGCTTCTCTTTCTTCTGCAGAACTCTGCCAGAGCTTTTTCCGAATTTCCCGCACTCTCTTAGAAAAATCTTCCGAGACCGAAAACGGGGTTCCTTTTAATTTTGGACACGACTTCAAAATCTTCACCTTGTCACGATAATCTAGGAGCTTAATTATAACCGGGCGAGCTTTCTCGTTCTTTTTGCCAAGTCTGTGGCACCTTTCAATACTGCTCACCGAGATTTTAAGCTTCTCTTCGAAAATATTCGTTTTTATCTTCTCGACAAGTCCTTCGGGTGTTTCAGACGGGTCTTCATCGATACCGTACAGAATCAAGTTATTTTTTCTACTCCTATTTTCTAAATCGTCAACCTTTCCCAAAAGATACGACACGTTTTTTTCTAGTCTCACTACAGTATCCTTTAGTGCACACATATCTGTTTTCAAAGCACTTATTGCAGACAGCTGAACTTCAAGGCCATTTAAACGCTCTGTAACTGACGTGATATCTGCCTCAAGTTTCGTTTGCTTACTCAGAATTTCATTGATAGATGCTGTCATAGCAGTTTGACCAGAAAGAAGTTTAGCCAACATTTCCTTCTCGCCGGGGCCAGGGTTTGATTCAACGCCTCCGCAAATCAACAAGTTCTTAGCAAAATTGCGCACATCGAAATGTAAATTGAGAACACACAGTGGGCACGGCAGCAGAAACAAAAAACGGTCATCGCTACGATAACATTTTCCATAAGAATAGGGACTAACCTGCAGCGTACAAACAAATGGATTGTTGAGCATCTTTCCCGTCGTGCTGCTGCCGAGCCCACTGGAGGGGATGGCTGACGTGAGGCAATTTATACGAGCTGGTAGGACCACGTGGTAGTCCGTTCCTGAGGCAGGCGCTGGCGCAGAAGATGCCGCAACTGGCATGATGAATTCCTCCGCTTCACACCGGTCGCAGGCCACTTGATAAGCCTCCGTTGATGCTCTGCAGTCGACAACGCTGGACGAAGGAAGCGGTAAAGGATCCAAAGCACAGCCATGCTCCGAAAATTGCGACACAAAAAGTGAAGCAAGAACCTGCAGCGTACAAACAAATGGATTGTTGAGCATCTTTCCCGTCGTGCTGCTGCCGAGCCCACTGGAGGGGATGGCTGACGTGAGGCAATTTATACGAGCTGGTAGGACCACGTGGTAGTCCGTTCCTGAGGCAGGCACCGGCGCAGAAGATGCCGCAACTGGCATGATGAATTCCTCCGCTTCACACCGGTCGCCGGCCACTTGATAAGCCTCCGTTGATGCTCTGCAGTCGACAACGCTGGACGAAGGAAGCGGTAAAGGATCCAAAGCACAGCCATGCTCCGAAAATGCGACACAAAAAGTGAAGCAAGAACCTGCAGCGTACAAACAAATGGATTGTTGAGCATCTTTCCCGTCGTGCTGCTGCCGAGCCCACTCATCAATCGATCAATCATTCAAAAGAACCGCTTTTTCCACATAAATCGTTGGTGGTGTTTTAAACTCATGTACGACGTCATATACCCAGGTGCTCCGAAGCACGATTTCTGCAGAGAGGTCGCTGCCGTGGTGGCTGCATCTCCGCCATTGTCGCACCATCAAGACGTCTCACCATTTACTATTATTCCACATATTTCACGTCAATGTCGTGGCTTTATTGCTTCTATGTTTTTACCCACGTTAGTGCGAATAATTTTAAGGCCATTTTACAGCCACCTATTATGATCATTGTTCGCATCACTTGTCGGCTGACCTGGCGCTCTTTGGCCATCAAATGACCCTTGCGCCATAAAACACCACACGTCACCATTATAAAGAACAAGTTTAGGGGAACTATGAATATTTCTAAAGCATGGTGACGCACTCCCGGGGGTAGTGAGAATAAGTGTCTCTTCAATCTATAAAAGTATCGTGCGCTCGCGGCTCGAATACGGAGCGATAATCTACCAGTCTACGACACCAAGCAGTTGAAGATGCTTGACTGTGTCCACTATTTCGGCATTCGCTTTTCAACGGGTGCTTCCCGCACCGATCCCGTAGAAAACTTGTACGTGGAGTCAAAGGAGTAGTCACTCCACCCGCACAAATAAACTCTTTTGTGTATTATCTGAAAGTGAATGCAGACAAGCAGCAGCCTCCCACTGCATAATAATATCTTTCCAGTGCTCCATTTGACAACCGTCTTTCGCTCCGTGATCCCAAGGACGAAGTCCGGCCCACTTTTTTAAAAAATTTCGCTGAGGAAACACAGTTGCCACATTTTGAACATCGTTAGACAGATCTCGCTGCAGGTGTCTTGCCGTGACAGTGACAGATTATAGCGCATATAATTTTCCAACAAACTTTCGAGGTGTGAGTAAGCGCTGTAAGTGTCTACTTAGTATCTTGTCACTTGCGTGCTTTAAATATTCATCATCATCAGCCTGGCTACGTCCACTTCAGGACAAAGGCCTCTCCCAGGCTCCACCAGTCAACCCGGTCCTGTGCTTGCTGCTGCCAATTTATACTCGCAAACTTCTTAATTTCATCTGCCCACCTAACCTTCTGTCTCCCCCTAACCTGCTTTCCTTCTCTAGGAATCCAGTTAGTTACTCTTAATGACCAGCGGTTATCCTGTCTACGCGCTACATGCCCGGCCCATGTCCATTTCCTTTTCTTTATTTCAACTATGATATCCTTAACCCCCGTTTGTCCCCTAATCCACTCCGCTCTCTTCTTGTCTCTCAAGGTTACACCTACCATTTTTCTTTCCATTGCTCGCTGCGTCGTCCTCAATTTAAGCTGAACCCTCTTTGTGAGTCTCCAGGTTTCTGCTCCGTAACTAAGTACCGGCAAGATACAGCTGTTATATACCTTCCTCTTAAGGGATAATGGCAATCTACCTGTCATAATTTGAGAGTGCTTGCCGAATGTGCTCCACCCCATTCTTATTCTTCTAGTTACTTCAATCTCGTGGTTAGGCTCTGCGGTTATTACCTGCCCTAAGTAGACATAGTCTTTTACAACTTCAAGTGCACTATTACCTATCTCGAAGCGCTGTTCCTTTCCGAGGTTGTTGTAGATCACTTTCGTTTTCTGCAGATTAATTTTAAGACCCACCTTTCTGCTCTCCTTGTGTAACTCCGTAATCATGAGTTGCAATTCGTCCCCTGAGTTACTCAGCAATGCAATGTCATCGGCGAAGCGCAGGTTACTAAGGTATTCTCCATTAACTCTTATCCCTAACTGTTCCCGTTCTAGACTTCTGAAAACCTCCTGTAAGCACGCGGTAAATAGCATTTGGGAGATTGTGTCCCCCTGCCTTACACCCTTCTGGATTGTTATTCTGTTGCTTTCTTTATGAAGCACTATGGTAGCAGTTGATTCCCTGTAGATTTCTTCCAGAATGTTTATATATACTTCACCTACGCCCTGATTCCGCAGTGTCTGCATGACGGCTGATATTTCTACTGAGTCAAACGCCTTCTCGTAATCTATGAAGGCTATGTATAGTGGTTTGTTATACTCTGAGCATTTCTCTATTACCTGATTGATAGTATGAATGTGGTCCATTGTTGAGTAGCCTGTTCGAAATCCTGCTTGTTCCTTTGGTTGATTGAATTCTCATGTTTTCTTTACTCTGTTGGCAATTACCTTTGTAAATAGCTTGTACACTACAGAGAGCAAGCTGATCGGCCTGTAATTCTTCAAGTCCTTGTCATCTCCTTTCTTATGTATTAAGATGATGTTAGCGTTCTTCCAAGACTCTGGTACCCATCCTGTCAAGAGACACCTCGTAAACAGGGTGGCTAGTTTTTCTAACACAATCTGTCCTCCATCTTTCAGCAGATCTGATGTTACCTGATCCTCACCAGCAGCTTTGCCTCTTTGCATGCTCTCCAAAGCTTTTCCGACTTCTTCTATCATTACTGGTGGGGTGTCATCTGGGTTACTGCTAGTTCTTATCGTATTAAGGTCGTGGTTGTCTCGGCTACTGTACAGATTTCTGTAAAACTCCTCCGCTATTTGGACTATCCTATCTATATTGGTAGTTATTTTGCCTTCTTTGTCCCTTAGTGCATACATCCGACTTTTGCCTATCCCAAGTTTCCTCTTCACTGCTTTGAAGCTTCCTCCGTTTTTCAGAGCGTGTTCAATTCTCTCCATGTTATACCTTCTTACATCGCATACTTTACGCCTATTAATCAACTTCGAAAGCTCTGCCAGTTCTATTTTGTCTGTTGTACTTGACACTTTCATGCTTTGACGCTTCTTAATTAGGTTCTTCGTTTCCTGGGAAAGCTTGCCAGTGTCCTGTCTAACTACCCTGCCTCCAACTTCCACTGCACACTCCGTAATGATACTCGTCAGATTATCATTCATTGTATCTACGCTAAGGTTGGTTTCCTCACTAAGGGTCGAGTACCTGTTCTGCAGCGACACTCTGAATTCCTGTACTTTCCCTCTCAGTGCTAGCTCATTGATTGGCTTCTTGCGTATCAGTTTCTGTCGTTCCTTCTTCAAGTCTAGGCGAATTCGAGACCGTACCATTCTAGGGTCACTGCATCGTATCTTGCCAACCACTTCCACATCCTGCATGATTCCTGGGTGTGCAGTCATTATAAAGTCTATTTCGTTCTTATTTTCGCCATTAGGGCTCCTCCATGTCCACACACGGTTTTCTCGTTTTCGATGGAAGGTATTCGAAATCCGTAAATTATTGCGTTCTGTGAATTCTACTAGGAGCTCTCCTCTGGCGTTTCTAGTGCCGATGCCACAGTCTCCTACTGCCTGGTCTCCAGCCTGCTTCTTCCCTACCTTTGCATTAAAGTCGCCCATCACTATAGTATACTGTGTTTTTACCTTACTCATTGCCGATTCAACGTCTTCATAGAAGCTTTCAACTGAAGCGTCATCATGGCAGGATGTAGGCGCGTAAGCCTGTACTACTTTCATCTTGTATCTTTTATTCAGTTTAATTACAATACCTACCACCCTTTCATTGATGCTATAATATTCCTCTATGTTTCCAGCTATGAATTAGGAACCCCACTCCCAGTTCTCTTCTGTCTGCCAAGCCCCGATAGCAAAGGACATGCCCATTCTGTAGCACCGTATAGGCGTCATCTGTCCTCCTAACCTCACTGAGCCCTATTACATCTCATTTAACACCCTCTAGCTCCTCGAATAGTACAGCTAGACTTCCCTCACTAGATAAGGTTCTAGCGTTAAACGTTGCCAAGTTCAGGTTCCAATGGCGGCCTGTAGTCCAGAGATTCTTAGCACCCTCTCCTGAGTTGCAGATCTGACCGCCGCCGTAGTCTGTTGCTTCGCAGCTGCTAAGGACTGAGGGCCGTGAGTTATTTGGCGTATCAATGTGGGAGGTAGTGGCCAGATACTGCACCAGGGTGGCCAGTCCTTCTCTGGTGAGGGAGTGCGTTCCCGGCAGTGATTACCGGTGAGGCCGCACCTCAGGCCTCTTAATGCATTTTCATCAACTCGCGGTTTTTTTTTCCGGTTGGGAACTGCGCGGCACCGGGCACGTGGTCCGACTGTTGTTGTTTTCACAGATTCACACTGTTTTCCGCTCCTAAAATTTAAAATTTTCGTTTGTAATAGCAATATTTGTAGCGGTTGAACTCCTTGTATCTTCATGAACAAATAGACACCACTCTGACCCTCCAAGAACCAAAATTGCTAAAGTTAGAGGTAGATATGTGCAGAGCTCACTTACCCGTGCTGTTGACGCGGCCGCTCTGCTCCCACAGTTGGAATAATCTGTGCTTATTGGCTAAGAGGTGGAGGAGCAGTCCGGTGCGCTTAATTCGCTGTGGAAGCTGTTTCGCCAAACCCAGCTCAAGCAGTGACAGCAGTCCGGCAACACTGAGTGTGTCTTCTGAATAAGTCTCTTTTGACGCTCTCAGTTGAATTGGGCGCTCGCGGTTTTTCCTACGGCTATCTCTGGATTTTAACGACTCAATTGAGACCTGATTTGTCGTCCTGGGGTGTGTAAAAGCCGAGATATGACTCGTTGTCCTCAAAGTGGCTTGGTCCCACACAAGATGGCGGCCCCCTATGTTATAGAACCATAAAAACTAGCCCCCCTGTCGACCTTACTGCTGACTATACATTGCGATGTGTCTTTTGTAGAAGTTATAAAACACGCGCCTATTCCGCATACCTGCACGTAACTCGTGGAGCTTCAACGCAAATACACTTGTCCTGAATTCTTTACAGGTGCCTCCAAGTCTCACAATTATGTTTCGTACGCAGCCTTTCGTTCACCTCTTTCAGATGCTAGCGTTTTGCATCCTAGTACAAGTATTTTCACAGCAGTAGCCTATGTGATATTGATGGCTGTTATATTCTACAAACAATTGAAACTGCAGAAAGTAGTGATATAAACTGATTTCGAAAGCATGCTAAAGCTCTGCAACCTCTTTAAAAACATGAAACCCTCATCCTTGTTTATTTTACTAACATCCATGCACTGTTTTTACATTCAAATAGCTTGTCATGTCGTGCTGGGTGCCAGAGCACCACGAGATTCAAGATAATGCCATGGCAGACGAGCTAGCTGCATGCTCCCACAAAAGCACTGCCAATTCATCCACAACCCTTGCCTGAAAATATTTTCCTAAATGAAAGTTCGGAGCTTATTCGCAGAGAACATCGGATATGCCCACAAAAAATAAACTAAATGATATCAAGCTAGACATTGGTTATTGGCCGCCAGTATCATAATCACGCCACAAAGAAGTGACACACGGCTAAGTACCCGACACACTTAATGTAGACACTCATGCCTTCTGTTCAGTGTAAAAGCGCCAGTGTGCGATTAATGTGGTAAACTAATCAGCTTTCTACACATTCTCATCCGATGTTGTGCATTAGACATCATAAGACAAAAGCTCTTCCCATTAGTCCACCGAGAACGAACACCTCTTCACCAATCAATGCTTACAGGCAGGGAAATGCTTTTTAGCCATCAGTCACTCCTGGCGTTTTTGAAAAATGTCCATGGCTTTCAAATCCTATATCCAGGCTATCCATAGCGAAACCACTAAAAATATGTTGCTGCTGCGGAAAATACCTTGCAGAAAGCAACTACTTATTTATTTATTTATTTATTAGAATACCCTCAGGGCCCGTACGGCATTACAGAGGGGGTGGGTACAACATTTATAACACACAAGAAAAAAAGACAAAATAAAGAAACAAGTGTCAGATGCGCAAATCAGCAAGACAACATAAGTCAACCAAAAATGTATAAGTAAGAATTCAAGCACATACAAGACAAAGATAGATAATGGAAACTGCGTATAGTTACAAGCATTGCTGAGAAATTGCAGTCTTGAATAACAAAGGGTCTGTTATTGTTACAACGGAAGAGGGAAGGTGGTTCCAATCGGCGGCTGTTTTTGGTAAGAAGGCTGCTGAAAAGAATTTGGTGCGGCAAAACGGAATGGCAACCTTATGCTGGTGATCAATGCGCGATGAGTGGTATGACGGTTGTGAAATGAGGTCTCGCTTCTTTGATGGATTGTGAAAAAATATCTTATGAAAAAAATGCAGTCGCGCCAGTTTCCTCCGGACAGTTAAATTGGGCAGGTCAAGGTTAGATTTCATTTCTGATATGCTAGCAGTACGGGAATAATTAGAACAAATGAACCGAACTGAGCAGTTCTGAACAGATTCTAACGCATTGATTAAATTTTGCTGCACGGGATCCCATATAGCGGACGCGTACTCAAGCTTTGGGCGAATTAGTGATCGGTATAATAGAATTTTGAGGGACAGCGGAGCGCGAGAAAAGTTGCGGCGTAAGTATCCTAGCGTTCGGCTAGCGTTATTACTTCTTTGCTTTTGGCCTCAATGAATTTCAAGCGACATCATACTTTTTGAACCGTCACATGTAATTCATTGCACACACATTTACCACACCGCTTATCAATGCCGCACTGTTCTTGCACTCGTTTATCCCACTGATTTTATGCCTCTATACACCAATAACACTGACTGGTATGTAGGGTTTAGCGTACCAAAACCACCATTTGATTTTGAGAGACGCCGTAGTAGAGAGCTCCAGAAATTTCGACCAGCTGAGGTTCTGTAACGTGACCCAGATTCTGCTCACAGGGGCCTACAGCATTTTCACCTCCATCGAAAACGCAGCCGCCTCCATTGAGACTCGATCCCGCGACCTGCGGGTTAGCAGCCGATTACCTTAGCCATTAGAACACCGCGGCGGGGCTCTACAGCCATAAGACGCACTGTCATCGTGAACATTAGTCATTTGCAATGCTACAGTAAAAGACATGGCGCTCTTTGGCCACTTATAGCCCTTGCGCCCCAACAGCCTACTTATCACCATCAGCTAGCTAGCTACATAGATAGATAGATAGATAGATAGATAGATAGATAGATAGATAGATAGATAGATAGATAGATAGATAGATAGATAGATAGATAGATAGATAGATAGATAGATAGATAGATAGATAGATAGATAGATAGATAGATAGATAGATAGATAGATAGATAGATAGATAGATAGATAGATAGATAGATAGATAGATAGATAGATAGATAGAAGACAAGACAACCAGACAACTATGGTCAATCCTGCTTCAGATTAAGAATTTTTGTATTATTATGCTGCTCCATTTTTTTGTTCTCAATGATGCTGCAAGTAGAGATATTTTGTGCCGATAGAATTTCCCGAAGCCTATTCTAAATAGCCTTCGACATGAATATTGGTTAAGTGCTTTTTTCTATAGAGTCACTTTATGCTCAGAATCATATGGTAAACATGTTAGAAGAGGCAAGTGTCTTGACGTACGCCAATCGCTAGTAGCGTTCTACTGCAATGCAGATGACAGTTCCCTCGCAATATATTACTTTCGGATAAATTAATTTGACCTTCTCTAGGCCTCTCCGTTTATACGTGGTAGCGGCCCACGATCCTACTCCTATAAAACAGGGGTGGAATCCTCCAGGACCCCAATAAAGTATTTCATTCATCCATCAATATTAGGGTTGTGTGAATATCATAGTTCAACTTGGAAGAGAATTCGAACAAATAAAATGAACTGGGTGTCAACTCATTGTCTTTTAATGTCTTTAAATATGAATAGTACAGCGTAATTAAAAAATGGTACCAGAAAAAAACTGGCAGATTTCACGTACAGTGGGAATCGTTGATATGCGAAGCACTAATAAGGAAGGTTGATATGTCACTTTAAAATAAGCACAACGTTACGAGTTGGAGATAAATGATGCCGTACATGACTTCCGTGTCATGATTATGTCATGATCATGTGTCGTTTACTTTCATTATCTATTCCCGTCACGTGATACCAAAGTTAGTATATGTGAAGCTAGCGAAACGGCCACGAGCACGCTATTAGCGTGGTATGTTATCATGTTCTTACATAACACGCGTGTCAGGATTATCATGTTTGCACCAGTCATATATTTCATCATCCATTGACACCACGTAACACCAAATTTGTTATATGTGGAGCTAGGAAAACGGCCGTGAGCGTATCTTGAAGGGCCCAATTATATACTTCAATGTAGCATTGACGCACGCGTGCACTTGGCACAGCGACGCTACGTTAGTAAAAGGCGTGCACTCTATCACAGCCGGCTTGATCGAGCGAGCGCCGTGGTGTTTCTCCGGCCGTTCTATTCGGCGCGCGCCCCATATAAAAAAATGGCAGCATATCCACGGAGCGAATGATGGAGAGTGGGGTGAAGAATTCGTCCGTCCATTCGTTCTTGCTTCCGTCCGTCCATTCGTCCGTCAGTGTGACCGTCCATGCGTCCGTCAGCCCGTCCGTGCGTGCGTCTGTTTGTGTGTTCGTCCCTGCGTTCGTCTATGCAGCCGCCCCTGCGTCCGTTCATGCGTCCATCCATGCATCTGTCTATGTGTCCGTTCGTCCATCTATTCAACACTCCAAGTACCACCATCTCGCATCTTTTCATCATATATTCCCCATATAGAAGCACCGCCATCCAGCGGACATTCCAAGGACTAAACGAGAGGTGGCACACGCACACTTTCTTACGGCTTGCGCTTCGGGTCCACTTCCCACCTTTAACCACCTCGTATGTTCATGGTATACACTAGTTCACTGTATTCATGGCACTGCGGCCGAACGCTCGCTAAACCTTTCGAAAACCAAGGAGGTTACGCCCAGCGAGTATGACGCAGCAAACTTTTTCAGTCAGATAGTGCTCAATGTACATGCCAATGGCTGCTAATGGGAAATGAGAGGCGGAGAATTCGGCTTTTATTTTTCTTACAGCTTGCGCTTCGTATCTACTTCCCATTTTTAACCACCTCGAGTTCATTCATGGTATATACAAGTTCATTGTATTCATGGCACTGCAGCTCAACGCTCGCTAAACCTTTCTAAAGCTAAGGAGGTTACACCCAGCGAGTATAACGTAGCAACCCTTTCTTGTCAGATAGTGCTCAATGTACATGCCAATGGCTGCTAATGGTGATCGCAGCCTGCGTGTTAACTGAAAGCCGAATGCTCCTGTCTCTCATTCCCCATTAGCAGCCATTGACATGTACATTGAGCCCTATTTTGTATTGTTCAACAACGCACAGAAGAAGTCTCTCACCGGCACCACCTTGGAGGTCAAAATGTTATACCTGTTACATTCTACGGGGGACGAACGGGTGCCGCTATAAAGAGCTTCGCCCCTAAAAATATATTTGAAGAAGTTTCACTGCGAGCCGCGTCGCAGCGCTCTTCTCCTACTTCCCTGCTGACGACACCGAGGGCACCGCACCGTAGACATGTTTAGAGAACTGCACATTAGACGTCGTTCACATGGTGACTGGAATAAACGAACGTAAATATGTATTTAGGTAATAGAGAAATGCTCAGAGTATAACCAACCACTATACGTAACCTTCATAGATTACGAGAAGGCGTTTGATTCAGTAGAAATATCAGCCGTCATGCAGACACTGCGGAATCAGGGCGTAGATGAAGTATATATGGTCACGTCACTCCAGGGGGTGTCGACAAGGTTTATTGACGTCTCAGCAACAGGGCTCTAACCAAGCGCGTCGGTTGGGCTTGTTTGCCAGAGCGGGGGCCCACGTGCACTTCTTTCTTCTCTGTGGTGTGAGCCTTCACCTTGGCATACGACCCACTACTAGAAGTAGGTGGCAATATTCCTCCTCAACGAAAAAAAGAGCATCGTCCCGATGCTGTAAAGTTATTGCAGAAAAAAACCAAAACAAAGTAGTTTAAACAATGAAAAAGGGCACCACAAATCAAATGTTAGACGCGATAAGTTCACCAATGATGAGGCAATCGTTGGAGCACAAATGAAAAAAAACACAGGAAAAGTGGTCTTTTAGGAACGCGCAAAATAAGGCTTCATGCGCACCACGTGAACTATGTCAGAGGTCGGTTGTTTTCGTTGTACCCATCGTGACGACGTAGCGTCCGGAACCACTTCGTAGTTTACGTCACTCACGCGGCGTAATACTTTATACGGACCGAAGTATCTGCTGAGCAACTTTTCGGAGAGGCCACAGCGTCGAGCAAGGGTCCAAACCCCAACTTGGTCTTCCGGACTGTAAGATACGTCATTGTGACGCATATTGTAACGTCATGCATCGACCTGTTGCTGCTGACCAAAGTGTAGCCGGGCAAGCTGGCGAGTTTTCTCGGCACGCTCTGCAAATTCTTCTGCGTCAGTTGTTAATTGATCAGCGTCTTCACAAGGAAGCATCGCATCCAGCATCGTCTGAACTTCGCGGCCGTAGCGAAGTCGAAACGGTGTAAATCGGGTTGTTTCTTGAACGGCGGTGTTATAAGCGAACGTCACGTAAGGCAAAATACGATCCCATGTTTTGTGTTGGACGTTGATGTACATGGAGATCATGTTTGTGACAGTCCTATTTAGTCGCTCGGTTAAGCCGTTGCTCTGCGAATGGTAAGCAGTCATCGTTCGATGCCTAGTGTTACTTAGTCGAAAAACTTCATCAATAAGCTGTGCAGTGAACGCTGTTCCTCTGTCCGTTATCACTGTAGATGGAGCACCGTGACGCAGAACAATGTGGCACATGAAGAACTGTGCTACCTCAGAAGCCGTGGCTCGTGGTATCGCCTGTGTCTCAGCATAGCGGGTCAAATAGTCAGTTGCAACAATGACCCATTTGTTGCCGTCGGACGATAAAGGAAATGGGCCGAGAATATCCATGCCGATTTGGTGAAATTGCTTGTGGGGTGGATCAATCGGCTGAAGTAATCCAGCCGGCTTGCTTGGTGGCGACTTTCAACGCTGCCATTCACGACAGCTTTTAACGTACCGCTTCACGCTTGCCGAAAGTCCGGGCCAGTAGTACGCCTCACTCACTCTGGCGAGCGTTCGCGAGTAACCTAGATGACCAGATGTGGGCTCGTCATAACACGCGGAGAGAACTTCGTCCCGCATGTCCTTCGGAACGACGAGGAGGTAAGCGCGGCTCGTAGAACGGGCGTTTTTTTTTTGTACAGGACATTATCTCGCAGGCAGAAAGGCGTCATGACGCGTGATAGATGGCGATGTATAACGGCGCTATGACCCTCCAGATAGTCGATGAGCGGTCGAATCTCTTCATCCTCTCGCTGGCGTCTGCTCAAGTCAGATGAGCTAAGTACGCCCAGGAAACCGTCATCGTCCTCTTCTTCTTGATTGACTAAAGGTGCACGCGACAGCGTATCAGCGTCTTCATGCTTCCGTCCAGACTTATATACGATGGTTACATCAAATTCCTGTAGACGCAAGCTCCATCGGGCCAGTCGTCCAGAGGGATCACGAATGTTTACCAACCAGCAGAGGGCATGGTGGTCCGTCACCACTGTAAATGGACGACCATAGAGGTACGGGCGAAACTTGGTGATCGCCCACACTACTGCGAGACACTCTTTCTCTGTGGTCGTGTAATTCACCTCGGTACGGTACAGTGAGCGGCTGGCATAGGCTATGACTCGTTCTTTGCCGTGTTGATGCTGGACGACAACTGCGCCGAGGCCGATGTTACTGGCGTCAGTGTGCACCTCTGTGCCAGCATCACCGTCAAAATGTGCAAGAACAAGGGCTGATTGCATCCGCTGTCGTAGCTCGGCAAAAGAAGCCTGTTGCTCAGTAGCCCATACAAACGGCGTGTCGTCGCGCGTAAGGCGAGTCAAAGGTTCCGCTATCTTTGAAAACCCTCTAATAAATCGTCAATAGTAGGCGCACAAGCCCAGAAAGCGCCGAACAGTCTTTTTTTTCTGTAGGATGCGGAAACGCGGCTACAGCGGCAAGTTTGTCGGGGTCGGGTCGGACTTCTTTGGCGTTGACTACATGGCCAAGGAATTTGAGCTCTTCATAACCAAAGTGACACTTCTGCGGTTTGAGTGTAAGATCTGCTTATTGAATAGCCCGTAGCACACTCCTGAGGCAGTGAAGATGTTGCTGGAAGGTTTCAGAATAAACATCATCACCAAGGTATACGAGACAAGTTTGCCACTTCAGACCAGTAAGCACAGTGTCCATCATTCGTTGGAAGATTGCGGGCGCTGAGCACAAACCAAAAGGAAGGACTCGAAATTCATACAGACCATCAGGGGTCACAAAAGCGGTTTTCTCGCGGTCTCGCTCGTCAACCCCAAACTGCCAGTCCCCGCTTTTTAAATCCAAAGATTAAAAATAGTGGGTGCGGCGTAATCTGTCTAACGAGTCGTCGATGCGTGGCAGCGGGTACACGTCCTTTTTAGTCACGCTGTTCAGCTTCCGGTAATCAACGCAAAAACGTAGCGTTCCGTCTTTCTTCTTGACTAGGAGGACGACCGGAGAGGACCACGCACTGTTGGAAGGCTCGATGATGCCGTCGTCCAGCACTTCTCGAACTTGCGTACGAATGGCTTCTCGTTCCTTTGCTGACACACGGTGAGGCTGTTGGTGTACTGGGCGGGCATCGTCGTAAGTGATGATTCTGCGCCTAGTGATCGAAGTCTGGCGCACCTTAGAGGAAGCAGCGAAGCATGACTTGAATTCAAGCACGAGTTTTTGCAGTGCTGCGTGGTTTTCTGGTGTGAGGTTAGAATTAATATCGATATTGTTTACAGACGTATCGGCGGCCTCCACTGCGTCCGACGAGAAGCAGATGGGAATGGTTCCTAATTCATCTGCAAACGTTAACGAAGTGCCACGGAAAAAGTGTCGGTGTTCGTTGCTGAAATTCGTAACGAGCAGTTGGGATCGGCCATCACGTAGCTGTATGATACTCCTAGCCACACAAACACCTTGAGTCAGCAGGTTTTCAAAATTACTTTCTGCAATCGCTTCACCATTTCGCAATCCACAGCATGTGACGTCGACAATAACACTGGCTCTTGGAGGAAGCGTTATACTTTCAGCATAAACACGAAGAACGTCGGTACGTTGTTGGTCGTCCTGCTTGTCGATTGCTCGGTCGGCTGAGAAGGTGATGTGATTCTCTTGAAGATCAATGGCAGCTCCATACCCCTGCAGGAAGTCAACACCAAGAATAACGTCGCGTGAACATTCAGGGAGCACAAGGAAACTCCCTACAAAAGTGTAACCACAGACCCGAACTCTACTCGTGCAGGTTCCAAGCGGAGAGACGGTGTGGCCACCAGCCGTTCGAATCACGGAGCCATGCCAGGGCGTGATTACCTTCTTTAGTAGTCTGGTCATTTTCCCGCTTAGTATCAAATAGTCAACCCCGGTATCAACTAAAGCACCTACTGCATAGCCCTCTATCAGCACCGGTATATCCAGAGAAAGCCGCACATATCGCTCAGTCGAATCTACACCATTTAGTGTTAGCGTCGATCGGAAGTCTTCAGCACGTCGACTGCCAGCAACCTCGCCTCCAAGGGTCGCTTGCGTTAGTTTTCGCGGCGGAGACTGGAGGACCGTGCGCCAGCATGGCGCTGTGGCGAAGATGAAAAGCGCCTCGGCGACGGTGAGCGCGACTGCTGTCCAGAAGGCGGTGGCATGCGCTGTTGAGCCAGGTAGTCCTTAATGTCCCGCGGTCACTGGCCATACCGAGGAGGCACTGAATATACTGAAAATCCGCGCAGCCCGAGGCGCCGGTATGGACACTGGTGGTACAAATGGTCCGCTTCACCGCAGTGGAAGCACAAAGGTCGGCGATCAGGAGTGCGCCAAACATCAAATTTCCGAGGCGAAGCACGTCTGTCGTCAAGGTAGTGTGCTGGTTGTTCCGCAAGATGCACAGGCCTGGCGTAAACGAGGGGGGGGGCGTGCGTGTGTTCTCGTAGTATCGGAGAGGCTGCGCCGACTAAAGTGAAACCGTAGGAGGCGCCTGAACGAACAGCGGGGAACAGGAAGCTGGGCGCTTCAAGGCTTCCGCATAGGTCGCACGGTGGTAGTCAGCCGGGGCGGGTGTGGCGTTATTCAGACTCACAGGGTCACGAAGGGCATGATGCAGCTCGTCCTTGACGATGCTTGCAAAGGAACTCACCGTAGGTAGTGGTGGTGTGGCAGCCTTTTGCAGCTCCTCGCGTACTATGGAGAGGATAAGGTCGCGCAGACACTCGGTGTTGCTCCCAATAGTCGTGAGAACTTGAGCAGTAGACGTGTTCACTTGCCGCTCATACAGGGTGGATCGATGCTGAAGCATCTTTTCCATCGTGACGGCTTCGGACAAAAACTCGGCGACCGTGTTCGGAGGGCTCCGTACAAGGCCAGCGAAAAGCTGCTCCTTAACCCCCCGCATCAGGTGACGCACCTTCTTTTCTTCTGTCATAGTCTGATCAGCCCGTCGGAACAGGCGCGTCATATCTTCCACATAGGTCAGGACAGTTTTATTGGGCATCTGGATGCGGGCCTGGATCGCTCGCTCCGCTCGTTCGTGGCGATCAGCACTTCTGTAAGTATCCAACAGCCGGCGGCGGAATTCCGGCCACGATGTCATCTGTTCCTCGTGATTCATGTATCAGGTGCGTGCTCCATCCTCCAAATAGAAGTACACTTGTCGTACTTCGGCCGCATCGTTCCAGTCGTTCAAAGCAGCCACGCGTTCGAAGTCGACCAACCAGTCCTCGACGTCTTCGAGCTCGGTGCCATGAAACGGTGTCGGAACCTGTGGACTTTCGAGGGTGTACCGAGTCACCGGGGGGTTTTCCGTACCTGTTAAAGTGGTTTGAACGGACGTGCTCATCATACTGGTGTGAACTGTAGGGTCAGCTTCGGGTGGCAATCCCCTGATTCTGCGGCTTGTCCGATGAACGGGAGTGTTGACTCGCACTGGGCTTGTGGTGCCGCTTTCAGGAGGGGTCTTAAACATCCGTGAGGGGCCTACCCCGCACCTCCACCATTTGCACCATTTGTCACGTCACTCCAGGGGGTTTCGATAAGGTTTATTGACGTCTCAGCAACAGGGCTCTAACCAAGCGCGTCGGTTGGACTTGTTTGCCAGAGCCGGGGCCCACGTGCACTTCTTTCTTCTCTGTGGTGTGAGCCTTCACCTTGGCATACGACCCACTACTAGAAGTAGGTGGCAATATAAACATTCTGGAAGACATCTACAGGTGATCAACTGCTACCATAGTGCTTCATAAAGAAAACAACAGAATACCAATCAAGAAGGGTGTAAGGCAGGGGGACACAATCTCCCCAATGCTATTTACCGCGTGCTTACAGCAGGTTTTCAGAAGCCTAGAATGGGAACAGTTTGGGATAAAAGTTAATGGAGAATACCTTAGTAACCTGCGCTTCGCCGATGACATTGCATTGCTGAGTAACTCAGGGGACGAATTGCAACTCATGATTACGGAGTTAGACAAGGAGAGCAGAAAGGTGGGTCTCAAAATTAATCTGCAGAAAACGAAAGTAATGCACAACAACCTCGGAAAGGAGCAGCGCTTCGAGATAGGTAATAGTGTGCTTGAAGTTGTAAAAGACTATGTCTACTTAGGGCGGGTAATAACCGCAGAGCCAAACCACGAGATTGAAGTAACTAGAAGAATAATAATGGGGTGGAGCACATTCGGCAAGCACTTTCAAATTATGACAGGTAGATTGTCACTATCCCTCAAGAGGAAGGTATATAACAGCTGTATCTTTCCGGTACTTAGCTACGGAGCAGAAACCTGGAGACTTACAAAGAGGGTTCAGCTTAAATTGAGGACGATGCAGTGAGCAATGGAAAGAAAAATGGTAATCGTAACCTTGAGAGACAAGAACAGAGCAGAGTGGATTTGCGGACAAATGTGGGTTGAGGATATTATAGTTGAAATAAAGAAAAGGAAATGGACCTGGGCCGGGCATGTAGCGCGTAGACAGGAAAACCGCTGGTCATTAAAGGTAACTAACTGGATTCACAGAGAAGGGAAGCGGGTTAGGGGGAGAGAGAAGGTTAGGTGGGCAGATGAGATTAGGAAGTTTGCGGGTATAAACTGGCAGCAGCAAGCACAGGACCGGGTTAACTGGCGGAACATGGGAGAGGCCTTTGTCCTGTAGTGGACGTAGTCAGACTGATGATGATGATGATGATGATGTTGATGATGATGATGATGATGATGATGATGCTTAAATATGTATTCTTAATTGGGCTTGACACAGTGTGTGTTGTAATCTGTAGCATGCTATGACAGAGCCCAGCAGCGTGAAATGACTGCGTGTGGCACAGCTTGATTGCAAATTTCGCCTCTATGACATGTATTAAGCTGACTGACTACGTGATCGGTCCCACTTTTCATTCTTTGTTTAACGATCGCTTCTCCCACTGCCGTCTGAATCGGTGCGTGTCAATTTAAGTGGCCTTGTTCTACAAGGAATGCATTTTGTCATTGTCGACCCTGCATACATAGGTATGTTACGCAGTCCGGCTCTGTCGTCACAGCGTCACAGCGCTGGAAAACTAAAACGTAGTGCTGGTAATGCTACAGTGCTTTCACCAGCACGATGATCAACAAAATTTTGTTGTGGGCGCGACACTTAGCATTTCCAAGTTTCCCCGGTACGACAGTGTTGCGAATGTAACTTCCTCATCTAAGCGCAGGCCGCATGTAGTCGACTATGAACGTCAAAATAATTGGCGATGCTCGTCACCTGCGAATTATTGGGTGCCAAGGATCGGTCACCCCATTACCAAAGTACTTTCTTTCGCTTAGGTGAATCTTCTTCTAAAGCGTAACATTGTTCAACAGCTTGTTTCGCAGAAATTATGTCGTCGGCGTCTGTGTGTGAGCGGAAAAGCTGCATTGGCCATGAGCGACAATTCAAGGTAGATGCAATGAAGATGGTGTGTGCACTTCGGCCTTCCTTACGGTAATGTGTAGGTCTCCGCCGAGAAGTGAGGGCTTCGTGCTAGCAATTGGGGAGGCAAGTGTGTGTGTGTTCTTCCGTGCGTGATTACGTATATTTGTATGTGCTTTCGTGTGTCGCGCGCTTTTGTGTTGGACCTAGTGCGCACGCGCATTGTGTGTGTGTGTGTGTGTGTGTGTGTGTGTGTGTGTGTGTGTGTGTGTGTGTGTGTGTGTGTGTGTGTGTGTGTGTGTGTGTGTGTGTGTGTGTGTGTGTGTACTTCCGTGCGTGAGCGTGTGCGAATGTATGTGTATGGGAGAGCGCATGCACGTCTGCCTGTGTGGGCGCACTTGTGTGTGTGTGCGTGTGCTCTTCCGTGCGCGCCTGTGCGATTGTGCGTGCATGTGCGCGCACGTTCGACGGTCTGTGTGCGCGCGCTTGTGTGTGTGGACGAGTGGACGCGCTCGCGCGTGTGTACTTTTGTGTGTGCGAATGTGTGTCTGTGTGCGCTTTTTCGCGAGTGAGTGTGTGTGAATGTGTATGTGAACGCACTCGTCTGTCGTGTGCGTGTGTTTGTTTGCGCATGTTTTTGTGCGTGTTGTGCGTTTGCTGTGTCACTGCGTTTTTCCACGCGTGAAAAAAACGCCTTCTACATGTACCTCAAACGCTAAGCGTCGTCTGTGTCTGTATGCAAATTAACGCTGGAAGCGCTCAGCCATCACTTTCCACAAAGTTACGAGATGCGTGCCAAACCGGACTGCTTCGCGTAAAAGCACATTTGCAGGAAGCTCCAGTTCCATAGCTTTCCTTTCATTGTCGAAAAATGTTGTCTGCGTGTAAAGCAGGTAAGGTTGCGATTTGAATGCCTCAGTACTTCAAGGTATCTCTGCCAACATCCACAATGTAGCTCAGCTACCCTTTAAATGGTTTTCCTCTTCTGGAAGCGTTCTAGAAAAAAAATTAAATCAGACGAGTGAGTTCACTCTCCTGTGTACTTTCTACTCATGTGCATCGCAGGAGGGCACCAAAATATTCTTGGAAACCGGCTCACGGATGTGTTCGCTTCGGTCACTATCATCACGAGAGTAACTGGGGCACGAAGAAAAATAAATACTATAGCGCCAGCCACCATAAACTCTTTTATTTGTTTTATTTGGGGTGGTTGGGGGGGCGAGGAAAGATAAAGTGTACAACTAGCGGTCTGTGGTTTCTAAAAAGCGACAGCTTGAAGCACGGCAAACCATCCCGCATAGACAGCAAAGAAAAGAAGGGGTAGTAGGCGGTGCGCCGCCATGTGGTGAACAGAGCGCCACCCCCCCCCTTACTGCAAATACGCCTCCTCCATCCTAATAAGACGACTGGAGAAACACCGCCACGAGCGCCCCATCCAAGCAGCCGTGACTCTATAGACTCCGCGCACTGAGACTAATGTACTGCCGCGAGGGCGTCAGAGAAGACAAACGTTGAGAGCCCTAGAAAAGCGAAACACTCCCCCAACGTTCGCTAGGGCGTAGTTTTTCTGAGTAATGAACTGGTGTGTAGTCAATTGTACCAAGAGTTACACACCGTGTCCTGCGGGAGTGAAGTTTCATAGTTTCTCGACTTGGTCTTGCTTCATCGGGAAGCGAAATAAATGAATCATAGCTGTGGGACGTAAAAACTGCTTAGTTCTCATTTCCTTTGCCGTCTCGTATTCTGCCGATGCGAACCTGAATTGGTCTGAAACTCCCTCTGCAGGTGCGATGATCTTGCGCGATGTTCTTGCTGTCATAGAGCTGGTGAGAAAAGAAACGCATGCAAAAAAATTCATTTCAGATCAAGGCTGATGGGATGTTTTAATGGACCTTAATAATTACTACCTCGCCATGCACCGTTCGCAGTTCTGAAGAATGCAATGAGAGGTTAATTAGTGTTTTCCTGAGTTTATGGGTTCATCAGGGAAGGAGCAAACTGAAATACGAAGCATTTTACCGTAAACACAAGTAGCCACCCAGCAGCGTATGCGCACTCGATAGGATCAGGCCAGTACGTCAGTTGGTTGGTTGGGCCTTTTTAAATTGGCGCAAGGAATCATGGTGGATCGGCCTTGAAATGAGTGGTGCTTTGTTACATATTTGATTTTGTTTATAAATCTCAAAATATTTAGCAATAGATCATTTTCTAGATATTATTGAAAAATGAGTTTCACTTACATAACCATACAATTCAATTCGTTTCGTCTCGCATAGCAAATTGCATATGGCATCCCAAACGCTCATGTGTCTGAAACCAAGTGCTGTAGCTCCAAAGAAAATAACCGCCGGTAGTAATGAATTAAATCCCATTTTTGAGATTTGGCTCATTCAAAAGTCTTTTTCTTTAAACTATTTCCATGTTAGGAAGAAATGATGTGTGGTGTAGAGTATAGCCGAACTATACATGGTAAGAAACGATGCTTTGCGAATGCTGTAGCGATGAATGTGCATGCGTGGTGTTTGCTTCGGAAAGCAACATAAACAACGCAAGAGGTTATAGTGAATGAGAGACACGTGACGGTGGCCGAAGTGACCATGCCGTCGTCGTCAGCAATCTACAAGGTGAAGTGAAAGACGGAACGGGGCATGCGCCCTTCTCTCTGAACTGAATCTTTTCGCGTTCTCTTTCTCGCCCGTGCCTCAAGCTCTTACCGCCATATTCTAGAACGTCACATCACTCAACGCTTCACCTTCGCTTGAGAAAGCTGGTGGGAGCTCTAGGCATAGCAAGTCACTGCATATACGCGATAATCTGCTGCGATTCTTGAGCAGCGCAGCATCATTTTCAGCCTAACAGCGGCGCAGTGCTCAACTATATTAAATGAAGGGTGAAAGTCGAGTCGAGGAGTGTTTCTGAATACGGGGGTTAGCATCATGAGCTGCACGAGCGGCGAGGTAGAGACTATGATCATGATGAACGACGATGATGCCGCGACAATTTCAAGCAAAGCACTTCGCGAGACTCGGTGGCTGAAAATCGCCTTGGCACGAAGCCGCAACAAGCGAGCACGCCAGCTTCCACGGCGAGCGGCCGGGGAGCCATCGATATTTTCAAACGCTTCGAGTATTTTGAAAGCACGCAGGCACTGGCAAGCACCGATAATAATCTAAGTTCAAAAGAATCAGAGCTTGCCGCGACAGTTATGCAGCAAGCCTCATGAATTACGCACACCTGACACACGCGTTTAGTCGTCAATCCGGGCGATGAGCAGCAAAGCGCTCACTAACACAAAAAACGTGGCCGCTTTCCTGAAGGATTTCCCATTTATTCATGGTGGCATCGCAGCAAATTGTCCCCCTGCGATATCTTTATGTTCTGCTCGAAGCATGCACTAACCCGCCGGCCACGGGCGCTTGTGCCACAATAGCTATCAAAGAAATTAGGTGGTGCTGTCTGCTACGACCACAGAACCCCTATGCTACGACTCTCAACGTTGTGCGTCTGCCACATCAAAAGTTACGCTGCGCGCGCCTTTCAAGGCGCATTCTATAGGTCCCGCATGGAGTGTTAGTCTGACGCCAGGTGCGACTGGCGCAACCAGCGTCCATCGGCACAGCCCGATGGTAACCGGCACGAAATTCGCACTGATGCGTTACCCAGACAACAGTGCGTCTCCCTCTTTTCGTGTCTGACGGACGCCGACCGCGCTAAACGCGCATGCGTCAAAGCAACGCAGTGCAGCACGCGCCTGCGAGTATATGGCAGGACCGGTGGCGACAATTCATTCCAGCATTATTCCAGCGGGGGGACTGCAGTGCCACGGCAAGCCATGGCGCGAACTAATAAAAGTAGCCTTGCGCTAGGTGCTTTTCTGACGACCGCGCGCGGCTTAGGTACCAAATTTCGTGAACATACTTGGGCACTTCAGTCCTTAGCGGTGCGCCCACGCTGACTGGATCGGTGCGGGTATTTAAAGATGCCGCTGGCTGTGTTATGTGTGTGTCAGCGCTTCCTCTATTTCAGTGTTGTGCGGCGGTTTGTATTATTGCGATATTATTCCTTGCAAATACGCTGATACGTGAGTACTGACTGTTCTGCCTGGACATTAGTTCTGAATGCGCGGTGCGCTCTGACGCGCTTGAGTGAACACTGCCACACGGGTACTTGCTGCATGTGGTCGCGCTGCACTGTATTTGACCCGGATTAGTTTATACCGTGTAGCGGTGACTAATACCGGTTTTCGTCGAGAAATTTTGATCGCGTGCAACAAGTTTGTCGCTGCTGCTCTGTGCAGCATCAAGTTTGGCACTGATGCCCTGACCGCGATCACAAACGTCTGTGTGACAACGGCGGTATGAATATCGCATTATTACCACTACTCGCACAGGTAGTCCAACTAGCATAGAGAAAAAAAAAGCTGTGACTGCGATATCCCCTGTTAGTGATCACAGGTGAATGCTTATACCAAGTTAAACTATTCAGTTCTGTACACTTCTTTGGCCTCTACTTCTTTGGCTGCTGCTTACATGACATTGCAAGAAAACAGCAGTCTACAAATTACATCAAAGTTACGCAGAAACGGTGCATCATACTTAGGCAAGTCTCTAGAAAAGATGAAACGTCTAGAAAGAAGCCCATGTATATGTTCTTTGTTGCAAACAAGCTTATTGCTCACGATTTTGGCAAATTTCGTTGTTAGAGTTCTGCTGACATGAGCCGCAGTGGACCACCGCATACATGTATTGTATGATTCGTGTGTCCATCGGTCACCTGTAAATTGTAATCCGATTAAAAAGTGAGTGCTTTGCCTTCAGCGCAGCTTTGGCATGCTCACTTTTTGCTTAACACCTAAATCTAAACCTCGTCGTACATTGAAGGTGTCATCACCATCAGCCTGACTAGCCCCACTGCAGGGCGAAGGCATCTCCCAAGATCTGCCAATCAACCCGGTCTTGTGTTTTTTGTTGCCATGTTATACCTGAACGTTTTAATATCATGGACCCACCTAACTTTCTATCTCCCCTTCGTGCGTTTGCCTTCTCTGGGAATCCAGTCAGTTACCCTTAATGACCAGCGGTTAACCTGCCTAAGTACAATGAGCCCGGCCCCTGTCCATTTTTCTTCTTGATTACAACTATGATATCCTGAACCCTGGTTTGTTCGCTGACGCACTCTGCTCTCTTCTTGTCTTTTGAAGGTACAACGATCATTTTCTTTTCTTTCTCTCACTGGCTCATCCTCAATTTAAGCTCAAACCTCTTTGTGAGGCTCCAGGTTTCTGCTCCGTATGAAAATACTGGCAAGATGCAGTTGTTATATATCTTATTCTTGAAGGTTAGTGGCAGATTACCATTCATAATTAGAAAATGCTTGCAGAATGTGATCAACCCCATGTTTATTCTTCTAGTTACTTTACTCTCTTAGTTCGGCTTCGCGGTTACTACTTGTCCTAAATAGACATATTCCTTTCGAACTTCCAGAGTCTCTCCACCTATCGCAGAGGGCTGTTTTCTGCCGAGACTGTAGCACATTAATTAAGTTTTGTGCGCATTCATGTTCAGACTTATTTTTCTGCTTTCCATGTTCAGTTCTGTAATCGTGAGCTGTATTTTCTTTCCTGATTTACTCGTCGAGGCAATGCCATCAGCGAATCGCGGGTTACTAAAATACCTTCCATGAACTCTTATTCCTAACTCTTCCCAAGCTAAGGTCCTGAAAAGCTCCTGTAAACACGAGATGAATAGCACAGGACAAATTGTATCTGCCTGCCTCACACCCTTCTTTATTAGGATTCTGCGGCTTTCTTTATGGCTGTGAATCCACTGTAGATTTCTTCCAGTATGTTTATCTAACGTTCTTCGATGCCCTGATTCAGTAGTGCCTGCATTACTGCTGATGTCTTGACTGAGTCAAACACCTTCTCGTACTCTAGACGGCTATGTGTAGGTGTTGATTGTATGTGAAGGTGTTGTTTGATATGTTTATGGCACGCGATAATGTTAACATTTTGGTACATTCCACAGTGCAGTTAAGTGCGGCGTATTTCGGTCGGTGCATCTTTTTTTCATGATCTAGCAGTAATTGATTTTGGGCAAGAAATATCAGTCATGGTCTTCTTGCTTTTTCCCCCTTCATATAGCAAATTATTTATTAAAAGACCACATCTCATACATTATTAAGAGGACCAGGGTAGTGGAGGGTCTTGACACTTTAATCATGCACTACCATATTGCAACTTTCAACTGCAACTAGGAGACCACTGCTTGGCATATTTAATGTATAATAAATTCTATTGTTGCAACATTTCTCTGTGTAAGCTTTTGGTTGTGAAAACATGCTCAGACAATCGACAACAGCTGGTCCATCAGTTTTTAAGAAGCACCAAAATGGCACTCCACGCCTATTGATTATAGCACTGCGTAATAGTATTTGTCTAAAATACGTGGTCAGTAGGTACGAAACAACAGCTGCAGCACTTTAAGAAATTTTTTTCCAGTAAAAAAAAGCTGGGAGCACTTGATCACAGCACTATTGGGAGTGTGTCAACATGTACAGATTTTTTGTACTTGCATACGTTTCTGTGCTTGCAGGCCCATGCAGAGCAGAGCAAAAGGAACCTGCATTGCTGACCAATAAAAGCAAATTAAAATAATTTGATTTACCCCTCGCACTCATACATTTCAGCTAGGAAGTTTGTCTCGTTATAGTTAGTTCAGGTGGTCAAACTACTTATGATCTTTAGATGCTATAACACCCCCTGAGAAGGCTTTGGTGGTCAAAAAATGCTTTCTTAGCAGAAAAACCAAGGCAAGGCTTCTCTTGATTGTGATTAAAAAAAGTTTTTGCTAGTCTTTGGCAATAGAGTATTAACCCCCTTCGCTATCACCAAGGAAGCTCAACTGTTTTTCTAGGTCTTAGGCTCTTTTGCTGGCCTCCAAACAATGTTATACTAAGCTCTATTTTTATTCTTTATGTAGCTTCTTTCCTTTTCGTTTATAACAAACTGCTTATACCTGAAAATTAAATGTCTAGAAATTCAAATACTTCTGAAATCAAGATTGTCACAAATCATTCGGATTTTCTTCAGCGTGTCAGGATGGTGTCATAACATATTGAACTTCATTGTAATGAATAGAGTATTTTTGCTGTGACTGAACAGGTGCTGTTTCAATTACCATGCATTTGCACAGATTGTCAAACACATCACTAATGATCTAATAACAAATGCCTCAACATAGCAAACAGAAAACTCGTATAATTCAAACGTGGTGTTTTATTGCATCTCATGTAGAGGGTAACATCATTCAGTAAAAGCATTGCTGGTGATCTCCATAGTCATAGAAATAATTGAATTTAAATAAATAGTATCGAGGTTCTACTTTGTTGCATGTACATATAGTAGCACCATATTTATCTTCTTTATGCCTGTGTATTTTATTAGAGACATTTGAACAACCCACAAGTCGTATTAATATTGACCGTCTTTGTCATATTTCACTCAAAGTTAGCCTGGTGTTTGATGCTAGATGCCAAAAGAGATTAATATGTGACATCTCCCATTCACCAAGAAGATGTTTCTGTTTAAGCCGTTGTTTAAGGCGGTGACGTTATTCAGCATTCCGCTGTGGAGCATATGAGCTATAATCTTTGTTTGTACAGTACGCTATACCATCATACACGATTTTTTGGTTTACACACGTAGCTTTATAAATCAACATGGAAACCACCGTCGACATCGCTGCTACGCACCCTCTTCTCCAGTGAACCACGCCGTTGGCTTCAGTCATCGGTGACGTCAGTGGAGCCGAGTATAAAGCACCAAGATTTCGCCTTCCGCCTCAGAGGGCACGGCAACGTTCTTCAGAACAACATGTCTAAGCTTGCATGGATTGTCGTGCAGGTCAGTTTTCACACCCCTAATTCATCTGTTCGTACTAGTTGCTGCGCGCTTTTGATTCTGCCGTGCCCTCGGCAATGTGCCCAAATTGTTGACGATTGCTGGTTTGTCTTAACGATTTTGCTGTGTGGTGATGTGGAGAGCAACCCTGGTCCAGATCTTGAGGAACTTATAAATAGTATACTAGCTGAACTAAAACAATCTAAAGAGGAACAAAAGAAACGCGACACCATACTTTCAAATATTAACAAAAAACTTTCCAAACTAGACGAAGTATTAAAGGTATCAAAGGCGAACGAAGAAAAAATAAAGAAACTGGAGGGAAGAATAGAGCGCGTAGAAAAGGCTCTGACAGGACAAGACAAAAAGCTTGTCGATTACGAAGATCGTTCAAGAAGGAATAATTTGGTCGTATTCGGCATACCGGAAGGACCAGACGAAAACAGAGAAATTTTGAAAGACAAAGTTGTTTCTAAAGTTTTCCAAGACACCCTAAAGGTCACAGTTACTTCCGTGGAGCGCATTCATAGAATTGGACGGGTGAATGAACAACGCCCAAGGCCGGTCATTGTGCGGTTGTACAATTACAACGAAAAACTTTTGCTTTTCAAGAAGTGTAGCATACTAAAAGATTTGGGTGTATCAATATCTCACGACTACTCGCAAGCAACACTTCAGCTACGAAAAAAGCTCTGGAAAACATTAAAGGACAACAGAAGTCAGGGTGATAAGGCGTACTTAGTTTATGATAAGCTTTACATCAATGGTGACGTCTACGTATGGGACAAGCATCAAAACCGTAGGAAACTGTTGCGCAGCGCTGCGCGCTCAGAAGATTGACATCACAATGACGAGCAAACCTTAACGCACAAGCGGCTTCGTTTGATAAACCTCAATGCACAGAGCCTGCGGAACAAACAAGAACAGTTTGAACATGTTCTGCTATCCTATGACCCTCACATAGCCGTAATTTTAGAAACCTGGTTGCACCCTGACGATCGAGATAGTTGCGTGTTTCCGCCTTCATATACGTGCTATCGTAAGGATCGCAAAACAAGGGGCGGTGGCACTGCAGTTCTTGTCAAAAGTGGTGTGCCGTCATATCAATTGCCCGAGATTGATGTCGACCACGAAAGTGTGCTTTGCAGATGTGAATTTTTAGGAAACCAAATCATCGTCGTAGGTCTGTACAGACCACCCAATGCTGAGCCAGATTTCTTGTTAAAACTTTACGACAAGCTAAATCAGTATCGCAACCAAATTCTTTTAGTTGTTGGGGATTTCAATCTGCCTTGTATTGATTGGGAAACGCTAAAGTGCGGCCCAACAGACATACCGAATTCTGAAAATTTTCTGGACATGCTCTTGGCGTTTAATCTGACCCAAACCGTTTTACTTCCCACTCGGGTAACAAGCTGTACGTCTTCGATTCTAGATCTCGTCTTGTGCTCCTCAACTATAACTGACATTACCACCGATATTTGTGAGGGAATTTCAGATCATAAATTGGTATACTTCACGTCATTGCTCTCACGTCAATCCAACCCACCCCAATACAAACCTATTACTATAAAGCAGTACACATCTGCAGATGATGTAAATATAACTAATTATCTCGAGGAAGCCATTGTTTTGTTTGATGATAGTGATGACATCAATACATTATGGACAAAGTTCAAAGCGCACTGTCATTTCTGTATCCAGCATTTTATTCCAGATAAAGTGAAAAAAGTTGGCAGGACGAATCCGTGGATAAATAGAGAAATTATTCATGTGAAACGCAAATTAAAACGCTTGCGGAAACGTTCCAATGCTGCTCAAGCAGACATTTTTGATTTACAGGCTACATTAAAGTCCAAATTAGCTGCTTCTAGGGATCACTACTTTAATGTGACACTCAATTGTTTTGTATCCGAAAGTCCCTCTAAATTTTGGCAATTTTTATCGAATAAGGGTGGCACGAGGCTTGATCAAATCGCCAAGGGTGATCGGGTACTTACCAATCCAAGAGAAGTGGCGGAGGTGTTTAACGAGTATTTCCAAAGTGTGTTTTCAACGTCAGATCCTTTAAACGGGGCTGTTTGTGAAAATGGTGATTGTGGTGTCATTCAGATTTCTTTGGAAGGTGTCACAGAATTGCTTTTGTGATTGGATTCGAAAAAATCGACAGGCCCTGACGATATCCCTTCCGCATTTCTCAGACGCTATGCTACACTGTTAGCCAGGTTCCTTGTAGTCATTTTGCAGAAATCCGTTTCGTCTGGTGCGATACCTGATGATTGGCGTATTGCACGTGTGACTCCTGTGCATAAGAAGGGTAACCGTCTCAATTTTTTGTAACTATCGGCCCATCTCTCTCACCTGTCATTGTTGTAAACTGCTGGAACATATTATCGCAAAATACCCCAATAACTTTCTTCAATCTCAAAATATTCTCACTGAGCACCAACACAGTTTCCGACGAGGTCTTTCTACTACTACGCAGTTATTAACTACAATTAATGAATTTGCGAAGGCTCTAGATGCTGGTAGCCAGGTTGACGTTATCTTTTTTGACCTCTCGAAGGCGCTCGACAAAGTTCCCCATAAAAAAATTAATAAATAAACTGAAGTCAATTGGCGTTCCTTCAGATATAACAAATTGGGTCACATCTTACCTACTAAACCGTAAACAATACGTAGAGATTGAGGGTTCGCGCTCGCGTTTCTTAGACGTTTTTTCCGGAGTACCGCAGGGGTCCGTACTGGGTCCTGTTTTATTTAACATTTATATTAATGATTTCGCTCAAGCAATAGATACCAGCGTATCAGTTAAACTGTTCGCAGATGACTGCATTCTTTTCAAAGTCATAAACTCAACGGCAGATCAGCAAGTTTTAAACAGAAACATCGGTAACTTGGAAACTTGGTGTTCCGAGTGGAACATGGTAATTAATCTAGAAAAAACTGCTCACTTGTGTATCACCAACAAAATCAACAAGTTTCACTTTAAATATGATATAAAAGGGTCACAGATTACACAAGTTGAAGAATATAAATATTTGGGTGTTACAATTACCTCAAGCCTCAACTGGACAACCCATATAGTAAATACATGCTCTTCCGCACGTAAAAAACTAGGGTTTCTAAAGCATCGATTAGCTAATGCCCCCAGTTCCTTAAAGCTTAAAGCTTACAAAACAATGGTAAGGCCTTCCTTGGAGTACGCCTCCGTAGTATGGGACCCTCACACAAAAAGCAATATACAAAAGATAGAAAAAATTCAGCGCCTGGCAGCCCGTTTTATTTACAGTATGTATAGATGCCGCGATTCCCCCTCCGCGATGTTGCAGTTGGCAAATCTTGAACCTCTTGAGGACAGACGACGAGCTGCTCGACTTAACTTACTCCGTCTAATATATTTTCTTAAACTCGAAATAAAGCCATAAAACTACATGGCAAAGAATTTTTCCAGGCCTTCCCGTCACAAACACAGCTGTAGCATCAAGCCTTTTTTCGCAAGAACTAATTTATACACTCTTTTTTCCCGAAATCAATCTCTGAGTGGAATTTGTTGCCCCGAAACTCTACTCTTCTTTCCTTTTCACCATGAAATGCGCTTTGTGTTTCCTGGCTTTCACAATACTTGTTTCAATTAACAACTTGTTGTATGCCTAAGAGTGTGGTGCTTTGCATATGGATTGTGTTGCAGTGGGTGTACTCAGCCTTCTGGAAATGAGTATAATTTGATGGTGATTGCTATGTTTTTCTTACATTTCGTGTATACCAGTATCAATTTTGTTGTAACTTTGTTGTACCTTTATTTTACCTTTGAACTTGCTGTACCTTTCCGGCTTGGACCTTAAATGGTTCGCAGTATATGATAAATAAAAAATAAATCAAATAAATAAATCAGTGTAAATGCGACTGTCTTTATTTAAAAATGAAGTAGTGCATTAAAATAAAGAAAGTCTATATCTCTATTCTGACCCTAAGGTAAAGGGAAATGGTGCCGTGCAGTCAGGGGTGGATCCAGCCAATCATTTTAGAGGGAGGGGGTTGCTTAATGTAACACCGGGGAGAGGGGCGTGGTCAGTACATTTTTGTTTTTTACTAGCTAAAAAACTCTATCATAATATAAATACTATTATTATGTGATTAAAAGAATCCCACTTATTTGTCCTAACTAGTAATAACAGGTGGACGGCAAGCACTGAAGAGAGGGGGAGGGGGTACTGACAGGCTTTTGGGGGGGGGCGATCGCCTCTATCACTGCGCCCCCCCTTCTAGACTCCCCACTGCGTGCAGTTCTGCACAAGATCGCAGGATTGATTCCGAACCTCAGGAGTCACCTTATGAAAGTTGTAGCATGTACTAGTGCCCTAGTTCCATGCACTCACAGAGATTATGAGGTCAAAATAATTAGGCTTTCACTTGAAACAGTGCACTTCATAACAAGATTTTAGTTTTGCGACATCAAACTGTCGAACTTAATTTTATTATTTGTTCTCTAAACCAGCATAGATGTACAGTGCTTGCAAAATCTTGCTCCCAGTTTTTTTCATGTGAATGTGTTGTTCATCCCAAAAGTTATGGCAATATATAGAAGTGTGATTTTTCAAGGCCTTCCCTATTGCTTTGACCTTTTTTTACACTTGTTCAAAGCAGAAGACAAGTTCGCCAGAAACAATTACTGCATAAAAGGATGTTTGAAACAGTTGGTTATGTGTTCAAGTTGGGCCATACACACGCCTTTTGCAAATCAACAAAATTTCTTCATCTTCATTAGGCAAACTAATTTTAAATGATTGTGCAGCAGTCATGCAACTATACTGTCAAGAAATAATGTTCAGTACAAATAGAAATGTTTAATAAAAGTTACTGACAAGAAAATGTGAAGTTAGGCGTCTTTCACAATCGTATGGTAGTTTTAAGACGTTAAACCCCACATATCATCGAAAATGATAAGGTAACCTTGCCTGAAAAAGTTGCTTGTTATTTGCTACACACCTCGAAAATCAATGTCAATTCTCTGCAATTAAAGACAAGTGCAACTCTAGAAAAAGTGCATCTAAAAACCAAACGAGGGTGCAGATAATCATTAATGTCACTGAGCACTTTTAATGAATGTCCTATCCAAGATTGCAGGAAATAAGCGCCTACAAACATAGGCGCTAGTAATAGTAACAAAATGCTCAGCTTGAGGTTTTTGAGGCAGGCAAAATAAAGGACTTATGAAAACGACTACATGTTGGATGACGAAGACAAGAAAGTGCTTTGTTAGCAATTCCTAAAATGCTCAACTTATGATTCTTTTCAATAATGTTCCTGACTTAGCTCGTTGTGCGCTCGGCTTGAGTGCAGATTAATTTCCACCACTGTCACTTATACTCCTTTGAAGTACTTGGCAGCAAGTACACCTATCTGTGACAGACATGAAAAATTAACCCACCTCCTTCTTTAGTTTCCTGTGCAATTCAAGCAGCAGCGTATCTTCCCACTCCCAAATAAAGGTGGCGGTGAGTAAGCTGTGCATGCTTGAACTTCACTGCATGACTTGGGCTGCAATTCAAAGCTATAACTCTCATGAAAAACTGTAATAAGTGTCCACTTTGTTCAGACTGCAGATATTTAAGCAAAATTTGTTGAAACACAAAAATATGAGAAAAGGTGTGCATTTTTACTGTCAAGTAAAGCACAGTAAAAATAGTGTAAAGAGAACACTCGAAGATAAAGCAGCTGAATTGGTGGCAAGCGTTTATTGGTTGTACGGGTAGTCACATTGAATGGGCCTCTTGTGCAGCCCTGGCAATGCTATGAAAAAACACATAATAGTGCCTCCATTTCAACTTCAATCACGAGTGAGCACTGTAAAATACAGAGCAAGTGCCCCCTCCCCTCCCGCAATTATTTTTCAACCTGTTCTCTGCTACGAAATTCTGCCGCAGCATTTCTTTGAAATCAAAGTTCTGAGAGCCCTTATACATGCGCAAGGTTTTTTAACACTTTTACAGTGTGATGCCTCGAGGCTGCATTCTGAGTTGTCACAAATCGTCTGAACATTTGTAGAACAACTTTCCCTCCTTGTCATAACACGTGAAATTCCACACAAGTATTCTCCTCGGGTCTGTAAAACAGTAAATGCGTTTGTATTCAATACAGCATTTTATTAGAAGCACAGGTGTGCATTTTTAAATGGCACTTCTATATTGAAGTAGTGTCCGAGACCAAGCAAGGGCCCCCTTCCAGATGACCCGCTCATAGTAACAAGCTGTTAGGTCGCCAGGCTGCTCCCTCTTCGACCCCGGGGTAATTGTAGCGAAGCCTCCGAACTCTGAAATGGGTCGAACTCTTGAGTACCTTCTAATGGGGCTACCCAACAAGAACGCCGCTCGCGCTGAGAGTCCGTGCTTGGCCGTTACTGTCGCCATTTTGTATACTCGCTGTCTGCCCGCTAATAAACGCCATAACAAGCATTTTATTAGAAGCACAGGTGTGCATTTTTAAATGGCACTTCTATATTGAAGTAGTGTCCGAGACCAAGCAAGGGCCCCCTTCCAGATCAATCATCTTTCACCGTCGAGGAGGTGATTTCTCGGGAATATACAGTAGTATGAAGTTAGAGGTAGTGCTTGGGCCAGTGTGCATCTCTCACTTTGAAGACCCCGGACAGCTTCTACTGCTAAGCAAATAGAAGAAACACAGCATAACAAATACGTTTGCACTGTTTCAAGTTTTCGTTCACCATGGTGAAGGTCGCTTGTCCATTAAACAAGTTGTGTAACTGAGGGCAATCTTCAGCCTTGTGTAGCCTTTGAGCTTGTGAGGATACACTTCCACCGTTGCTAGTCATAGTCACCATGGCTATACGCTGCCTTTTTGAAAGGGAAAACGTGAGCACGTAGCCTGCGCTCAGCTGCGACGGGCTACAGCACCATCAACCTACAACTGAATAAAGCGTGCCCGCTTCTGTTTTTGATTTCACATGATTTCACAACACCACTCTTATTACGACACGACGCTTGGCAAGTGCGAAACCGCGCAAAGAAAATGTCACACCAAACACCATGACACCATTATAATGATGGCGTTTACTTGGTTCTGCATAGCTTATAATTGATAAAAATGAGGTACACTGTCATCTGTGGGTGCCATAGACCTAGCATGCGATGTTTCAGAAAATATCACCAAGCCAATCGCAAAATTATTGAAAATACATTTAAAAACTTAGGACGTCACGCATGGGCATTTTGGCACAACTTTCTGTAGTGAAACTTTAACCTTAATTTTCTCCGCTAATAATGAACTTGGGATGGTGAAACATATGGCATTTGCATTAGAGTTTTCAGAGTGCAGTTTCTCAATCTAAACAAGGTCACTGTTTCTCATCAGTATACGTGTAATGCTTTTGTAAATACACACAAGAAGCTTGTGAATCAAGTGCAAAGTTGCACAGCAAACTGGTGTTGAGAGTACGGTGTTTTTACATTGTGATTTCACCCATGTCGCATTGCGGCAGTGAAGGGAACCAAGCTGCTCGAGACTACAACAGCAGAGGCCTGTAAATCTCTCCGGAGTTTCCTTCCACAGTTTCAACCACATGTGTTCGATAGTGGCAAAACATAACATTTAATTCGCTTGTTCTTTACAACTCCATCATAAACAGAGACTAACACATGCATTTTTTGTTTAAATGTCGTTGTTTTATTCTTTCAGCGGATAAGTTTTCTTGAGATAGCACGGATAATATTGAAAAAAAGAATCATTTTGAAGAATAGAATCAATAGCTCTGCTGCTAGCTTCCCTTTTGACATGCATTCGTGACAATTGCATTCATTGGCAATTGTGAAAAGTTTCACCCTAGTAGTAAATTTACCATGCATCAACGTTTCAGCAAAATTAACTTCCTGGCTATGACGGCATCTATTGAAACATTTTTATTTTGAGGTATAAAAAAAATAAATGCTCCGCTCGCACCATAAACATATAGCAGGCAATGACAATCAGAAAAGAAAAATGAACAGCACAGAGCAGAGTGAAATCTTTAGAAGGAAGGATGTGCAGCAGAAGCGTACTCCACCCCCAGTCGAACCGGACAAAAAATAAGATCTTGGTTTGGTTTAGAATGTTATTCTTGCTGCTAACATGTTTCGCCAAACTTAATCTTTAGTGGTGAATTCTTGTGATGCACATCTTAATGGGGCTGTCTAGGAGTTCTTGCTTTTACAAAGAAATCAAAGGTTACGCTCTACATAATGCGAACTAACAGCCAACTATATTACGTAGGCTACACAAGCCATCAGCTATGACACGGCAAAGAAGAAATATTCGTCAGACAGGCAAAGCGTTTAGGAAGCGTCTGTAGCGACAACAATCACTATGCTCACCAATTAAGCAAGCCAAAGGAGACATTTGGCGAAATGACCTGCAGAACACTCTGAATGATGTCCAAAATGAAGCTTGCATATTAGGAAATCATGACTAGCTGAACATGTCCCGTAGCACAGCCCAACCAGCCACTAGCCTTTGCAATCAAGTACCGAAACACGCTCTCAAACCTAAATTATATCCTTCGCAAGTATTAACAAACAATTTATTTTATTCATGAAGTGGGTCTGGCAAGAAGGCAAAATCAGAGCAATATTTACAGCATGCTTAGCAGAAGTATTTGGGCCACCATGTTTATAAAAAACACGAATAAACATTTACAATGAATATTTTGGCACTTACGCTTTGCAAATGACATTTTGCTTTTCAGCAGTGGTGCCATTAAAGTACAATGAACTGAGGGTCTAAACCGAGAAAGCGTTCAAGTAGGGATGCAGATAAATAAGTATGACAAGGATCAAATATTAGGAAACTAAACATGAGAGCGATAGTTCACAACGACACACTAGAATCCTTACAATATATATGTATTCGAGTCAGATTTTTACAAAAGACACTATCCAAGAAAAGGAAATTCACTGCACAATATGTATGAGTTAAAACTTTAATGGGAGACATTCCCAAGTTATAAAATACCATTTACTACTGACCCTAAAGCAGAAAGTGGTCAACTATTGTATGCTGCGAGTACAGATATATGGTGCAGAAACTTGAATGATAGTAAAAAAAGAAGAAAATAAAAAATTCTAGAACAGATAAAGAACTATGCAAAATAGAAAAAGAAAATGGTTGGCATAACACAGAGATATTAAAAAAGCAGGTCTCGATAGAGAACAAACAGAGCTAGATGACATTCTAGCTAACATTATAAAAAAAACGTAGACCTAGGCAGGTCAAGCAATGTGAAGGAGAAACAAGTGACCAGTTAGAGAGATTGTGTGGCTACGAAAAGATGGGAAAATAGCTGAGAAAGGCGGACGGCTAGATGGGATAAGGAATTGAAACATTTGCACGCATAAGCCCAAATAAGCTTGCTCAGGGTTGGGAAAATTGTAGGTAACTGGGGGAAGCTTTCATACAGCATTGGACATAAAAAAGGCTGATATACAAGACAAGCATGTGTTATCGAGCTCTTGCACATCGCGGGTTGGTTTCAATACCAACAGGCTATTCAGCGCACATTGCAGTGCTACTGCTTACGTATTGTAGTTGTACTATACCAACTGCTCTTCGACATGTTTCTAGCAATGCTGAAAAATGTCTGGAACATTTAGAAGAACCATGTACATCCATGTTCCCGACTTTGTATAGTGCATTTGCAGCCAGGCTTAATCCGTGGTACCTTGCAGAAATTGTGGGGTCCGACGTGGTGTGCCCAAGAGCATGCGTGATCTAATAGACATGCTGGGCTGCTTTGCACAAGAGTGACCATGTTGAAAGGTGTGCCTGTTTAACCGTAGATGCATGGTTCCTCAGGGCGCTTTCAGTACGCGAATTGTGGGAGATGACGCGTTTCGACTGATAACACATGCCTGACTAGGCACTTGTTATTCTGCCTGGTCAAGTATGATACGGTTGGCATTGCAAAACTTCTTTAGCACCAAGCACTCTACTTCCAAACTAAAGCACACTCCATGAAGGAGTTAGAAAAAAATAACCGGACCTGCCACCACAATTCAGATTTTAAAATTTTATATATTTGCTAACACAACCAAATGAAGGCATCACTTCCCACAAAGGCCATGTTCTACAAGAATTGATTGCTCTTTTTGGGGAAGTCACACCTTCATTTGGTCTTGTTACCAAAATATGTGAAATGATAATTTGTGGCAGCAGGTGTGCTTTTTTTACCTGCTTCGTGCACTTTGCTTCAGTGTGGACCTTGGGTGGCTGGCACTTAAGAAATTTCGCGATGCCAGACGTTCAGCAGCCCACACCACTTAGGCAAACTGGAACTAGAAGGTGAGGCACGCCCGCTGTTTCATACTGAAGAAACCCACTCGCACGACCTGGGAAGGCCTCACTGGGCTGGGAAATGTTCACACTGCACAAAGTGTATTTTATGTACTCAACAAATGCCCAAAATTTAGCCACGAACCTCTGTTGCTGGCTCACTAATTACTGGCATTGTACCGACGAGTTGCGGCAAACGTCGACGTCGTAGTTAGGGACTATTGCTTACAAGACAAGGTTTAAGCTCTAGCAAGAACAGAGGAAAAACCCTCTTCGTCGGGAGGATACGTTGGTGGGTGTTGTCATTCTTCAAGTGCAACAATTTGTGGCCCTTTCAAGTGGATAAAAAAAGTGGCTCCATAGCAATGGATGTAGAAGAACCATACGTGAACTTCGTCCAGTTAAAGTAATCAGAACAAGAGTTCTCAAAAACAAGGCAGAAGCTCTGAGTAAGGACTTGAAACTTGCACAACTAGCAGAGTCTATTGCATACTGCAGCTAGCAAAAAGAACACCCATTCTGTGCTTTTATGGCCAAGACTCATAAGCCGGGTGTTTCAGTCAGGGCAATTGTGCGTTGAGGTATCCGGCAGAACGTGATTAGTCAGTTTTAAAGAAGCGGTTAGATTCGGTTGTATTGAGACACCCATTTTAAACTGACAATTTTCCTTGCATCATTCACTTTCTTCAAATAATCCTTCGAAGAGTACTTGTTCTTGGTTGATGTTGAGGACGTATTTTATTCTGTCCTGCACGGTGAATTATTTTTCTACATAAGAAGTGGCGTATACGAGATTAGTGAGGGTGCCTTCAGGCATGCCGCGGGCATGGCAGTATGAGCTTTTATGGCCCTTCTCAAGTTTTATTCTAAAGTCAACTTCATTAACAATTTTATAGTAAAAGACGAGGCATTTTCGTAGGCTTGTATGTTGCTCCTGTGTTGTGAAATTTCTTATGTTTGACCGTGACCGCTTCTATTACGTTCCACCAACACTTTAATTAGCGGGAGGTTTTGGAAGTTCTAACGTATGATGAATGGATTGACGAAAACTTTTTTTGGGGTCCTGAAGGATTCCACCCCCGTTTTATAGGGGTAGGATCGCGGGCCGCTCCCACGTTGAGACGGGGAGGCCCAGCCTGATAATTTTTTATTACTATAAAGCAACTAACCACCGTCACATATTAGCCCATTGTTAACAATGTTCTAGCAGGCGTTCGCAGACTGAAAAGGGGTTGGCGTTTACACATGAGTTGAATGCTTGTGGCTCTTTGCAGTGTTCGGCTTAGCGCATTACCTTGCAGAGTCGCCATGGCTGTTGGCTTTTTTGTCTAGGTGTACTGAAAAATTGCTTCCATACGAGTTGATGCATTCCAAAACTGTGAAAAGAAAAAGGCCATAGCTGCACACTGCCCAGAGTATGCATGTGCAGGGTCATTCTATGCAGAAGACTTTTCAAAACCAATTGAACAGGTTGTCTGTGGTTGGCTTCTTTCGCATGCTCTTTAACGCTGTAGCCGAGTTGCTCCACCAGACGATCAAGAGAGCACCACGGTACCGGGGTAGAACAAGAGCGCACCACAGCGAGACCTGAGGTTGTACCGTGTATGCACCGAACTGCACGCGACCTAAAAATCATTGCAAACAGAGATGTCATGCCGATTCTTTTTTATGTGCCACGAAAATCATCTCAGCTTTCTCATGTATACTAGTATACTATCTGATAGAAGCAACAAAGGTGGGTACGGCAAGAGGCACGCCAATTATACACAAAATATGTTAACGAGGTCGTTTATGAATTTCCACTATCCTGCAGCAAAAGAATAATGTTGGCCGGGCAAGAATATGCGTAAATGAGCATGCACATAAACATGAGCTTTCGTTAAAAAATTAAGATGGGGCGCATTTGCTGACGCATCGCGATTCTCATAAGTGTGAGTCATACCTAGATAAGGTGTGGATTATTGGCAGAAGCAGGGACACAACTACTCGAGAACGCATAGATGCATTCTGTATAAAATCACGAGGTTCTTTAGGTATCAGTGATACGTTGTCTTTCTGGTAGGTAGAGAACAAGTTCACAGATTGTTTTTGTTAGTATGCTCTCAATGTGAGCCTAGCTTACTCCACACATATGTGCCAATATTTTTTGATGCAGAATATGATGAATAAACTGTCGAAAATTTGAGCTCACCTAGACCCCTTTTCCCATTATTTCGTCATGAAAAACAGCTATAACTTTCCTTTGTGTCTTAAAAATCCGTAGGGGCAAACTTGACTTAGACGAGGGACACCACGTCGTGGTGATGCAGACCAGTGAGGCATAAGGCTATGTCAAGTTACCGATATGCAATGACAAGGATAATGAATGCGGTGATTATGTGAGCATTCCAAGCTAGAAAAAGGCTAGGAGTGATCAGTGCCTTCTGTCGCATAAGCCATGAAACACCAAAAGCAACCGCCGTCACCTCTGCCACCATTTGGAACGTACGAGCACTACCAAAGGCTGCATTTATTGCTCTTCTGCACAGGGTTACAGCATGTAGCTCCGTAAAGGTAAAGCGTGGGCACATAAATGTTTCAATGTAGCAGTGTCAGAGCGCATGCTCAAATCTGTTGCGGCAACATTACAAAAAAAACACTGCTTTTTTACCTAGTCGTTAAAAAAACCCTAAATTGGTCTGTAGACAACGTTGCATTCTACAAATTTTTGCTGGTGAATGGAAATTCTTCGTTATATTAGAAACTTCGTAGGAAGGTTTTTTTATATAGACTTTTATTAGTTTATTAGTGAAAATACACAATGGGGAGCCAGAAAAATTTTGTAAATGGGGGGGGGGGGAGTGCTGGAGACGACGTCTTTAAAAGTGGACTTGTCTAAATTTCATTCAATACAAGAACTATATTACTTATCATTGTACATATCCCAAGAAATGAAGTTATTTATAATATAGAGGAGCCAACAAATGTAACTTGAAGCTATGTAATACTGCGCACGCGCACCAACAAGACCAAAAGCTTGTATCGTGCGCTGACTACTAAGCGGGGACAAATGTGCTAATCTGATAGTGAAGGAAACATCACATCATTTTGCTTATCAAATAACATGCAGGGAAACTAGTATTAAGAAGCAAAATCCTATTGTACCTCCTCAAGAATAAAATGTCCTGAAATTTTCTATGTGATACTTGATTTAGCAAGACCGAACAGATATATGTGCTTGAACGTATTGTAACACAGGGCAGGACTACACGGACACTATAGAAGGGACAAATCGCTCTTGTGCTCGCATAGTCGTGCGCGGTGATCAGATATGTTAATGTACTGTCACCAACTGACCCAGCTTTCAGTCCTTCTGTGTACATGTGGTTATTTGCAGACGTCCCATTATTACAGACCTAGCTACCCAGTATGATTCACCTTTTCTGCATAATTTTGATAGAATAGCTTTTTATATGTAGTAAACTGTTTTTCTTGCATGCTCGTCTACTGACGGAACCAGCCCCGCCGCGGTGGTCTAGTGGCTAAGGTACTCGGCTGCTGACCCGCAGGGCGCGGGTTCGAATCCCGGCTGCGGCGGCTGCATTTTCTATAGAGGCGGAAATGTTGTAGGCCCGTGTGCTCAGATTTGGGTGCACGTTAAAGAACCCCAGGTGGTTTAAATTTCCGGAGCCCTCCACTACGGCGTCTCTCATAATCATATAGTGGTTTTGGGGCGTTAAACCCCACATATCAATCAATACTGACGGAACCAGCAGCCAAGAAGCTAGAAACCACAAGACCACAAGAGCGCACAGAAAGGGTTTGAACGTTCGCACGTGCGATCATATCGGTGTCATGCGGGCACTTTTGATTGCATTCAGCTAGGGCGTCTGCGCCAAACTCGATCCGGCGCTGCAGCGGCAGACCTGTCGTTCTCGATCAAAAGTATTCGAGTGACACCCGTATTAGTCACCGCTAACTGCCCAAACTAATCGGATCACATACGGTGCAGCCGTCATCTAACTGCGATATAAAAAGGTACGACATGGCAAACAAGACTCGGTGTGACAGTGGTGTTGTCAGTGCAGTGCGTCAGACCCTAAATCTAATTTTAAATATGTCTGCACAAACATGATCACGCCTAATTTTACGCTACGGCTTGTATGAACCAGCCAACGCTAACGAATCATCAAATGTGCACGGAACTAAATTTGTCAAACAAACCACCCCACAGCACACACAAGACAGCCAGCACTTGAGCATATCACATCGACGCATTATCTTAGTCATTCAACGCTACCGCTTGCACGACAACACCCACGGCACTCGATCTCTCCCTTTGAAAGATCTGTCAGCACGAGAATTACTGCTCCATATCCAGATTGGGCAAGGAATAATAACGCAATACATACACGCCACCGCACAACACCAAAATCAACGTTGACGAAAATAGAGGAAGCGTTGACAGTCGACGTCGGCGCACCGCCGACGTCGGCGACTCGGCGACATCGCCGACGTCGGCGACTAAAGCGCCTAGGGATGTTCGCGCAATGCGGATGCCTAGGCAGCGCGCGGTCGCCACAAAAGCACCTGGGGTGCGGTGACTCGTATCAGCTCGCGCCATAACTCGCAGTGGCACTGCAGTCACCAGCTGCAGTGCCACGGCAGTGACATCAGTGACATCAGTGGCATCAGTGGTCTACAGGCTGGCGATGCAGATTATAAAGAAAAGACTGCGGGCATAGATAGAGGATGAGGAGGTGCTGGGGGAACCGCAGAATGGGTTTCAGAAACACAGGAGGTTGGAAGACAATCAGTTCTCACTGACGCAGTGCATCAAAACAGCAGAAAAGGAACACAGGCCCCTGTGGCTAGCATTTTTGGATATCAGGGGCGCGTACGATAGCGTGGTTCAAAAGGACTTGTAGGAATACTGAACACACTAGGTGTGGAAGATGGAGTCACTAATCTTTTAAAGGATATCTTTAAATGTAACAAGGCAGTTATAAAGTGAGAAAAACAAGTATCCAAGCCTGCAGAGGTAAAACAGGGGCTTAGGCAGGGGTGTCCTGTGTCACCCCTGTTATTCATGATGTATCTAAAAGAATTATAGGCCAAATTAGAGGGAAGTGGACTGGACTTCAACCTATCTTTCGTTAAACAAGAAAAACTCATTAAACCGGCACTACCACCATTGATGTACGCAAATGATATAGTGCTAATGGCCGACAACAAGGAAGACTTGCAGAGATTGATAGACATCTGCGGTAATGAGGGAGACAGGTTAGATTTCAGAGTCAGTAAGGAACAATCAGCAGTCATGATTTTTAATGATAATGCAGGTAATAAGCTTAGAATACTGGAGGTCATGCTAAATATAACATAAATTTGCAAATATCTGGGCGTATGGATAAGCAATGAGACCTAGTACCTAAGGGAACACGATATAAACGTGACGACTAAAGGTAACAAAAATGCAGCGATGATGAAAAACAGGGCACTGTGGAATTGCAATAGGTATGATGCTGTGAGAGAAATATAGAAACAGGCCATGGTTCCTGGTCTGACATTCGGCAATGCGGTCTTGAGCATGACATCAGAAGTTCAAGCAAAATTAGAAGTTAAGCAACGTGGAATAAGTAGGCCCTCCTTAAGAGCTTATGGGAATACACCAAATCAGGGGGTACAAGGTGATATGGAATGGACATCATTTGAGGACAGGGAAGCTAGAAGCAAGATAAAATTTGAGAACCGATTGAGAGAAATAGGGGAGGAGCGTTGGGCTAAGAAGGTTTTCAGCTACTTGTACATGAAGAATCTTAATACGAAATAAAAGAATTTTGATTGATTGATTGATTGGTTGATTTGTGGGGTTTAACATCCCAAAACCACCATATGATTATGAGAGACGCCGTAGTGGAGGGCTTCGGAAATTTCGCCCACCTGGGGTGCTTTAACGTGCACCCAAATCTGAGTACACGGGCCTACAACATTTCCGCCTCCATCGGAAATGCAGCCGCCGCAGCCGGGATTCGAACCCACGACCTGCGGGTCAGCAGCCGAGTACCTTAGCCACTAGACTACCACGGCGGGGCTACGAAATAGAACAAGCGAACCAGAAAATTGATGGGTAAATACCTAGAAAACAGCACGGGGCCAAACCAAAAAGAACAATCGGTTAAGAAGAAGGTGAAGGAAACGGAGACTGACATATCAAGAATTGACATGATTAAGAAGGCCGCACTAGAGATCTATCAAACCTTTAGGCAGGAAATTACCAAGGAAGGATCTATGATAATACTCGGGGTAGTTCTCTACTGTTTGAGGCCAGGACAGGAGTATCGCAAACCAAGACATATCGGGCCAAATAGGAAGGGGTAGACACGGTATGCAGTGCATGCGGAGAGGAGGAGGAAACTGCGGAACACTTGAAAATGTTCTGTAAAGGGATTCACCCTATAGTTCAGTAGTATGGCGCAGAGTTTTTCAAAGCACTGGGGTTTAAGGATCGGTAGATCAAAATAGATATTAAGGGGGTAGAAACAACTAGAAAGAGGTTATCTGATCAGTTGCTAAAGTCAAGGCGCAAGTGAAAATAAACCATTAACTGCAAAGTACCACTCCTGTACTTCACTTTTTACAGGGGAAAAAAGATAAAACTATTTGTTGGTTCACTACGTATTACGGCTAGGTGGCGTTGTGGCGTTAGCCGCCGCCCAATCTAAAGAGTACGGCCCCGTCAATCCATCCATCCATCCATCCATCCATCCATCCATCCATCCATCCATCCTTCCATCCATCCATCCATTCATCCAACGGTGCTGGAATGTAAGGGCGCGGACCGGCGCCTGACGTGACAACGCCGGCGAGACGTGACAAAGCGAACGCCAGCGAGCACGCACACCGCGTCACGTCGAATTGTATTGGCACCTTGACTGTGGCATGTAGTCATGTTCGCACATGACACGCATCTCATGATTATCAAGTTCGCACCAATCACATACCTTCGTCATCTATTGAGGTCAAGTAATACAAAATTTGGCATATGTGAAACTTGTGAAATGGCCGTGAGCGCATCATGAGTGTGGCATGTAGTCATGTAGTTAGATGACACGCATGTCGTTATTATCATGTTTAGGTGTGTCATTTACCTATGTAGTCCGTTCGCGTCGCTTAATACCGTGTTTGGCACATGTGAAACTAGCGAAACGGCTGCGAGCGCATCATGAGCGTAGCGTGTAGCCATGTTGTTACACAACACGCATTTCATGTTTATCATGTTTGCACCAGTATAACACCTTCGTCATCCATTCACGTTTCGAAATACCAAATTTGGTCCTAATTCCCTCGACTCATTACGTGCAGGTGGCATTATAATGAAACTATAACGCTTACTGCTTGTACACTCTGTGAAGTACCCACTAGGCCATAATTCTTTCTCTTGCGAGCCATGAAAGGGCCCACTACCCGTCCTTAAGGCAGCTCGCGATGGTACGCGGCTCTTCACTTTGTTGATGCTTTTTCAGCTGATGATGAGCATGTTAGAATGCTTCCTGAAGCGTGGGCCTTTAATATACCTATTCACCATTCTTCACGTTTGGCGCCTGGTGGCATTCTGCGTTTCTGAAGTAACTTACATGCGTCAAAAAGGCTCTTTTCGCTGCGCGACATTCATGGAACGGCTTTTTATCACGATAGTTTTTTCTTGGAGACCTTCAACAAAAATTTCGGTCTGTCTGTCTGTCTGTATAATTGCCTGTCTGTCCACCCTTAACGGTATTCTAAATGGCACCAAACTGACCAAACGATACTGCAAGCGGCCGACCCCATCCGCAGCGCCCGCCAATATTGCTCAAGGTTGAGCGTTCGTACTAGTGGCATTGTCAATTAAAATCAATTTTTGCGCATATCTGAGGCCGAATAAAAACACGACAATGTTATGTATGTGTATTTTTTACTAGAAAGACATACATAGGTAATTTTAAGTTTCGTAGCCTTTATAACGCTGCGGTGGTCATGCAGCGCTTGCACGAAAACGCGGGTGTTCCCAACGCTTTGCTACGATGACACGGTAGTGGCACCTCCCCGTCACCTGGCGTTCTCCATCTTATCACCTCAGAGACAGGCGCGCACACTGCGCGCCCCGTTTTCCAAGATAACTGCCAGATCGCGCTCATGTCTCGCATGTGACGTGACGATGCGCTCGTTCGCCTCCGTTACACGATCGAGGCAGGTGGTGGTGGTGTTGCAGCAGGTGGGGTTAGCCTAGCCTGCATGGCAGGCAATCGTTCCGCCTGAGCATCTCCTGAATTCGAAAATTGTCACCACGTGTCAAACAGCTCAGTGTCTCACAGGAAGAGCAACAAAATTCGTTGTACGTTCCTTCTAGTTGCCACGGGTCCGTCAGGAAAAATGACGTCATCAACTGTCTGGTGCCTATGACAGCCTTTTTGCAAGGTGCGGACTATCGCTGCTCTTTGCACATAAGAGTGTGGGCAAAGCCAAATGAAATGTTCAATATCTCCGATGTCACCGCAGAAGGCACAGAACGGGGAAGCGTATCTCCCAGTCTTGAATGACCAGGTCGGGGTGTATGCGGATCTGGTTATAATGCGGTACAACAGCGTCTCTTGTTCACGAGAAAGTTCATGAATTACACATGCTTGGTGTGGAAACTTGTAGATCGCCTTGAAATAATTGCGTATTCCATCTTTGTTGTTCTGGTAAGTCTTGGGAGTTCTTACTTTTGGAACAGATGTCCGTGCTTCGCATGCAAGTGCATCAGCCTTCTCATTGCCTTGAATGCCAACGTGGGATCGGATCCACTGAAACTTTATAATAACAACCTTGCCAATAAGGTGTTTAATTAGTGCCAGAGATTGCCTGGTGAACTTTTCTAAAGGAAGGCCACGATGTAGTCTTTGTAGCGCCGATTTGGAGTCCGTTAGCACTACAACATCTCGTGCAGAAAATGATCACAATTTTAGTAAAGCCGTCGTGATTGCAGCACTTTCTACCGTTGTGGACGAAACCACGCAATCCAGATGGCCCGACCACGACACGTCAGGGATTGCAATGCCGAAAGCTGCTGCGCAGCTATCCATTTGTGTGCACACTGATCCGTCGGTGTACACTTGTAGGTGGCCGCGGTACATGGTGCTCAAGTGGTCTATCACAAGAAATTTTGCTTACGCGGCTGGAATGGTGCGCTTTGCTGGTAGCTTTGGTACGTTGAAGTTACATGCAACACCCACAAAAGACCATGGCGGATCCATAGGGCGCCGTTTAGGCAGTTTCAAGCCTAAATATCGAAATGTGTTTAGTGCCGCGTTGAAATGTGAGCCAGTTCTTGCTCTTAGCCGCTGGAGAAGCGTCGTGTCTGCAAAGGACTCGCCCAGTCTTGACAGCTGCGTTTAGGCTGGAGACGCCAAAAGGTGGAGCGGAAGAGACTTGGCTTCATTGGTGACCTTCATGTTTGAAGCCGCCTGAGGAAGTCCCATCGCCAAGCGAAGACCCTTTCTGTGCGCCGCCTCTAGGCGTTCGAACTGGCTTGGTGATGGTGATATCAGGGGCAGCTGATAAAGAACGCGGCTTTTGATAAGCGCAGCATTCAATTTAAGCTTGGACATAGGACATTGGATCGTTGCCCCAACGTACCCCTGTTATGCGACGAAGAGCGTTGATTCTTTGCGCTGATGCGGTGACTATACCATCAACCGCACGTGGCCATAATAACTTGTTGTCGATGGTAATGTCAAAGAAACTGACAATTGTTGCACAACGAATTGAGTGGCCTCGAATATTCAGCGACAGACGTGTTGACTTACGTCTCGCTCCCAGGAATAGCATGAGGGCCGATTTTTCCGCTGATAAAGATAGGCGAAGTGTCAACAAGCGACGCTCAATTATTGAAATAGCACTCTGTGATATACGGGCAGAACGTTTCTGCTGGTACCAGAGAAATCCCAGGATATTGGTCATTATGGGGAAATGGTCGCTGCCCATCCTATCTGGAGCCGTGGTCGATGATATCAGAAGGTCCGTGGAGTAAAGTACAAGGTCTATTGCACTCCATGAATCTAGTGGCCTGAAAAAGGTAGGTTTGCCATCGTTCGCCCCGCATACGGCGGCAGCAATCGCAGCTCCTAGAAGTTCCTTGCCTCGAAATTCTACACTCTAAGCTCTCCAGAGTGAATGGTGTGCGTTAAAATCACCACAGATTATTCGAGAAGCGGAACATCGAGTGCAAAGGTCCTTTAGGAAAGCCTCTATAGAGACCTTCTTTCGTGGGCTTATGTACACCGATACCACGCTCAGTTTTCGGTTTCCCAGGCACACTTGCACAGCAGCGACTTCCAGTATGTTGGAACTGAGGTCTTGCACTGGTATGGCGATGAGAGGTATTTCCCGCGTTATGTATATCGTTGCGCTTCCATTTGCAAATTACGTTATGCTCGGGTTGCCGTGTCGGGTGTACCCTGGGAGCGTCCCTGCATTCGGGAGACCGGCTTCTGAGAGGGCTACAATTGGTATTGAAATGTCGCGCAGGAAAAGGTTGAGTTCGCACAAACGTTTCAGAAGACCGGCGCAGTTCCTTGCATTATTAAGGGCACTTTTGAAGGACGGAATAGACAAGGTGGGTGAGACATTGCCATTATGCTACTGTGTGTATGTGGAAGCGGAGCAAAGTAACACTGACTCTAGAGCCAGGACTGCTTCCAACATATCCTTCGTTGAACTCGCAGGCATATTGGCGACGTGTGAACGAAGTGCGGTGAAGAGAGCGCGAATAACGTGCTCGAAGTTTTCTTGCTGTTTGCTTCCAAGTGGTACTTGAGGTGGGCTCAGTGCATCAGCATAAGTGCGTTTGGCGGACTCTATCGTGATACACTTCTCACCAACGTTGAGCACTTGCGTTGACTCAGCACCAGCTCTTGTTGTATTTAGGCGTGGAAATTTTCTGCGCACTTATTGTCCAAACCACCATGTTGTGACGCGCCGGACGTCTTCTTTGTGAGTGGTTGTTCGTTCACAGTCTTCGGGCCAAGGACAAACATCTTATTTCTTCGCAGGAAGAATTAAGATTGTTCGTGCAGGACATCGGCCGTAGCTAGCTGCGTGGTCGCCGCCACAGTTTGCACACACAAGTTTTTCTTTATTTGTACACGTCCTAAAATCATGAGCCCCCCCCCCCCCCCACAGCGCTTACACCTGTTCCCCACGACAGTGCTTAGCAACATGTCCAAAACGCTGACATTTAAACCAGCGTGGCGGCGTCTCCACGTAGTCTACAAGCTCGTGTCTGGTGAAGCCAAGGTTGATTTTCTCTGGGCGTTCCGAATCGGGAGCGAATGTGAGAACCACAGAGTCAGTGCGTCTTGATTCCCACTCGGAGGATGAGGCTTGGACCCGTCGTGTGATACTTCTTGCGTGGTATACTACCTGAGGCCTCAGGTAGTTTAACAGCTCTTCATCCGAGTACCATTTTGGGACTCCTTTGATAATACATGTATTTTTCAATTAGCTGTGTGGTACCTGGGCAGATATGGCAAGGCCGCAGATAGTGTTGGTCTCCAGAAGCATATTAGCTTGGTGTTCCGTCTCTATATCCAAGAGCAGGGCTCCCTGTGCTGTGAAATGGCTCTTAACTGGGGCTCCACCGTGAATCATTTCACTTTCAGAGTATACGTCAATAGTATTCACTTGCCTCAAGTTACCTTCTTCGGACAATGGAGCAATTAACACGGGAATGCCCACCGTCCTGTTCCTGCGATGTCGCACAAATGGGAAACCACCCTCGTCCATGTCTTGATCTGTTAGGTTTGCCGCGTTGTGGTCTCCGATGGCAGTTGACTCGTCCTCCGATTCCGTGCTGTGCCAACGCTTGCAGTCATGTATGCTTGCGCAAACCAGCTGGTACTTATGACCTTGTGTCTCATCTTAGGAGGTCAAGGCGGCGCTCTCTCTGATGCTTGTTTCGGTTCTTCAAGCACCTTTCGATGCGGTGGGCTTCGCAGCACCCGTCGGTCACCGATACGGCAAGTACCTTTTCGAGTCATCCGACGTCTTGAGCAGTGCCGAGCCCTAATATAAACAAAATTGACGTTAAATGGAGACAGAGCTACTTAGACAAGCAGCAACAGCTTCGTCGTCTTCCTTGAGCAACCTAACGCTCAAGGCACCATAACCCAGCACCTCCAGAATACCATTCACCAATTTTCTTGCGCAGAACAATAAATAAACGTTTTGATTACTCTCTCCAGACGCAAGACTATAATCTTTCGACGACGTTTGCACTGTAACATGCACATACGGGCAGTTTTTTTTTCAAGCAGCTTCAAGCAATGGCGTAGCACTCTGGTAGGACATCTTATTGCCTGTCAGATGGCTTTTGAATTTCCTTCTACTGCATTACATTCAGATATTGCGTTTATTAAAGCAGCCTTGAGGCTCGCCGCGGTGGTCTAGTGGCTAAGGTACTCGGCTGCTGACCCGCAGGTCGCGGGTTGGATTCCCGGCTGCGGCGGCTGCATTTCCGATGGAGGCGGAAATGTTGTAGGCCCGTGTATTCAGATTTGGGTGCACGTTAAAGAACCCCAGGTGGTCAAAATTTCCGGAGCCCTCCACTACGGCGTCTCTCATAATCAAATGGTGGTTCCGGGACGTTAAACCCCACACATCTATCAAACCCCACAAATCAATTAATCAACAGTGTCTGTAAATTGCATTTTGGCAATGCTCTAAGTGACCCGGAACTATCGTCTGCTGCTGCAAACTGCCGTTCTGGCAGTTCTTTTCCTGACAAAATTTGACATCAACCACGCAGACAGTATTTTGAAGGCTTATCTTTTTTGTTGTCAAATGTGCTCAGTTTAATCTATAAAAGTGACGCTCTAGCCCCTATTCTTGATTCACGTGCCACTGACGTGATCGCATTGACGGAGACCTGGTTGAGCGATAAAATTTTGAGCGAGGAGTTGTTTCAGTGCGAGAAGAGTTACGTTGTGTGCCATCAAGACCGTTATATGAAACCGGGTGGGGCATACTGATTGCTATCGCCGATAATATAGTGTCTGCTAGGATTGCATTTACCACATCCTTAGAATTAGTATGCGTACGTGCTGTCTTAAAACAACAAAACAAATTGCTCTGTGCTTGCTATCTTCCGCCAAATGCACAAACTTCTTTCTGCGATGAACTTCATGACGTTCTTAATTTTCTTGTCGCAGAATTTCTCCACTCTCCTTTGCTTCCACTGGGTGATTTTAATTTTCCTAAAATAAACTGGGCTTCGCAATATCCTTGTGTTGTTGGTTCGCTCACTGAAAGCGACTCTTTCATTACCTTGTGCTAAAATTTTAATCTTACGCAACTTGTTTCTGGGCCTACTAGAACTAGTGCTACTTCGTCAAATACTCTCGACCTCGTACTCGTCAACAACCCTATCTTAGTACACTCAATAACTCGTTTAACCGGAATAAAAGATCCCACTGCTGTTCTTCGTTCGATGCTTTGCTACCTGTCAGCCTTGCACGCAAACGCTGTCGCGTGTCGTTATATGATGAAAACAATCTTGCTGTTATCTGAAGATATAAAACAAAACCCATGCCCTTCAACACCGCAACGAGAAAAGCACATGTTTGACACCATCATGACATTATCTTCAATGCAGATCTCTGACTGCCATTCTTGATAAACTTAGCTCTATCCGAGCTAAGCACAAAGTGTTTCAACAAAAAATAACAGAAGAAATACATTCAGTGCAAAATAGCAGCAGCCGATTGAGCAGCGAGTGGCAGATGTAAATGATAGTTTAACGCGTGTAGAAAATAACACACCCCTAGTTAACACGGGCAAAAAAGAACTTGAGCAACTTGCAGCTGAATGTGGAGTGCTTGCGCGTGCATGTCAGGCTATGAAAGATTGTCAGGACGACCTCAAAAGCAGGGATCGTTGAAATAACTAGGTATTTTATGATTTCCTAGATAATGAGAATGGAACGTGGGCACAATCAGAGGAAAAAGTCATTTCTTTTTGTTCTAGTGACTTACAGCTCAAAATCGCCCCTGATGCAATTGAACGAAGTCACAGATTAGGCCGTTATTCGGCGGCAAGGGGAAGGCCCGTAGTAGTAAAGTTTCTATCTTTTAAAGATAAAGAACGTGTGCTGAAGTCTTCTGGCAAGCTAAAGGGAACCAACTTTTGAATCAGTGAAGACTATTCACCCAAAGTCAGGCTAGAGAGGCAAAAATTGATACAATACACTAAAGGAAAGGGTGGTGATTTTAAGCTTCGTTTCAATAAGTTATACATGAATGACCAAATATTCCTGCATAACAGTGCTGAAGATAGAGTTGTGCCTAGTCGTAGATAGCAATCTTCTCAAAATGTCGTTTTACTGACAAAAGAATTGAGAAAAAATGAACTAACGTGCGTCGTAGTTAACTGTCGCAGTTTAAAAAACAAAAGAACAGAATTTCTTTCGTTATTAGACATGACTAAACCACACAGTTTTTGGCACGGAATCTTGGCGCGATACCACGATCGCAGATCATGAATTCTTTCCGTCGACCTATGCAGTATACCAGCGGGACTGCACGACGCACGGTGGTGTATTCCTAATGATCCATAACAGTATCACTAGCGTTCGTATTCATGGTGTTAGTGACTTGTGTGAATCTGTGTAGTGTAAGGTTAGGCTGAGGGGTGGCTCAACTCTGGCTGAAGGTTCTTTCTACAGGCCCCCTAGTAATACAGCACCGGAGCCTTTTACTTTAAGCAATATTTTGTCAACCCTAAATACAACATACATAATGGTTGCCGCTGATTTTAACCTACCCGATGTTGCATGATTCTCATTCAAACCGATAATTCACAATGAGTAACTACCTCATAAATTCAAGGAATCGTGAATGCCAATCAGTTATATCAGCTTGTGACAGCCCCAACAAGGGTGTGCAGTACTAGTGCAAACGTAATAGACATGTTTTTTTTTGCAATGATCAAACCCTTGCTTCCTCTGTTGTTACAGTACCAGGTATTAGTGATCACGACGTTGTCCTTCTTAAAATGTGCTTAGCTGTAGCCTGTAGCTCAACAACGAGCTTCGAGGCCCAGAAAGGTGTTTTATATGAAAAAAGAGACTACGCTTCTATTTCCACAAAACTAGACGTTTATTCACCTGAGTTCCAAGAACTATGCTCACGTTCTGACGTGAATAGCTTGTGGAATGAGCTAAAAACAAAACTGTTATCTCTAACTCCAACTTTTGTACCATCGCGAGTCATATCAGCCAAACAACGAAATGATAAACCATGGCTAAATAAGCAACTCCGAGTGCTCATAAACAGAAGAGATCGTCTCTATCGCAAATATTGTCACACGTCAGACCTTGAAACATAGAAACAGATTAAACTACTTGGTAAAAAGATAACCAAAGATCTGAGGAAAGCAGAGAAAGTATAGTTGATTTATTTGAGTATTAAGGTGAAAACTAAACCAAACCTTGTCTGGAAATACGTTAAAAGAAAGACAAAGGTTCCTGGTGGTATTCCTGATATTAACGATGGTACTAAATACTTGTCGGACAGTACAAGTAAAGCTGAATGCTTTACCCGGTACTTTCAGTCTGTGTTTACGGTTTCGTCAGCGGTTCAAACTACAATGTGCTACACAGTGACGTTACCGGAAATAGAAGAGTTTGAAATTTCAGAACAAGGTGTTGCATCTGTTTCAAAAAACCTTAGTGCGTACTCGGCATCAGGACCAGATCAAATCTCAAACTTCATTTTAAAGAACTGTGCCCTTTCAATAAGCCCACTTCTTACAGCTCCGTTCAGAAATTCTTTATTGCAGGGTGCATTACCTGATGACTGGAAACGAGCAAATGTAATTCCTATTTTCAAGAGTGGGGAGAAGTCAAGTACTTGCAACTATCGGCCCATTTCGTTAACGTGTGTCCTTTAAGACACTTGAGCATTATATACTTGAACTTGGCAAAGCATCTTCAGACTAACAATTTTTTCTGTCCAACACAGCATGGTTTTCGGAAAGGGTTTTCCTGCAATACGCAACTCGTGGAATTTACACATGACATCACCACAACGATAAAACTCCGGTAGCCAAATTGATTGCATTTCTTTAGACTTTAGCAAGGCTTTTGACACTGTTACACACTCGCTCCTTTTACTGAAATTATCGTGTCTCAGTATATCTGCCAGCCCACTGGCATGGCTACAAGCTTATCTCTCATGCAGGAAACAATGCACCATCATCAATAGCGCGTCGTCGTCACATGTAGACGTCATTTCAGGAGTGCCACAAGGTTCCGTCCTGGGGCCGCTCGTCATTTTGATTCATATCAATTATCTTGCTGAATGCGTGGACAGTCAAATGTTGTACGCAGATGACTGCTGCATATATCGTAAAATTAAGTGCACTCAAGATTCCGAACAACTGCAGAAAGACCTTGACTCAGTAATAGCATGGTTCAGTACGTGGAAAATGCAGCTTAACGTGTCAAAGTGCTGTGTCGTTAGGTTTATCAAGAAAAAGCAGCTTTTTATCACAAATTACTTCATGGAAAGGATACTATTATCCATGGTAAATGAATACAAGTATTTTGGCATTGTCATCAACAGCACACTATCGTGGAATGATCATGTTCGCATGGTATCAGTTAAAGCCAGTCGTGTGCTGAACTTCCTACGCCGCAATTTCAGAACCGCGCCCTCTGTTCCTAAACAAGTTCTTTGCGTGTCAAATCTACGCCCGATTTTAGAATATGCTTGCACTGCCTGGGACCCGGCCACAAAGTTAAATATTGATGCTTTGGAGCGCATTCAGAAACGTGCCTCCCGGTCTGTGACGGGTGATTACGACTTCACCAGAAAGTCTAGTGAAATTCTTAGTTCGCTTGGTTGGCCGTTACTCTCCTCAAGGCGTAAATATATCAGGCTATGTCTTTTCTACAACCTAATAAACGACAAAACTGGGATCGATAAAAGCAAATACATCAGACCACCAACATACATCTCATGACGGGACCATCCTTTGAAAGTGTGTGAATATATGTGCCGAACATCAACGTATGCAAATGTTTTCTTCCTAAACCTATACACGAATGGAACAGTCTTCCAAAAAACAATGCGACCGCCCCTTCCACAGCGTTTCCTTCCCTTTTAAAGGAGTCTGTGGTCACACCATGACATTGTATGCTGTGATTTAGGTATTTTGATTTGTTCTTATTTTTTGTGTACCATGCAATTCAACTTGTCCCCACTGATTTAAATGTACTTTGAACTTGTAAACCCCCCTACAAGAATGCCCCCAGAGGGCGCTGTAGGTATAAGTATAAAAAATAAGTTTAAATAAGTATTTGTACACGTTTCTTCGTTTTGTAGCATTAATATAATTTTACTCATATTAGTCTGTGGGGAGAACAACTATGATTCTATTATGGTAGGTGAAACAAGCGCAGCCTGTAAAGCGTATCCCTATCGACGTGGTGACGTGCGGCACAACCATTGATTACCACTTGCAAACAATTGGAAAGTGAATAAAAGAATGCAACTTTGTAAAGAATTGTGTAACCAGTATCGACACTCGAATGCTAACCACTCAAATGTTGACCATAACCTGAATGATTAATGTTTAAAAATTAACAGAGTGGAATAACCCCGTGATAAAAAATGGCGGATATCACGTACTGTGGCAATCGAAGATATGCGAAGCACGAATAAGAAAGGTTGATATGTCATTTTAAAATCAGCACAACGCTACGAGTTTGAGGTAAATGATGCCGTACATGACTTCTGTGTCATGATTTTATCATGTTTGGATATGTCGTTTAGCTTCGTCATCGATTCACGTCACGTGATACCAAATTTAGTATACGTGGAGCTAGTGAAACGACCGCGAACACGCTAAGAGCATGGTATGTTGTCATGTTCTTACATTACACGCGTGTTAGGATTATCATGGTTGCACCATTCATATACTTTCGTCATCTATTGACGTCACTTAATACCAAATTTGATATATTTGGAGCTAGCAAAACGGCCGCGAGTGCATCATGAAGGACCCAATATACTTCGATGTAGCGGTGACGTGCGCGCACTCAGGCCGAACGCGTTAGCAAAACGTGAGAACTCCATAATCTGACGCCAGGCGTGACAGGCGCTACCAGCGTCCGTCGTTGCAGCCCGACGGACACCAGCGCGAAATTCTCGCCGATGCATTACCCAGACAACACTGCGTCTCCCTTTTTTCGTGACGGAGGGACGCCAGACGCGCTTAAACGCGCCTGCGTCAAAGCAACGCAGGGTGGCACGCGCCTGCGGGTATATGGCAGGACCGCCACCTTGTATGGCAACGTCCGCATGACGCGACGAAATGAACGGCGCAGAGTACGCGCACCGCGTCACGTGGAAATATATTGCCACCTTCACTGTGACATGTAGTCATGTTCTCACATGGCACACCTCATGATTCTCACGTTTGCACCAGTCACACACCTTCGTCATACATTGACGTCACGTAATGCCAAATTCGGCATGTGTGAAGCTATGATTGATTTGTGGGGTTTAACGTCCCAAAACCACCATTTGATTATGAGAGACGCCGTAGTGGAGGGCTCCGGAAATTTAGACCACCTGGGCTTCTTTAACGTGCACCCAAATCTGAGTACACGGGCCTACAACATTTCCGCCTCCATCGGAAATGCAGCCGCCGCAGCCGGGAATCGAACCCGCGACCTGCCGGTCAGCAGCCGAGTACCTTAGCCACTAGACCACCGCGGCGGGGCATGTGTGAAGCTAGTGAAACGGCTGCGAGCGCATCATCAGTGTGGCATGTAGTCATGTTGTTACATGGCACGCATGTCATTATCATATTTTGGTGTGTCATTTACCTATGTAGTCCGTTCGGGTCACGTAATACCGAGTTTGGGACATGTGAAGCTAGCGAAACGGCCACGAGCGCATCACGAGCGTAGCATGCGGTCTTGTTACACGGCACGCATCTCATGTTTATCATGTTTGCACCAGTATCATACCTTCGTCATCCATTCACGTCCCGTAATACCAAATTTGGTCCTATTGCCCTCGACCCATTACGTGCAGGTGGCATTATAATGAAACTATAACGCTTACTGCATGTACACTCTGTGAAGTACCCACCACGCCGTAATTCTTCCTCTTGCGAGCCATGAAAGGGCTCACTACCGCTCCTTAAGGCAGCACACGAAGCTACGCGGCTCTTCGCTTTGTTGATGCTTTTGATGCTGGTGAAGAGCATGTTAGAACGCTTACTAATGCGTGGGCCTTTACAATACCCATTCACTATATTTCACATGTTATTTATTTATTTGTTTATTCAGAATACTGTCAATCCCGTGATGGGATTATCACAGGAGTGGTGTCACATTGTACATAGTTAAAACAAGCAATGCACAGACTGAAAATACATGTTGAAAGCACTTGAAATTTGAAGCGAATATCTCAAACATAGTGCGAAATTGGCCGTAGTTATAGGCAAAGAGTCTTTATGAATAAAAACATCAGATGAAATGCTGGGGCAAGCCAAAAAAGAAAAACAAAACTAAATTGTACAGAGTTAAAACTTGCGACATCTTCAATTCAGTAAATTATGGCTAAATAAAGACAGGACACATTCACTCGCTCAATTAACAAATTCGTCAACTGTCAGCTGTGTCAACCCGGTGGGGTGCAGGGCATTCCAAGCGCCTATGGCTCGCGGAAAAAAAGAGTGGCCAAAAACATTCTTCTTGAAGCGATAGTCATCAAGTGTGTTACAATGTTTATTTCGTGTTTGGCGCTTACTGTTAACTTTAACATAATTAGCCGGATTTATTTTCAAAGCCTTGTGCCCCGCCGCGGTGGTCTAGTGGCTAAGGTACTCGGCTGCTGACCCGCAGGGCGCGGGTTCGAATCCCGGCTGCGGCGGCTGCATTTCCGATGGAGGCGGAAATGTTGTAGGCCCGTGTGCTCAGATTTGGGTGCACGTTAAAGAACCCCAGGTGGTCTAAATTTCCGGAGCCCTCCACTACGGCGTCTCTCATAATCATATAGTGGTTTTGGGACGTTAAACCCCACATATCAATCAATCAATCAAAGAGTTGTGTAGCACCAGATACAAAAATCTGAGGCTATGAAGCTTGGCGCGTCGTGCCAGGGGGGGGGGCAGATCCGCTCTTATCAAAAGAGCGGTAGGTGAGTCGGTACATGTTGGGCGCCTGGTGGCATTCTGCGTTTCTGAAGTAACTTACATGCGTCAAGGAGGCTCTTTCCGCTACGCGATATTAATGTAACGGTTTTTTTTATGACGATAGTCTTTCTTGGAGACCTTCAACTGAAAAATTTTGGTCTGTCTGTCTGTCTGTCTGTCTGTACATTTGTCTTTTTATCAACCTTTAGTGGTTTACTTAATGGCACCAAAGTGACCAAACGATACTCCAAGTGGCCGACCCAATCCGCAGCGCCCACCAATATTGCTCTAGGTTAAGCGTTCATACTTGTGCGATTGTCAATTTGAAGAAATTATTGCGCATTTCTGAGGAACTATAACAACACGTCAATGTTATGTATGCCTATTTTTTTACTGGAAAAGGCATATATATAAGTATTTTACGGATTGTAGCCTTTATAACGCTGTGGTGGCCATGCAGCGCTTGGACGAAAAGGCGAGTGTTTCCAACGCTTTTCAAAGACGACACGGTGGTGCCACATCCCCGTCGCCTGGCGTTCTACACCTTATCACCTCAGAGACAGGCGCGCACGCTGCACGCCTCTTTTCCAAGATAACTGCCAGATATCGCTCATGTCTCACGTGTGATGTGACTTGATGCGCTCGTTCACCTCCGTTACACACTCGAGGCACTTTATACCAGCGCCTCCACCAAACCATTCAGCAATTTTCTTGCGCATACCATCAAATAAACGTTTTGATCACTTTCTCCACGCACAAGACTATCGTCTTTCGACGACGTTTGCAGTGTAATATGCGGATACGGGGCCATTTCTTTTTCAAGCAGCTTCAAGCAATTGTGTAGCTCTCTGGTAGGACATCTTATTGCCTATCAGACGGCTCTTGAGTTTCCTTCTACTGCATGGCATTCAGATATTGTGTTTAATGAAGCCGCCTTGAACAGTACCTTCGCTTTGTGGTAGAACACCTGCTCTCTGCTCATACGGCCTGGGTTCGATTTTCATCCGAACATAAAACTTTTGATTTGATTGATATGTGGGGTTTAACGTCCGCAAACCACCATGTGATTATGAGAGACGCCGTAGTGGAGGGCTCCGGAATTGTCGACCACCTGGGGTTCTTTAACGTGCACCCAAATCTGAGCCCACAGGCCTCCAATATTTCCGCCTCCATCATAACTGCAGCCGCCACAGCCGGTATTCGTATCCGCGACCTGGGTGTCAGCAGCCGAGTACCTTAGCCACTAGACCACTGCGGCATGGCGAACATAAAGCTTTTATTCTCAATTTCATTTGGATATTTCACAATCGTAGCGGTACACAATAAGCACGGTAACGTTTACTGAAGGTCGCCCCGCCGCGGTGGTCTAGTGGCTAAGGTACTCGGCTGCTGACCCGCAGGGCGCGGGTTCAAATCCCGGCTGCGGCGGCTGCATTTCCGATGGAGGCGGAAATGTTGTAGGCCCGTGTGTTCAGATTTGGGTGCACGTTAAAGAACCCCAGGTGGTCTAAATTTCCGGAGCCCTCCACTACGGCGTCTCTCATAACCATATAGTGGTTTTGGGACGTTAAACCCCACATAACAATCAACGTTTACTGAAGGTCCGCATTTCCCCAAACGGGGGCACCAGAAAATAAAAGCTATATAGTAACCTTCGTAATATTAATAACCTTTACTAAAAAATGCAAAAATTCACTTTTAGAGGAGAGGTTAGGTAAAGAACCTTCATTACCCGTCCTGTCCTCAATATCGAGCGATTTCAAGCGATAGGTTGCATTGTACAGTATATGGTGTACTGGTCACATAAAACTGCGTGTCGGAGACGGCAGCCACTCTGAGTCTCTTCTTTCCTTCGATCTTCTTGTTTCGGCACACTCAAGGTGCTTTCGCTCATCGAATGCATTGATCAGCCAGGCGCGCCACAACAACAGAAGCGTGGATTAGCACTCTTTTGCGCTTGTTGCTGCGTGAGCCCCATGTGTTTACTTTTTTTTTCCGCCGCGCCTTATGCGACATAAAACTGAGCCTTAGCAGAATATGTTAGACAGAAGGCGTTTCTTCAACCACACGCGCTTGCGCTTTGTAATGGCTCAAGTACATAGCTGCTTATACAACATAAAGAATTCTGATGAAAAGACCGATGCCGAAAACGTCACCTTCACTCCTTAGAATAGGGAGAAGCAAAACCATCCGCATATTTTGGGCGACCTGAACTTGACACGCACTTTAGTAATGATAGATCAACTAAGATTACTAATAAAATGCGGTCGACACGTAATGATTAAAGTCTTATAGTAGTGTCATGATACGTGTCAAGCTATCCTCCCTTACTCATACTCCTCAGCTGAAGCATTACTTCGGCGAGATTATATTGTGCGAAATATTTCATCAGGCTTGTTCATTTTTATGTACTAACTGATTTGTGCTTATTGGGCTATGTGTTATGAGATAATAAACACCAGTTATCAATTCCTTACAAGGTTGTCTGTCGATTTGTTTTTTCACAGTTTTGGAATCGGCAATGAAACACAGATACGGACAAAACGGGAAGTTAACACAGCAGGCAAGTGGCTGAAGGTGGTAAAGAACTGCGCAGAAAAATACCATTGCTCGTCGCGGCAAAAAGTAGACAAACCACGTATACAAAGCACTCATTATATGCCACATTAGGTCAATTTAACGTATACATATCGCAAAACAGAGAGAAATATCAGAAATCGTCGCTTAATAAGTAGATCTAGCACGTGTGTGCATATGATACAGAAATATTGTTACAGGGTGCCACAAATGAACATTGTAGAAAAGAGGACGATGTTTAGGGTGAGCTCATGCAGACCGGGCTCCATATTGCATGCCTGCCTGTTTACCAAAAGTAAAGGTATTTTCAGACGCCTTCTCCCCGTAACATTTTGGTGGGGAGTGCGGGTCTTCCCACAGTCAACACCACGACGATTTTACGAAGCGGACGTTCCTTGGCTGCCTGTGCGATGCCTGATCAAGACAAACACGAGGATTATTCGGAGACTACCCCAACCGTGCTTCGTTCAACTACGCAGCAACCAACAGCACCGCATACAGCTGCTACTGCTAGCATCCAGCTGCATCCAGCTGCTAGCGTGACCCAGGCACATTTTCGGGCAGTGATAGTACTGACGTGGAGGAATGGCTTCAGCTGTACGAAAGGGTGAGCACTCTTTACAACTCGGATCCGACGCTAATGTTGGCCAATATTATTTTCTACCTTGATGGTACAGCTTAAGTTTGGTTTTCCAACCACGAGGAAGATATCACGAGTTGGGAAATCTGTAAGCAGAAACTCATCGATCTCTTCGGCAAGCCCATCGGGCGTCGTCGTGCAGCGCAGAAAGAACTAGCGTCCCGACTCCAGTCCGGCACCGAGTCGTAGGTCACATACATACATGTGCTCGCCCTTTGCCGGAAGGTTGATGACAAGAGGCCGGAATCCGAAAAGGTCACGCACATCCTCAAAGGAATCGCCGATCACGCCTTCAGTCTCCTCATATTTCGAAACTCATCGACCGTAGACGACGTTATTAATGAATGCCGACACTTCGAAGACGCGAAAAATCGCCGTATCACTCCATACTTTTCGCGTCTTCCCTACACGGCTGCAACATCAACCTGCGAGGATGCCCGTTTGGCACCAGCCCCTGCTGCTTCCGACAATATCGTGCGCATCGTGCGCCACGAAATCGAGGCAGCATCTCCCCAGTCTAACCAAGTCCAGGCCCCTGACGACTGTCGCGCCACGATTTCTTTGATCAAGAGCGTCGTACGCCCGGAACTGGCCAACGCCGGACTTCAGACGCTATGCCCCGTTAGCCGACCTGACTACCGACTGCCCAGTACACCTAATATGTGCCGTGGACCGAACAACCGCCCACGTTACCGGAACCCGGCAGAATGGCGAACTTCTGATGACAGGCCAATCTGCTTCAACTGTGGACCAGTCGGCCATATTTCACGTCATTGCCGCACTTCCTGGGGTTGGCAGCCATGGTCGCATTATGCCAACACCCAACGCCCACCTGCTGGCTCTCGGATGCCGATCTACACGGCACAAGATGATGCTTGCCATCCAGGCTCGCCCAACCAAGCCCCTCCCCATCGCCCTCTGAACGCATGTCCCGCTCAACTAACCGACGTCGCTACCCCTCACCCTCCTACCACCAGTCCTCGAAAAACTGACGGGCGCAGCTCCTAGAGGGGAGCCTGCTTCGACGACCCGACACGAAAATCCTCTACACACGATACCCGAACACAAGAACTTGATTAAAGTAAATGTTGACGGTACTTCTGTGGCAGCACTCATTGACACCGGCGCTCACATATCAGTCATGAACTCCAGCTTTTGTTCTCGACTCAAGAAAATGCTCACTCCTGCTCCGATCACTCTTGTCCGAGTAGCTGATGGTGCAACACCAGCCGTCACCGGGGTGTGTGCCGCCAGTGTCACTGTTGCTGGACGTCATACCACTGTTCTGTTTTACGTACTGGACCACTGCCCGCATGACGTCATTTTGGGACCCAATTTTCTGTCGGAGCGTTCCGCCCTAATTGACTGTTCTGCTGGTGTTGTTCAGTTCATCCTACCACACGCCGTTGACCCTCCTGACCCTGCGCCGCCAAAGCTATGCTCCGCCGACTTTGTTCGCCTACCTTGTCGAGCTGTGACGTATATCGACATCTCTTCTGATCCACCTGTGGCTGACCGTGATTATGTCATTTCACCTTATTCTACAGTACTCTGTTCGCTCAATGTTGCGTTCCCCCACATGATCATCACAATGAAGAACAACGTGGCATGTCTCCCTATTGAGAGCTTTGGACTTTGCTTTGAAGTGCTGCCACGAAAAAGATCCCTTGCAACCCTTGTCTCGGCCGGCGACTACCACATATCGTCCTTAACAGAGGATACACCGTCATCTGCAAGTATGCAGTCGCGCAGTACACTAGACTGCATAACTGGAATGATTGCCTCGGATCTCCCGGCCGAGCATGTGTCTGCGCTTCGTGGCCTTCTTGCGTCGTATCAAGACGTATTTGATCTCTGCGACCAACCCCTAGGTCAAACGACCGTCGTAAAGCATCGGATCAACACCGGTGATTCAAATTCAGTACACCGGTGACCCTATCGGGTTTCCTCCACCGAGCGCCACGTGATCCAGCAAGAAGTCGACAAGATGCTTGCCCGAGGCATCATTGAACCTTCTTCGAGTCCTTGGGCTTCGCCCGGGGTGCTTGTGAGAAAGAAGGATAACAGCTGGCGCTTCTGTGTCGACTACAGAAATCTTAACAAAGTTACAAAAAAGACGTGTATCCTCTGCCGCGGATACATGACGCTCTTGACTGCCTTAGTGGAGCAAATTATTTCTCTTCCATTGACCTTTGTTCCGGGTACTGGCAGATATCACTTGATGATCTGGAGCGTGAAAAGACGGCATTTATAACTCCCGACGGGCTCTATCAGTTCAAAGCAATGCCGTTCGGGTTATGCAATGCCCCGGCTACATTCGAACGAATGATGAACGCTCTTCTTCACGGTTTCAAGTGGTCAATCTGCTTATGCTACCTTGATGATGTCATTGTTTTTTGTCAACTTTCGAAACTCACCTCTCAACAATTTTTTTGGTTTTCCGCAAAGCAGGGCTCCAACTAAACTCGTCGAAATGTCACTTCGGCCGCCGGCAGCTCACTGTCCTTGGACACCTTGTCGATTCTTCTGGTGTTCGTCCCGATCCCGAGAAAATCCGCGCCGTCAAGGATTTCCCTGTGCCGACCTCTATGAACGATCTTCGAAGCTTTGTGGGCATTTGTTCTTAATTTCGTAGATTTGTGCGGAATTTTGCTGACATCGCACGCCCGCTCACGGAACTACTAAAAAAATGTGACTTTTGTAAAGGGACCAGAACAAACCAGAGCATTCGTTGAACTGACGAGTAGACTTACGACGCCACCGATTCTTGGCCACTCTGATATATGCGCTCCAAGGGAAGTGCGTACCGACGCCAGCGGCCATGGAATCGGAGCCATTATGGCACAACGACAGCATGGCTGTGAGCGCGTTATGGCATACGCTAGCGGTCTTTTATCGCCAGCAGAGCGAAATTACTCAATCACAGAACGCGAATGCCTCGCACTCGTCTGGGCAGTGCCTAAATTTCGGCCGTATTAGTATGGACGCCCATTCGTGGTTGTCACTGATCACCAGCCTTATGCTGGTTGTCGTGCTTAAAAGATTCTAGTGCACGTCTCGGCCGGTGGGCTTTACGGCTACAGTAATATTCCTACACGGTTGTCTACAAATCAGGTCGCCACTATGAAGATGCTGATTGCTTGTTGCGTCATCCAGTAGACCCAGGAGACTTTTCTGAGAGCGATGAGTCTACTTGCGTTTTCGAACTTTCCGCGTTTAGCAACATCGGAGATCAGCAACGCCGTGATCCTCACCTCAGAGATATAATCCTTCGGCTTAGTGGTCCCACAACTCCTCCATCTCTCCGTATGTTCCTGCTCCACGATGACGTCTTATATCGCTACAGCATGCATCCTGACGGACCTGAGCTGCTGTCGGTCATTCCACAACATATGCGTCAGACTGTCCTTGCACAGTTGCATGATATTCCGACAGCTGGTCACCTGGTAGTTTCAAGAACTTATGACCGCGTTCGACGTCGCATCTTTTGGCCCGGTATTTACCGATCCGTCTGCCGTTACGTCGCCTCATGCAAATCCTGTCAACACCGCAAAAAGCCAGCAACCCTTCCAGCGGGACGCCTTCAGCCCATTCAGATCCCATCCGAACCATTTTATAGGGTAGGTGTTGACTTACTAGGACCGTTCCCTTTATCGGCCAGCGGAAACAAGTGAATAGCAGTCGCCATGGATTACACCACTCGGTATGTCATCACACGGGCCCTTCCTACCAGTTGTGCGACCGACGTCACTGACTTTCTTCTAGAAGACGTCATATTACACCACGGCGCTCCTCGGCAACTGCTTACCGATCGGGGTCGCTACTTTTTATCACAAGTTATCCAAGACATATTACACTCTTGCGCTACAAATCACAAGTTCACAACGGCGTATCATTCTCAAACCAACGGGCTCATGGAGCGGCTAAATAGAACCATCACGTACATGCTCGCCATGTACGTTTCTTCCGACTATCGTGACTGGGACTCCGCCCTTCCATTTGTAACATTTGCCTATAATGCGTCTTAGATATGTTCTTACCAAATTGTTTCCATCAAGAAGTATATTTCTTTTGGCAGTTTATATAGTCGGTTGCACCGAATGTAAGCAATATCGGCTTCTTGGCGTTTCCAATCTGTGTGACAAGAATTTTCTCAGCATGCCTTGAGCTGGAGGTGTGCTGCTAAAAAAATTAACGCAAAACACACAATATCGCCATTCAATTGTGCGGTCTACACAAGTTAAAATGTTCTATTTAAGACATTAGCATATCATGTATACAGTATCAATTTTTCTAACCATACTGGCACGTATACACTCACCCTTGAACAGAATGAGAGCAAAAGGAAAAAAATTCTATTTCACTGTAAAGGTATACATTCATATCTCCAAATAACTACATACATTGAAAGACCGACCAACCTCACTGAAGATGTACTCCTTTGGACTCCTACTTGGCACGTTTGCTGGCGTTTACGCCATCTGAAAAAACATTTAAGCCACAGTGCACCAATTTTCACGTAAGACAGAATTCGCGTCGGCCCTATTTCGATAGCGACGCAGTTCGACGAGTTCAAAGGAGGCAGAACAAGTATACCGCCGATAACAATGTATTGCGTGGAAGGAAGACAATTTATTTTTCTGATACGACGCACCTCTCGCAGTAGTGTAAACATGAGCTTTAATAAAGGTCAGACAAATTTTGAGCATCGTACACTGAGATCAATATGAGTGAAACTGAAGGAGGAAGATTACTACAGTGTATATCTGTGGTGGGGTTTGAAGTTAAAATTGGCGCACAGAAAAAGTTATTTCGGGGGAGGGGCGTCTGATCGGGTTCCAATGCGGTGAAGGTAGAAAAGCTACGGCACTGAGTCAACCAAATCAAGAAAGGCACGCATACCACATACATACGTGCACGCGTGCGCAGACACACTGACCCACCAGCAAAATCCCACGCACAGACATCCCAACACATCTGCACAACACGCACAAACACGCAGGCACACATATTAATACGCGCACATGCCAACACACTCGTACACTCACTCACACGCAAGCACCCTTCCCAACACACTCGCTTGCACACTCTATTGACCTAGCCACACACACATCGAGCCTTCATCGAGCAGGCGCCGTATTCTGAAAAGGTGGAAAAACCAGCGACTCAACCGGAACCTTCTCCGCAGAATCGCTGCGTCAGGAAAGGAGGCAAATCAGTACACTAACAAATTGCAACTGAGGGATGGATCCAGTTCTGCAGTTCACTACAGGACACTCTGAGCACTGCAAAAACTTGAGCCATCCTAAGAAACATGCTTGACCCAGAAAAACCAAAAACGGCCACGAACAGAACACTACAACGAATAATGCATGATTTTCCGGGTACGGAGGAGCAGTTTTGCAAGCACTTAAGGACAGATACATAGGAGAAAATACCAATAGTTACAGTATTCAAATGCAGTACACTGGTATGACAAACGAGAGACTCGACGTCCCAATCACCAAGGAAGAGGTCTTTGCGGCTGCCCAAGCAGCCAAGAGAATTTCTGCCCTTGGTTCAGTTCAAATCACAAATTAAATGATAAGGAACCTCAGCGATAAGGTCATAGAGGCACTGACAAGCCATTTTAATGACAACTATTGGCTCAAAGGGAAGATATCCGAGGAATTGAAAGTATCCAAAATTATTACAATACCGAAACGCGGGAAGAAGCTATCCCTGCAGGCACTCAGATTCATATCTTTGATGTCATACATGGGGAAGGTTTACGAAAGGGTTATTCATAATCGGCTCCAAAACTATACAGAGGACAACGGCCTTTTTCCAGCCACAATGCTGGGTTTCCGCAGTGGCCTCTCCACTCAAGACGCATTTCTCCTATTACAAGAGGATGTTTTGAGTTATATACCTACGGGAGGAGGACATCTAATACTAGCCCTTGATTTAAAAAGAGCATTCGACAAATCTCGCACAAGGCCATCCTAACAAAATTAAACAACATTGGATGTAGGGCAAACACCTACAATTACATCAAGGCATTCCTCACAGAAAGGCGGGCTTCGATAAGCGTAGCACAAGTCACGTCAGACGCTTTTAGGCTGCCAAACAAATGTACCCGTCAAGGAGCCATCCTCTCTTCCCTGCTCTTTAATATCGCCATGTTAGGACTCACGCAAGCTCTGGATGAAGTTCCGCAGTTAGAATACACTCTCTATGCGGATGATATCATCCTATGGGCAACGCGTGGATCTCTGGTTAACAAATACCAGACAACTTCCAGAGGCTGCAACAGCACTTGAAAACTTTGCGAAGGCGAGTGGGCTCAGCTGTGCCCCAAAAAAATCTGAAATTGTCAGGGTACATGGAAAAAGATACAAAAGTAACGGAAACATCGACTTGCACATTAAAGGTGTCAAAGTACGTGAGGTAAACGTCCCACGTATTCTGGGTTACTGGGCTCAAAGTAATGGACGAGCGAATCATACAATAAACATATTAAAATCACCCACGAGACAAGTTTCAAGAATGATTCATAGAATAACGTACCACAAGCAGGGAATGAAGGAAGGAGGCACAATTAGCTTAGTACAGGCACTTGTGCTGTGTAAGGTTACGTATAGTCTACCTTTTCACTCGTTAAACAAATCAGAAGAAGAAACCATCAAGTCTATAAGTAGGGACGCCTATAAAGTGGCCATAGGGCTACCGGTAAGCACACCAACCCAAAAGCTTTTAGACCTCGGTATATATAGTACATGCCCGGAGCTAAAAACAGCGGTACTGACTGCGCAGAGAAATTGTCTAAGTCAAACGAAAGCGGGGAGAGAGATACTTGCTAGGGTGGGCTTTCCGCCATACTCCCCGAACCTGGACGAGGTTCTTGTAGAAATCCCGGATGGTGTCCGCAGCAAGATCTCGATCTCACCGCTGCCCAAGAACATGAACGTAAAAACAAACAGACAGCGCAGAGAGAAGAGAGAGCGATGGTCGGCAATTGTTCCGCTCAGGCAGAACAATTGTCGAGCATGCAGGCCAGGCTAACCCCGCCGGCTGCACTACCACCACCACCACCACCACCACCGATGGCTCCAAAAAACATTAAAAACTGTAAGAATACTGCTAGACGCACGCCGGGGTAGAGCGACCGTTTATTGGGCCTAACAGCACCGAAACAGCAACCAGCGGTTTCAGCAGCAGCTGCAGCAGCACGAGCCTCTGCCACAACAAGCGTCTTCTTCGTCGTTCTTAGAGCTCGTATTTGTCACTACATTGACTCCCCGGAGCGAAAGGAGCCATCTTGGCGACCTATGGCACAGACAGGACTGGTGGGTCGTAGTGAGGTTTTAGGCGCTCGACGTGCACAGTCTCGCGCCCGCGGCGCCGTTGATCTGTAGGTGGCTGAATAGGTTCAACTATGTAGTTGACTGGTGAAGGCTGGCGCAGGATCCGGTACGGACCGTCATACTTGGGTATGAACTTTGAGGAAAGGTCTGAGGCAGACGATGGCACGCGGAGCCACACGATTGCCCCAGGCGCGTATGACGAAGGGGATGAGCGTCGGTCATGCGGGTGCTTCTGGCGCGCCTGATCGTGCGTTATCAGCGAACGTGCTAGCTGCCGGCATTCTTCGGCATATGTGGCAGCTTCGGCCAAAGTTGTCGATTCCGAAGGGTCTGGGCGGTACAGAAGGATAGTGTCCAAAATCGATGAAGGTTCCCGACCATAAAGAAGGAAGAATGGGGAGAATCCAGTTGTCGATTGAATTGCGCTATTGTAAGCGTAAGTAACGAATGGCAGTATGCGGTCCCAGTTCGAGTGGTCATCAGAAACATACATAGAGAGCATGTCACCCAGCGTGCGATTAAATCGCTTGGTCATTCCGTTGGTTTGGGGGTGGTATGCGGTCGTTGTTCGGTGCACGATGTTGCATTCGCGTAGGAGGGCTTCTACAGCTTCCGACAAGAAAGAACGCCCACGGTCACTAGAAGCTCGTGGGGTGCACCGTGCCTAAAGACGAGCTTGTGCAGAATGAACAGGCCGACTTCATGCGCAGTGGCCTCGGGAAGCGCCGAAGTTTAGCCGTAGCGCGTAAGGTGGTCCATGGCTACGATGACCCAGCGGTTTCCATTTGGTGTGTATGGTAGGGGACCGAACAAGTCGATTCCGATGCGGCTGAAAGGCCGAGAAAGACAAGGCAGTGGCTGGAGTGGCCCTGTAGATGTGCGACGGGAGCTCTTCCGGCGTTGGTACAAGGAACATGAACGGACGTACTGCCTAACAAAGTGGTACATTCCGCGCCAGTAATATCGAATTCGTAGGCGAGCATATGTCTTCACTAAACCTGCGTGGGCGCATTGCGGATCTGTATGGAGGCGGAAATGTTGTAGGCCCGTGTGCTCAGATTTGGGTGCACGTTAAAGAACCCCAGGTGGTCAAAATTTCCGGAGCCCTCCACTACGGCGTCTCTCATAATCATAATATGGTTTTGGGACGTTAAACCCGACATATCAATCAATCAATCAATCAGCATTGCGGATCCGCGTGGAAGGAGGCACAGACGTCAGAACGTAGGTGGCGAGGTATTACCAGCCACCATTTGCGGCCATCAGATAGGTAGTTTCGCCGGTACAGAAGACCGTCACGGATAGTAAAATGGCGAGCAGTTCGTCGAAGTAAACGGTTGTCGGTACGTGGAGACGTCTGAGACAGGTATTTTAAGAGAGACGCTATCCGTGGATACTGGCGTTGCTCAGCGGACATGTCGGCCTGTTCAAGTGAAGAACATTCGCAGCTGGAAACAGACGCTGCAACATAATCATGGGGAAGTGGCGAGCGAGAAAGAGCGGCAGCGTTCGAATGCTTGCGGCCTGACCGATAAATTACACGAATATCGTAATCTTGGAGACGTAGTGCCCAGCGAGCTAGGCGACCAGTTAGGTCTTTTAATGACGACAACCAACACAATGCGTGGTGATCAGTCATGACGTCAATTGGGCGGCCATACACGTAAGGGTGGAATTTTGCGATTGTCCAAAGAATGGCAAGGCATTCTTTCTCGGTGACTGAATAGTTCTTTTCCGCTTTAGTGAGGGTGCGATTAGCGTAGGACATAACATACTCATCGAAACCAGATTTACGCCGAGCAAGAATAGCACCAAGGCCAACTCCACTAGCGTCCGTATGGACTTCGGTTGGAGCGTCTTGATCAAAGTGGCGTAGGATAGGTGGTGATGTCTGAAGATGCCGTAAAGACGCAAATGCTTCGTCGCATGCTGGGAACCACGCCGAGAGGTCTTCGTTGTCGGCAAGTAGCTGCGTCAGAGTGCGATTATGGTCCCGAAATTGCGCACAAAACGGCGAAAATATGAGCAGAGCCCGATGAAGCTGCGGAGTTCTTTTAGTGTAGCCGGCCTGGGAAAGTCGGCGACAGCGCGAAGCTTGGCTGGATCAGGACGGACACCATGCTTGCTAACAACATGTCCTAAGATGGTAAGCTGGCGGGCAGCGAAGTGGCATTTATTGAAATTCAGCTGCAGTCCAGCGTTCGAAAGACATTATTCTAGCACCAGAGAAGCGTTTCCTAAGTACAACATTATTAGAATTGACAACATTTATACTTTTCGTTTATTACATACTGCGCGATATGCTTCTGAATCCCTCAAGAACTATATAAAACAGTTGACATCGTTAGAACGTCGTAGAATTGATGTGAACACAAGGAACCCTGAGACATGGTCAGTTCCATATTTCAGGACGCACTACAAACATCAATCGTTGGCATATAACCTACCATCTACTTTAAATAAATATAAAGATATTGACACGGTCAGTAAAAAAGACTTCCGCTTATATTTCGTTCGCTTGTAATGTCACATACTGTGACATTCTGTGTAATTGAATTGTGCGTGCCTTATGTTGTTTCTTTAACATAATCTTCTGCTTACATGAATTTCTTGCTGTGTTATATGGCCAGTGGTTTTTTTGTTCTTTTTTCTTTTATTTATGTCCCGAATAGCTAGTATTGCTACATTGGTACGGTGTTATTATTCTGTGTTATTATTATTTATGTTTATTACTTATGCTATAGCCGTATTTTATTGTATGTAGCACTTTTTTTATTTTTTTCTAGCACTTTTTATGCACATGTATCTATTTTCACTTTTTCTTCCTGCAATCTTCCTGCTGGAAATCTATGTAAATCGCTGTATATGTACATACGATATGGTATTCTGTTTTACTTGTTGGTTTTCTCGTCACTGCACCGGACTGCTTGTTGTTACTGCCCTGTATAGTCTGGTCGTTGGGTCTCGTCAAGCTACTTATGTAGCTTTTAACCTAATGCAAGCATTCAGCATGTATAAACTGAAAAATAAATTGAATTGAAAAAAAAATTGAATTGAAGTCAGGACGCTTTCTAGGCGGCTGAGGTGGGAGTTGAAGTCCTTCGAAAAAACGACGACGGCATCCAAATAGCACTGGCATGTGTTCCATTTAAAGCCTCTAAGGATGTTGTCCATGAGACGCTCGAAGGTGGCAGGCGCCTTACAGAGGCCGAATGGCATGAGGTTAAACTCGTACAATCCGTCAGGCGTTACAAACGCACTCTTGGAGCGGTCGGCTTCATTCATAGGGACCTGCCAGTAGCCGGATCGAAGATCTAAAGAAGAAAAGAACTCTGCTTCTTGCAGGCAATCGAAGGCGTCATCGATTCTGGGCAGCGGATAAACATCTTTTCTGGTGATCTTGTTAAGACGCCTGTAATCAACGCAAAATCTGATGCCGCCGTCCTTTTTTTCTCCAGTACAATAGGAGAGGCCCAAGGGCTGTTTGAAGGTTTTATCACACCACGTCGAAGCATATAGTTCACCTGATCATCAATGGCACGGCGTTCAGCGTGAGAAACTCGATATGGGCGCTGGCGCAAAGGTGCATGGCTACCGGTGTCGAATTTGTGAACGATGGCAGACGTGCCACCCAAAGAAGTTTGGCTATGGTCAAATGACATCTTGAAGCGATCGAGTAAAGCCAGGAGTTGGGTGCGCTGAGCAACGGGAACTTTAGGGTCTATTGATCGGGGAAAAACCTCCGGAGATGAAGTGGGGGTGGTATCAGAGGTAATGGTGTTTAAGTGAGATGATGACAAGTCATCAGGTAGGTGACTGGATGAAACAAAATCGATGTCCTCAAGGTGACCGAGGAATTCGCCACGAAATAATATGGACGGGGAAGGAAGCGAGTTCGTTATATAAATGGAGCCACGTGAGTTTTCTATGGTGACAACTGTGAACGGGAGAAGGAAGCTTTTGCGAGAGACGAAGGTGTTGGAGGGGATAAAGAGGGCGGTGACAGAGCGTGCGTCGTCGCAGAAGAGTGGCATATGAACAGAGGGTAGAGGAGGGATGTGAGTGTCCGTGGCCACGGTGACTCGGGAAGATAGCGGCTTGAAAGAAGGTCCTTCAGACGTCGGCGCTTCACACAGGGGCAGTTCACACATCGTCGACAACTCTAGTTCGGCACGCGCACAGTAAACGACGGCATGATGAGCGCAGAGGAAGTCCCAACCTAAGAAGATATCGTGTGAACATGGAAAAAACACAACGAATTCGACTACATACAAAATATTTTGGATGGCCAGTCGAGCTGTGCACGCCGCAGAAGGTTGGATGTGATGCGCAGTGGCCGTGCGGAGAGAGACATCGGTAAGCGGCAGCGTAAGCTTCTTGAACTTGCGGCACAGTTCACCACTTAACACAGACACGGCAGCACCAGTATCAACGAGCGCTTTCGCAGGTACGCCATCAATATGCACAGTTATTTCATTAGCAGGTAAAAACGGAGGCCTTGAAGGTTTCGATATATGCGCAGCTCTTGCCTCGGGAACTGCGATGGTCAGTTTTCCGTTTGGGCGGGTGGTGATCGAGGAAGCATCGGAGAAATAGAGCGGCGCCGTGGTGAGGGCGACTGATTCCTGTCGAAGCCGCGGCGACGTGGCGGCGACGTGGCGGCGACCAATACGACGACGACGTGGGGTGGAACGAAGACGGCTGTGCTGGCTCTGGACGATAGGAGTCGTAAGTCGCCTCACCAGCAGTTGGGTTGTAATCCCGACGACGTCAGTAGCGCGCTACATGACCAGGAAGCTGGCAGAAATAACAAATTGGCCTATTGTCTGGAGTGCGCCAAGGGTTTGTTGATGGTGGTATGTGGTGGCGAACAGGAGATGGGTGGCGACGGGTAGGAGGACTTGCTGCGTAGAGAAGACGGGGCTGTCTAGCAAGATCCGTGACGGTTGGTAGCGACGGCGGCGATCGTCTGGCGGCCTCAGAGTAAGTGAGAGGGGCGGAGACAGGCGGATGATTGTATGTGGGAGACAGGGCGTCAGAAACTTGCTCTTCGATTGCCTTGCGGAGCGTTGGGGTCAGCATGTGCTCACTGGTCGGGACGTATGGCACAAGAGACAATTGGCACGAAACTTCTTCTCGGACAAACTGCTGGATTTGCTGCATTAGCGTGGTTTGTTCGGAGGAAATGGCGCCCATGGTTAATCCAGATGTAGAGGTCGTGTCGAGGTTTGGACGTCGAGTTGAAATCCGCTCTCTCCGCAGCTCGTCGAAACTCTGACAGTGCTGAATAAGCTGGGCGACGGTTTGCGGGTTTTTCGCAACGAGCATGTGAGAGGCATCGTCCTCGATACCTTTCATGATGTGCCGTATTTTGTCAGTGTCAGACATTTCTGAATCGATACGACGGCAGAGGTCCAAAACATCATCAATATACGAGGTAAACGTCTCGCCTGAGCGCTGTGCGCGGCAGCGCAGGCGCTGTTCGGCGCGGAGCTTGCGAACAGCGGGTCGGCCAAATACTTCTGCGAATTGCGTCTTAAAGGTAGGCCAATAGGGTATTTCCGCTTTGTGGTTGTTAAACCACAGTTCTGCCACACCCGCGAGATAGAAATCGAGATAATCGAGCTTGTCTGTGTCATCCCACTTATTGTGGGCGCTTACCGCTTCATACTGCGACAGCCAGTCTTCGGCGTCTTGGTCGTCGGTCGCGTTGAAAATCACTGGATCTCGCTGTCGTGGCATTCCGGAACAGGTGACAGATGGGATTATCAGTGCAGGGGGCTGGGTCATGTTGTCAGGCATTGACGAGGCGAGGGGTTGAGGTAGAGTCCAGGAACGGAGTTATAGTTTGAGACAGCCAGCACTCTCCACCAAATGTAAGAATACTGCTAGACGCACGCCGTGGTAGAGCAACCGTTTATTGGGCCTAACAGCACCGAGAAAGCAACCAGTGGCTTCAGCAGCAGCTGCAGCAGCAAGAGCCATCACCACAACAAACGTCTTCTTCGTCGTTCTTAGAGCTCGTATTTGTCACTACAAAACAATCAAATGTTTTGTATGTGGACGCTTCGAGGTGCAATTTTAAACGGTCAGTTTCATCAGTACTTAGAAACGACAACTGCATGGTTAAATGTGCATCCCTGTACACGTCCTCAATCACCAAGGCGGAATGCTTTGCCATTTCCCTTGCAATCAAAGCGCAGGAACAGAGAGATGAACCGCCGGCAATTATCATTTCCGAATCGCAGGAAGCGTGTCGTTTCTTTTCAAGAGGCCGCCTTCCGATAAAAATTTTTAGGCGGGAGATTGACGAACAAATATAGACGGATCTGGTGTCCAGGACACGCAGGCCTGGAGGAAAATGAAAATGCCAACGCTTGTGCTCGAAGGCTCACGAACTGAGCAGAGGTTCAACAGCACATTTATTCTTTTGAAACACTCCAGGATAAGCTATCGAGGAGGATAATGACCCATGCAGAATGGCCCCTCGCGAAATTCTTGCTAACCAGCGAGGCATGCGACAAAATAAAGCGTCCCCCACAAATCATTAGAACAGGAGGACGCGATTGACCTCCGCAGAATTCAAACGGGAGTCTTTCCCAATCTTCAAAGATTATACAATATTTTTCCAACGCTATATGGGCATGCGTGTCAATGGTGTGGCGGCTCGCAATTGCTCTACCACATTTCGTGGGGATGCCTAAACCGACCACCAAATTTAGATACTTTGTAATACTTTCGAACAATGGGAGGCACAGCACGGCAGCTCTGACCCAGAAATGCAGCTTGCACTTCTGCGTCACGTCAGGCAGGCGGCAGGAGAAAGTGGAGCCCTGGACTTGGGGCCCCACCCATCAAGTTCATGACCCCTGTTCCAAAACCTTGCAAATAAAGTTTTCCCTTCCTTCCTTTCCTCACGTGAACAGGTGTGATAAGATATGATGCAAAACAGATGTTTAATAATATAAGCCCAAACGTACATCTTGTAAAGTAAAACGTCGAGTGAGTACTGCCGATAACAATGTGCTGCTTCAAAACATAAGATGAATTATTTTTCTTACCTGACCAACTTCTTAGCGTTGCGTAGCCATGAACACGTATCCAAAAAAACATGACATTAACGCATAGCCACAAGCAAATAACGTACCAAACAGAGAATATCGCTTACCTGTAGATCACAATCACTGCTGATTTAGGTGAGCGTAAGAATCGATGCAACACGCTCGATAATTTCGAGTCTCAAAACAGGTGAAAAATCAGCAAGGCAGCTCGCTCTAACGGCCACATCGCCCAATGAATCGCGTCCTTGTTGTGTTGCCTCTGGCCTCATTTGCGGCAAATCGTGAACTTCTACGGATGTCTTTGCTTACTGTATCACCAGTTGCGCACCACTCTCGTACAATACACAATTGGACCACACAAGACGTCAAATCACGCAGCGTAAAGCTTGGCTAAATCGGTGAAACAAAGAGCTGCACCCAAGGGCAACTTGAACATTGACACTAGCCACCTCGCATTCAAATTCGCTACCCGGCATACACCTCAAGTAATGCAAAGGCTTGGAAAGATGACACCATTCCTTCTTCGATGAAGTCGAAGCGGGGCTGGAAGACGCTGTGTGACTCACCACGAGCTCACACATCGCTATGCACACACGCATGTGTGGTTGTCTCACGCTGTTTCGTGAACTTAGCGACAGTTTTTTGTATTTTTCGCGTCACGAAATGATTCTTCGATTGCATTGTTAGTATATTTTGCTGGTTGTCGGGTGCTCACAGTACAGTGATGCCATTTAGCATATGATGTATTTTCTCTGCTATTCGTGAAGTTTCCCGAAGAGAATAAATTTGTACTGAGGCCTGAAAGAGAGGTAGATTTGAGAGATATTTAAGGAGTTTTCATCGCGAGTACATGAGCAACATAAGAAGGTATTTTCTTCTTGTGCATATGAGTAGGCCACTTCAATTACTTGTCTTAGAAGTGCGATCACTTCATTAAACTGTAGCTTTAATACATAAACCACCATCGCTTGCCACAGTATCCGGCAATATAGAATCAATACAACGATGATTTTGCTTTAAAAAGCGCTGTCAAGACCCGTTCTGTTTACACAGTATACGCTCCTTAATTACTAAAGCAAGCCATGAACAAGAGCGCGATTTCAAACATTCATCAATAAACTTCCGCTTCCTAGTGTTGCTCCCCTGGCAGATGAGTGCTTCCGCTTTCACAATATAAGGGTTACAATTCTGATCTCCGTGATTTAACTTTCAAAATGGGATGCTACTGTCAGTGTAACCTCTATTTGAGAGGAAAATGAGGAAAACGCAAAAACAAAATTGTTGTAACAGCCGTCTCACCTATGAACTATTGGTTACTTGCCAAAGTAACTTCTTCTGCAGGTTATTGTGGTTTCAAATATTGATAAGATTGTATTTTTTCACTTACAACCAACGACACTGAGACCGACATCAAATTGCTGCGAAGGAAGCTTTTGAACATCGTCGAGTGAGGATTTTCATCATAAGAAGCTTCTCCGAGAACGTCTCCTGCAAATTTCAGCATTGCAGAAGACCCTGTTGAGAGTAAACCATAAGAAGTTATTTGAACCAGTCTCTTTCGTCTGTTTAAGCATGAAGGTCTGAAACTTTTGCAGGTATAGGAATCCTTCGTATTGATTTCTATGCATGTTAAGGTGTTTCGTAATGCTCGAAAATTTTCAATTTTAAAAGTGACTTGGGAAGCCACTTGGTTACCGAACTATTTGCATCGAACATTCGAATATTCGAATATTTGCACATGCCGACTTGTTTTAATAGAAAACTGATGACATTCAACACGCATACCTCGCAGTGCTATGTCAGTCATGTAGAATGTTATTTTGTGCTATTCTAGTCTGCAATCGTGAATGTACACATTATTTATCTCGCATGTTCTCGTGGTAGCTCCTGGCAACTCATTTGAATATTTTAAGCGGTTCACACCAGTCAAATAGGAGTAATAATAGTGATGACTCCTTGCCATTCTGGCCTAATTGGGTTCTGCAGTAATGGCATCAATACCATGGAAAAATTCCAACACGTGATTTTTTGTAACGTCAGCTGGGTTCAAGTATGTATATAAACGCGCCTGGCTGTCAGTCCGAGCACGCTGCCTTCGTGGTTTAGTAACCATGGCGAAGGTTCCAAGCTGCCGCATTCTGCTCTTGTTGGCTGCATTCCTATTCATTTTTTCAGCGATGCTGAACGATGGCCAGTCATGTGCCAATGCAGCCCCGACTCCACCTCCTCGGCCCCCACCAGGTCGTCCAAGAAATGTCCCTGGTTCACCACCCCCACCTCGTGGCAGACCACGACCACCTATGAGTAAGACGCGCTCATGGTTGTTGATTTTTCGATATTGAGAAGTACGAAACGTTTCCCCAGCTAGAAGTACTTATGTTGCGTAGAAAGTGTATGGGAATAAATAGGCAGAAGAGTTGATGAAGAGTACCTTAGTAATCTGCACTTCGCCAATGACATTGCATTGTTGAGTAACTCGGGGGACCAATTGCAACTCATGATTACGGAGCTACACAAAGTGAGCAGAAAGGTAGGTCTTAAAATTAATCTGCAAAAAACGATAGTAATGTACAAAAACCTCGCAAAAGAACAGCGCTTCGACATAGGTAATATTGCACTAGACTTTGTAAAAGATTATGTTTACCCAGGGCAGGTAATAACTCTGGAGCCGTACCACGAGATTGAAGTAACTAGAAGACTAAGAATGGGGTGGAGCACATTTGGAAGGCACTCTCCGATCATGACAGGCAGATTGCTACTATCCCTCAAAAGAAAGGTATATATGACAACGGCCTCTTGCCGGTATTTAGATACGAAGCAGAGACTTGGAGACTTACAAAGGGGGTTGAGCTTAAATTGAGGACGATGCAGCTAACAATAGAAAAGAAAATGCTAAGTGTAGCCTTAAGAGATGAGAGCAGAGTGGATGAGGAAACAAACAGTGGTTAAGGATATCGTATATGAAATCAGATAGAGGAAATGAACAAGGAACGGGCATGTAGGGCATAGACAGGATGGCCGGTGGTCATTAAGGGTAACTAACTGGATTCCCAGAGAAGCCAAGCGGGTTAGGGGGAGACAGAAAGTTAGGTGGGCAGATGAGATTAAAATGTTTGCGGCTATAAAATGGCAGCAGCAAGCACAGGACCGAGTTTACTGGCGAAACATTGGAGATGCCTTGGTCCTGCAGTGGACGTAGTCTGGCGCTGATGATGATCATGAGCAATTATATTATGCACGCTATCGGCCGGTTCTTTCAGTAGCCGTCTTGTCCTGAATATATATAAATATATATATATATATATATATATATATATATATATATATATATATATATATATCATCATCATCATCAGCCCCACTACGTCCACTGCAGGACAAAGGCCTCTCCCATGTTCCGCCAGTTAACCCGGTCCTGTGCTTGCTGCTGCCAATTTATACCCGCAAACTTCTTAATCTCATCTGCCCACCTAACCTTCTGTCTCCCCCTAACCCGCTTCCATTCTCTGGGAATCCAGTCAGTTACCCTTAATGACCAGCGGTTATCCTGTCTACGCGCTACATGCCCTGCCCATGTCCATTTCTTCTTCTTGATTTCAGCTATGATATCCTTAACCTCCGTTTGTTCCCTAATACACTCTGCTCTCTTCTTGTCTCTTAAGGTTACACCTACCATTTTTCTTTCCATTGCTCGCTGCGTCGTCCTCAATTTAAGCTGAACCCTCTTTGTAAGTCTCCAAGTTTCTGCTCCGTAGCTAAGTACCGGCAAGATACAGCTGTTGTATACCTTCCTCTTGAGGGATAGTGGCAATCTACCTGTCATAATTTGAGAGTTCTTGCCGAATGTGCTCCACCCCATTCTTATTCTTCTAGTTACTTCAATCTCGTGGTTCGGCTCTGCGGTTATTACCTGCCCTAAGTAGACATAGTCTTTTACAACTTCAAGTGCACTATTACTTATCTCGAAGCTCTGCTCCTTGCCGAGGTTGTTGTACATTACTTTCGTTTTCTGCAGATTAATTTTAAGACCCACCTTTCTGCTCTCCTTGTCTAACTCCGTAATCATGAGTTGCAATTCGTCCCCCGAGTTACTCAGCAATGCAATGTCATCGGCGAAGCGCAGGTTACTAAGGTATTCTCCATTGACTCTTATCCCTAACTGTTCCCATTCTAGGCTTCTGAAAACCTCCTGTAAGCACGCGGTAAATAGCATTGGGGAAATTGTGTCCCCCTGCCTTACACCCTTCTTGATTGGTATTCTGTTGCTTTCTTTATGAAGCACTATGGTAGCAGTTGATCCCCTGTAGATTTCTTCCAGAATGTTTATATATACTTCATCTACGCCCTGATTCCGCAGTGTTTGCATGACGGCTGATATTTCTACTGAATCAAACGCCTTCTCGTAATCTATGAAGGCTATATACAGTGGTTGGTTATACTCTGAGCATTTTTCTATTACCTGATTGATAGTATGAATGTGGTCAATTGTTGAGTATCCTGTTCGAAATCCTGCTTGTTCCTTTGGTTGATTGAATTCTAATGTTTTCTTTACTCTGTTAGCAATTACCTTTGTAAATAGCTTGTATACTACAGAGAGCAAGCTGATCGGCCTGTAATTCTTCAAGTCCTTGTCATCTCCTTTCTTATGTATTAGGATGATGTTAGCGTTCTTCCAAGACTCTGGTACTCTTCCCGTCAGGAGACACCTCGTAAACAGGGTGGCTAGTTTTTCTAACACAATCTGTCCTCCATCTTTCAGCAGATCTGATGTTACCTGATCCTCACCAGCAGCTTTGCCCCTTTGCATGCTTTCCAAAGCTTTTCTGACTTCTTCTATCATTACTGGTGGAGTGTAATCTGGGTTACTGCTAGTTCTTATAGTATTAAGGTCGTGGTTTTCTCGGCTACTGTAGAGATCTCTGTAAAACTCCTCCGCTATTCTAACTATCCTATCCATATTGGTAGTTATTTTGCCTTCTTTGTCCCTTAGTGCATACATTCGACTTTTGCCTATCCCAAGTTTCCTCTTCAATGCTTTGACACTTCCTCCGTTTTTCAGAGCGTGTTCGATTCTCTCCATGTTATACCTTCTTACATCGCATACCTTACGCCTATTAATCAACTTCGAAAGCTCTGCCAGTTCTATTTTGTCTGTTGTACTTGACACTTTCATGATTTGACGCTTCTTAATTAGGTTCTTCGTTTCCTGAGAAAGCTTGCCAGTGTCCTGTCTACCTACCCTGCCTCCAACTTCCACTGCACACTCCGTAATGATACTCGTCAGATTATCATTCATTGTATCAACGCTAAGGTTGGTTTCCTCACTAAGAGCCGAGTACCTGTTCTGCAGCGACACTCTGAATTCCTGTACTTTCCCTCTCAGTGCTAGCTGATTGATTGGCTTCTTGCGTATCAGTTTCTGTCGCTCCTTCTTCAAGTCTAGGTGAATTCGAGACCTTACCATTCTATGGTCACTGCATCGTACCTTGCCAATCACTTCCACATCCTGCACGATTCCAGGGTGTACACTCATTATAAAGTCTATTTCGTTCTTATTTTCGCCATTAGGGCTCCTCCATGTCCACTTGCGGTTTTCTCGTTTTCGGTAGAAGGTATTCAAAATCCGTAAATTATTGCGTTCTGCGAATTTTACTAGTAGCTCTCCTCTGGCGTTTATAGTACCGATGCGATAATCTCCTACTGCCTGGTCTCCAGCCTGCTTCTTCCCTACCTGTGCATTAAAGTCGCCCATCACTATAGTATACTGTGTTTTTACCTTACTCATTGCCAATTCCACGTCTTCATAGAAGCTTTCAACTGAAGCGTCATCATGGCTGGATGTAGGCGCGTAAGCCTGTACTACCTTCATCTTGTATCTTTTATTCAGTTTAACTACGATACCTACCACCCTTTCATTAATGCTATAGTATTCCTCTATGTTGCCAGCTATGTTTCTGTGAATTAGGAGCCCCACTTCCAGTTCTCTTCTGTCTGCCAAGCCCCTGTAGCAAAGGACGTGCCCATTCTGTAGCACCGTATATGCCTCATCTGTCCTCCTAACCTCACTGAGCCCTATTATATCCCATTGAACACCCTCTAGCTCCTCGAACAGTACAGCTAGACTTCCCTCACTAGATAAGGTTCTAGCGTTAAACGTTGCCAAGTTCAGGTTCCAATGGCGGCCTGTCCGGATCCAGAGATTCTTAGCACCCTCTGCTGCGTTGCAGATCTGACCGCCGCCGTGGTCAGTTGCTTCGCAGCTGCTGGGGACTGAGGGCCGTGAGTTATTTGACGTAAGCATGTGGGAGGTAGTGGCCAGATACTGCACCAGGGTGGCCAATCCTTCCATATAAATATATATATATACATATGGAAAAGGCGTCGGAGAAATAGGTTTACTATCGAGAAAACAAGCTGGCATACAAGATGGAACCCAGTCTGCACGAGAGCTCCGACATCGTCTTCTTCCTTATCGAGTTTTGAGTTATCCGTGGCGCCACGTAGCATCACACTCTGGCGGCGAAGGCACCGTTTTGGCGCTCGGTTGGTCCGAGTAGTATCGCTTCAGCCGAGAGACGTGCACAACGTCAGAACAAGATTGAGCGGGCGCTCGTGCTGTGAAATTATTCCATTTCATAAGTCACGTCGGTAACTTGGCGCACGACACGGTACGGACCCAAGTATGGCGAAGTCAGCATTTCGCACAGGCCAACTCGTCGTGATGGCATGCTGAGAAGGACCGTGTTACCACACTTGAAGTTGACATCACGGTGGCGGGCATTGTACAGCAGTCGTTGGTGGTCTTGCGAATCACTAAGACGTAGGCGAGCAGTTTCACGTGCCTGTGGACCTCTAGAGATAACATTTCATTTCATTTATTTCATTTATTTTATTCGGACATTTCCGCAGAAATGCCCACGAAGGGGGCAAAAGGAGAGTGTGTCTCCTGACTTGGCCCCTCTTCGTGAGGCACCTCGGGCAGGTAGAGCAGGACAGTACAAAACACCATAACATATTTTGAAATACAATACAAGTTGAAAAACAGTGAATACTATAAATATTACATACATTACATATTTCCTTTACATACACTGTAGACTTGTGTTCTGTTTATTACATCGTAAATACGCTTCTTAAATTGTGTTATGTTTTTAGCCTCCTTAGCGTATTCAATTATTTCAGGAATCCTGTTGCACAGTAGAATGATTTGGTTATTAATTGACTGTACACCATAGTTAGTCCGGCACATTGGCCCGACCAACGCAACAGTACGCAGATTATACGTAAGATCTCTGCTTAAGTACACATCAGAAAAAATCTGGAAATTATCTTTGATTTTTTTGAAGATTAACATGGCTAGTTGCATCATATAGCACTCTGGGAACGGGAGTACATTATACATATAAAAAAGAGACATATTAGTGGGGACCGAGGTATTTATCAAACCTAGTGCGCGTTTTTGAAGAAGAATTATACTTTCTGTATTTGTTTTGTTACACGTACCCCAGACTAAAATGCAATAAATGATTTGCGAGTAGATAAAAGAAAAGTAAAGCTGCCGTTTAACTCTCCCTGGAAGGAGATGCTGTAAGCGTCGAATTAGACCGATCGATCTTGATATTTTTATTCGCAGGTTGTCCACATGGTGGGACCAACTAAGGTCACTTTGAAAACACACACCCAGAAACTGAATTTTATCTACCTGCGCAATATTTTCTCCATTAAAAATCAGAGAGATAGCATAATCTACAGGCCTATTTTTTTGCTTGAAGAGCATAAATTTAGTTTTTTTTTATGTTTAGTTCTAGCTGATTGACTGTAAGCCATGATTTTAGTTTATCCAACCAAGAATTTGCAGTTATTTCAATATCGCGAAGATCTAAACCAGAAAAGAAGGCATTGGTATCGTCGGCGTACATGACTATGTTTGGTGTGAACTGAATGTTTACTATGTCATTGATATAAAGTATAAAAAGTAGAGGACCAAGTATCGATCCTTGGGGAACCCCATACTTAATTACGCCCAAATCAGATTTATAATTGTGGAGCTGTACATATTGTTTCCTGGCCCAAAGATAGCTTTTCATTAGATCAAGCGCAATCCCGCGTATTCCATACAGTTGAAGTTTCCTAATTAATATATCGTGCTTTATCGAGTCAAAAGCCTTACGGAAATCGAGAAATATTCCCACAGTGTAAAATTTTTTTTCAAAGTTATGAAGTAGGCTGTCCTTAATACGGAGTAAAGCAGACTGAGTTGATCTACCTGGTTGGAATCCACACTGTTCTTCACAAATGACATTTCTGTTTGCTATAAAAGAAAATACCCTCTTATATATCAGGCGTTCCGCGACCTTAGAGAAAAGCGGCAGAATAGAGATTGGGCGATAATTTTGAAGTTCATTTTTATCACCTCCTTTAAAAATTATTGTTACGCGAGCTATTTTCATGGCACATGGAAAAATTCCCGTCAAGAAGAGTCTGTTGCATATGTAAGTGAATGGGGCGACAATCAAATCAGCAACTGCCTTGATAGGTGCTGCGGAAATGTCATCTTCTCCTGGTGAGCTGTTCTTTAGTGAGCATATGGCAGTGGCTACTTCCTCCTCGGTAACGGGTAATAAAAACAAAGAATTAGTGGAAGAGCTTTCAATATAGCATTCAGCCGGTTTAAGGTCAGTCGCTTGTGTTATATTACTTGAGGATCCTGCCTCAAGGAAATGAAGGTTAAATTTGTCTGCCAGTGCCTTGCCACTGAAGTGAATATCGTTTATCTGTATATAGCTAGGGACAGTGGCTTGTTTTCTTCCTATCAATTTATTAACCGAGCTCCAAACCATTTTTGAGTTGTTAATCACTGTAGAAAACTTGTAGGCATAGAAATCTATTTTCGCCTTCTTGAGGTCTTTGTTTACTTTGTTTCTAAAATTTTTAAACTCAATGAGGTCAGTTTGTTCTTTTGTTTTCAAAAAGTGCTGGAAAAGTTTGTTTTTTTCATTTATCCGCTTAAGAAGTGCCGGCGTAATCCACTCCTTTCTCGCTCTCTTGTGTTTCTTTACAACAACGTACGGAAAAGCAGTATTGTAGTTACTAACCATTTTTGACATAAACAGGTTGTATGCCTTAGACGGATCAGGTTCTCGGTACAGGTCATCCCACTTGCAGTTAAACATTAGAGAGCGAAAACGGAGAATATTTGGATCGTTTATATCTCTACGCATGTATTTTGGAGAATTCTGCTGTGCTGGCATTGTTAATAGTGCAAAAAAAGGTAAGTGGTCACTTCGTGATCACATCGCGGGCGTATTCCGGTGTGTGTGTAACGGTAAGAAGGAGCGTGTGAAAAGGCAGCGTGGGTTCTCGTCCATATATGAGAAAAAAAGGCGAGAAACCTGCAGTACCATGCCGGGACGTATTATAGGCAAATGTCACAAATTGCAGGACCGCGTCCCAGTCTGGATGGTCGGTGGAAACGTAATTGGCTAGCATTTCTGCGATAGTTCGATTTCGCCGTTCTGTGAGCCCATTGGTTTAAGGGTGATAGGCTGTTGTGCACTTGTGTCTTGTAGCGCAAGAATGCAATATGTCTTGTTTAACCTGAGATAAGAAGTAGCGACCCCGATCGGTAAGTAGTTGTCTAGGGGTGCCGTGATGTAGTATGACGTCTTCTAGGAGAAAGTCGGTGACGTCGGTTGCACAACTGGTAGGAAGGGCCCGCGTGATGGCATACCGAGTGGCGTGGTCCGTGGTGACTGCTATTCACTTGTTCCCACTGATCGATAAAGAGAAAGGCCCAAGTAGGTCAAGACCTACTCTATAAAATGGTTCTGATAGTATCTTAATGGGCTGAAGGCATCCTGCTGAAAGGGTCATTGGCTTTTTGCGGTGTTGACAGGATTTAAAAGAAGTGACGTAACGATGGACGGATCGGTACATACCAGGCCAGAAGAAGGGATGTCGCACACGGTCATTAATTCTTGAAACCTTTAAATGACCAGCCATTGGGGTGTCATGTAACTGCGCGAGGACAGTCTGACGATTATGTTCGGGTGTGACCAGTTGCAGCTCAGGTCCGTCAGGATGCATGCTGTAGCAATATAATACGCCGTCTCGGAGCAGGAACATACGAAGAGACGGAGAAATTGTGAACCAGTCAGCCGAAGAATGATATCTCTCAAGTGAGGATCACGACGCTGCTCATCTCCGTTGTTGCCAGAGGCGGAAAGTGCCAGCACGCAAGTGGACTCATCGCTCTCAGGAACATCCGGTGGGTCAACTGGATGACGCGACAAGCAGTCGGCATCTTCAAGGTGGCGGCCCGATTTGTAAACGACTGTGTACGAATCTAGGATCTTTTAAGGACGACAGCCAGCATAAGGCGTGATGGTCAGTGACAACTATGAATGGCTGTTTATACAAATATGGCCGAAATATACCCACTGCCCAACTGAGCGCAAGACATCCACGTTCAGTGATCGAGTAATTTAGTTCCGCTGGCGATAAGAGATGGCTAGCGTATGCAATGACGCGCTCGCAGCCATGCTGTCTTTGTGCCAAAACTGCTCCGATTCCACGGCAACTTGCGTCGGTGTGCACTTCGGTTGGAGCGGACATGTCAAAGTGGCCGAGAATCAGTGGCGTCGTAAGTCTGGCGGTCAGCTCACCGAATGCTCTGGCTTGTTCGGGTTCCCACACAAAGGTCGCATCTTTGTTCAGTAGTTCCGTGAGTGGGCACACGATGTGAGCGAAATTCCGCACAAATCTGCCAAAATAGGAGCAGAGGCCCAGAAAGCTCCGAACGTCGTTGGCGGAGGTCGGCAAAGGGAAATATTTGACTGTGCAGATTTTCTCAGAGTCGGGACAAACACCAGAAGAATCAACCAGGTGACCGAGGACAGTGATTTGGCGGCGGTCGAAGTGACATTTCGACGAGGTCAACTGAAGGCCTGCCTTGCGGAAAGCAGAAACAATAGTCGAGGGACACTCGAAGTGTGTTTCAAAAGTCGGTGAGAAGAAAATGACGTCATCGATTTAACACAAGCAGATTGACCATTTAAAACTGTGAAGGAGAGCGTCCATCATTCGTTCGAATGTAGCTGGGGCATTGCATAACCCGAACGGCATTACTTTAAAATGGTACAGTCCGTCAGGAGTTACGAATGCTGTCTTTTCACGGTCCATGTCATCAACTGATATCTGCCAGTAGCCGGAACGAAGGTCCATAGAAGAAAAATAATTTGCTTCACTAAGGCAGTCAAGGGCATGATCTATCCGCGGCAGGGTATACACGTCTTCTTTCATTACCTTGTTAATATTCCGGTAGTCGACACAGAAACGCCAGCTGTTATCTTTCTTTTCGACGAAGACGACAGGCGAAGCCCAGGGGCTTGAAGATGGCTCAATGATCTTCCGAGAAAGCATCTTGTCGACTTCTTTCTGGATCACGTGGCGTTCGGCGGAGGATATTCGATAGGGCCGCCGATGTACCGGATTTGCATCGCCGGTGTTAATCCGATGCTTTACGATGGTCGTTTGGCCTAGTGTTCAGCCGTGGAGATCAAAGATGTCTTCATACGACGCAAGAAGGCCACGAAGCGCGTGCTCATGTTCGGTAGGGAGATCAGATGCGATGATTTTTGTTAAGCCATCTCGGGTAGTGCCCAACTCAAAACTGGGAGGTTTCAGTGTATCCTCAATTAAAGCTGAAATGTTGTAGTCACTGGCCGAGGCAAGTGTTGCTAGGCCTATTCCTCGGGGCAGTACTGGCACGCAAACTCCAAGGTTGACAATAGGGAGACGTGTCACGTTGTCCTTCATAGTGATAATCGTGTGCGGGAACGTTACATTGAATGAAGAGAGGACGGTAGCGTCAAGTGACACCACATAATCTCCGTCGGCCACGGGTGGATCGGAAGAGGCGTCCATATACGTCACAGCTCGATATAATAGGCAAATGTGCTGGACGGAGCATGGCTTTGGCAGCGCAGGAGCAGGATGGTCAACGGCGTGTGGTAAAGCAAGTTGAACAACCCCCGCAGAACAGTCAATCAGGGCGGAATGCTCCAACAGAAAACCTAATCCCAGAATTGTTTCATGTGAACAGTAGTCCATTACGTAAAACAAAACAGAAGTATGACATCCAGCCACAGTGACACGGGCGGCACACATCCCAGTGACAGTTGACGTTGCTCCATCAGCTACTGGGAGTACAGTGATAGAAGCAGGCGTAAATCTTTCTTTACTCGAGCACGAAGACCAGAGTTCATTACAGATATGCGAGCTCCAGTGTCAATGAGTGCTATTGCAGGTGTACCGTCTACATTTATGTTGATCAAGTTCTTTTGTACGGGTAGCGTGTGCAGAGGATATTCAGGTCTTCTTCTTCTTATGTGGGGTTTAACGTCCCAAAACCACTACATGATTATGAGAGACGCCGTAGTGGAGGGCTCCGGAAATTTAGACCACCTGGGGTTCTTTAACGTGCACCCAAATCTGAGTACACGGGCCTACAACATTTCCGCCTCCATCGGAAATGCAGCCGCCGCAGCCGGGATTCGAACCCGCGCCCTGCGAGGATATTCAGGTCGGGTCATCAGGGCAGGCTCATTTATAGGAGCCACACCCACTAGTTTTCCGAGGACTGGTGGCGGTAGGAGGGAGAGGCTGAGCGGTGAAGGTTAGGTGAGCGGGACAGGCGTCCGGATGGCGACTGCCAGCGGTTTTGTCGAGCGGGCATGGGTAGCGAAGCATTGTCATGGTCGACGTATATTGGCATGCGAGAATCATTAGGTGGGCGACGGGTGTTGGCGTAGTGCGGCCATTGCTGCCAATTTCAAGAATTGCGGCAATGACGTGAAATGTGGCCGACTCGTCCGCAGTGGAAGCAGATAGCTCTATCATTGCAGCATAGAGTTTCCCACAAATAACTAGAGGGCACTCTGGCTCTGCGATCGTTCAGAGACCATGGGAACGATGGGTAGTACACACACATTTGCCTAGTCTTCATACTTACGGGCGGCGAATCGTACTTGCGGCTCCGTTTATTGCTGGTTACGGTTTTGTTTTAAAAGAAACAACGAACCCTTTTGAGCTTAGTGACTTCATTCGAAATGGCAAGTCTAAATGAATAAGACTGTGAAGCACAAACGGTGAACATTTGCTAATTTATGTTTTCGTGAAAAAGCAGCTCCAAGCCACACGAACACACACGGAGCCAGAAGCAGGCCAGAAGTACGAAAATTAGTCAAATGTGTGTACTACCCATCATTCCCATGCTCGTTGAAGCGCCGTGTGTTGCAACTCCCATAGACACTAGCGCCAGAGTTTCCTCTAGTAAGTATTGTGGGAAACTCTATGCATTGGTGGTTCGCCATTCAGCCGAGTTCCCGTAACGTGGACGTTTGTACGGACGGCGGGGCATATCATGTACACTAAGTAATTGGTCAGGTCTGTTAACTTGGCAGAGCTTAACCGTGATATCCTTAACCGCGCTTTGTTCCCTGAAGCCACTCTGCTCTCTTTTTCTCTCAAGATTACACCCATATTTTCTTTTCCATCGCTCGTTGCGTCGTCCTCATGAACCTCCCTTACGAATGTATCAATTACCTGAAAAGAAGCCTCCCTCTAAGGAAGTCTCCACAATGAGGTCGTTATTTCGGCACACAATCGGTCAAAATTCTATTTTTGATGCTTAGTTTTTCTACGCCGCATTCATTAGGGCAGGGTTGCATTTAGGTGGAAAAAACCTTTCTTCATAGAAAATATTGAACTACTCTTGGACATTGCGTGACTATAAAGTAACAATGTGAATTATTGTTTGCCTTCGCAGTGAGACCAGATGCATGGAGAAATCCGCCTGGTAACCATCAGGGTGGCAGAAATCATGGCTGAAAGGCCCCGCTGTGCCGCAAAACTATCTCTTCACAACGAGTGCACGAGTGATTGCACCAAAAGCGTAATAAAGTGTCCTGAAATCTGATGTGGAAGCTCGCAGCAGTAGATTGCTTCTTTCGCATATCCATATACAACCTTTGGTTTTCAGCGGCACGCAAATTTGCTGTCATGTATAAACTGCGAATGTTTGTTTTTTTCATTGTTCGTGACAGAGAATAGGTGTATATAGTTTAACTTTTTCTTTTGGAGTGTCCTGTGATCGAAAACCACAATAGCGCGTGTAATAAAAGCTAATTTCCAAAATATACTCAAGCAAAATTATGGAAGCATTAAGAATCTGTTTAAGAAATAGAACATGGTACGCGTACAATATAAAAGTACAGTTACATTTCAGTGTGTTACCCTGCACCCTAACTAGGCAAATACTCTATATACTCGTCAAAAGGCCACACATTTTTTTACGTGTTGTTAGCTGAGAATCACGGGTGCGGCCATCACATGGATAGAAAGACGCCATTCCTTTTTCATAAAAAATTCTGTAGCGTTTGTCCTTATTGAACGGCAGTACTAGCTTGTGCTCGGAGAAGGTTTGCAAAAGAGAAAATATTAATTTCTTTATTTTTCTCAGATGTGAGCGGGGTGGAGGGAAACGTAATTTGAGTTTGAGTTTGAGTTTGAGTTTATTTAACCACGTGACAAGTACACAAGAATACGCTGTATACGTAGCTTGGTGCGAAGGGAAAAAAGCTGTATTTCACAGCTTGACTGGCCCCTTCACCCAGAAAAAAATCTAAACTACAAATTTACAAAAAGTTACAAAAACTACAGGCAGCGGAAAGCGACAATACAAATAGAAACACGCATGTGGCCCATGACAGCAAATAATAGAATCACATTTCTAAAATACATGCAAAAATATTCATAACAAAGCAATGCATGAAAGAATAAAAACTGAATAAAAACTGAAAACTGAATTTCACTTCACGATTCGCTGGATGGATCCACTCCTGGCGTTAAGTCCAGTAATCGGAGTGCCCTCCTCTCGCCGAGTGCTTCCGTGCCCTGCGTATCCGTCGTAATAGCGTTGCCCTCTCTCCCCTTATCTATGCAGAAGCTAGTATTCTGTATCCTCAACATTGTGTGTTTGCTTCGTACAGTGACCTTATGAACACTTGTTTTTCAAAGTACAGCTTCTTGTGAACGTTATTGTCGCACACGCTTTTCATCGATCTCGAACTTCTGATCAGTATGTCACCATTTTTGGAGGGGGGGGGAGAACTACTAAATTCCAACTATTAACACTGGACACCTTCTCAGAAATAGATGCTTTCGCCAACACTAAGATAGATTTGAGTCTATATTTTGGCAACGTTTGCCGGTAGGGTGTGGTTACCACGCAGGGGCTGCCATCGCACGATTGCCTATGGTATGTGGATTATGCGATAGTCATAACAGCTTGCCAGGTAAGGTAACGAACAAAAGTCTCCGTAGTTTTCGTTGTCCCGTTTGCTCTTGTCAAAAAACGGTTTGTGTGGTATCGCGTTTTATAAATTGATGGGCAGAAGAAAAAAATTGCCCGCAGCTTCCCTCGGGGGAACACTGAGGAGGATGCGGAGCATATAATTGGTTAACGGGGTGTTAAAGTGCGACTTACTTGGGTCGATGGCTAAATTGGTTAACGTGGTTGTGAATTGGGGTGTTAAATTGCGACTTACTTGGGTCGATAGCTAAATTGGTTAACGTGGTTAAAGGAGGGGGTGTTAAATGAGTGAACACGTACACACGTATGCGAAAGGGCGGCGCTGGTCGAAGGGACGTCAATCATTGTGTTTGTGGATTCGTTGGAATTCATTTCACCGCGACCTTGGACGTCTACGCGCCGTACAAACCAACCGACGAGCGGCAACTGAGCGAGCGAGCGCCGACCTTGAGTATATATACAGCCCGACGGCGCGTGCACTGTCAGCTGTTGAATGTTCTCGAAGCGCGACGGCGCATGCGCGTCCACTGGAGAATCAGGAGAATTGTAGAATGTTCTCGAAGGGGAGAAGCGCGCGCGGCACAGATGGTGGGTGACGGTGCAGGCGCGCGTCAGCTGTCGAATGTTCGAGAAGGGGGAGAAGCGCAACGGCGCATGCGCGCGCGTCAGCTGCCGATGTTCTCGAAGCGCGACGGCGCATGCGCGCGCGTCAGCTGCCGATGTTCTCGAAGCGTGACGGCGCATGCACGCTACATTGTACAGCTAGCGAATGTTCGTGAAGAGGAGAAGCGCACGTGGTGTGTAGAGGAGGAAGGGTGCACAGATGGTGGAGGATTGAAGCGCGCGCGGTGTGTAGAGGAGGAAGGGATGCACAGATGGTGGAAGAAGGAGGAGGAAGCTTGCGGACGGCGCCGCACTACAAGCCTCGAGTATTAGATGCTCCGCATCTAAAAAGTTGAGTATGCGCAAACAGTGCAACCTCCAGCAAAACTTCGCATCCCGGGGATTTCGGTAGCAGAGGCGTAAACGGCTTCTTCGAATACAAAAACTAGGGGACCCTTTAGTAGGTGAACGCGATAGCAATATTTTGTTGCTTGTGCGTACTTCAAGCACTCATGCATGAAACCTTTTGGAATTTGCTATGCACGCACTACGAGGCCTTCAGAGAATAGGCGCCACAGCGTGTATGCCTTTTGTAGTGAGGTACCAGCTTTCTACCACACAGCCCTACTATATTCACATACTCTTGACGCTCGTTGGTGATTGAGGCTTACAGCCTCAATCAGCAATATTTGGAACTACAGTAATATTTCGTGTTGCATTGTGAAGCAAGTATACAGGACATGTGTTTGTGAAGCATGAAAGGTACTTTCACTGCATTTCCAAGCACACGAAGATCTTTTGACTGTTTGCACGAGCTGAGGCGTGGACGTGTGGTAGAACGACCACTTGCCACGCAAACGACCTGGTTTAGATTCCCACTTGGACCCAAACAACCCTGGTTCAGTCCCCCTTCAGATGAAGAACTTTTTCCCACTTTACTCCACTTTGCTCCAGGATCGTCCTCACTTTGCTCCAGGGTAGTTCTCGATTTTTCAGTCACTTATAAGGTGATGATTTTTTTCATCTAAGCCAACGACACCGACGGCGAGGCCGGAAATTCTGCGAAACAGCCTCTTCAACTCTAGCGCGTTAAAAGAGCATCGTTGCGAAAAACACGCTGAAAAATTTGTTCACGAAGTCAGCGTGCCACTTCCTCAGGCGACCCCACGCATCAAAAAAAAGACCAACAATGACAGGCGAGTTATATAGGTTTAGCCCGCTACAAACTTTGAAAAAAAAACATCTTCAGCTGTATTTACCGTTCAGCTCCCAGACACCCATTTGTACGTCCCGCGTTATTGCCACTTTTGGCGTAAGCGAACGAACAATTCGTCGAATGTAGGGTCAGAGAGTATGAACGCAGGGTGTCCAAGAAGAGCGGCAGGTAGGAAAAGGGGAGGAGGGAGTGACGGATTGTGCAGCAAATGCATGTGGAGGAAAGCGCAGGAAGATAATTCCGACACGGGAAGCAGCGTAGCAGCGGAGAGAAGGTGTCGGCCGCACAGTGAGCACGAGGAGCAAAGCAGACCACAATACCGTAGAAGCGTGAAAAAAAATATGATTGACATCAGCATTGCCATTTTTCGGTCGTGTTGGTAAACAGAAGTTGACGACATATTGCACGCTAAGAGACAGGGACATCAGAGAGAGGACAACACAGTGCGCTAAATTCAACAATTTTATTTTCAGGAAACACCAACGTTTATATCCATGCTCACTGGCGCCACCAGTCTATCCACCAGCCAAGCAGAAAAACTCTTTCCTGATGGTCAACTGACGGTGCACTTACACATTTGTCACCTTTGCAAAAGATAGCATCAGCTTCGATTATCTCTCGGACGTTCTTACGCTTCGCCAGTACACTGCAGGATTCGTACATAGGTGTGCAGCCGTATTCCACGCATTGTAATGACAAATGACCGTAATGTTCTTGTTTTTAACATAAAACTTGTGTTCGTGAAGATGATCGTTAAAGTTTTTACCCGTCTGACCTATATATATATTGCTACTAGCCAGCGGAAGCCCATAAACCACTCCTTGTACACAATCCCCAAAATGTTCGCGATGGTTATTGGAGCACCCGACAGCTCCAACAAGCGACTGATCCTGCCAAGCTTTTGTGGTGTTGAGAACACTACTTTGGTGCCTACCTGACTAGCCACTTTCTTCAGATTATGAGAAGCTTTGGGCAGATAATTGACTACTGCCACTCTGCTCCTAGTTCTCGCATGTTGGATGGCTACTTCCCGAGGGCGACTAGCCAAATGGCATCTTTTAAGTGAACCCGCGACAACCGACATCTGTACCGACTCTGGGAAACCTGCAGCGAATAACATCTTAGACTGACTCAAAAGACTTTTTGGTGGCAGGATTTCCGCTATGCGTTTCCAAACACAGATTAGCAATACTTCTTTTTACAACCTTCGAGTGAGCAGATTGGTACGGCAACAGGGGCTTGTTAGCTCTGGATTTGTATAAGCCATTTGTATAGGCATCTGCTCAGCTGCACATGCTGTTGATATTGCGAGTAATAGGAATAATTGATGATTTCTGAATTCTGTATTAGGTGGGCTTTTAAAACGCTGACTTTTTGCGAACTTGTTATATTACCCCAGTGGCACTCCTGTCGAGGTTGTAAGCTTCTGCCACCAGTTGTTAGCTCAGTTAACGTCTACCCTTTAGCGCTTGTCAAGCGTGCCTAGCTGGCTGCTTAAGCTGCCGTATTCCGCAGAAATATCCAAAGACCGACACCGTAATGAAACTAAACATAGTAGTACTGCATGCTCGTTACTTGTGCTATCAATCAAGCGTAAACAAAAGCTTGTTGTCAACGTGAGCTTCCAGCAGCGTACAACATCAACGTCGACAGATATGCCCTCCACCCTTCCGGACAAGTGTGATTTAGTCCGTACTCTTGCATAGAGTTTCCTTTTCAGAAGCTTGCTCGCCAAGCTTCTTATGCTCGGGCATGTCCCTAGCCGTATACGATAGAGGTGCAGCTGTGCGATGTGCCCACTACACTCCCACCGTAACTTTAACGAAATAGGGAATCACACAGATGCCACTATGTCGCTCGTCATTCTACTTATAAGAAAGGTGTCCACTACGCATCTGTAGGACGTTAGAAATATTGCGCACTTTGTGCTGTTAAGAAAGGCTCGTCAATAGCTGGGCCCCTACGGTCGAGCCCGCGAAGCAGAGGCCGCACGCAAAGGGCGACAAGGGAACCTCGACTTGGCACCTGCATCAAAATGGCCTTCTTCAACCTTTAACCGCAACTTCTAATTAAAGATCCCCTCACTTCACTCACAAAAACGTTACAATCGAAGGAAAACGCATACTTCCCATGCTTTCGTAATCAGTAATGTATATATTTCCATCGAGATGTCAATAATTAGATCGTATGCATATATAGGTGTATATACAATCACCCCTATAACGACGTGTCACGTTTGTATATGATGGTAGAGGACTCGCATGAGGGATTCACGGTTTTTCCCTATCAGTTTCGAGCAAGCTCTTCTATCATTCATTTCGTGAAAATAGCAGAACTTTTCCCCAAATCAATTCAGGGTATTGACGTGTATCTGGGGGAAAATGCTTCAACGAAACAAAGGATGCCATCAGGGACGTAGCCAATGGACTGGGGGTACCCCCCCCCCTTTTACTTGCCCACTTTTTTTTCGTCGCTTCGTGCTGACCTGCAGTTTAGAAGCGAAGCGGAGCTACTATCACAATATCAATTTCTGGGCCCTTCTACGGTGAATAATGTCTGCACACGGGAAAACTTGTCGTGGTCGTTGTCAAGGCTTTGGCACTTTGGTGAGATTTTGGGCAGGAATCTCGGCTGGTAGTTTTGTAAGTTGGCTCGGAAACGGATTTATTGCTGAAGCGATAGTCATACGTGTATCCAACAGAACAGATCTCGCCGCATTCGATCGCTGCGATAATTTTAACTAGGCGGGTATTGATTTTTATGGTAAAAGCTAGACACAGTTCCAAGGTCTGATAGGCCACGTTTAAACATATTACAGTCTGACTTTTCGTACGTGGGCTAAAATATACTCAAGTCAGAGAATAACATTTCCACTGAACCTTCGCGTGTTCTGCTAACATCTAAACAAACACACATGCACGCACACACACAAACACGAGCGCACGTGCGTCTGACAGAATATTAGGGTCACCCACCAAACTTCGCTTGTATGCGAGTGTACATTACGTTGAACATATCTTTACTATGCTTTATTGGCTATAGCCACTCCGTAGTGTTACATTATAAAAGTACAACACAGGCAAACGTGCAGGTCAATCATAACCTTAGAAAAGCCTACTGACATGGATGGGTCAGATGTTTTCGACCACCAGAGGTTCTTTAATTTGCACCCACATCTGAGCTGATGGGCCCATGGTGTTTTCACCTTCATTCAAAATTCAGTCGTCGAATGGGGGATTCGATCCCGCGACTTGGCAGTCATAAACTTAAAACAGCGTAATAAGAAATGCAGTGAAGCAGCTGTAGTGAGCACAAGTTTTATTATTCGGCAGTGTGGCACACAGCGCTAGAATAAGAAACCTAATGCTGAAAAAATATATGACAGAATAAAGATGTATAAATGAATTCGCTTCATCTGTTTGTCCCTCTTAACTCACATGATTTTAGAAGGGCACCCCAAGTGATTTCTCCAACTAGCGGCATAACGCACAACAACCAATGCACTGAATGAAGAAACATGAGTGATCATGTAATCCTGTAAAATCAAGAACAATATATATAGTAACCATAGTGTTTACAAGAAATGAAATAGACTCAGTGCAAGCAACATTTCACGCAGCAAAGAGACACACGACATACCGGAATCATATTGATTATCTTTTTTATTTGAACGGAACACGCGTATAGAGCAGTGATCTTGTGGTAGTCCCGCTCGCTGTGGCTTCTGAAATTTTGAGCATGTTTTGCCAACGCCTGAATGGAAAAAGGACCAAGGCTCCAAAGGCTGGATGAGGCTCTGCCAGAACGTTTGTTTTTTCAAAAAGCACACATGTTTTGCAGAGAGCTTCCGCCTGATATTTGGGATACACCAGCCAGGCAAATATTTCTAGTCAGAGAGGTTGGAACTTCAGTTATCACAACTAACTGAGAAAAAGGTGTAGTTAGCCCCTGGTTTCTATGGCGTAATTTGCAAACGTCGTCTATTCATGTCGTCCTGCAACATCAGGCGTCTTGGCTAGTTGAACACGTAGAGACCAGAGTCGTTGTCAAGAATCGTGGTTTCCGTGCATGCATCATGCTACGATCAGTTTTCATTTCCTTCGGCACACGAGTCGTATTCAGGCAGTGTAGAACTACAACTGGGAACCGTTTCTTTGGCTGCTGTAGCCTTTTTGCCAGTTGTCGGGGGTGCACTGTGGCTAGTGTCACCTTTCGAGAAACAATCATCCTACGGTACCTTATGGCGTTTCGGCGCGGCCATCAAGTCTCATAGAAGGACGCATATTGACACAGAACACGAACTACCACCGATATATGTAAGCAGCGTATTTCAATGGGGGGACCTCGCATTGATATAGGAAGCAACGCGTTCAGCAAAGTGCGAGCAGGATCACTTAACACGCGAAACGAGAACTTTAGCGACGACAAAGGTCGGCTGGTAATATACCGCGTGAAACACTAGAATTCGTTTCTACGCTGGCGGAAAGATTCGTGGGTATACAGTTTCCCCGCTTCCCTTCAGCTGCATAAAGTCGCGCTGGTACAGTAACTTACTCAGTGCACGAAACATCTCGCGTTAATGAATGGGCCCCTACAGAAGGCTGGTAGATTTTGTTGCATTTTGATGCCATACCACAGACGTGAATAAACACGAAGGAAAAGATATCAGCAATGAAGTTCCAGTGACTCGCATCAGAATGCCCGAAACAGACAACCAAGACGGGCATGGATGGTGCACAGTACAGCGTAAGCAAGCTCGTGTTGCATTCGCCGGATGTTTTCGTCGGAGGTCACGCTTTCTGAGAAATTGATTATGGTCTGAAGAAGACCGGAGTTCATTCCTTCATCACTACTGAATATTGTTCAGAAGCCACAAACCTATTCAGAAAATCTCAGACAGAGCATCATGACGCAGCCCATCCCACGCGATATGCATTCGTACCAGCACTCAGGACGCCGTCAAGCTCGAATACAGAGTCTGCAACGACTAAAAGACCACCCTGACGTGTAATATACGGAATTCAGTCCCTACCCTAAACAGCAAGGACAATTTCCCGCTTTCACTCTCGATGTAGTCAACCGGGGCAAACTTGTCAACTCCGCATGCACACGTGCACCTCATCTTCCGCACCAGCCGAGGTAACTGCCAACACTCTCACAATTCAAATAGCGGACCAACAAGGTGTCTCTGCGGACGTGGTCTCAGACTCTCGGGAAGCTTGTCGCATGTACCTCAAGAGCATATTAACAAGGGCCATCAATCTGCTGAGAAGGGAACTCCTCTTAGACCATGGGTTCATCTGGTGTCCTGCCCATACGGACCAGAAGGGCAATGAATTAGTTTATTGCCAAGCTCGGGTACTCTGCGGCCGAGCACAACAATGGCCCACCGCTGAAGAGGATACAGATGAAGGGGTGACACCATGGCATCTTAGACAAACAAAAATTAGATTGCCACATCAGGGCACCTCCCCACAAAAGCCTCGGTAAACACCAAGCTTGGGATTGGCGCCACCTGCAGACTAATACATTCCCAAATCTACTTTCATATTATGCACCCGGAGAGGTATATCAACAGATGCTCGTGGTGCGGAGATACTCCTTCACTAACACACATAACTTACAGCTGTCCAGAGCGACCTGACACAGTCTACATAGCACATACGCACCCTATAATGTGCGCTGAACGCACCTTGGGAAACCAATTGGCGACCCTGAGTTCAACCCACAGAGCCACTATAGCCAGTGGAGCCTTGGATGAAGGGTCATGCGATGAACCATGTTTTTTTTTCGTAAATGTTGTCTCGATCTCTCTCAAGTGAACTGTTCACTCGAGATTTTGTGTGGTGCGAAGCTGCTTCTGTTCGCGCCGGCGTAAGTGCTGCAAGCATCAATGCACGTACTCGTTAGAACAGTGTATGCGTGGCATATGTATGCTGCATGGTGAAATATTCTGTACAGTTCTGAATATGTTGACGTAAAAGGAAATCACGGCTGCACGCTTGCAAAGAACCGAAGACACCTTGCCGCAACGCTATTCTTTCAGAGAGCAGAGTGATGAAATATACGAAAAAAACGAGAGAATAATGTGTCGTTGTCTCTATTCTTGCGTGCATATATATATATATATATATATATATATATATATATATACATTGTCGCGAGAGGAAACGATAGGCAAGAACTCTAAGTGGAGGACTGTTTATTCAGCCACAGCTGCCATTCACTTCTCTCTCGTCTTCTGCCACCAACACAGCCTGGCATAACCCTCTCCCCAAAGAAAAAAAAGAAGAAGAAGCATCGCATGAATGCCACGGCTCCGAAAAACAACGAAAGGTAGTCAGAAATGTCTGTGTCCTTTGAAAAGAAAAAGGACGAGATGAAAAATAAAGAAGCAAGAAAGTAATGCACAATTGCCTTGAAGGCTATTGCCACATCACACATTTCTTGACTTGCAGTCGACGCGAATAGTACGGCTTCATCCTGGAGACGTGAACCACATCTGAGGAGCGTGTTCTGCGAGAACGGTGTGACGTGTCTGCTGGGACAACTTCGTAGTTCACTTCGCCGAGGCGATGAAGAACTCGGTAGGGTCCGAAGTACCGACATAACAATTTTTCTGAGCGTCCCCGTTGACGTATAGGAGTCCAAACCCAGACTAGGTCACCGGGTTCGCATATTACTGCTCTGTGGTGGGTGTTGTATCGGCGAGCATTTTGATTTTGCCGCGATAAAATGCGAAAGCGCGCCAGCTGCCAGGCGTCTTCGGCACGTTAAACAAATACATCTGCGTCCGGGGTAATCGTGTCCGGCAGAGTTGGTTGCAGGATGGTGTCAACCATTGTGCTGACGTCGCTGCCGTAAACCAGACGAAAAGTAGCAAAGCCGGTGGTTTCCTGCAAAGCCGTATTGTAGGCAAATGTTATATACGGGAGGATTTCATCCCAATTCTTCTGATCCTTGGCGACATACATCGAAAGCATATCTGCAATCGTTTTGTTAAGGCGTTCGGTTAACCCGTTAGTCTGCGGGTGGTACGCAGTTGCTGTTCGGTGCGTCGTGCCGCTAAGCAACAGGATCTGTCGGAGCAACTGTGCCGTAAAAGCAGTACCACGATCTGTGATGACGACAGCGGGAGCACCGTGGCGAAGAACGATGTTCTTGATGAAAAAGTCAGCCACCTCGGAAGCAGTTGCTCGCTGGGCGGCTTGTGTTTCGCAGTATCTGGTCAAGTAGTCGGTGGCAACCACAATCCAGCGGTTACCAGCCGTAGACTTCGGAATTGGGCCGAGTAAATCTATCCCAACCTTTTCAAAAGGTGTGTGAGGGGGTCGCAAAGGCTGAAGCAGACCGGCTAATTTCGTCGTTGGAGTTTTGCGGCGCTGACGGGCTGTGCATGTCTTGACGTACTACCGGACGGTTTTCGTAAGTTTCCGCCAGTAGTATTTGTCTTTGATCCGCGCCAGAGTACGCGCGAAGCCAAGTATGCCCTGACGATGGCTCGTCGTGACAAGCACGCAAAATATCATCGCGGAGAGCAGCAGGAACGACAAGGAGGTAAACAGTTTTCGTTGAATGAAAGTTGCGCTTGTAGAGGATGCCTTGGCGTAGACAGAAAGATGACAAATCACGCACGAATTGACGGGGGGGTTGTGGGCGAGGTCCCTCAAGGTATTTGATCTGTGGTTGTAATTCTAAGTCTTCGCGTTGCTTCTCAGCCACGTTTAATGATGCGAGAATAGCAAGGGAGCTGAAGTCTTCGTCATTGTCTTCTTCAGTGACCTCGATGGGTGCGCGGGAAAGACAGTCAGCGTCGGTGTGTTTCTGACCAGACTTGTAAACCATCGTTATATGGAATTCTTGTAACCAAAGGCTCCATCTTGCGAGACGGCCCGAAGGATCTTTCAGATTCGCTAGGCAGCAGAGAGAGTGGTGGTCACTGACGATTCGGAAGGGGCGTCCGTACAAGTAGGGCCTGAATTTCGTTATGGCCCATACAACCGCCAGACATTCTTTTTCAGTCACCGAGTAGTTCTTCTCCGCATATGACAACGTGCGGCTAGCGTAGGCGATGACGCGTTCCACGTCATCTTGATATTGCACGAGAATAGCTCCGAGGCCAAGGTTGCTCGCGTCAGTGCGGACTTCTGTGTCTGTTTCGGTGTCGAAGTGACCTAGGATCGGTGGCGTTTGAAGGCGTTGTTGAAGGTCGCGGAAAGCGCCGGATTGTTTGGGGCCCCAGACGAAGGCGACGTCATCCTTGACGAGTTGTTCTATAGGGTCAGCGATTTTCGAAACGTTCGGCACGAAGCGGGGGTAATAAGCACAAAGTCTCAGAAAGCGGCGTACATCATGCTTTGTTTTCGGTATCGGGAACAAAGCAACTGCCATAGCCTTGTCAAGATCGGGGCGAACACCACTGCTGCTGACAATGTGGCCAAGGAATTTCAGTTCCTCATATCTAAAATAATTGATTGATATGTGGGGTTTAACGTCCCAAAACCACTACATGATTATGAGAGACGCCGTAGTGGAGGGCTCCGGAAATTTAGACCACCTGGGGTTCTTTACCGTGCACCCAAATCTGAGCACACGGGCCTACAACATTTCCGCCTCCATCGGAAATGCAGCCGCCGCAGCCGGGATTCGAACTCGCGCCCTGCGGGTCAGCAGCCGAGTACCTTAGCCACTAGACCACCGCGGCGGGGCATATCTAAAATAACACTTTTCTGGTTTCACAGAGAGGCCGGCAGTGCGAATAGCCAGAAGAACCGCCCCAAGCCGCTCAAGGTGCTGTTCAAAAGTCGTAGAAGAAACGACTACGTCGTCTAAATACACTAAACAAGAGTACCACTTCAAGCCACATAAAAAAACTGTCTCCATCATTCGTTGGAACGTAGCTGGAGCGGAGCACAGGCCAAAAGGGAGTACTTTAAATTCATAGAGACCGTCCGGTGTAATAAACGCTGTTTTTTCTCGGTCCCGTTCATCTACTTCAATCTGCCAATATCCGCTACGGAGATCCATGGAAGAGAAGTAACGGGCGTGTCGCAGGCGATCCAAGGAGTCCTCAATACGAGGAAGAGGATATACGTCTTTTTTCGTTATCTTGTTCAGTTTGCGGTAGTCGACACAGAATCGTAATGAACCATCTTTCTTTTTAACCAGAACAACTGGTGACGCCCGAGGACTAGTCGATGGTTTAATTACGTCGTGGTTGAGCATTTGTTTCACTTGATGACGGATAGCATCTTGCTCGTTCTGCGACATGCGGTAAGCACGTTGGCGCACGGGTTGCACGTTGGGCTCAGTGATAATTCTGTGCTTCATTAGAGGAGTCTGCCGGACTTTTGAAGTAGTGGCAAAACAGTCACTTAAGGATGAGAGGAGACGGAGGATCCTTGCCCTCTTAGGTTCTTCCAACTGGCGATTGACGTTGAGGCGACTAGTCACGTCAGTATCGCAGCTGTTCTCATTCGAGATTGTCGTGATCAAAGGGAAGGCGTCCAAATCGTCCAATGCCTCCAGGTAAGCCATGGTTGTGCGTTTCGCGAAATGCCTGCGTTCGCCACCGAAGTTCGTAACTAAAACCGTAGTCTGGCCATTTCGCAGTTGAACGAGACTTCGAGCAATGGCCACTTCCCGATCAAGCAATAACGTCAGGTTACTTTCGGCAATGCCCGTAATCGACTGCTCCCGTGGACGCTCAACAAGCATGAAGATACTACTGCGAGGTGGCAACGTGACGCAATCATCAACTACGCGTAAGGCCACGCCACGATGTTCGTTCTCGATGTCGGAATCTGGAGAAACACAGTTAACAAAACTGATGAACAAATCACGCAGATCAATTATCGCTCCATACTCTTGCAGAAAATCCATGCCCAAAATGACCGGCCGAGAACAATTGGGCAGTACAAAGAGTGATGCTACAAAAGCCGACGCACAATTCTAGAGCCTGGCGGTGCACCTTCCTATAGGGGATACGAGGTGTCCTCCAGCGGGGATTAGTTGAGGGCCGTCCCACGTTGTCAGCACCTTGTGTAGACGGGTGGCCAATGAAGCACTCATCACCGAGTAATCAGCTCCCGTGTCGACAAGCGCAGTCACCGGATAACAGTCGACGGAAACGCTAATGGCAGCGGACGTTCTGTTGGCGGTTTCACAAACAGGCTTTAACGCGATGTCGTAAGGCAGTGGCGGAGGGTATTTGTCGGTTTGCGTGACAGCGGTCTCACCTGCGGAGGTCGCCGTTTTCAGTTTCCCTGGCGTGGGCTTGTGCCACTGACACCAGGGGACCCAAAGGCGGGTCGTGCGCGGTGCGTTGATGTGGACGGACGGGGGGATGGTGACCGTGACTGTCGTCGCGGCGGGACAGGAGCGTGATGACCACCTTCCAAGTAATCCGCAATTTCTTGTGGGCACTCACCATAGCGTGGACAACGTGCATCTGGGTGGAATCCGTGTAGGCCTATTCGTCGGTAGTAACACTCGCAGTACATGTCTCCAACTTCGCCACAATGGTAGCACAAAGGACGATCGTCGGGTGCACGCCAGGCGGTGGACTTCCGCGGGCCAGGACGAAAATCGGCCTGAGAAGGCAGGTGATTGGCTGGGCTTGGAAAGCGTCTGGGGGTCCCAGTAGGTGTATGAGCAAAATGTGCCGTCGACGGCGTATAGGCGCGTAGGGCATCCGCGTAGGAAAGCGTGGGAGGTTCGACTTGCGATGGTGGTAAGGAGTGAACGAACTGCCTTATTTTGTTACGAACGACGTCTGTAATAGCAGCGCTACTGGGAGGGGACGCTGCATGAAATTTCCGAAGTTCTTCACGTAACACTTGCCGTATGAGTTCTGTGAGGACCTCCCTGTTATCACCTCCTGGTACAAGCGAGCACGCAGCGGACATGGCCGTCTGACGCTCATACTGCGACACCCGCTGCCGAAGCATGCGCTACATAATTGTGGCCTCACGTATGAACTCGGACACAGTCGTAGGAGGGTTGCGCACAAGGCCCGCGAAAAGTTGCTCCTTTACGCCTCGCATTAGCAGGCGCACTTTCTTGTCTTCTGGCTTGTGTTGGTCAGCCCGTCGAAACAATCGCGACATTTCTTCGACAAACATGGCGACGCTCTCGTTCGGCATTTGAAATCGCGAAGAAAGTGCCTGCTCCGCTCTCTCTTTCCGTTCGGGGTTACTGAACGCCTCGCGAAGCTGCCGATGGAATTCCTGCCAACTTGTGAATGAAGTTTCGTGGTTCTCATACCACACTCTTGCCGCGTTAAGAGGGAGATATACACGTTCTTCAGCTTACGGCGATTGTCCCAGTCGTTGATGGCAGCGACACGGTCGAAATGGTCAAGCCAGTCTTCGATATCCTCACCGGCATCACCATGGAATGGGTTGGGTGTGCGAGGCGTGTTGATGACACAGGGTACGCTAGCGAGTGGGTCATGCTCGGTTTGGGTTGCGGTTGTGGCAAACATTGTCCTCACAGAACTTGCCAAGGGGCCGTACTGTGGTGGTGGTCCTTGAAGGCGGCGGCTGCTTCGATAGATATCAGCAGACCCTGGTGCACTGGCGGTGGTTGCTTCTGGTTCAGGACCAGCAAGCATAAGACGTTGCAGTACAGTACCCAGCACGTCCACCAGTCTTTCGCGAGAGGAAAGGATAGACAGAAACTCGAAGTGGAGGACTGTTTACTCAGCCACAGCTGCCATTCACTTCTTCTCTCTCGTCTTCTGCCTCTAACACAGCGTATATATATATTGGTATATGTATATATATATATATATATATATATATATATATATATATATATATATATATATATATATATATTGCTATGGTATGAGCCGGGCTGTAGTATGTGCCGGGAAGGTAGAAGAGGAGGACGACGTTGTCTGGAGCCTTCTGAGGACTCCGTCTTCACCGCGACTGCCGAGCTTCGTTTTCACTCTGTAAATAAATCCACCCATCCTTTAATTCAACCGTAACAGTTTTGTGGTGGAGGTGCTGGGTAATCAACCAAGCAACACGATGCTTCAAGCGCCTCAGCTACGACGAAGCCGCTGCCTTGCTAGACTTCCCCGTTATCACTGGCAGCTGAGATGTCTCACGGCGAAGAAGGAAACCGGATCCCCGCAGCTGCAGACCTGCTACCAGTGCCAGCAGCACCGCTAGTGCCAGGTTGACGTGCGGCTGGTCCCTGGTTGCGCCAGGATCTGATAGTGCCTCGCACATTTGGTGGAAAATCTGGCGAGGACGTGGACGCCTCGCTCACACACTACAAACGGGTGAGCAAATACTACCGGTGGGACGCGGCGACCCAGCTGACCAATGTAGTATTTTTCCTAACATACACAGCACTCGTGTGGTATGAGAGCCACGAAGATGCCCTCAAGACATGGGGTCACTTCGTTTCCGAAATAAAAGCGTGCTTCGGAGACTCCGTACCTAAGAGAAAGCAAGCGGAACAAACGTTATTGCAGAGAGCTCAGATCCCAGGAGAGACGTGCATGACCTTTGTCGAGGCAATCTTGAAGCTCTGCAATATTGTCAACCCTTCTATATCAGAGAAAGACAAAGTTGGCCACCTGTTCAAGGGAATTGCTGAGGACGTGTATCAGTTCCTAAACAGCAAATATAGCCTTGCTACGGTGACCGACGCCATAAGCCACTGTCGCACATTCGAGACCCTGAAGATTCAACGTATCACCCCGAAGTTCGGTCGCCTACCGAATGTAACCACCGTGGCAAGTGTTGGCAAATACACGCCGTTTGATCTCGCATCGACAATACGCCAGATCGTTCGAGAAGAGCTCACTCGACACGCTCGCCCGATGCCGTACGAAGCTACACCCGCACCCCCTCCCTGTCGCCTTCCCGTGTCAAATGCCGCAGCAGGTATTGATGACTGCAACTACAGACCACCCCCACCATTGAGGTCACAGCGCAATAACTACCCGCTGCCGAGGTACGAAGACCGCTTCATTTACCCCCACCAGCCAGCCAACACCCATTACTACCCGAACGATGATGTACCTGTACCACCGCCAAGTGAGCGCGATGCCTACCAGGAGTACAATGCATACCGCCAAGCCTCTGTGTGCTACCGTTGCGGTATAGCCGGGCATATAGCTCGGTTCTGTCGTCGACAGAGAGAGCCGATATCCCGATACCATTCCCCATCAGAGTTTCCGCCAGCGGCCACTGGTCACAACAACGGTCATTGGCCCGCCTATTCCAGGAGTACCTCACGGCGGGGAAATCACCGTGGCAGTTCTCCCGCTTCTGACCGTAGTTTGACGCCTCCATCTGGCCGACTTTATTGTTCCGCTTCGCCGGGACAACGCCTGTCATCACCGCCGCCACCGCGAAACTAGCCAGCGCGACCGATGGAGGTGAGGTCGTACAACAGGATTTGCCTCAGATGCCTCCGTCAGTTACAATGTCCAAGAACAAGATACGTGTGGAAATAGATGGCTTTTGTACAAGTGCTTTGGTGGACACTGGTGTTACGATATCAGTTATGAGTCTTTCTTTCAAAAGTCGCATTGGCCACAAAGTTATGTTTTCTTGAAGCGAATCAACAAGGTTTCGTGGTGTTGGTGGGGAAGTACTTCATCCTGTCGGAGTTTGTGCCGTCAATGTCTTATTGGCAGGAAAGGTGTTTCCAACAGAGTTTCTTGTGCTGCAACGTTGTACCCACGATGTGATTCTCGGTCTTGACTTTCTCCAAGGATGTGGCGCTTTCGTCGACTGTGGAAGCGGCGAAATTTCCGTCAGCAGTGACATTGTTCCTGCCTTCATCGATGAGGCGCCGCAGGCCGCGAAGGACGCTCTGATTGTTTCCGATGAGCTGACAGTGCCGCCATGGTCAATGAGGTCAGTTGCGGTGTTCGGTCCAGAATCTGCCACATCTTTTGACACCCTTGTTGAACCTGCTACCGTTCAATGTGCTAAGAAAGGCATACTCGTCCCTCGTTGTTTGGTATCTGTTGATGAAGGAGCAACCTTTCTGTGGGCACCGAACTGCTCGCCAATGCCGGTTGTGCTCCCTCGAGGAATGAAGCTTGGCATCTTCGATGATTCCACTGAAGGTTCTGCAGCGGTGACCTCCGCGATAAACATCTGCCTCCTGCTCAGAAGTATAACACACCAAAGTACACTGGAAAGCCCAACGAGTTATTGAGCGCCGCTATCACGGAAGCAGAGGTTCGGCATGCTATGGCCACTCTGCGCACAACGTCAGCACCAGGCCCAGACCACATTACCAACAAAGTACTTCGCAATCTGGACGACAACTCCGTCACGGCAATCACAGATTATTTCAATCACTGCTTTGACACTGGCACCCTTCCAAGTTCCTGGAAGGATGCCAGGGTAATTTTCATTCCAAAGCAAAACAAACCAGTGAACACTTCCAATCTCAGGCCTATTTCACTAACCTCTTGTCTTGGTAAAACGCTTGAACACGTTATACTCAACCGTCTGAATAAATACATGGAAGACAACAATGTTTATCCACCAGAAATGGTGGGTTTTCGAAAATCTCTGTCATGTCAAGATGTCATGCTTCGACTGAAGCATGATATCATTACACCCAACAGCAGCCTAGATACGCAAGCAATCTTGAGTCTGGACATCCATGGAGCTTTCAACAACGTTGCTCATTCCGCCATCCTCCGCGAGCTTAATCTCATAGGGGTTGGCGCAAAGACATATAACTATATAGCTACTTTTTTAGCCAACCGTACCGCAACCATACACATAGGCGCAGATCAATCTCAGTCTTACGCTTTGGGAAGTTACGGCACGCCCCAAGGGTCTGTGCTGTCACCGTTTCTTTTTAATGTCTCTATGATGCCGTTGGCGCAAGCATTGAGATCTATCCCTGACCTCAAGTTTTCACTCTACGCCGACGACATCACTCTTTGGATGACTGGCGGCTCCGATGGAGAGATTCAAGACACCCTGCAAGCTGCGGCAAATACGGTTGTGGCACTTACAGGGTCTATGAATCTTTCATGTTCCCCACAGAAATCTCAGCTACTTCTCCTACCATCTCACAGAGGGGGCGTAAAACACATATCCAATATACAGGTAATTCTAGATGACGTACCAGTTACTCGAGTGGATAGGATCCGCGTGCTCGGTTTACACATTCAAAGCAATCGGCTCAACACATACACACTAAAGACACTTCACACCACCGTTGATCATACCTTGCGACTTTTGGGTCGGGTCAGTAATAAACATGGCGGACTAAAGGAGGCCGAACTCCTCCGCTTGGTCCAAGCCTTCGTTATCAGTAAAATAACTTTTACAACGCCTTACCTACACTTTCTTAAATCAGAATCCGACCAGATAGACATCCTTTTACGCAAAGCGTATAAGTTCGCTTTAGGGGTGCCTATACGGACCTCCACTGAAAGGCTTATGCGTACTGGCACCTTCAACACCCTTGCTGAACTAGGAGAAGCCCATATTGCATCTCAGTATAACAGACTTTCTAACACCGTGACAGGCCGACACATTCTACAAACCCTTTCTGTCACTCCGGCATCCATCACTAAGGTCAAGTACACCATTCCACACCACATACACGAGAACCTATACATTCCACCACTTCCAAAAAACATGCACCCTGAGCACCAGAAACAGCGCAGGATGCAGCGCGCGAGGGCCCTCAAAAAACAATTCTCCTCCTCCAATGATGTGCTCTATGTTGACGCCGCCGATTACGGTAACAGGCATCATTATGCAATATCGGTAATCAACTCTCACGGCCAGGTCGCTGCGGCCGCCTCCGTTCTTGCTTCTTCTTCGGAGGAAGCGGAAGAGGCGGCCATAGCCCTGGCCCTGACAATACCTAGTTCATCCGTTATAATCAGTGACTCCAAAACAGCTATATATAATTTCGGAGCGGGCAGGGTTTCTAGGCCAGCCCTTTCCCTACTTTTGCATCATCCCCTTGATCGACTTGTAGCACTAATCTGGACTCCCGCGCATGCGGGCCTTGCCGGAAACGAGGCGGCTCATGCGAGTGCCCGAGGATTCACAGTCCGGGCACACGCATCCGATGTGTCGCAATTCGCTACGGATGAGGCGCCATTTACAGCGCGGGATCGCCTTATTTCATTCCACGATATTTGCACACACTACCGTTTAGAGCGATTAACCTTCCCGCCACTCACGCGCAAATCTTCACGCAGGTGCGAAATTCTGTGGCGACAGCTGCAGACTCGCACCTTTCTTTCGCCTTACCTCCTACACCGCATTCATCCATCCTGTTACCCTTCCCCCTCATGTAAATTTTGTGCCTCTTCCACAGCAGACTTGAACCACATCATGTGGCGCTGCCCTAAGCACCCTCTTCCCCCATTCCTGAAACGCCTAATTTCTAGTGAGGAGCAGTGGGAGGCTGCCTTGCGCAGCTCGAGGCCCGCTATCCAGGAGGCCATCCTGGAGTGGGCTGAGAGGGTAGAGGAGGACTACTTCAAGTAGTTCATCCCCACCACACCCTTTCCTGTTGCCCCCTTCCCTTTAACAAGGGATAAATAAAGTTGTTCATTCATTCATTCTGCAGCGGTCGTTAACAACGATGAAAACGAGAAAGGTACAGTCTCTGGCAAGCACAGTTGCTCTTACGAGTCGCAGATCCTAGGCATGATTAGCGCCACTTTGCGGTCACACGAGCAGCAGATGTTACGCCATCTGTTGAGGCGACATGCTTCTGTGTTTGACTTTTGCCAAGAGGGGAAGCCACTACCTTTACCATGTTCTCGCGCTCACCATAGGATTGACACAAGCACTGCCCATCTGATCCGACAAAAGCATTACCGAGTGTCGTCATCAGAACAAAAAGTTATTGCCGACCAGGTTAAGGAAATGCTGAAAAAGGGTGTAATTGAAGAGTCGTGTAGCCCGTGGGCAGTACTGGTTATCTTGGTTAATAAGAAAGATGGAGCCTGGTAGTTCTGCGTTGATTACAGAAGACTCAACGCCATGACCAAAAAAGATATATATCCGCTGCCTAGATTGACGATGTTATTGACTGCTTACACTCGGTTTCGTACTTTTCTTCAATAGACCTACAATCAGGATATTGGCAGATACCTATGCACCCTTCAGGCAAGGAGAAGACCGCATTCGTGACGCCTGATGGACTGTACCAATTCAATGTGAATACGTTTGGACTTTGCAACGCCCCGACACTTTCGAAAGGTTTATGGGCTCTGTCCTTCGTGGTCTTAAATGGCAGGTGTGCTTATGCTACCGGGATGACGTCGTCATTTTTGGGCGGACCTTCGAAGAGCACAACGCCCATTTAAGCCTTGTTTTAGACTGGGTCGAAAAGGCTGGCTTGATTTTGAACTCTAAGAAGTGCCGATTTGGTGAACGACAAGCTTTAGTCCTCGGTCACCTAGTTGACAAAGATGATGTCAGGCCAGATCCCCGCAAAATCGAAGCAGACAGCACATTCAAACCACCCCAGACACTGAAGGAACTTCGCAGCTTCTTGGGCCTATATTCCTACTTTCGCCGCTTTGTGCCCCGATTCGCGGACGTAGTACTCCCACTGACGAGCGAGTGAAAATACAGCCCATTTGAATGGACACCTGATTGTGATGCCGCATTTTCTGAACTGAAACTTCTACTGACATCTGAGCCTATTCTTCGTCATTTCGATCCTTCTGCTCCTACAGAAGTACACAGTGACGCAAGTGGAATTGGCATCGGAGGTGTGCTTTTTCAGCGCCATGATAATGCAGAGCATGTTGTTGCTTATACGAGTCGATCTCAAAGCAAGGCTGAAATTAACTCTACGGTGACAGAGCAAAAATGTCTAGCGGCTGTATTGGCCATTCAGAAGTTTTGATGTTACCTCTACGGTCGCCCATTCACGATTGTGACAGACCATCATTCATTATGCTGGCTTGTTACCCTCCGAGACCCTTCTGGCCGCCTTGCTCGATGGGCTTTACGCCTTCAAGAATTTGACTTCAGCATTTCGTACAGAAGTGGACGACGTCATTCGGACGCTAATTGCCTTTCTCGCCTACCTATGACCACGACGAAGGACAGTGCAGATACCCTCGGCATCTGTTTTGCTGTGGTCTCTCACACGTTTCCTCACGCCAGTATCTTCAAACGAGAACACCTGAATGATTTATCTTTAGAACCTTTGTTCGTTGACGCTCGGAATCTCAAAGGCAGTGGTTGCTTTCTCATTCGTGATGGACTGTTGTGCAAAATGAATCACTCAGCAACCGTCGCGCGTTATTTGCTGGTTGTACCTCAAAGTCTTTGATGCGACATTCTCCGTACTATGCACGATTATGCAACGTCAGGACACCTTGGGATCATTCGCACCCTGCATCGAGTGCAGCAGTAGTTTTACTGGCCTCGAATGCGAGATTTTACGAAGCAATACGTTTCGAGCTGCGAGAACTGCCAGCGTCACAAACGACCTACCAGTGCACCGCACGGCCTTCTTCACCCCGTAGAACCACCTACTACGCCTTTCTAGCAAGTGGGCATCGACGTATTGGGCCCCTTTCCGCGATCTTTGAAACACAACCGCTGTATAATAGTGTGCGTCGACCACCTTACCAGATACGTCGAAAGCACTGCGATACCATCTTCCACAGCTAATGGCGTCGCTGCCTTTTTTGTTACGCTCCGTTGTTCTTCGCCATGGTGCACCTCAAGTAATCATCAATGACCGTGGTTGCCAATTCATCACGGATGCTGTGGAAGAATTGCTTCGCCTCTGCACTTCACAGTTCAGACATTCGACGCCATATCATCCCCAGACGAATGGTCTTGTAAAACGTACCAATCGAACTCTTACTAACATGCGCGCTATGTACGTCGCATCCAATCACAAAAACTTGAGATGAGATCTTACCATTTATTACTTACGCATACAAATCAGCGAAGCACGAGACCACAGACTTAACGCCCTTCTACCTGCTCTACGTTCGATCACCACGCAGCTCCCTTGATACAATCCTCCCATTTAAGCTCCATACCAATGAGTCCATGGCCGAAACATTTTGCCGGGCTTAAGAAGCCCGCCAAATTGCTCGCTTGCGCACACTGGCATCACAAGATCGCTCCAAGCAACGGTACAATCAACGCCATGATGCCGCTTCAGTCCGCAAAGGTGGATTCGTGTGGTTGTGGACCCACCAACGAAAACCTGGTTTATGTCAGACGTTTTTACTGCAGTACACAGGCCCCTACGTCATTGTAGATCGCTTGACTGACTTTACGTACGTTTTGGCACGCTTGACGACACCTTCTCGTCAGTCAAATCGAACGCAGTCGGTGCATGTGGCTCGCCTCAAGAAGTTTCATCCCTCCAGTGACCTAAACTCGCCCAGCGGGCTTCGTTTGTGAACCGGGGATTGCTACGGTATGAGCCGGGCTGTAGTATGTGTCGGGTAGGTAGAAGAAAAGGACGACGTTGTCTGGTGCGGCCTGAGAACTCCATCTTTACCGCGACTGCCGAACTTCATCCTCACCCTGTAAATAAATCCACCTATCCTTTAATTCAACCGTAAGAAGATATATATATATATATATATATATATATATATATATATATATATATATATATAGATAGATATATGGTCCTGACGAAGGCCGTGCCACGGCCGAAACGTAGAGTAAACAACTATCCAAGTTTCGTAAGTGTGCTCCTTTATTCCTAATTATATATATATATATATATATATATATATATATATATATATATATATATATATATATATATATATATATATATATATATATATATATATATTGAAACGAAGATGCGCGAGCCTACGGGGCGCGGAAGAAGAAGAGTAGTGGAGCGGTGCCTGGATTGTGTGGTTGGGCAGAAACGTTCTAATCGTCCCCGGCGAAGTAGACCTCGTCGGTTGATAAAAGCCGGGCGATGGTGGCCGGGAAGTAAATCGCTGTGATCCAGCTTGCCTGCATTCCTGGTTTTCGAGTGGTCGTTCACTCCTTCGTTCGAACCGATCGGTGTAATTCGGGCGAGGCTCAAAGTAGCTCTGTCACATCCGAGGTACCAGTGGTTCACGGGGACGTTAGTCGAATGCACACTGATTGCAGACACCAGCGATGTCCACAGCTTCCAGTTGAGCAAGTTCTTCCTTAACCACTCGTCTTATAAGAGAAGAGATGTCGTCCTGCGATGGAAGGTTGACACTTCCAATCGTGGGCACATTCTCAAGACGTCCAAATTTCGGAAGGACTCTCCTCGTGTTTAGCGCTTCAAACGCTCGGCAGTGTCTCCTTAGGTCGGAAGGTGTGTGTACGTTTTCCTTAGTGATAAGAAAATTGTACACGTCTTCCGCGATTCCCTTGAGCAGATGACCTACCTTATCTTCGTCACACATGCTTGCACTCACGATTTCGCAAAGCTTCAAGACGGCCTCGATGTAGGTGGTGCATGTTTCGCCAGGTAACTGAGCTCTGCGTGAAAGCGTTTCAATATATATATAAATATATATATATATATATATATATATATATATATATATATATATATATATATATATATATATATATATATATATATATATATATATATGGCACAACGGGAGCGTTGTCAACAAGGATAAATATATTTATTTCCCAACAGTTTCGGAATTCGGGAGGGGTCCTCGCTTCACCAGGGGATGAGTTATATATATATATATATATATATAAATATATATATATATATATATATATATATATATATATACTGGAAGTAATAGTTCAATGGGCCAGTTAGTCTTCGTGAAGGTGTGGGAAATGGCACAACGGGAGCGTTGCCAACTAGGATAACTATATTCCTTTCCTAACAGATTCGGGAAGGGTCCTCCTTTTGTCAGGGTAGAGTTATACTAACATAGATGTTCAAATTTCGTTGCTGCCGCGTCCCTCTCACCTTGAAAGATGTTTGCGAGAGTTAGCGAAAACTAAAAAATAATGTTAACGCTGAGCACGAAACCAGACTGTGAACATCCAAATGTCGGTGTAAATCCACATCCGGTTCTCATCCTGTGCTGGCCAGTTCTCGACGTGTATCGGGCCACCCAAGATTATCGCCGCGGTGGCGGAAGGGGCCCGCGACGGCGTGCGTAAGGAAACAGTTTCCCCTAATGGGTCAGTTGGCTCTTTACCTTTCATATTCGCTCGTTTCTTCTCAATGGCCGTCAAGAGGTAGGTGAGTGTAAACACTTTGTAGGTACATATGAGGAAAAATGTATATAAGAAAAAAGGAGAAAAAAAGGACAGTGTACACGCATGACTCGGAATAAACTAGCGTGGTCTCCAGCTATGAATCTTTGTCACCAATATCCTCCTGGCTTACTTCGCGGGGGCAGGAGAGTCTTCCGGGGTCCTCGTTGATGTCGGCAACCAATATTCTAAATTTGAAAATAAAATATGCCTCACTCTGTTCGCGCTCGCGCCTGTTTGAGAAACCGGACTGTAAAAGATTTACGCTGATATTTTTAAAGCTGTGGTTTGGCAGGCGCAGATGCCTAGACAAAGGTAGCTTCGGCACTGAACTGACGTGTTACCATGATTATTGAACCGCAGCCAAAATGGCTTGTCTGTTCGGCAGATATACTCTTGTCCGCAGATGTCTCATTGTAGCATGTATATTACGTTACTGGAGTCACATTTAAGGCTTTCAGTTATTCAGAATTTAAGATACGAGAAGTTCGCTTTTGATTTACGTGTTGTGACCATCTGTGGCCATACCTTGCATCGAGCTTTCCGCAGGGATGGCACCCTGATTGTATTTTGGAGGGGTTTGGTTTTGCTCTGACAAGAATGTCCTTCAGGTTTTTATCCGTGCGGTACACCACGTGAAGTGGCTTCGCGAAAATTGAAGTTAGTCGTTTGCTTTGCCTGATTATGTTGAAATGGCGGGAAAGTATGTTGTTGATTCGTGACACTGATGAGGAGTAAGTTAGTACAGGGTTCGTTTGGGAAGTAGTTTTAGATACTCTGTTTGGTCCTTTAATTATATCAATCCGGTTCACGTTGCGAGCACGTAGTATGGCATCGTAAATAATGTCTTCGGGATAAGTTTGATTCAATAAGGAATGATTTAGGTGTTCTGCGTGTCTGTCGAATTCCCGCATATCGATGCATATTCTTCGGTACTGGTAGGCCTGAGAATACAGAACAACCGTTTTGCTTAGCTTTGCATGGCTGCTGTTGGAACGTAGGAACATTTGACTTTCTGTAGGCTTTTTGTAAAGGTTTGTTGACAAGCGGTCATTTTTGGCCGTGACAGTGACGTCCAAGGCGTTAATGCTAGATTTGGAAATTTTGTGCGTGATTTTAATTGATGGGTGGCACTTGTTAAAATCCTCTATGAGGCGGAAAAGACTTCCCTCATCGTGGTTCTATATCATAAAAATTTTGTCTAAGTATCTTGTGTAGTAAAAACGTTTCAAGCTGCGTTCCTCAATGAATGGGATTTGAAGTAAAGCCATAAATGTGCTCGCAAAGTTTGGGGCCATTTTCGTGCCCATTGCAGTGCCACTGACCTGAAGGAAGTGCTTGCCATTGAACTCAAATTGGTTATAATTTAGTACAAGTCCAAGAATTGTAAACAGTACCTCGCCACTTACACCAGTTGATGAGTCAGATTTTACATATTCAGCAGCCATAGCCGTTATTCCGTCATGGAGCGTATGTTGGTGTACAGTGAGCAGACGTCCATGATCACCAGAAAACTGCCGCTTGGATGTTGAGACTTGAAGTTTTGCAGATGAAGTAATTTGTGGCCTTTAGGTAGTAAGGAAAATTTTGGGGGATGTCTTTTATTAAGGAATTGATGAATTCTGATATATTTTTTGTTGATGTGATGTTACTGGATACTATCGGAAGTCCCAGATTGCCTGCCTTGTGTATTTTGGGGAGCAAATAGAATCGACGGGGAAAAGAATGGGCCGGTAAAATTGCTTTTAACATTTTGCTGGTAATTTTCTTGTCCCGGCGGAGGTTATTTAGGGTTCCTTTTATCTCACTGTCAAATTCGAGAGTTGGGTCCGTTTGAAGTTATTTGTAGAATTTTGTGTCTGATAGTTGTCGTTCTCCTGCCTTGAAGTAGTCCGACGTCTTTAGAATTAGTACGCGGCCCCTTTATCAGCCGGTTTGATGGTAATTTCAGCATTTTTTTCATAGTTCATCGAGAACCCTTCGTTATGACTTTGATAGGTTGTTTCGAGATGGCCAATTTTTTTAATTCGCTCTGATGATATCTTTTTGAACTGCTGATACATATAGAGGTGTTTGTCCCTCTGCTCACCTGGACACCATTATTAGTCACCACCAATCAATCTATTCTCGCCCGTACAGTCCTTCCGATCATGAAAGTATTCACGGAGGCGGAGATCACGCGCAAAGGTATTGAGGTCTTAGTACAGTTCAAATTCATTGAATCTACCGGATGAGGGACAAAAGGTTAAGCCTCTCAACAAACGTTGTAGCTGAGCGGGTGTAAGCGTTGTGTTGGACAGATTGACGACATTTTTCTCATAAGTTTTTGGCTGCTCTTCGCTATCACGTGGCATGGGTGTGTCAGCGTCATATTCGAGAGTAAGGCTGTTTTGATTAGGATTACACTTTAGTTTCATGTTCCCATTTTTCTTCTCAAAGTTAGGTTGTATTACGGGTGGTCCCTGGCATTCTTGTAGGGTCTAATTCCTATTTTCCTGTTGCAGAGCAGTGGAGCTTCTACAGTCCGAAGAGAATTTTCGATCTTTTACTATTGAAATTTCGCTTCTCTATTTAGTTCATATCTTTCCAGTTCTCTTGCCTCGTGCTCTCCGAGATTATATACTAATTTCTGCGCGCCTCCGCGACACTGTATTCGGCGGCCTTACACTCACTATGGTCCACATTGACCCGAACAAGTTGCAAGGACGCTTCTAGTAATATTGTCACGGGCTAAGTAGATTCCTGAGGATGACGGCGACGAAGTGCTGAATGTGAACGTGCTCGGACTGCAGCAGCGTTGTACGCATTTGCTCGCCAGTATATTCGCCAGTACATTTGCTCGCCAGTGTATACTTTATTCCCCGTAACATCATTGGTGGAGGTGCGGGGTACCACTCGCTATACAGCCCAAAGAGCTGGATCTTCGCAGCGGACGGCGCATTGCAACTACCACGATGACTGACCAGGCTACTTAATGTCAACAAGATCCATCAGCCCCGCGATCGATTGTTTTGGTGCAACCTCGTGACCCAGGCCCATTCAACGACACAAGTGGCATAGACGTCGATAACTGGCTGGTTCTATATGAGCGCATCAGCAGCAGCAACCATTGGGATCCGACGCTTATGTTGGCGAACATCATCTTCTACTTGCATGGCACGGCAAAACTCTGGTACGAGACACATCAAGAAGAGTTGACTAGCTGGGAAATTTGTAAGCAGAATTTGCGCTATCTATTTGGGAAACCCATCGGACGTCAAGTGGCCGCAAAGAAAGACCTTGCGACTCGTGCCTATACATCCACAGAGCCGTACATCGCGTACATCCAGGACGTGTTGGGTTTGCGCCGCAAGGTCGACAAGGACATGCTCGACAAGGACAAAGTCGGACACATCCTGAAAGGAATTCCCGATGACACCTTCAATTTTCTCCTGTGCAAGGACTGCTCGACGATGGAGTCGGTCATCGAAGCATCTCGTCACTTCGAGCAGGCAAAAAGTAGACGCATAGTTCACCGATTTGACCACCTTCCCAACACGGCGGCTACGTCCTCTTGCGAAGATTTGCCCACACTACATCAACCACCAGCGCCGGGAAACGCCACCAGAATAGTCCGTCGGGAACTCGAGCCTATGGCACCCGCTATGTCTAGCATCAGCGCGCCAGGACACAACCTCGATACTGTTTCAATGATACAGGCCGTGGTTCGCCAAGAGATCGCGAATATGGGCATTTCGCCACCTCATCAAACTGCCCCTGCTACTTCCAGCTCGGCTCCAGTCGTTGCGGCTGCCACTCCGAACCGCACGTTCGCGCCACGAAGAAACCCAGCTGAATGGCGCACTCATGATGATCGGCCCATATGTTTCACGTGCCATCGGATAGGACACATCGCTCGCCATTGCCGCAGCCGTTGGACCTCATCACCTCGACCGGGCTTCTATGATTGGGGGCCTCGCTCTGAACGTGCACCTTACGCCCCGTCCTATCATGCTGAGACAGGTGCAGAGCATAATCCAGAACGTCGGACCAGCTGCTCGCCATCGCCCGTGCGTCGTCAGTCCCGCTCGACCCAACCCCGCCGTTCTCGGTCTCCCTACGACTGTCGCTCGGAAAACTAGCCGGTGCAGCCCCCGGACGTGACGCTGCATACAAGACTCGGACTGCAAATCCTCTTATTACTCCCGACCAGCGGTGCAACCTTCTTACAATTCTCGTTGATGGTTTACCTGTAACTGCTCTTATTGATACCAGTGCACAAATATCTGTGATGAGCTCAGACCTCCGCCGCCGCCTCCAAACGTTTTGACGCCTGCGATTGCACCTACCGTTCGTACAGCGGATGGGAGTACGCATTTGCTCGCCAGTATATTCACCAGTACATTTGCTCGCCAGTGTATACTTTATTCCCCGTAACATCATTTTTCCCACTTAGCCCTTTCCGCTTTACTTAGTGTAGACATTGAGGGGGTGCAGGCTAGGCGGAGGCCTTTGGGTGCAATTTGGTGAGATAGATATCTGGTTAGTTGTTCCGCATGTTTTTTGTATTGCAGCCGTTGTTCAATGATTTTCGTAATCGATAGAAATGACTGGGACCATGGGTGTTTGAGACTGCCCGTACCTTTTGTTTCCCCGTGTCGATTGGGAGCCGCCGCCTTAGTCTTCACCGCGTTCGTCCGCCTGGTGTTGTAGCGCCTGGCTGCTGGGAGTGGCGACGTCGTCACTGCTGGGGCACTGGATGGCTCATTGTGTCCCTCGGCTCTCTGCTGTTGAGTGGGCTTAGCACTGGAGTTGGCCTTGCAAGCGGTTGCCGCTGATCTCTGACTCGCTGGTGGGACTCGCTGGCTCGCTGGCCTCACTGGTGGGAGTGGCAACGTCGTCACTGCTGGGGCCCTGGATGGCTCTGTGTGTCCCTCGGCTCCCTGCTGTTGAGTGGGCTTGGCACTGGAGTTGGCCTTGCAAGCGGTTGCCGCCGATCTCAGACTTGCTGGTGGGACTCGCTGGCTCGCTTACCTGACTGGTGGAAGTGGCGACGTCGTCACTGCTGGGGCCCTGGATGGCTCTGTGTGCCCCTCGGCTCCCTATTGTTGAGTGGGCTTGGCACTGTAGTTGGCAGTGCGAGCGGTTGCCGCTGATCTCCATGCCGCTGACGTCCATCGAAGCTGTACCCTCGTGTGCTGTGCCAGCAACGCGACTCCCTCGAAGTTCGCATGTAAGCCGTCAGCACCCAGGGAGCGGCGCAACGGGAGTGTTAAGAAACCATGTTCTACGCAAAACACGCCTGCTCCCAACAACCTGTAGTGGCAAAGACGGCGGGTCTCTCTGCTGAATCCTTGCACCTCCATATTAAACTGAATCATTGATCGCCAGTTCAAGTCGCACCGTCGGCGATTGGGTGCGCGAGGCAGTGCAGATTAAGATGCAGTGTCTTGATGTTCGGGCGTATCTGCCTCATTCGTTTCAATGCCTCCCTCAACAAGTCCAGTGATCTTGAAGAGGCCTCCCACCACCGCGGCGACAATCTTGGGTGGCCCGACACACGTTGAGAACTGGCCAGCACAGGATGAGAACCAGATGTGGACTTACACTGACATTTGGATGTGCACAGTCTGAATTCGTGTTCACCGTTCATTGTGTTTTTTAGTTTTTTTTTCACTCTCACAAACATCTTTCAAGGTGAGAGGGACGCAGAAGCAACGAAGGTTGAACGTCTATATTAGTATAACTCATGCCCTGACGAAGGGAGGACCCCTCCCGAAACTGTAGGGAAATAAATATATTTATCCTTGTTGACAACGCTCTTTTGTGCCATATATATATATATATATATATATATATATATATATATATATATATATATATATATATATATATATATATATATATATATATATATATATATATATATATATATATATATATATATATATATATATATAAATATATATATAGATAGATAGATAGATAGATAGATAGATAGATAGATAGATAGATAGATAGATAGATAGATAGATAGATAGATAAATAGATAGATAGATAGATAGATAGATAGATAGATAGATAGATAGATAGATAGATAGATAGATAGATAGATAGATAGATAGATGCGCGGCGAACAAGCCATTTCTGGTCCCAGGTGGATTTTTGATTGAAACCAACTCAACATTTCTCAACATTGATTACCTTGACCTTGCAGATTTCCGGATAGAACCTGTACAATTGGAGAAATTCCTTCCTATCAAAAGTCACAGTGCAACTGTAATGTCACCCAAGGTTAGGAGAAAAGTTGCCCGAAAAATAACGCTTGCGAAATCCTGTTGACAACGTGCAGCATACCTTACAAAAAATTACTCATTGCGTATCGCAAGCATGCTTGGAAGCGCGACTAAAAGCTATCACTGCATCAGTGCTTCTTGACATATAGATTTTAACATAAAAATCCTTCCCTTAGACATGCAGTCACAGATATCAGCAGTAAAAAATTATTTGCTCAGTAAAGTAAACAAAACCGAAATGTAACTATGACTACAAAAACATGCTGCGTATACCTCTATCACGGTTGTAAGCGGAGCCGTCCTTGACTTGTAAAATGCACTTCGCCACGACGAGGACTACGCCAACAACGCTTAACAGAGATTAACAATGTCTTTTTCGATTGAGTGGGTCATCACAATCATGCGTTTTTTAAGACTATATAGTCTATTTTATGGTGCGACAAGAGGCCGTTGCTCCAAATGGTCACTCTATCTGTCCTTTACTGTATTTTACGGCGATTACTTTGCTTTTACTTGCTCTTTTCACAAGCATAGGCATAGGGAGAGTGGGCAGTTTCATGACTTTGATTTATACAAACACAATCTGATCAAACTACCGCTGATAGTGACGCCACTGAAAAAAACTGATGCCTGTGCCCCCCTCCCCTCCGTCGAGTCGGTGTGAACACCCCGAAAAAAATTTTCGGCTACACTCTTGCATGGCATGGCTGCGTTAAGTTCCGGCTTGAGTACCATGTTTTTTTTTATTTTTGAGATAATCATTATTTCCCGGTTGATGCCAACGGCAATATTACGTTCAAAACCAGTGCTGCTGACGCCAACAATTTTTACGAAACGGGTTCTTTAAAACACAAATGCGTTAGAAAAAAAGAGCCTAAAGGCTTCCTAATTTCTCGTATCATTATGTAAGTCCTAAAACTACACCCTGTCGTGACAATCTGTTTTTGTTTTGCTTCACCTACCATGGTTCACATGTACCTGTTTTATTTTCTTTCATACTGCTTTAATTTTGATCAGTCTTAGACCGGCACTCTATTTCGGTAATCTGTGTTTCAATTACTGAGTGAAAAAGTACAATTGCTCTTCTCTTTGCGAAGGCCACATGCACAGACAAAAAGACGAAGGATAACAGTAGTTTACGACAACAAAACAGTAGAGAAAATGCAGGAAAATTCGCCTACAACTTGGACAATCCCTGCGTTGGGCAAGGCCCTAGAAATGAGACTAGGCGGGAGAAGAAGGCAATAGAACGCTATGGCTGTTAACATTATTCCCTATCAAATTTTGGTACTTCAAAACTGTTTTCATTACTTCATTAGTTTGCATGTTATGGGTCATTAGATATATTCGGTCATTGCGATATTTTGTTTATTCCTATGGCAGTCTATTTCTTCATCATCCGTTTACGAAATTTAAAGTTCACTCATGAAAAACGCCAGTTTCATGGCCCATCCTCTGTTGTGGGAGGGAGCCATGTATCAAGAAGCAAGTAAGCAAGATCCCACTACGTACGATTCATGGCTGATCTCCCGTGGTGGGTTGAGCCACAGAGTTTACTATACAGGGTGTCCCACATACCTTAAGCCAATGATTTGAAAATGAAAGAACCTTCAGTGGCGAATCACGCCAAACGCGTACTACACGCACTAGCATGTAGGTAGTCCGGCTATTTTTCATTTCTCCCAATACTAATAAATTATTTTTCTTAATTACTTAATTTTTTAACATGGGCTGGAAACCCAAACTATGAACACTGACATAAGGTGCACTCTCAGAAACCACCCACAAAATTGTTTTCTGTATCGTACATCTCGCGCTGTTATTTTTTCCGCGTTGTAAAGAAAGCCTATAGCATATATATATATATATATATATATATATATATATATATATATATATATATATATATAATGAGATCTAACAGACAGTAATGCCAAGGAATGTACAGGGGAAGTTATTAGAACCAAAGGAATGTAAATAAGAAGAAAGAAAAGTGGATGAAAAAATAACCAGCCGTGAGCAGGAATCGAACCTACGACCTTCGAATAACGCGTTCGATGCTCTAACCACTGAGCTACCACAGCGGCCTTCCCTCCATCCACTTTTTTGGGGTTATATGTGAATTTAGAAGCAGGAGTGTCAGTCTCAGTGGTTCAGTGGTTAGAGCATCGAACGCGTTATTCGAAGGTCGTAGGTTCGATTTCTGCTCATGGCTGGTTATTTTTTCATCCACTTTTCTTTCTTCTTATTTACATTCCGTTGGTTTTAATAACTTCCCCTGTACATTCATTGGCATTACTGTCTGTTTGATCTCAATAATATTGTGTCAAAAACACGGAAAAACAAGCCCTTAGGTATACACTTCTTTCCCTTATTTCATTTAACGAGGGTCTCGTACTGGCAGACTTGGTGTCATTAGGTTGTATACGAGGAACTATTAATCAGCTGCCCGCTCGTAATAAATTCACGTGCTACGTGACGCCAAACATGCGCATAAAAGAGTGGTTCACTCTTATCGCTTGGCTTATAGATGGCGCTGACTGACACTCCTACTTCTAAGATCACATATAAACCCAAAAAAAGTGTATGGAGGGAAGGTCGCTGTGGTAGCTCAGTGGTTAGAGCATCGAACGCGTTATTCGAAGGTCGTAGGTTCGATTCCTGCTCACGGCTGGTTATTTTTTCATCCACTTTTCTTTCTTCTTATTTACATTCCATTGGTTCTAATAACTTCACCTGTACATTCCTTGGCATTACTCTCTGTTAGATCTCATTAATATTGCGTCAAAAACACGGAAAAACGAGCCCTTAGGTGTACACTTCTTTCCCTTATTTCATTTAACGAGGGTCTCGTACTGGCAGACTTGGTGTCATTAGGTTGTATACGAGGGACTATTATTCAGCTGCGCGCTCGTAATACGTTCACGTGCTACGTGACGCCGAAAATGCGCATAAAAGAGTGGTTCACTCTCGTCGCTTGGCTTATAGATGGCACTGACTGACACTCCTACTTTTAAATTCACATATAAACCCAAAAAAGTGGATGGAGGGAAGGCCGCTGTGGTAGCTCAGTGGTTAGAGCATCGAACGCGTTATTCGAAGGTCGTAGGTTCGATTCCTGCTCACGGCTGGTTATTTTTTCATCCAGTTTTCTTCTTATTTACATTCCATTGGTTCTAATAACTTCCCCTGTACATTCCTTGGCATTACTGTATGTTAGATTTCTATAATATTGTGTCAAAAACACGGAAAAAAAACGAGCCCTTAGGTATACACTTTTCTCCCTTATATATATATATATATATATATATATATATATATATATATATATATATATATATATATATATATATACATACATATATGTGACACTATGATAAATGGGAGACGTGGTCAGGCTCATACGCCATGTTTATTATTTTCTCACTTCTTCCTTCTCGGCTTCTACCAACCATCGCTACCTTCATACGTCACATGATTCCCCCTCCCCCCGAAAGAATGCACGAGCTACAAACTATGAAGCATGAACAAGTGGTGTCTCATCATGGGAAAAAATATCACAAAATAGAGTAGTTCTATGTAACACGGTAGTTCCATGCACTTGCACAAACACATTCACAGGAAAGGCACTCCAGCGAAATCTAGGAGACCTCAGGTGGGCGAGGTTGGCTGTTGCGTTCTTGAGAGCATGACCATGCATTCCACTTGGAAAATGATGATGACACAGCCTGGATAGTACCGAAAAACGAACAAGGTTGGGAGTCCTTGTAGCGTTTGAAGGTTGGATGTCTAATGCGTTGGATTCTGAGTCGTGGCTGCGACAGACGCATTGTATCTAGAATGCGTGCTTTTTGAGAGATGGTGACGGCTAAATGCCTGTGTGCTGGCGGCGTGCAAGAAGTTGCTCCGCGTATTAAAGGGCGTTTTCCGTGGTGTTGTCGTCTGTGTAACCGCTGGCGTAGTAGTTCAAGTTGGGAGCGTGCTTCCGTTGAAGTTTTCATTCGTTGTCGTCTTTTCTTGATTTGGTGATGGTGTTGAGAAAATTGCGGGTGGTCATGGTCGTTGAATAAAGAGACACTCTCGGTAGTACCAGCATTATTTACGAGTGGGATGCAAGCATGATTTGTGTCAAGGAAAGCAGTACATACATTTTCGTTTTTATCGGCGAGACTTGCATACAATAGTGACTCCGTACTGCTTCGACTTTCAGTTGTTCCGGTTCCTGAGGATGACATCACCGCAAACATGGCTTGACGTGGTTCCGATTCTGTATTTTTGTTTGTTTTTTGCGGGAGAATGGAGCCAAGCGTTCTTGAAGTGCAACCGTTTTCGTAATGGCAGGGGCTTGAAAAGTTATTTGGCCGATATTTCAGGTGGCCTGTTGCGTATGTGGCGATATCTTGAAGGGTGGAATGAGAGTGACGAGCACCAGATGAGCTACTTGGCACAGAACCAAATGATGGCTTACGTAAGCAAGATGAAGAGTCAAGTGCATTGGGTGCTTGAATATTGTCTTGATTTGTGTATTGCATGGAAGAGGTTAGCGTTGGCGACATTCGTGCAGATGCGAAACCAGGTGAAAGGTTGGGCCTTGCAGAAAAACGGCTCGGATGTCTTTCTATGAGCAGATGACTGACTTCGCCTGACGGGCATTGTAAACTTCTGCTCTGTGCTCGAATGCGTGAAGGCTGCTTATTACTGCGATGACTGAGTTCGAATGCACTGAGAGTGTGTGTTCTAATCGAATCTTCATTATTGTCTTGAAACCAGACGATCATTTCTTCTTTTATCTTTTGCCAAGACTCGTCGTTGTCGAATATGTGTGTGAGGTGAAATTTAAATGCCTTACCGGTGACGTAGTCGCTGAACTTCGTAACCATCTCCCGTTCCGACCAGGATGCAGCGGCGGCGTGGACAGTAGCGTAGACATCAACGCGAATTCTGTAAAACATTACATGAACGCATAAGCACAAGCCAAAGACGTACCAAACAGAGAAGATCGCTTAACTGTAGAGCACAATTACTCCACAATTAGGCGAGCGTAAGGATCGATGCAACACGCTCGATAATTGCGAGTCTCAAAACATGTGAAGAATCAACCAGGCAGCTAATCTTAACGGCCACACAGTGCACTGAATTAAGTCCTCGTTCTGTTGCCTCTTGGCTAATTTGCGGCGAATCGTGCACTTTTACAAATATCTTTGCTTACTGCTTTTCCAGTGGCACACCACTCACTTACAAAACCAAATAAAATCAAGCACGACGTCAAAGCACGTAGCGTAAAGCCTGCCTAAATCGATGAAGCAAGAGCTGCACCCAAACGCAACTTCAAACACCACCACAACCCCCTCACATTCAAATTTTCTTCCCGGTATGCACCTCAAGCAATGTGAAGGCTTGGAAAGATGCCACTATCCCTCCTTTGATGAAGTCGAAGCGGCGCTGGAAGACGCCACCTTTGTGACTCACCGCGGGCTCACGCATTTCTCTAGGTGCACACAGTGGAAGAGTTGTCGCAAGCAGTTTTATGGACTTAGCGACAACTTTCTTTCCCCTGTTGGTAAATTTATAAAGGTTAGGTGTGCGTGGTGCAATGTTGGGACGTGACTTTCGCCGTACTTTACGGCTAGAAAATTGTCACATAAAAAACCAAATATTGGACAAGAAGCAATGTAAATTCGGATAAAATGTATTTTGAGTCTTTCGACGTATGTTTCTTGCGTCACGGAATGGTTCTTTGATCGCATCGTTAGTATATTTTGCTGGTTGTTGGGTGCTCAAAGAACAGTGTCGCCATATAACATATGGTGTAGTTTCTGCGCTATCCGCGAAGTTTCGCGAGGGCGAATAAATTAGTCCCGAGGCCTGCAAGCAAGATAGAATTGACAGCTACTTAAAGAGCTTTCTGCCTGGGTACTTAACCAACATAGGGAGGTATTTTGTTGTTGTCCACATAAGCAAAATCAGTTCGAAATATATGCCACTTCTTAAATTACGTGTCTTAAATTGGGATCACTTTATTAAAATGTAGCTAATCCATGTACCACAATCGCTTGCCAAAGTATCCCGCGATTTAGAATCACTACAACGAGGATTTCGTTGTAAAAGCGGTGTCAAGACCTGTTCTGTTTACACAGTATACGCTGCACAATTACTAAAGCCAGCCATAAGCAAGAGCGCGAGTTCAAACACTCATCAATAAACTTTTGCTCTGTAGTGTAGGTCTCCTGACAGATGAGTGCTTCCGCTTTTACAATATAAAGGTTACAATCTCAGTCTCAGTGATTTTACTTTCAAAATCAAATGCTAAAGTCAGTGTGAACTCCATGTGTGAGGAAAATGAGGAAAATACAAGAATGAAACTGTTGTAACAGCCATTTCAGCGATGAATTGTCGGTTACTTGCCGCTGTAACTTCTCGTCCACGTTACAGTGATTTCAGTTATTAAAAGAATATACTTTTTCACTTACAACAAACATCAATGACACCGGCATCAAAATTTCGGCAAACGAGCCTTTTAACGCGGTCGCGTTAGGATTTTCATGATAAGAAGCTTCTGGGAAAACGTCTGCTTGAAATTTTATCTTCGCAGAAGAACTCTTGGAAGTAAGCTATATGAAGTTAATTAACCCAGTCTCTTTCGTCCGTTTAAGCATAAAGGTCTGAAACTTGTGCAAGTAAAGCAATCTTTCGCATTGATTTCTATGTTAGTTATGGTGTTTTATGGTGCTCCAAAATTCTCACTGGAAAATGTGACTTGGAAAGCCACTCGATTATTGACCTATTTGAGTCGAATATGGAAAGATTCCAATATTTGCACACGCTGACTAGTCTTCAATAGAAAACTGATGGCATTATAAAACGCATGATTCGCAGCGCTATGTCAGTCATGTGGAATGTTATTTTGTGCTATTTCAGTCTGCGATTGTGAATGTACACATTATTTATCTCGCATGTCCTTGTGGTAGCTCTCTAGCAACTGAATCGAATATTTTAGGCGGCTCATGCTAGTCAAATAGGAATAAAAATAGTGATCACTTCTTGCCGTTCTAGGGTAATATGAGTGTGCAGTAATGGTATCGATACCATGGAAAACTTCCAACACGTGACTTTGTGTGACGTCAGCTGGGTTCTAATATGTATATAAACGCGCCTGGCTGTCAGCCCGAGCACGCTGCCTTCGTGGTTTAGTAACCATGGCGAAGGTTCCAAGCTGCCGCATTCTGCTCTTGTTGGCCGCATTCCTATTCATTCTTTCAGCGATGCTGAACGATGGCCAGTCATGTGCCAACGCAGCCACGACTCCACCTCCTCGGCCCCCACCAAATCGTCCAGGAAATGTCCCTGGTTCACCACCTCCGCCTGGTAATGGTAGACCACGACCACCTGTAGGTAAGAAGCGCTCATGGTTGTGTATTTTTCGATATCGAGAAATACGAACCGTTTCTGCAGCTAGAACTATTTTTATTGCGTTAGAAAGTATATGAGAAGAAATAGGGATAAGAGTACCTTAGTAATCGTGTAATACTAGAAACTATAGGTCAGCTGCCAGCTCGTAATAAGCTCATGTGCTACGTGACGCCGAAAAGGCTCATAAAAATGTGCCACACTCGCCGCAATGGCTTCACGTGGCGCTGACTCACACTCTCACGTTTAAATTCACATATAAACCCAATAAAATGACTGGGGGGGGGGGATAGCCACCACGGTAGCTCAGTAATAGAGGATCGAAATCGAACGATTTTCTCGAACGTCGCAGGTTTGGTAACACTTAGTAGCACACTTCTGTGTTTACTTCCGGTGTCTACATAATTATTCCGCGTGGAAATTAGTAACTAAAATTATCATCATCATCAGCCTGACTACACCCACTGCAGTGCCTTACACTTGATCCGCTAATATATCCTGTCTTACGCTTTCTGCTGTCACGTTATACCTGCGAATTTTTTAGTCTCGTTGGCCCACCTAACTTTCTCTCTCCCCTTCGTGCGTTTACCTTCTGTGGGAATCCAGTCAGTTATCCTTAATGACATACGTGCTACGTTTCTGGCCCATGTCAATTCCTTCTCGACGTTTCTGGCCCATGTCAATTTCTTCTCGACCACCTGTAGGTAAGACGTGCTCATGGTTGTTGATTTTTCGATATTGAGAAGTACGAACCGTTTCTGCTGCTAGAAGTATTTTCATTGCGATAGAAATTATATGGTAATAAATAGGCATAAGAGTTGAGGGAGAGTACCTTATTAATCTGTGCTTCGCCGATGACTTTGCATTGTTGAGTGACTCGGGGGACCAATTGCAACTCGTCATTACGGGGCTACACAAAGCGAGCGGAAAGTTAAGTCTTAAAATTAATCTGCAGAAAACGATAGTAATGTACAACAACCTCAAAAAAAGGACAGCGCTTCGACATAGATAATATAGCACTAGAGGTTGTAAAAGATTATGTTTACTTAGAGAAGGTAATAACTCTGGAGCCGTACCACGAGATTGAAGTAACTAAAACACCAAGAATGGGGTGGAGCACATTTGGCAGGCACTCTCAGATCATGACAGGTAGATCGCCACTATCTCCCAAAAAGAATGTATATAACAGCTGCATCTTGCCGGCACTTAGATACGAAGCAAAGACTTGGAGACTTACAAAGAGGGTTCAGCCTAAATTAAGGACGACGCAGCTAACAATAGAAAAGAAAACGCTAAGTGTAGCCTTAACAGACGAGAGCAGAGTGAATCAGGAAACAAACAGTATTCAAGATATCATAGGTAACATATATTCAAGATATCATAGTTTAAATCAGGTAGAGGAAATGAACAAGGAACGGACATGTATCGCGTAGACAGGATAACCAGTGGTCATTAAGAGTAATTAACTGGATTCTTAGAGAAGCCAAGCGAGTTAGAGGGAGACGGAAAGTTAGGTGGGCAGATGAGGTTAAGAAGCTTGCGGCTATAAAATGGAAGCAGCAAGCACAGGACCGAGTTGACTGGCGGAACACGGGAGAGGCCTTTGTCATGCAGTGGACTTAGTCAGGCCATATATATATATAAATATATATATATATATATATATATATATATATATATATATATATATATATATATATATATATATATATATATATATATATATATGGCCAAGAAGTGCATACCTAAGGGCTCGTTTTTTCATGTTTTGGCACAATTTATTGAGATCTAACAGACAATAAGGCCAAGGAATGTATAGGGGATGTTATTAAAACCAATGTAAACAAAATATGAAGAACGAAAAGTGCGGGAAAAATAACTTGCCGTGAGCAGGAATCGAACCTGCGACTTCCGAATAACGCGTTCGATGCTCTACCAATGAGCTAACAAAGCGCCCATTCCCCCAACCACTTTATTGGGTTTATATGTGAAATAAACGTGGGAGTGTCAATTAGCGCCACCTGTAGCCATGGCGGTGAGTGTGGTACATTTATTTCATGAGCCTGTATGGCGTCACGTAGCACGTGAACTTATTACGAGCTGGCAGCTGACAAAGTGTCCCTCGTATACAACCTAACGGCGCCAAGCCTGCCAGTACGAGACCCTCATTATTAAGGGAAAGATGTGTATACCTAAGGGCTCGTTTTTCAATGTTTCGGCACAATTTAATGAGATCTAACAGACGATAAGGCCAAATAATGTATAGGGGAAGTTATTAGAACCAATGTAAAGTAAATAGGAAGAAAGAAAAGTGGGAGAGAAATAACTTACCGTGAGCAGGAATTGAACCAACGAATTCCGAATAAAGCGTTTGATGCTCTACCACTGAGCTATCACAGCGTCTATTCCCCCAACAACTTTACTGGGTTCATATGGGAAATAAACGTGGGAGTGTCAATCAGTGCCACCTGTAGCCATGACGGTGAGTGTGGTACACTCTTTTCATGAGCCTGTATGGCGTCACGTAGCACGTGAACTTATTACGAGCTGGCAGTTGACAAATAGTCCCTCGTATACGACCTAAAGGCACCAAGTCTGCCTGTACGAGACCCTCATTAATAAGGGAAATAAATGTATAACTTAAGGCTCGTTTTTTTGTGTTTTACACAATATAATCAGATCTAACAGACAATACTGTCAATTAATGTAGAGGGGAAGGTTTTAGAACCAGTGTAAAGTAAATAAGAAGAAAGAAAAGTTGGTGAAAAAATAACTTGCCATGGGCAGTAGAATAACTTCTCAATACTTTTCTTAGCATTATCGTCTGTTAAATCTACTTGATATTGTATCTAAACACGAAAAAACAAGCCCTGAAGTATACACTTGTTTCCCATATATAATTATACTATGAAAGCACAACAATAACTAGACTAGGTGTAGTTTGCCACCCTACATGGGGGAAAGGAAAATGGTAAGAAAATGTTAAATCAAAAGAAAATATTCTAAGGTGCCCTACAGGGTATTCGAACCAATGACCCCTCAGCGCACTGCGTTAACAAACTAGGCCGCATCGCTCATGCTATCGATCTCTCAAGCGGTTAGATATATCTACACAGCATCGACCACTGGCTTACTTTCAATGGATTATAAAAACATTCGATTACGAAGCTCGAAATTCTCGGTAATAGTTATGCAGCCCTAAAAAGGAGAAAACTGGCGGGGTAGCTATTCATCAAGGAACAGGCAAGCAAGCAAGCATCTTCTATCATCCAGCTGCTTCTGACGTCGACGCCCACGCTGCAATGTCAGTGAACATCTAAGGTCGATACTTTGTTGGTGTGCACTGCAACTACTTTTCGCTACAGTCACTGGTATTGTCGATGTCGGCTGCCGCCATGAAAGAGAATGCCGGGAAACTACCGGCGAAAACGCTGCATGTAGTTCGGCCTTTGTGATATCACCTCGTCTCATACGCACCCCTGCAGAATACCCTCAAAGAAATAATAGTCACGAAAAAGCAAGGCGGGCTCGCATACTTGCTTAGACAGAGAAAGAACGAGGTGCTGCACGTGCGAGAAAAGCTGCATCTTAACGCACATTCTACCGTGTTCACTGCACTTTGTTCCCATCTCTCCTATAGCCTTACTCTTTATAACAGTCTGATTTGTTGCTGTAGAATTCATTGCTTAGTCCTTGTAGCGAAACAATGGCATTTTATATATGTTCTTCATTTTTCAAGAGCTGCATGCTTCACTGAAAGTTCACAAATAGATCGATCAATTATTCGCTTAACTTGATGAATATAGGCGCGCGCAAGAGGAAAGGGGGGGGCATGGGAGGTATTGACATAGTAAGGAGGGAAGCTATGACCAAATCCCACCCCCCATGAAGGAGAACCCTGTGAGTGGCTACAGCGATGGGGCATCAAGGTGGCAATCTTGTAATTTCTACTTATATTTTCTTGACAAACCCGTTCGGCCGTTGAATAGGACAATCAGTGTGCATCTTATTCATCTATTTAGAATGCCTGGCGCATTGCACCGAAAGTGGTGTCATGGAAAGATGTTGTGGTACCACAATATGCCAATGGGGCGCGAGCGTGGTCAGTCAGGGGGGTGGAGTAAGACGAAAAATATGGAAGATAGATGCCTCAACAAATGAATAGCATGAAAATATTTTCCTCAATGCTGTCAAATAAACGTGTGTTAAATTAAACACCGAAAACGTCATTTTGTATTTGCGGAGCCTCGTTACTCGGTTTTAGCCTTGCGGTAAGTTTTTTAGCTTCATAAAGGACGTAAATATATGTGACTTCAATAGTAATTGGATAAGTTTTTTTTTTTCTGGCTGAGAAATTTTGTACCAGCACCTTGTAGCACTATTCTGTGTCTTATTGCGGCGTCTCTATAAATATTTCATGTCGAAATTAGTAACTAAAATTATCATCATCATCAGCCTGACTACCTGCTCTTCAGGGCCTCTCCCTCGATCCGCCAATGAACCTTCTCTTACACTTTCTGCTATCTACTTGCTAACCATCTAGTCTCGTTGGCCCACCTAACTTTCTGTCTCCCCTTCATGCATTTGCCTTCTCTGGGTATCCAGTCAGTTACCCTAATGACCTACGTCCTACATTACCGGCTCATGCCCATTTCTTCTTGATTTTCACCGTAATATCCTTAACCGTGGGTTGCGCCCTAACCCACCCTGCTCTCTTTTTGTCTTAAATTTCCACCTATCATATTCGTTTCCATCGCTTACTCTTTAGTCCTTATGAACTTCCCTTACGAATGTACCAATTAACTGAAAACAAGCCTCTCACTAATTAAGTTCTCCCGAAAAGATCATGAATTTGGCACACAGAACGTCAGAACTCGGATTTTATTGCTTGGTTTCTCTACCCCACATTCAATAGGGCAGGGTTGCATTCAGGTGTAAAACAATTCTTCATAGAAACTATTGAAATTCCACTTGGTTCTTCTATCAGTGTAAAGTAACTTTGTGAATTCTCGTTTCCCTTCGCAGTGAGACCGGAAGGATGGAGAAATCCACCTGGTAACAATCAGGGTGGCAGCAACAACGGTTGAAAGGACCCGCTGTGCCGCAAAACTGTCTCTTCACGACGAGTGAATGAGTGATTGCACCAAAAACGCAATAAAGTGTCCTGAAATCTGATGTGAAAGCTCGCAACAATAGATTCGTTCTTTCGCATACGTATACAACATTTGGTTTTCAGCGGCACGCAAACTCACTGTGAAGTTTACAATGCGAATGTTTTTTTTTTCATTGTTCAGGATAGAGGATAGGTATATATACTTTTACTTTTTATCTTGGAGTGTCCTGTGGTCGAAACCACAAAAGCGTGTACAGTAAAAACTAATTTCAAAAATATACTGAAGCAGAATTGTGGAAGCATTAAGACTCTGTTTAAGAAATAGAACATGGTACGCGTAAAACATATAGGTGAGTTACATTTCAGTGTGGTACCTTGCACCCTCACTAGGCAAGTACTCTATATACTCTATACTTTATATACTCTATGTAATCGTCGAATGGCCAAACATTTTTTTTTTACTTGTTGTTGGCTGAAAATCATGCATGCAGCAATAACATGGACAGAAAAATACAATTTCTTTTTCATAAACATTTTTGGTAGCACTTGCTTTTATTGAACGTCAGTATTAGCTTGTACTCGGAGCAGGCTGGCAAAAACAAAAAAAAAATATTCATTTCTTGATTTGTATCAGATATGAGCGAAGCGGAGGGAAATCTACTTTCAGTACGCGATGCGCTGGATTGATCCACTAATGGCGTTAAGTGCAGTAATCAGAGTGCCCTCGTCTCGCCGAGTGCTTCCGCGGTCAGCGTATCCGTCCAAATAGCGTTGCCGTCACTCCACTTCTCTGTGCAGAAGCTCGTCTTTTGTATCCTGCACATTCTGTGCTTGCTTCGTATAGTGCCCTTATGTGCACTTGTTTTTCAGAGTGCACCTTCTTGTGGACGCTATTGTCGCACAAGCTTTTCATCAATCTCGATCTTCTAGTATGTCAGCATTCTTTTTTTTTTTTGGAGGGGGGAGGGCTGGAGAGCGCTTCCACATTCCACTAGTGCAGAACGAGTAACACAGGCAACCTTCTCAGAAATCGATGCTTCCGCCAACACACGGATAGATTTGAGTGTATATTTTGGAAACGTTAGCAGGCAGGGTGCGGTTAACACACGGGGGCTGCCATCACGTGATTGCCTACGGTATGTGAATTATGAGATAGTCATAACAGCTTGCCAGGTAAGGATTCGAACAAAAATCTCCTGTTTTCAAAGCCCCGTTTGCTCTTGTCAAAAAACGCTTCATGTGGTATCGCGCTTTAATAATTGATGGGCGGAGGAAAACGTTGAGTATGCGCGAACATTGCAACTTCAAGCAAATCCTCGCCTCCACGGTATTTTTGTAGCATAGACATAAATGTCTTCTTAAAATACAAAAATTAGGGGACCCTATGTCTTCGCCTTTAGTATAGTTGAACGCTACAGCGACGTTCTGTTTCTTGTGCCTACTTCAAGCACTTATGCGTGAAAGCTTTTGTAATTTGCTCTGCATGCACTACGTGGCCTGCAGAGAACAGGGGCCCTAGCTTGTGTGCCTTTTTTAAGCAGGTACTAGCTTTCGACTACGGAGCCTTATGATAATCACATACTCTTACGCTCGCTGGTAACTTATGCTTCTAACACGCATTAATACAGGAATATTTTATGTTGAACTGTGAACCATGTCTTCAGGACATGTTCGTTTGTGAATCATGAAAGCGACTTTCAACACATTTCGAAGACACGAAGATCTTTTCACTTCTAGCATAAGCTGAGGCATGGCCGTGTGATATAACGTCCTTTTGCTGCGCAAATGACCTGGGTTCGGTCCCCACTCTGCACGAGGTTATTTTTATCATTCAGTTGCTTCATTTGCATTTTTTAATATTGCATCACGCATAAGGGGATGATGTTTCGCTCGAAACGAATTACGCCGACACATGCCAGAATTTGCGCGAAACGAGCTCTTTAACGCTATCGCTTCAATGGGGCATCGTAGCGAAAAACCCGCTGAAGGATTTGTTCATGAACGTGAGCGCAGCACTTCTTCCGACGACAGCACGCATCGAAGAAACGAAAGCTCAGCAGTGAAAGACGACTTCAGCATGCAGCTTTAGCACCCTACAAACCTTAAAAACCAAGAAACTCTCAAAATGGATATACAGTGCAGCTCCTAGACGCCCATTTGTACGTTCTGCGTTATTGCTGTTTTGGCGTAGGCGAATGAACGACTCGGCGAATGTACGGTCGGACAGTGCCAACGCGAAATTGTTGCCAGGAAGACGTTTGGGTAGAAAAAATTCACATCTTTTCCACAAAGGCGAACCAATGAACGCGATAGCAACAATTTGAAAGGTCACGCGCAGAATGAAAAACAGATCAAAACGTGCCCCGCGTTTCTCGCGCACAAATTACGCACGAATCGTAATCACTGGTACGGATGCATGCGAATAAGCATCTCATTTGTTACTTCGCTGAGTCTGAAAAGCGCAAGCTTTTTGCGAACGGTGACTGCGATTGTTGCAGTGACCTTTGTGCGCCCGGTAACGACAGCAGAAATGTTCTACGTAAAGGCCGAAACCAGCAAAAGTGTAGATCCTCCCCTCCTCGCCACCGCGAGATAAGGGCGCGCGAGAAGCGTCGCTCCTCTTTCCTAAGCCGGGAAAAGTACGCGTAGGAGATTAGAGCGGGCGCCGCTACGCGATGTGGTGACGTGTGATCATTGTGCCATCCTTCTGGTAATGCCGAAAACGCAGCAGCAGTAAGTGGTAGATAAAAAATTGGCCTCGTATCTGTTTGTAATCTGCATATGTCGTCGAAAGACGACAGTCTTGCGTGTGGAGAGAGTGAACAAAACATTTATTTGATGTTCTGGGCAAGAACATTGGTGAATGGTGTTCTGGAGGCGCTCGTTAGAGTGCCTCGAGCGTGCAGCGGGGGCGAACGAGCGCATCAAGTCATGTCACACGTGAGACATGAGCGCCACCGGGCAGTTTTATTTGGAAAACAAAGCGCGTGGCCCTGAGACAGAGATAATAAGCTGTAGAACGCAAGGCGACGGGTAGGTGCCAGCACCGTGTCGTCTTAGCAAACCGTTGGAAACACTCACGTTTTGTGCAAGAGTTGCATGGTCAGCGCAACACCTACACTGACCAAACACCTACACTAACCAAACATAGCAATACTGCATGCTGGTTTCTTGTATTATAAACCAAACATAAACGCAAGCATGTCGTCAACGTGAGCTTGCAGGTGCGGAACACAACAGCGCCCACAGATATAACATCCGCCCTTACAAACAAGTGTGGTTCCGTCTGTACTACTTAACTCCTGCGTAGGGTTTTCTCTTTAGGAGCTTGCTCGCCAAACACATCTCGGTTTCGTAGGCTTTGATAGCTGCCTTGGAGTCAATGTATATTGACTCTCTGCGGCTAACTAGCACAGCCACCGCGATTGCAACCTGTTCGGATATCACGGGCTTTGATGTGCGTACCATGGCGGAGCGAGTGAGCCTGCAATTTGAGTCGCTGATGGAAACAGCCAATGCCTTTTGTAGGACCAATGGCGCAGCCTCTACAAAGCTTGCATCAGTGGGGTTTTGCGGACGTTCTGGAGCAGAGCTCTACCTCTGGCCCTACGTCGACCAACGTTGTGCGCAGGGTATATAACGCGCGGATTGGGTACGATGCGCAGTTGAGATTTGGCGTTTCTGGGAATCGGCATGAAATCGGGGCAATGGTCATTAGAGTTGAGGCCAAAACTGTCGAGTATCTTGCGGCCCGATTTGGTTCCGGAAAGGGTGAATAGCTGTGAGCGCTGTAGCGCCTCGATTATCTTTTCAAGTCTATTGTGAACACCAAGCTTGAAAAGGTTTTCAGTGCGAGTGCTTACAGGCAAGCCGAGCGCGAGCTTGAAGACCTATCTTATGAGGGAATTGAGCTTACATCTCAACATGCCAATTATAAATGGCCGCCGAGTACGAAAGGTGGCAGATCACAAACGCATGTATGATGCGTATGATATTGTCTTCCTTGATTCCCCGGTGTCTGTATGTGATCCTCCGGATGAGGCCGAGAGCACTTTCCGTCTTGATAGTGATCCGTCTGAGTGCAGCTCTGTATAAAATGGGCAATTTTTTTTTCAAAGCAATTCAAGGTAACGACGTGGACCTGTAGTAAAACTCTTTAATGCCACAAAGGATGCCAAGGCTGGGTTCAATTCTGGTTTGAATACCAGATTTCTAGCCTTTGATGTAATCACCATTTTCCTGTTGATGACACCGCCAACTTTACGTAAAAAAGCAGCGCCACTGACGCCAGCGATTTTTACGAAAGAAGTTCTTTAAAATGATTGCGTTAGAAAAGAAGAACCTGATGCTTCTTAATTTCTCATATCATTGTGTAAGTCCCAGTATTGCACCCTGTCGTGACAATTTTTTTTCTTCACGTTCCGTGGTCTTACATGTACCTGTATCATTTTTTGATCCTGCTTTACTTTTTATCAGACTTTTACCCGCAGTCTATTTCGGTAATCTGCGTTTCAATTAGTGAGTGAAAAAGTACACTTGCTCTTGTCCTTGCGAAGGTCACATGCGTGGTCAAAACGACGAAAGATAACAGTAATGCACAGCAGCAGCATAGAACAGAAAATGTTGCAAAACACGCCTATTACTCGGACAATCCCCTTTATTGGTTATGGCCTGAGAAATGAAATAAAAAGAAAGAAAAATGTAACTGAGCGCTAGAGCTGTTAACATTATTCCCTATCAACCTTTTTACGTTAGAACCCCTTTAATTAGTTCGTTGGTTTACATGCTATTGGGCCATTTTATATATTCGATCGTCCTCATATTTTTCTTCATTAGACTGACTATATATTTCTTTCTCATCCCTTGCCAAAATTTAAAGTTCCTTCATAGAAAACAGCGGTTTCATGGCTGATCCCCTGTGGTGGGTAGGAACCACAAATGAAGGAACAAGCAAGCAAGATCGCACTGCCACACGAGTAATGCCTGATCTGCCGTGGGGGGTCGAGCCATTTTTTTTCTGTATATACACAAGAGAGAACTCAGGCGCTGGTGTCATTAGCGAGCTGCAGCGCACGGCGCTTCGGCAAGCATGGTAATGATGAGTACTGCAGAAATATGTCTAAATTTCACACTTTCTGCTCTGTTCGCCTTGGCACGGCCCGGAGCTGCTTTATCACGATGCGACAATCGGCAAATGTTCAGCAGTTTCTTTTCACCTCTTTGGCACATTTTGCTCAGGAATTCATATCGCGTCACGAAGTGATCAATGATGTGTTCTTTTATTTGAAACTAAACTTAACACAATCATGATAAAAAACACAAGTGTGTTCGAAGCCCACAAATCCGGAGATTAGGCGAATTTGTGTACTGCGCACTGTTCACGTGATGTCGAAAAGATCAATGTGCCAGAGTCCTTTGTAGTCAATCTTCTGAAATTCTCTGAGTGGAGCCAGTCCTCTAGGCCCCGACCAAACAACCAGCGTACTTCTGGAGCTTAACAAAAACGAAGAGAGTTAAAGGTTGAAAGGCAAGGTAGAGCTTCAATAGATCATCTGTCAAAACTATTTGAAAAACGTTGGTGGATTGAATGTAGTATAGTACTGCCAATGCATTACAAATAACAGCTTTAAACGCATTAAAAAACTGGAAGAAAAACTGGGTACCTACGAAAAGTGATACCGTATTTGAAGATTGATATGCCCAGGAGACTACGAGTGATTGAGTCAGAGACTACTTTGTGCTTTGAGGAATGCTCGCTCCTCTTTATTTTTTTTTTCGAACGTATCAGTTCAAGCGAGTGGCTTTGTTGGATAAACAGCTGTAAAAACTATCGCCGTTAATAACAATGGTAATACGTCAATGCATTCGCTGTGAACAGATATATGACTAATGCTACAGGCGTTAGGGAAGGAAGGGGGTAGAATCACAGCCATTTTATTGCAATAGCAGTAATATGGATCTTCTCTGCAGGTTCTCACTGTTCGTGTCACCGTCATTGTCACGTCATTTTTTGCATAAATTTCAAATTTACTATTATACTTATGCATTCTGTGGTGCGCGAATGAGAGCTCGATAGTGCTGGCAGTGAACCGGGCTGAAGCGGCGATGATCATGATTATGATGATGATGATGATGACAATGATGATGAAAACTTTATATGGGTCTAGAGAAGACGCAGGGGAGACACCGAGCCACCCAGCTAGTCCCACGTAGGGTCCACCAAGGCAATCTTATCGAGGATGAAACGAGCGGACCTCTTCTTTGCATGGGGGGGGGGGGCGCATACGATACTTATCTTCCTACATACGAGGTCTGGCATTGATTTTTGCTGAAGCAAACAGCTCAGAAGCACGCCGCCAAGTTTTCGCAAGAAGCATGAATGACCGCCAGTGAAAGGTTGGGTGTAGGGAGGTTGCGTGGCTCGAAGGGCAAGTGTCGACAGGCATTAAGAGACGGCTCGTAAACTTTCTGCGTACTCAACGCTTACTTCGCGCTTAGAGAACAGAAAGCCCCCAAAACGCTTAGTCTCTGAAGCAGCCAAAACAGCTTTTTAGGGAGTTATGCGAAATGGGATTCGAAACTAGCATTACTTTGTATAGCATGGCAATTGTTTTGCTGTCGCAGAAATTTCATCGCCCTTACAATTGTTTTATTGCTCAAAATGAGTCATTATAAAAATCCTCGCGCATATGTATACCCTCAGTCATGCTGTTTTAAACTAGTGTGAGAGAGAAGGGATAATATCGAAAAGCAGAGAATTTAGCCGGTGGATAAGAATGTTTGACTTCTACTCTGCGCGGGGATCGACATTAGGGATGGAAATCTAATGTCGATCCGCACGCAGAAACCTAATGCCTAAATAAAGACAAAATGAGATAGAGAAAAAATTCATAATTGGTAACGTGGAACAAAAATGTGCCCCACAAAAAGAACAGCTATTTTTTCCGAGGCGTTGGTACGTGCGTTGCATTGTTACCACAAGCATGGTCCTCGTTCGAGAGCACTTGTTCCCACCAGATTGAGCGCTATTACCGCGAACTGCTTCCCCCCTCCCAGCGCCGCCTTACATGCAGAAGGTGGCACTATGCACTACTGGGGATAACGTCGCGTCCTTGTCTGAGCCATGATTGCAGTTCCAGGTATGGCAGCGTGTCCTCCACCGAAACCGGGAAACTGGTCTGAGAGAAGGGACCAAAGACGTCATTTAAGGCCGTACCGGCCCCATCTTTGGGGGATTTTGCCCCAGTCGACGTTGTCGGCCTTGCCGGCTCTGTACAAACGACAACCTGCTACAGTAAACGCTCCTTCTTGTTGCTGTTTTCAAAACTGTTCTCCTCCCTATTTCGTCTCCGAGCGAATGCTTCTGCGAAGTCCGTTCAACTGCTTGCCGCTCTTCGCCATTACTACCATCGCGACACAGCGAATTTATAACAGTGGTGGCAGTGGTGGAATGCCATCAAACCCCGCCCTATACCAGTTAGTAAGGTCGCTCAATGTGTGCACTCAGGGTTCAACTAAAGTTGGTTGAGCTGACGGTTACTATCTATATACGTCAATAAGAGTTTCATCGCTGGCCTCTGTAGCGTGAAGCAGGATAGGGAGCTTAAGGCACAGTCCAGGGGTAAAGACCTTTGTGACATGCAATGTTTGCTGAGCACAAGCTCTTCGGCATACGCTCGACACTCATCAAACACCTGACACGCTGTTTTCCGTGTCCAATAGATATTTACCACCGATCCAGCTTACCCCTCCTTTGCGTCTGTGTTGTTCACAATGTCTCAATCCGCATAACCGGCTGCAGTGAAATGATCGCACATCAATTAGCGCCCTATACTTAAATACTATAACATAATGCTGTCGTGACATCTGCGGCAGAATTTCCGTTGAGCATACTTAAAGAGAAGCCAAAATCAAGCCTAGTGTAAAGAAAATAACCAGATGAGTTATATAATCACCACCAATTTACTCGTGAAGAACAGAAAGGGATGTTACAAAGAGATATTTTATAATAAAAAATAATATCCTTTTGACTCGGAGCTCGCCTTCGGAGTTTGCCTCATGAATGCTTACGTGTGATAAAAAATCGTTAACGTCTGATGCTGGATGTGGTGGCCGTATTTTCGATGGAGGCGAAAATTCTTCATGCCCGTGTGCTTAAATTTAGGTGCATATTGAAGCACACTGAGTCGTAAAAATCTCCTGAGCCTTCCTTATTATACGGTGTCTGTCGTGATAATATGGTGGTTTTCTAGCGTTGAACTCCAAGAATCGTAATAATTGTGATACCAGTAAGCTTAACCTCTGGTTAATACCTCGGTTAAGCACAAAATATGGTGACCAAATGATACGCAATGTTATTCTCAGAAGGTTGAATTATTTAGGCAGCACTGATGCAAACTTAAAAAGTATGACCTCAACATATTGCATCATTGTTCTTATAAATATTCATGATGTCATTTACCCTTTCGTGCCAGTTTGACCTCTTATGCGTTCTATAACACATGTATACATAGCCTGTTCATGAAAACTGCTGTATCTTTTTTTCGTTTAGATTATGTAATTATATTAATTGACATTACCATATTTCTGTATAGTATGTTTTTCATTTGTATGCCAATGCTTTCGACCTATTCATTTTAGGCAGTGGGGGCTAGTCAAACTGTTTCAATACAGCTTTTACTCCTGCTATTCTTCGTGCAGTCTCAAACATAAAAATAAATATTCAACTCAATTCAATGAAAAATTAGTATCTAAAGTGAAAAACTGCATACTCTTTGCGAGAAAATTCAAAGGTTCTTCAAACATAAAAGCAATTGGAGTCTCTTCCAAGGCTACAAAAACACACTTTTCAATTTCAAAGGCTTTTCAATTCTTTTACGCACCTGTACACACCCTCTGTAGAGGAGCCCACAACTTGTTTTATAATTGTGAAATGTACGCTCTATAGACCCTGCCTCAAAGGCATCGCAAACTTGCCCAAGCTTTATACAGAGGTCGCCTAAAGTATACCTGCATACACTTGCATATTATAGTACAATAAATGTGACCAGGAAATGCTATATTAGCGTAATTTAATCGAATTCACACACTTGGACATTACAGATTCACAGCGCGTCAAACCTTATATCGACACAAATTACTTAATTATGCTACGTTTCCACTTTCTTTTGCACTGCAGCACCAAGTTTTACGTTAGCGCCGTTCGCATGAGTTGCTGCGCTACGGCCGTGACGAAAGGTGACTTGTGACGATGGCCCCACCAAGCAACGTTTATAAAACCAACGTTTGGTTGTCTGAAAATTGGTACCAAGCGCGCACGCTATACATGGTGCCACTCCCAGGCACATGAGTCGCTCTCGCTGCTACTCGGGACCGCGCCTAATCAAGGGCTCGCGCGTAATCATGGGCTGTTTGTCTGTTTGTCCACCGTTACCGTGAACCGCGGGTACTCGAAAAAGCACCAGCCGATACCCCGAGCAGCCGACCCCATCCGCAGCGCCCACCAATGTTGCTCAAGAATCAACGTTCATACTTGTGCGATTATCAATTAAATAGTATTATTGCGCAAATATGAGGCAGCATAACAACACGTATATATTCTGTATGTTCATCGTTTACTGGAAAGAACATACATAAGTAATTCTAAGGACCGTAGCGCTTATCACGCAACGCTGACTACGCATTGCTTGCTCGAAGAAGCGAGTGTTTCCAACGCTTTGCTAAGACGAGACGGTGGTGGCACCTACCCGTCGCCTTGCGTTCTACACCTTATCACCTCTGAGACGGGCACGCACACCCGTCTCAGCGCCACGCGCTTTGTTCTCCCCCCCCCCCCAAAAAAAACTGCCAGATGGGGCTCATGTCTCACGTGGGACCTGACATGATGCGCTCGTTCGCCTCCGCTGCACGCTCGAGGCACTCCAACGCAGCGCTTCCGGAATACCATTTACCAATTTTCTTGCGCACAACATCAAATAAATGTTTTGTTAACTCTCTCCACACATAATACTATCGTCTTTCGACGACAATTGCAGATTACGTGCAGATACGGGACAAATGTCCTTTATTCTGGTATTTTTTTCTTTTTGCTTTTATATATATATTGATACCTATACACCGTATACGGTGCATGACATCGACGCCGACGGCCGCGGAGATGCCGGCGGCGAAACCCAGACGAAGCTTTCCATTTATTTGTTATCGCAATAAAAGAAATAACTTGTCGCTAATTTATACTGTGCAAAAAGAGTATGTTGAAGCGGGCCGCGACATATTCCCAAGCGTTCAGAAAGCATGTCGTTTCAATGTGGTATACGATGCATTCACTTTTGTTCCCATATTTTTTTGTTGTTTTCATGTGTAAGGTTTGCGTATCTATGTTATGCTAAGTTGATTATGTGTTGATTCCTTTTTATTACTGTACTGCTTTTGTTAGCGCGCTTGTGGTAAATGACATGTTGGTTTTGATACTTTTATATGCAAGAAAAGATGTGTATCTGTGACGAAAAACTCGGTACACAGGCCTTAATAAGGCGTATGAAACGCTTTATGCTTCTGAATTCTTTTTGTTGCGTTTCAAGAAGTCAAAGAAAATTACTGCTACTAATATTACTACTTTGCAGCGTTTTTTACTGTTGCTTCCACACACTGTATCCTAGAAAGAGGACCTTGCGATAAAGGACGTGTCCCATGGTGGAACAGCGATTGTTGAAATGGTCAAAAAACAGCAAAATAAAGCATGTAGGTTCCTTTGGAACTCACCGCCGATAACCTTCTCAATTTTAAGTGAATTAAGATTCAAGTCAGAAGAAAGCCCATTAAAGAGCACTTGCATAAGTATTAAGAGGCGAAGGTTCTTAGGCTTTAGGTTGTTCGCTCTGCTGTTGTAATAGTATGTAGCCGCTTCTAGTTCGTGAATTGTTCAATAGATTGCATTGTGTGTATATTTTTTGAACATACTATCACTAGATGGCGTTAGTGGTTTTTGTATAGGTGACGATTTCATATATAGTTCACAAACGTACGGACGGACGGAGGAGGAACGGACAGACAAACGGATCGACAAACGGAAGACGGACGCACGGAAGAAAGCCCACAAGGACGGACGGATTGATCATCCCACACATCATCATTCACTCCGCGGATAAGCTGTTAATTTTCAATCCGAATCCCATTCATATACACAAGTGGCGAGAGTCTGGAAGAGGACAGGTAAGGTAGCAGGGCAACAATCTTATTCACTTCCTCCATTAAACACAGAAGTCGAAAGGTGGAAGAATGAGACGAGCTTCTTATTCGCACACCCAAAACAGCTGTCTAAATTGTCGCACAATACTGAGGTATTCCAAGGACACAAAAGAACAATAAAAAAAGCAGAAACTCTAGCGTACTTCCCGAAAGAACGAGGCATACAATGAACCTTTCTCTTTTGCTGGGTTACAAGCATCGCTAAATTGTTGCAAGAAGTCCGCCCCATGATCTGACCGCGCAGCGTACGAAATGTGAAAGACTCTCTTTTTGAGGCTGAGAAATCTATCTTTTTCCTGTTTAATGCTGTTCGTTTTTCGAGCTCGACTCGTTTTGCTAGAAAAAAAAAGCAATCATTACTCCTATTCTGAAACAGGGCTAATTCTCGTCCTTTGTTTCAAGTTAGATACACATAGCCTTAAGATGTATTTGTAAGCACTTTAAATATTGGTGAAGTGGTGACTAATGCACTTTCCTAAAACAATTAAACTGTGTACATGACCCTTTCCTATGCAGGTCTCGACATTGTGAATCAACCATTAACTACCTTATATGAATCGAGGCGGAAAAGGCCTACGACAAAATATTGGCGCGTTGGACCATTTACAGAATTGTCACATTTAGGCGTAATTGGAAGAATGTTAAACCTAATAGAGAATTACTCATTCGGGCATATAATCTCTCTCTAGATAGGTAAAATTCTGTGTTGAATATATGTTCATAAAACTGCAGTGCCTGAAAGTGGTGTGCTGAGTTGGTCACTTTTCATTATCAAAATGAATTTTCAAGGCTCTGCATCCCGTATAACATGTCTTATTCGGAGTATGTGAATGACGCGCTCGTAGTCTATACGTCTTGTAATGTTGCCACTCATGAGCAGCAGGTTCAGCTTGGTTGGAACAAGGTCTTGAAGTGGGAAGACGAAAATGGATGGACACGTCGTTCACAAAAAGCACGTGCATCTTATACTCCAGAAAGAGTAGCAATCATCCCGACCCTGACATTGATCTACATAATCAACATCTGTCCGTAAAATTGGAGGTCAAGTCTCTAAGCCCCTTTCTTGACACGAAACATATGTTCATATCTCAACTATAGCATATAAAGAACAAGCGGGTGGGAACACTGAATATTTTGAAAGTATTGTGACACAATACTTCGGTTAGTGACAAGAAGCGTCTCTTCAATCTGTATAAACGCCGGCACCTCGATTAGGAAGCTATAATCTACCAGTCTACGACACCAAGCAGCTTGAAAATTTTTGACTGTGTCCACTATTGGGACATTATCCTTTCAACGGGTGCTTTACGCACCAACCCCGTCGAAAGCCTCTACGTCGAGAAAGAGGAGTGGTCGCAGCTCTTGCACACATCATGCCTATATTTTGTGTAAAATCTGGAAGTGAATGCAAAGAAGAAGAAGCCTACCACTCTACAATGTGTTATGTGTCCAGTTCTGCTCTTTTTGAAAGCTGTCTTTCACTCCGTCTTCCTATGGAGCGAGCCCTATTCACTCCGTGAAGGAGGTCTCACTGAAAAAACAAATTTGCCACTTTTTGAACACCGTTTGCAGCTCTCGCTACAGGGGTCTTGCCGTGGCAGTGGCAGTTTATAGCAGACATATTCATCTAATGAACGTGTCAGTTGTGAGCAAACGCTGTAAGTATCTACGTACTGTACTTTCGTTTACGCTGCTTCAAATATTATAGAGCTATACGAATTAGGCCAGCTGTCCACCATGCTTTGGAATATACATTGTGATATGTCTTTTGTAGAAGTTACGAAGCAAGCGCCTTTTACGCATACCCGCACGTAATTCGTGGAACGTCCATGCAAATACACTTTTCCCAAATTCTTTACAGCTGGCTCCAAGTCTCACTCTTTTGTGTCGTACTCAGCGCTCAGTTCATCTTTTTGGGATGCCGGCGTTCTGCATTCTAGTTCAAGCATTTTCACAGCAGAATCCTATGTAATACTTGCGGCTGGTAAATGCATCAAACAATTGAAACTACAAAGGGCAGCAATACAAACTAATTTCTTAAGCGTGGTAACAGCTCTTCTATCTCTTAACAAGTCATGAAAGCCCCGTCCGTGGTTAGCTTTACTAAAACTCATGCACAGTAGCCACATTCAAACAGCTTGTCATTATTTTACTGGGTAGAAGGCCACCGCGAGATCCACGGTAACGTAATGGCAGCCAAACTAGCTCCATAACCCTACAAAAGCTCTGCCAATGCATTCATCCCCCTTCGCCGAAAACTTTTTCTTAAACAAAAGCTCAGAAGCTAATCACAGAGCACATCGGAAATAGAAACATGAAAGAAACAAGGTGTTGTCGAGCTACACATTGGCCATTGGCCGCCAGTATCAAAGTCACGCCATACAGAAGATACACTTACAAGACTAAGTACCCGACAGACCTAAAGTCGTAATTCATTTGTGCGCGAAAATCGAAGTAGAGAAGCAAGACACCTGGATATAGCGCACCCTTGCAACTGAAAGTTGGTTGGATTTATGTCTGTTTTTTTTCACTAGATATTTAGTTGTTAGTGTGCGCTGTGTCCGTGTGTCTTCCCTTTGTGCTTCAAACTTTGTTCGCAACTCAGATAGAATAAATACCGACTTGTCCAGCTGTCTCTGTTTCCTATTGAAAGTAGACTAATCTGTTCAGTGGGAATCCACCAGAGCGTGAGTAATCTGGTAAACCAATCACCGTCCTCCACGTTCTCATCTTATGTACTGCATTCTGTGTTCTCTTTCTATGTACTGCAAAACAGTACTTCCCAATAGTTTACCCTGAACGAATACCGTATCTTGTATCAATGCTCACAGGCCCAGAACTGCATTTTAACTAGTGGTTATAGTTGGTGTTTTTAAAAGAAGTCCATGGCTTTCATATCCCAAATCTAGCATATTCAAAGTGAAAATTTTGAAAAAAGGTTTGCCTCAATGGGCTTCAGGAATCGTTCATAGCTTTTTTTTTAAATCGTCACTTACAATTTATTACACGCCCATTGATGGCACCAGGTATCACTGCCACATTCTGTTTACACTAGTTCATAGCGTGTGATTTTAGCCCTCTATACAACCATACCTCGTATGCCATCGTTACACTTGTGATTGCCAATGCAATAGCTCCTTTAGGCCACTTATCGTCCTTGCGCCACAAAACCCTAATTATCACCATTACCTAGCTAGCTAGCTACATAGATAGATAGATAGATAGATAGATAGATAGATAGATAGATAGATAGATAGATAGATAGATAGATAGATAGATAGATAGATAGATAGATAGATAGATAGATAGATAGATAGATAGATAGATAGATAGATAGATAGATAGATAGATAGATAGATAGATAGATAGATAGATAGATAGATAGATAGATAGATGGACAGACTGATTGATTGATTGATTGATTGCTTGATTGATTGATTGATAACAATGTAAATCCTGCTTCAGATTAAGAATATTTTTGCATTTATTAGGCTGCTTTATCGTTTGTTCTCACTGCTAGTGCAAGCACAGATATTATGTGCCGAGAGCATTTCTTTAGGCTTAATGTAAGTGGTCATGGCCATAAATATTGGTGAAGTGGTTTGTCTATAGAGTCTCCTTATACTCAGAATTATATGGTAAGCATTTCAGAGTGGGCCCTTAAATTTCTTGGGGTACGCCACTCGCCATTAGAGTTCCACTGCAATGCAGATTACAGTGCCTTCATGATACCCTACTTTTATATAAATTAAGCTTTTCTTTCTTAGGGTTGTGTCAATATCAAAGTTCAACTTCAAAGAGAATTCGAACAAAAAACACGAAGCAGGATTCAACTCATAGTTTTTAAATGTCTTCAAATCTAAATAGTAACCTAATTAAAAAAGATAATCGCAAGAGTCCTAAATTTAAAAAAGCAAGTTTGTTCTGATGGTAATAATAAACAAGGGCCTAAATAACAAAACTTCCTCTTTGCAAATGCGATTTCGTATGGGCATGCTAGCTTCCTTGGTACAATTTTCTGCGGTTTGATTGGCTGAGGTATAGGGAAAACTTGGAGGACGTTCGAGCTTCACGATAAAGAGTGGAATGCTTTAGCATTATCGGACCCAATGCGCGCCGACTTGTCAAGTGCTATAGCGTTGTATTGGTTTTCCGTAAAAATGACTCAATTGGGCCATAGGGAAACGAATCACCGCATGTGTCTAACATTAACCCCATGAACTTATACTATTTTCCTTGAGCCATTACGTGCAGGTGGCATTATAATGACACTGTAATGCCTACGGCAAATACACTCTGTAAAATGCCCACTGCCCGTTCATGAGGCAACACGCGAAACTACGTGGCTCTTCACTTCGTTAATGCTTTTTTGCCTTATGATAAGAATGTCAAGTAGCTTCCTAATGCGTGGGTCTTTACAACACCCATTCAGTTTACGTCACATGATTGGCTCCTGGTGGCATTGTGCGCTTCTGAAGTAACCTACCTGCGTTACGGAGACTTCTTCCGCTACGTGACATTATTGTAACAGTTTTTTTTTTTAAGCAGCTTCAACTAATGGCGTAGCTCTCTGGTAGGACATCTGATTGCCAGTCAGTCTGCGTGAGTTCAATTTTCACTCGAAAAGAAAAAAAATTTTATCAATATTATTTGCATACTTCACGCTTTTTAGTGGTTTATTCTAAGCATTCATTGTTCACTAATGGTGCACAATTCGACAAATTTGTGTACCTTCAAAATAAAAGCTATTTAGTAATCTTTGCAATATTAACTTCTACTAAAAAATGCACAAGTGTACTTCTAAATAAGAGGTTACGAAATTAAACTTTAATACTTGTCCCTAAATCGAGTGTTCTCACGTGAAAGTAAAAATTACATTGTACTGTACATGGTGTACTGTTGACACAAACTGCTTTCCGGAGATGGCAGCTGATCTGCGCCTAATTTTTGCTTCAATCCTCTTGCATCAGCGCATTCCAAATTGTTGGCTCATCGAATGCATTGATCAGCCAGGTGTGCCACAGCAATAAAGCAGAGATTGCCACTTTTTTGCACCTGTTGCTGCGTGAGCCCCATGTGTGTTTTTTTTTGGTCTTGCCTTATACCACACAAAAGTGAGCCATAGCGACATAGCGAAATGTGCTAGATAAACGGCGTTTCTCGAAACACACGCGCTAGCACATTGTAATAGCTCAAGTACATAGCTGCTTATGCAACGTGATAATGTTGATGAAAAGATCGATGCCGAACACGTCACCTTCACTCATTGCAAGAGGGAGAAACAAAAACTGTCCGCATATTTTGGGCGACCTGAACTTGAAACGCCCTACAGTAATGATGGATCAACTACGATTAGTAACAAAATGCGGTCGTCAGGTAAGCGTCAACGAAGAAGTGAGATCTTATACAAGTGTCATAATACGTGTCAGGCTATCCTCCCTTAACCCAACTCCAAAGTCGAAGCATTACTTTGGCGTGAATATAACATAATAACTATTTCGTCCGGCTCGTTCACTCTTGTATACTGTTTGATTTGTTCTTAATGGGCTATGTGGTACGTGACCATAAACACCAGTTGCCAACTCCTTACAGGGTTGTCTGCCATTTTGTTCCTTCGCAAATGTCAGATAAGCAATTAAATTCATATTCGGACAAAAGGGGAAGTTAACACAGCAGACAAGTAGCTGAAGGCATGAAAGAACTGCGTGAAGAAATACCATTGCTCCTCGCGGCAAGTGGTAGACAAACCAATATACAAACTGCTCACTATACACCACATTAGGTCCATTTAACGTATACAACTCGCAAAATAGAAAGAGATATCCGAAATCGTCGCGTAATAGCTAGATATAGTAGGTGTGGGCATATTATACACAAAGAAAATATTTAATGATATTGTTACGAAAGAGACACCGTATCGACGAGGCTGTGGATGAAATATATTTTAAACCGGCAGCAGCAGCGGCGTGAACGGTAGACCAGACACCGAGCGGAGACCACTCTTCGTCTTCCTCGTCAGGCACACACGCGCGTCGCCCCCTTGAATCTCAATTTCCTTGCATGTAGCACAATCCCTGGCGGTAGAAGCGCCGTCCCGGCGCATCTCATTTTCAACGTCACTAGGAGAGTGGTAGGGCTTCAAGCACGCAACATGTAGAATATCGGTAGCCTGTTGGGCCCATGAAGGTGATGGGGTGACTGAACCGATTTCATATGTCACAGGAGTAACCAAACGAAGGACTCGGTATGGACCTGTGTAGCGAGTAAGCAGTTTTTCTGACAAGCCAACTTGACGGGTCGGAGACCAGAGCAGCACCAAAGGACTGGGCGGAAATTGTAAGTCGTGATGTCGTTGGTCAAACAAACGCCGTTGCTTCACTAGAGAGGTCAAAAGGCGAGTACGTGATTTCGCGTGCGTAAGCGGCCCGAGTGATAGCGTCCACGGCATATTCACTAATTGGTCCCACAGGGGACGGTATGACGGTGTCTAGAGGCAATGTTGGTTGTCGGTCAAAGAGCAGAAAAAATGGTGAGTAACCGGCAGTGTCATGGCGCGAAGAATTATAGGCAAATGTGACGTACGGCAACGCAAGATCCCAGTTGGTGTGGTTAGTAGAAACATACTATGCAAGCATATCTGTAAGACTTCGATTTAGACGCTCCGTGAGTCCATTGGTTTGCGGGTGGTATGATGTAGGCAGCTTGTGTCTCGTTTGTCAGGACCACAAGATGTCGGCTATCACCTTCAAAAAAAGGTGCGGCCATCGTCTGTAAGCAGCTGCCGTGGGGCTCCGTGTTGCATAATCACGTCCTTGAGGAGGAAGTCGGCGACGTCTGTGGCGCAGCTTGTTGGAAGAGCTCGTGTGATGGCATAACGCGTTGCGTAGTCGGTGGCCACAGCTATCCACTTGTTACCCGAGGAAGACACGGGAAAGGGCCAAGTAGGTCCAAGCCAAAGCGGAAGAATGGTTCTGACGGAATGTCAAGTGGTTGAAGGCGTCCGGCGGGAAGTTTCGATAGCGTTTTGTGGTGATGACATTTCTCCCAAGCCGCAACGTATCTTCTGACTGAGCGTGCAAGCCATGGCCAGAAGAAGCGTTGGCATATTCGGTCGTAAGTGCGTGAAACATCAAGGTGACCAGATGTCATAAGGTCATGAAATTCATTTAGAAATTCCGAGCGAAGGCATTTCGGAATGACAAGCAGCAGGACCGGTCCATCTGGCTCGAAATTTTGTCGGTATAATACACAATCGTTGAGCACGAATGAGCGATGGGACTGATTAGAAGATGGTGATTCGAGGCGCTCAATGATAACACGCAAGGACGCATCATGGCGCTGCTCGTCACCGATGCATGTCATTTGCGAAAGAGAAAAGACGCGAGGGCCGGTGTCGGTGTCAAGTGTAGTGCTCGACTCTGCAACCGGGTAGTGGGAAAGACAGTTTGCGTCCTGATGTAGGCGTCAGAAATTGTACGTCACCGTGTAGGTATACTCTTGCAGTCGCAGAGTCCAGCACCCAAGCCGGCCAATAGGATCTTTCAGTGACGTAAGCCAACCAACATAGCACATGATGGTCAGTTGTTAAAGAGAAATTTGTGACATATAAATTTGGGCCGAATTTTGAGACTGTCCAAACAAGAGTGAGGCACTCACGCTCTGTAAAGGAATAGTTGCGCTCGGCAGTTGTGAGGAGGCGGCTAGCGTAGGTGACAACTCGGTCGTGTCCCTTTGGCGTTTGGCTAGGACGGCTCCGATCCCGTGACCACTAGCATCGGTTCGTTCTTCTGTCAGAGCAGATGGGTGAAAGTGAGCCAGTATAAGTGGAGTCGTCAGAAGTGTGATTAGATGAAAAAAGCAGCAGCTTGGTCGGTACCCCACGTAAACGTGACGTCTTTCTTCAGAAGCTCAGTGAAGGGTCGAGCGATGGTTGCGAAACCTTTCACAAACCTTCTAAAGTAGGAACAAAGTCCTACAAAACTCCGGATGTCTTCCACTGACCGGGGTAAATGAAAACTGGTGAGTGCACAACGTTTCTCCGGGTCCGGCTGCACACCAGATGCGTCGACAGGGTGACCCAACACTGTAGTTTGCCGGCGTCCTAAGTGGCATCCGACGAGTTAAATTGAAGGTCTGCAGAGCGGAACATGTCGAGAATAGCTGAGAAACGCTGAAGGTGGGTTTGAAAGGTGGGGGAATATACAACAACATCGTCAAGATTACAGAGACATGTTGACCATTTGAACCCTTGTAGCCGAGAGTCCATCATGCACTTGATCGTGGTTGGGGCATTGCATAGCCCAAACGGCATAACCTTGAACTGATATAGGTCATCTGGAGTTACACATGCAGTCTTCTCTTGTTCTTTTTCGTCGACAGCAATCTGCCAGTAGCCACAACGTAGGTCTATTGAAGAAAAGCATCGGGTGCCGTGGAGACAATCGAGAGCGTCATCGATGCGGGGTAAAGGGTAAACGTCCTTTTTCGTGATTCTATTCAGATGGCGGTAATCCACGCAGAAGCGCTACGTGCCATCTTTCTTTTTAACGAGCACAACGGGGGACGTACAAGGGCCCGAAGAGGGGTCAATGATTCCCTCGGCTAACATCTTGGTGACTTCTTGTTGAATTGCTTTACGCTCGGTGGCAGACACCCGGTACGGTCACCGATGAATAGAGTGACAACCACCTGTGTTAATGCGGTGCTTGACGAGTGAAGCCTGGCCGAGTGTACGGCTGTCTTTGTCGAATATGTCGCGGTATGAAGCCAGAAGGCGGTAGAGCGCGTCTGAATACTGAGGTTCAAGATCCGGGGAGATCGTAGAGCGTAAGGTTGCATCCAGGCACGTGGCATCCTGCGAGTGACGTGGATGATCGGGACATACGTCTGCCGCAAAACAGGTGACGTAGTCGACAATTAGGGATCTTAGCGAGGCGACGGGTATTCCTCGAAGTAGCACTTGTTTTATTAAACCGAAATTGATAACAGATAAATATGTTCAAACAGAGGCCATGGTTACGACGGAGTGTGGTACAGTAATGTCACGCGCCAGGAGAACATCAGGAATAGGCGTCACGATATAATCACCATCGGGCACGGGAGAAGGTGTTGCCAATTCAACGAATGTGAGAGCTTTAGGTGGTATCTGGAAGAAGTCAGTGGTGCAGAGGCTGTTCGTGAGTTCTGGATGAGAACTCAGGAGAAGAGGAAGTTCTAAACAGAGAGTGCCGGCGGAACAGTCAATCAGGGCAGAATGCGTCGATAAGAAGTCCATCCCGAAGATGACGTCAAGAGGGCAACTGTCGAGCACGGTAAATAAAACAGGAACATGGCGGACGGCAAGGGTAATACGAGCGGTACACATTCCAATGACGGCTACAGTGCTACCATCGGCGACACGGACGGCTTGTGTTGCGGCAGGCGTGAGTACTTTTTTGAGGCGGCGACACAGACGAGCACTCATTAGAGACACCTGAGCTCCAGTGTCAACTAAAGCCGTCAAAGAAAGGTCGTCCACATGCACTTCCAGTAAGTTCTTATTAGTAGGTAGCGTCGACGGAGAATTTGGGTCAATTGAACTTGATGCAGCACAACCTCCAGGAAATGCATAATCTAGTTTTCCATCCGGGAATATCCATAATTAGTCGGCGATGGATAGCGGCGGGGTAGGGGCGACGGAGAACGGCGACGTTGCGATAACGGTGAACGCGCGGTAGAGCGGCTGTTAGGCGATTCGGAAGCAGTATATTCACGGCTGGGGGAATACCAACGGGGGTCCGCGTATGGCCAAGGAGAAAAAGAAAATTGGCTCCAACGTGGGGGGGGGGCGTGCAAGTGCTGCGGCAGTAGCGTGAAACATGGCCAACTCGGTGACAGCGGAAGCAGATTAACCTGTCGTCTGCTGTTCTCCACTCTGTCGGATTGCGGGATCTGGGCAGAGCGTATCAGTCGTGGCATGGTGCATTTATTGGCATCGGTCTGTAGTCCGGTCGGGAGACGGAGCACGTGACAGGAAAACCAAGGTTAGCAATTTCTTGCCGCACGACTGCCTGAATAACTGACACCGCGTGAGTTGTTTGCACGGTGCACTGGTCTTGTGGAAGTGCATAAAACGGTGCTGGTAGGGCCGCCTCAAGCTCGCACCGAACGATGCGTGTGACACTCTCGTGCAAGTGTGGTGCGGCACCGAGATCGGTACAGGTTGACGTGACAGCCGTGTTAGGGAGCCGTGAAAATTGAGTCCGCACTCGGCGGTTTTTGGCCATTTGGAAGCGGCGGCACTCCTTAATTCTAATGTCAATGGTCGTGACGTTGTTGTACACGAGCAAGTTGAAAGCGTTGTCCGCGATCCCCTTCAGTATGTGGCCCACCTTGGCGCTCTCGGTCATTTGCTCGTCCACTTTGCGGCACAAAGCGAGCACGTCCTGTATGTACGAGACATACGACTCAGTTGATGACTTTACTCGGGTTACGAGTTCTTGTCGTGCGGCCGTTTGTAGACCGCACGGGTCCCCAAAGATGTCACGTAGTCGGTCCTTGAAGATGTCCCAGCTGGTGAGCTCAGCCTCATGAGCGTCAAACCATACAAGTGGTGTGCCATCCAAGTAAATTATTACGTTGGCGAGCATCATGGTTGGGTCCCATCGGTGAGGCAGGCTAACGCGCTCGTACATGCGGAGCCAGTAGTCGACGTCGAGGCCAGGCTGGGCGGAGAGCGTACCGGGATCACGGGGGTGGGACATCGCAAGGTACGTAGCAGCTGGCACTCAAGGAGATGGCAGTGATGGGGGGGGGGGATATCATTAGAAGCCATGGCCGGAGGCTGGATGGTGCGGCCACTGCGAAGCTTCGTGGCGAGGACGGGGAACGTTCCGCCTTCACCAAATATGTTACGAAAGAGAGACGGCTTATCGACGAGGCTGTGGATGAAATATATTTCAAAGCAGCAACAGCAGCAGCAGCAGCAGCAGCAGCAGCAGCAGCGGTGGCGTGACCGGTAGACCAGACACCAAGCGGAGACCACTCTTTGTCTTCGTCGTCAGGCACACACGCGCGTCACCCCCTAGAATCTCAATTTCAATGCATGTAGCAATATTATCATAAAGTCTCATTATAAATGCCCTTATTGTGTGCCTGTGCACAAATACAATATTACCCAAGCGCATATAAAGAGCCAGGAGGCTGCTTTTTTCGGGAGATGTGAATAGTAATGCTTAAACTTATACGCAATTGGATCGAGAGGGGATACTTTGCCGACAGTCATGGTACAGCTCATAGTTAAGAATAACTGTCACTCACCTGGTCATCCTAATTATCGTTTTAGGGGTGCACCACATTCCAACGACTTGATGTTTCTGGTTGAACGTGTGACAATATGATGCAGGCAAGCTCTTAAGCGAACCTGCAAATGACATTTGTATTTTTTATTTTATTTTTTAGGGGAAGAGCGAAGCTCACACCAAAAAAAAAAAGAGGCACATTCCCCGCGTTCAAGGACAAAATGGTTGGTGGAGAATGGGCTGGGCGGTTATACTGAGTGGACCCCTGCAAACAATAATTGATCAGAAGCGTGCTCCTCAAGTTTATTCGCGTGGTCGGCACACCACGCCTGCTGACACTTGACGCATAAGCAAGACGTGGCTAGTCCAAAGAGCGGTAAATAAAGGGGTGATTGTTAGTCATTTACTTTTATCGCTCTGGTTGTGCGTGAGTAATGCTACTAAATCACTCAAACCTCCAACATATACCTCACGCATATGTAACAATACACGGGCAAATCCTACAGCTTTCTCTTTGGCTGAACCCTAGATGTGCTTTCTTTATTTTATGAAAGTAACATGCTTTTTATTGGTTCAACAGACAACTGTGGCACAGTGCGAAAAACGGAGGCCTTTGTTCACAATATAACACGTAATTGAATAAATGTATGTTTTTTTCATGTGCACAACAGACAAAGTTGACGATAACAGTGTTTCCCTCGTACGAGCACTGTTTCATTTCTCTGACCACGGGCTTTAAAACATAGCTTCAGAAGCTTTAAAGGCTATGTGCCTAAACAAAAAGTTACGTTAAAAATGCATAAAGGGGGCATCGCAGAAAACTCCTGTGCATCGCAGAAAACTGCTGTGCATAAAAAAGTGACTTAGACAAAGAAAAAAAATTGTGAACCATTTCAAAAGAATTCATATTCTGTTGCTTTCAATTCTTCACACCAGAAGTCATCGAAGTTAGTATTATAGCCATCATTGCACGCAAGTTTGTCTATTACCTGTATGAATATTGATTCAGACATTCTCTAGCTCCTAGAATGCCGTTGGTATACAAAGCATATCTTCTTGCTTCGAACTCTTATTCGTACAAATTTACAGAAACACGGAGTAGGTATCTGGAGTCAAACCCTCTCTTGAAGCACGCACTATAATGTTTCTTGAGTCGATATGTCTGTTCCTCATTCCACAATCTTCTTGCTGGACAGTGAATCCTTTAAAGAGTTTTATTATTTTACATCAAATCAGGGGTTACTGGCACTTCGCAGAGAACTGCTAAAAACATACCATGTAAGAAATAAACTGCTCCATCCCCCCTCGGACCACAAATAAGCAAGTAAAGGAGGGGGAGGGTTCTCATCAGCAATGCTTAGGCGACATATATATAGTATCTTGTGCAATACTTTTGTCGGAAAACAAGATTTTTAATTTAAAACGCGCGCCAATCTCTTATATCACTTACCTCTCTTTAGTGCAAGAGTCAGCAATACAATATCGTAAAAAATATTTCGTAACACAAACAGGATTGCAGGTTAATAAGAATAGATATGTTAGAATCAACAATCTCTGTAATAGTATCTGCGGTCTCAGGCCCCAAAAGCATGACATGAATAGGCGAGATGCCGCACTGGAGGGGGCTGCGGAAATCATCTGGCGTTCTTTAACGTGAATTGATATTGCACTCACGGCCGCTGGCAGAGTACACGAGCCTCTATCGCTTCGCTTCCATCTAAATATAACCACCGCGGGCAGCGTCGAAGCCGCCACCTTCGGCCCAACAGCCGAGCACCCTGTAGCCACTGCTGCATCATGGTGACCCTACATTTCTACCATTTTCAGCTGCCGTATACGTGAACCTTGGATATGTTTTTACAAAATTGTTTTCCTCATGGGGTATATTCCATTTGGGAGTTCATATATTCGGTTGCACCAAAAGTAATCGATATCAGTGTATCGAGGCTACCGAGCTGTCAGCTAAGAATTTTCACAGCATGCTGGATGTGGGCTGCAAAAAAAATCGTAATGCAAAACACAATATCGCCATTCGTTTGTGCGGTCTACACAAATTAAAATGTTCTATCTTAGACATAAGCATAACATGTGCACAGTATCAATTTTTGTAACCATAATGGGACGTATACACTCACCCTTGAACAGAATGAGAGCAAAAGGAAAGAAAAGTATATCTCACTGTAAAGGAATATATTCACATCTCCAAATAACTAAATACGTTTTAAGACATACCAACCACACTGAACATGTACTCCTTTGGACTCCTACTTTGCACGTTTGCTGGCATTCATGCCATCTGAAGAATAGTTAAGCCACAGCGCACCGATTTTCACGTAAGACACAATTCGCGTCAGCCCTAATTCGATAGCGACGCAGTTCGACGAAATCCAACGAGGCAGAACAAGTATACTGCCGATAACAATGTATTGCGTAGAAGGTTGGCAAGATAGAAAACCGACGGCACTGAGCCGATCAAAGCAAAAATTGCTAACACACAACACACACACACACAGACATAGACAAAGACAAAGACACACACATGATAATGAACACATTCACCCACCAGCCTTGCGGGCTGCTATTAATTACGTCATTGACCAGACAGCTGAGTCCTGGGTCATCTTTACTGACTCAAAAGCAGCGCTGCAGCCGCTTAGATCTCCATGCCCACAGGACCAACTCGTCATGGACATAAAACGCCTATGGAAGAAAGCCTGTGACCTCCATCATCGTATCGTTCTGCAGTGGATACCTGCCCACTGCAGAATACAAGGCAACGTCCGGGCTGATGACGCTGCCAAAGGTGTACATGACACTTCAACAGAATTCTCGAGGCGAGATGCAGAAACGCCAGTACCGGCTCACGCCAGGTGCCTCCAGCGATCCCTCTGGACAGACCTTAGCCAACAGTATGGGTCTCTGTACAAAACTGATCCATCGTGTGACTTCATGATGCCACGAAATCTCAACAGGCAAAAAGAAACGTGCTTATACCGCATCCGATTAAACGTAGCATATACTTACTACTTCAGGAACAAAATTAGACTGTCCGACTCAGAATTTTGTGCCCAATGTAACGTCGTTGAAGACATCAAACAAGTCCTCTGTGAGTGTACGAAATACGCATCAGAGAGACAGTCTAAGAAGATGGGCTTAAAAATGCAACAGGACACAAGTTTGGAGTTCAAAATATTATAGGCTCATGGCAGAACACCTCCAGTGCGTTAGACTCTACAAAAGCGCTACTGACGTTCTTACGGGCCCCAGTCTTCAACGAAACGTTGTAAATTGTGTTGTGCGTTTGAGAGACTTTATGTGTTGTATGAATGTTATGCGTGTATGTAACTGCATATGTTGTGTGTTTATCATTGTATATATCACTGTCATCACCCGGAAACTGGAGTAGCTTGTCAGGTGAAAATGCAGGCAAACTTCTCCATATTCCCATTAAAAATAATTATCTCTCTCTCACTAACCAGCAAAAACACACGCACAGACATCCCAAGACATGTGCACACACAAGCACAAACATGAAGGCACACATATAAATACATGCACACACCAACACACTCGTCCACTCACTCACACACATACACACTTCATAACACACCCGCCCAAACACCCCACTCACATAGCCATCACACACATCGAGCATTCATCGAGCAATTTCAAGGTACCATGAAGACTGTTACAGCGAGAAAGACTAAACTCCCTTCTTCATCGCTTCTCACGTAAACGGATATATGATAAGAAATTATGCATGTTTTTTACTCGACCAACTTCTTACAGTAGCGTAGACATCAACACGAATTCTGTAAAACATTACATGAACGCATAAACACAAGCCAAAGACGTACCAAACAGAGAAGATCGCTTAACTGTAGAGCACAATTACTCCTCAATTAGGCGAGCGTAAGGATCGATGCAACACGCTCGATAATTGCGAGTCCCAAAACATGTGAAGAATCAACCAGGCAGCTAATCTTAACGGCCACACAGTGCACTGAATTAAGTCCTCGTTCTGTTGCCTCTTGGCTAATTTGCGGCGAATCGTGCACTTTTACAAATATCTTTGCTTACTGCTTTTCCAGTGGCACACCACTCACTTACAAAACAAAATAAAATCAAGCACGACGTCAAAGCACGTAGCGTAAAGCCTGCCTAAATCGATGAAGAAGAGCTGCACCCAAACGCAACTTCAAACACCACCACAACCCCGTCACATTCAAATTTTCTTCCCGGTATGTACCTCAAGCAATGTGAAGGCTTGGAAAGATGCCACTATCCCTCCTTTGATGAAGTCGAAGCGGCGCTGGAAGACGCCACCTTTGTGACTCACCGCGAGCTCACGCATTTCTCTAGGTGCACACAGTGGAAGAGTTGTCGCAAGCTGTTTTATGGACTTAGCGACAACTTTCTTTCCCCTGTTGGTAAATTTATAAAGGTTAGGTGTGCGTGGTGCAATGTTGGGACGTGACTTTCGCCGTACTTTACGGCTAGAAAATTGTCACATAAAAAACCAAATATTGGACAAGAAGCAATGTAAATTCGGATAAAATGTATTTTGAGTCTTTCGACGTATGTTTCTTGCGTCACGGAATGATTCTTTGATCGCATCGTTAGTATATTTTGCTGGTTGTTGGGTGCTCAAAGTACAGTGTCGCCATATAACATATGGTGTATTTTCTGCGCTATCCTCGAAGTTTCGCGAGGGCGAATAAATTAGTCCCGAGGCCTGCAAGCAAGATAGAATTGGCAGCTACTTAAAGAGCTTTCTGCCCGGGTACTTAACCAACATAGGGAGGTATTTTGTTGTTGTCCACATAAGCAAAATCAGTTCGAAATATATGCCACTTCTTAAATTACGTGTCTTAAATTGGGATCACTTTATTAAAATGTAGCTAATCCATGTACCACAATCGCTTGCCAAAGTATCCCGCGATTTAGAATCACTACAACGAGGATTTCGTTGTAAAAGCGGTGTCAAGACCTGTTCTGTTTACACAGTATACGCGGCACAATTACTAAAGCCAGCCATAAGCAAGAGCGCGAGTTCAAACACTCATCAATAAACTTTTGCTCTGTAGTGTAGGTCTCCTGACAGATGAGTGCTTCCGCTTTTACAATATAAAGGTTACAATCCCAGTCTCAGTGATTTTCCTTTCAAAATCAAATGCTAAAGTCAGTGTGAACTCCATGTGTGAGGAAAATGAGGAAAATACAAGAATGAAACTGTTGTAACAGCCATTTCAGCGATGAAATGTCGGTTACTTGCCGCTGTAACTTCTCGTCCACGTTACAGTGATTTCAGTTATTAAAAGAATATACTTTTTCACTTACAACAAACATCTATGACACCGGCATCAAAATTTCGGCAAACGAGCCTTTTAACGCGGTCGCGTTAGGATTTTCATGATAAGAAGCTTCTGGGAAAACGTCTGCTTGAAATTTTATCATTGCAGAAGAACTCTTGGAAGTAAGCTATATGAAGTTAATTAACCCAGTCTCTTTCGTCCGTTTAAGCATAAAGGTCTGAAACTTGTGCAAGTAAAGCAATCTTTCGCATTGATTTCTATGTTAGTTATGGTGTTTTGTGGTGCTCCAAAATTCTCACTGGGAAATGTGACTTGGAAAGCCACTCGATTATTGACCTATTTGAGTCGAATATGGAAAGATTCCAATATTTGCACACGCTGACTAGTCTTCAATAGAAAACTGATGGCATTATAAAACGCATGATTCGCAGCGCTATGTCAGTCATGTGGAATGTTATTTTGTGCTATTTCAGTCTGCGATTGTGAATGTACACATTATTTATCTCGCATGTCCTTGTGGTAGCTCTCTAGCAACTGAATCGAATATTTTAGGCGGCTCATGCTAGTCAAATAGGAATAAAAATAGTGATCACTTCTTGCCGTTCTAGGGTAATATGAGTGTGCAGTAATGGCATCGATACCATGGAAAACTTCCAACACGTGACTTTTTGTGACGTCAGCTGGGTTCTAATATGTATATAAACGCGCCTGGCTGTCAGCCAGAGCACGCTGCCTTCGTGGTTTAGTAACCATGGCGAAGGTTCCAAGCTGCCGCATTCTGCTCTTGTTGGCCGCATTCCTATTCATTCTTTCAGCGATGCTGAACGATGGCCAGTCATGTGCCAACGCAGCCACGACTCCACCTCCTCGGCCCCCACCAAATCGTCCAGGAAATGTCCCTGGTTCACCACCTCGGCCTGGTAATGGTAGACCACGACCACCTGTAGGTAAGAAGCGCTCATGGTTGTGTATTTTTCGATATCGAGAAATGCGAACCGTTTCTGCAGCTAGAACTATTTTTATTGCGTTAGAAAGTATATGAGAAGAAATAGGGATAAGAGTACCTTAGTAATCGTGTAATACTAGAAACTATAGGTCAGCTGCCAGCTCGTAATAAGCTCATGTGCTACGTGACGCCGAAAAGGCTCATAACAATGTGCCACACTCGCCGCAATGGCTTCACGTGGCGCTGACTCACACTCTCACGTTTAAATTCACATATAAACCCAATAAAATGACTGGGGGGGGGGGGATAGCCACCACGGTAGCTCAGTAATAGAGGATCGAAATCGAACGATTTTCTCGAACGTCGCAGGTTTGGTAACACTTAGTAGCACACTTCTGTGTTTACTTCCGGTGTCTACATAATTATTCCGCGTGGAAATTAGTAACTAAAATTATCATCATCATCAGCCTGACTACACCCACTGCAGTGCCTTACACTTGATCCGCTAATATATCCTGTCTTACGCTTTCTGCTGTCACGTTATACCTGCGAATTTTTTAGTTTCGTTGGCCCACCTAACTTTCTCTCTCCCCTTCGTGCGTTTACCTTCTGTGGGAATCCAGTCAGTTATCCTTAATGACATACGTGCTACGTTTCTGGCCCATGTCAATTTCTTCTCGACGTTTCTGGCCCATGTCAATTTCTTCTCGACCACCTGTAGGTAAGACGTGCTCATGGTTGTTGATTTTTCGATATTGAGAAGTACGAACCGTTTCTGCTGCTAGAAGTATTTTCATTGCGATAGAAATTATATGGTAATAAATAGGCATAAGAGTTGAGGGAGAGTACCTTATTAATCTGTGCTTCGCCGATGACTTTGCATTGTTGAGTGACTCGGGGGACCAATTGCAACTCGTGATTACGGGGCTACACAAAGCGAGCGGAAAGTTAAGTCTTAAAATTATACTGCAGAAAACGATAGTAATGTACAACAACCTCAAAAAAGGACAGCGCTTCGACATAGATAATATAGCACTAGAGGTTGTAAAAGATTATGTTTACTTAAGAAGGTAATAACTCTGGAGCCGTACCACGAGATTGAAGTAACTAAAACACCAAGAATGGGGTGGAGCACATTTGGCAGGCACTCTCAGATCATGACAGGTAGATCGCCACTATCTCCCAAAAAGAATGTATATAACAGCTGCATCTTACCGGCACTTAGATACGAAGCAAAGACTTGGAGACTTACAAAGAGGGTTCAGCCTAAATTAAGGACGACGCAGCTAACAATAGAAAAGAAAACGTTAAGTGTAGCCTTAACAGACGAGAGCAGAGTGAATCAGGAAACAAACAGTATTCAAGATATCATAGGTAACATATATTCAAGATATCATAGTTTAAATCAGGTACAGGAAATGAACAAGGAACGGACATGTAGCGCGTAGACAGGATAACCAGTGGTCATTAAGAGTAATTAACTGGATTCTTAGAGAAGCCAAGCGAGTTAGAGGGAGACGGAAAGTTAGGTGGGCAGATGAGGTTAAGAAGCTTGCGGCTATAAAATGGAAGCAGCAAGCACAGGACCGAGTTGACTGGCGGAACACGGGAGAGGCCTTTGTCATGCAGTGGACGTAGTCAGGCCATATATATATATATATATATATATATATATATATATATATATATATATATATATATATATATATATGGTCAAGAAGTGCATACCTAAGGGCTCGTTTTTTCATGTTTTGGCACAATTTATTGAGATCTAACAGACAATAAGACCAAGGAATGTATAGGGGATGTTATTAAAACCAATGTAAACAAAATAGGAAGAACGAAAAGTGGGGGAAAAATAACTTGCCGTGAGCAGGAATCGAACCTGCGACTTCCGAATAACGCGTTCGATGCTCTACCAATGAGCTAACAAAGCGCCCATTCCCCCAACCACTTTATTGGGTTTATATGTGAAATAAACGTGGGAGTGTCAATTAGCGCCACCTGTAGCCATGGCGGTGAGTGTGGTACATTTATTTCATGAGCCTGTATGGCGTCACGTAGCACGTGAACTTATTACGAGCTGGCAGCTGACAAAGTGTCCCTCGTATACAACCTAACGGCGCCAAGCCTGCCAGTACGAGACCCTCATTATTAAGGGAAAGATGTGTATACCTAAGGGCTCGTTTTTCAATGTTTCGGCACAATTTAATGAAATCTAACAGACGATAAGGCCAAATAATGTATAGGGGAAGTTATTAGAACCAATGTAAGTAAATAGGAAGAAAGAAAAGTGGGAGAGAAATAACTTACCGTGAGCAGGAATTGAACCAACGAATTCCGAATAAAGCGTTTGATGCTCTACCACTGAGCTATCACAGCGTCTATTCCCCCAACAACTTTACTGGGTTTATATGGGAAATAAACGTGGGAGTGTCAATCAGTGCCACCTGTAGCCATGACGGTGAGTGTGGTACACTCTTTTCATGAGCCTGTATGGCGTCACGTAGCACATGAACTTATTACGAGCTGGCAGTTGACAAATAGTCCCTCGTATACAACCTAAAGGCACCAAGTCTGCCTGTACGAGACCCTCATTAATAAGGGAAATAAGTGTATAACTTAAGGCTCGTTTTTTTTGTGTTTTACACAATATAATCAGATCTAACAGACAATACTGTCAAGGAATGTAGAGGGGAAGGTTTTAGAACCAGTGTAAAGTAAATAAGAAGAAAGAAAAGTTGGTGAAAAAATAACTTGCCATGGGCAGTAGAATAACTTCTTAATACTTTTCTTAGCATTATCGTCTGTTAAATCTACTTGATATTGTATCTAAACACGAAAAAACAAGCCCTGAAGTATGCACTTGTTTCCCATATATAATTATACTATGAAAGCACAACAATAACTAGACTAGGTGTAGTTTGCCACCCTACATGGGGGAAAGGAAAATGGTATGAAAACGTTAAATCAAAAGAAAATATTCTAAGGTGCCCTACAGGGTATTCGAACCAATGACCCCTCAGCGCACTGCGTTAACAAACTAGGCCGCATCGCTCATGCTATCGATCTCTCAAGCGGTTAGATATATCTACACAGCATCGACCACTGGCTTACTTTCAATGGATTATAAAAACATTCGATTACGAAGCTCGAAATTCTCGGTAATAGTTATGCAGCCCTAAAAAGGAGAAAACTGGCGGGGTAGCTATTCATCAAGGAACAGGCAGGCAAGCAAGCATCTTCTATCATCCAGCTGCTTCTGACGTCGACGCCCACGCTGAAATGTCAGTGAACATCTGAGGTCGATACTTTGTTGGTGTGCACTGCAACTACTTTTCGCTACGGTCACTGGTATTGTCGATGTCGGCTGCCGCCATGAAAGAGAATGCTGAGAAACCACCGGCGAAAACGCTGCACGTAGTTCGGTCTTTGTGATATCACCTCGTCTCGTACGCACCCCTGCAGAATACCTTCAAAGAAATAATAGTCACGATAAAGCAAGGCGGGCTCGCATACTTGCTTAGACAGAGAAAGAACGAGGTGCTGCACGTGCGAGAAAAGCGGCATCTTAACGCACATTCGACCGTGTTCACTGCACTTTGTTCCCATCTCTCCTATAGCCTTACTCTTTATAACAGTCTGATTTGTTGCTGTAGCATTCATTGCTTAGTCCTTGTAGCGAAACAATGGCATTTTATATATGTTCTTCATTTTTCAAGAGCTGCATGCTTCACTGAAAGTTCACAAATAGATCGATCAATTATTCGCTTAACTTGATGAATATAGGCGCGCGCAAGAGGAAAGGGGGGGCATGGGAGGTATTGACATAGTAAGGAGGGAAGCTATGACCAAATCCCACCCCCCATGAAGGAGAACCCTGTGAGTGGCTACAGCGATGGCGCATCAAGGTGGCAATCTTGTAATTTCTACTTATATTTTCTTGACAAACCCGTTCGGCCGTTGAATAGGGCAATCAGTGTGCATCTTATTCATCTATTTAGAATGCCTGGTGCATTGCACCGAAAGTGGTGTCATGGAAAGATGTTGTGGTACCACAATATGCCAATGGGGCGCGAGCGTGGTCAGTCAGGGGGGTGGAGTAAGACGAAAAATATGGAAGATAGATGCCTCAACAAATGAATAGCATGAAAATATTTTCCTCAATGCTGTCAAATAAACGTGTGTTAAATTAAACACCGAAAACGTCATTTTGTATTTGCGGAGCCTCGTTACTCGGTTTTAGCCTTGCGGGAAGTTTTTTAGCTTCATAAAGGAGGTAAATATATGTGACTTCAATAGTAATTGGATAAGTTTTTTTTTTTCTGGCTGAGAAATTTTGTACCAGCACCTTGTAGCACTCTTCTGTGTCTTAATACGGCGTCTCTATAAATATTTCACGTCGAAATTAGTAACTAAAATTATCATCATCATCAGCCTGACTACGTGCTCTTCAGTGCCTTTCCCTTGATCCGCCAATGAACCTTCTCTTACACTTTCTGCTATCTACTTGCTAACCCTCTAATCTCGTTGGCCAACCTAAGTTTCTGTCTCCCCTTCGTGCATTTGCCTTCTCTGGGTATCCAGTCAGTTACCCTAATGACCTACGTGCCACGTTACCGGCTCATGCCCATTTATTCATGATTTTTACCGTGATATCCTTAACCGCGGGTTGCGCCCTGACCCACTCTGCTCTCTTTTTGTCTTAAATTTCCACCTATCATTTTCGTTTCCATCGCTTACTCCTTAGTCCTTATGAACTTCCCTTACGAATGTACCAATTAACTGAAAACAAGCCTCTCACTAATTAAGTTCTCCCAAAAAGATCATGAATTTGGCACACAAAACGTCAGAATTCGGTTTTTATTGCTTGGTTTCTCTACCCCACATTCAATAGGGCAAGGTTGCATTTAGGTGTAAAACAATTCTTCATAGAAACTATTGAAATTCCGCTTGGTTCTTCTATCAGTGTAAAGTAACTTTGTGAATTCTCGTTTCCCTTCGCAGTGAGACCGGAAGGATGGAGAAATCCACCTGGTAACAATCAGGGTGGCAGCAACAACGGTTGAAAGGACCCGCTGTGCCGCAAAACTGTCTCTTCACGACGAGTGAATGAGTGATTGCACCAAAAACGCAATAAAGTGTCCTGAAATCTGATGTGAAAGCTCGCAACAATAGATTCGTTCTTTCGCATACGTATACAACATTTGGTTTTCAGCGGCACGCAAATTCACTGTCAAGTTTACATTGCGAATGTTTTTTTTTTCATTGTTCAGGATAGAGGATAGGTATATATACTTTTACTTTTTATCTTGGAGTGTCCTGTGGTCGAAACCACAAAAGCGTGTACAGTAAAAACTAATTTCAAAAATATACTGAAGCAGAATTGTGGAAGCATTAAGACTCTGTTTAAGAAATAGAACATGGTACGCGTAAAACAATTAGGTGCAGTTACATTTCAGTGTGGTACCTTGCACCCTCACTAGGCAAGTACTCTATATACTCTATACTTTATATACTCTATGTAATCGTCGAATGGCCAAACATTTTTTTTACTTGTTGTTGGCTGAAAATCATGCATGCAGCAATAACATGGACAGAAAAATACAATTTCTTTTTCATAAACATTTTTGGTAGCACTTGCTTTTATTGAACGTCAGTATTAGCTTGTACTCGGAGCAGGCTGGCAAAAACAAAAAAAAAATATTCACTTCTTGATTTGTATCAGATATGAGCAAAGCGGAGGGAAATCTACTTTCAGTGCGCGATGCGCTGGATTGATCCACTACTGGCGTTAAGTGCAGTAATCAGAGTGCCCTCGTCTCGCCGAGTGCTTCCGTGCCCAGCGTATCCGTCGAAATAGCGTTGCCGTCACTCCGCTTCTCTGTGCAGAAGCTCGTCTTTTGTATCCTGCACATTCTGTGCTTGCTTCGTATAGTGCCCTTATGTGCACTTGTTTTTCAGAGTGCACCTTCTTGTGGACGCTATTGTCGCACAAGCTTTTCATCAATCTCGATCTTCTAGTATGTCAGCATTCTTTTTTTTTTTTGGAGGGGGGAGGGCTGGGGAGCGCTTCCACATTCCACTAGTGCAGAACGAGTAACACAGGCAACTTTCTCAGAAATCGATGCTTCCGCCAACACACGGATAGATTTGAGTGTATATTTTGGAAACGTTAGCAGGCAGGGTGCGGTTAACACACGGGGGCTGCCATCGCGTGATTTCCTACGGTATGTGAATTATGAGATAGTCATAAGAGCTTGCCAGGTAAGGATTCGAACAAAAATCTCCTGTTTTCAAAGCCCCGTTTGCTCTAGTCAAAAAACGCTTCATGTGGTATCGCGTTTTAATAATTGATGGGCGGAGAAAAACGTTGAGTATGCGCGAACATTGCAACTTCAAGCAAATCCTCGCCTCCCCGGTATTTTTGTAGCAGAGACATAAATGGCTTCTTAAAATACAAAAATTAGGGGACCCTATGTCTTCGCCTTTAGTATAGTTGAACGGTACAGCGACGTTCTGTTTCTTGTGCCTACTTCAAGCACTTATGCGTGAAAGCTTTTGTAATTTGCTCTGCATGCACTACGTGGCCTGCAGAGAACAGGGGCCCTGGCTTGTGTGCCTTTTTTAAGCAGGTACTAGCTTTCGACTACGGAGCCTTATGATAATCACATACTCTTACGCTCGCTGGTAACCTATGCTTCTAACACGCATTAATACAGGAATATTTTATGTTGAACTGTGAACCATGTCTTCAGGACATGTTCGTTTGTGAATCATGAAAGCGACTTTCAACACATTTCGAAGACACGAAGATCTTTTCACTTCTAGCATAAGCTGAGGCATGGCCGTGTGATATAACGTCCTTTTGCTGCGCAAATGACCTGGGTTCGGTCCCCACTCTGCACGAGGTTATTTTTATCATTCAGTTGCTTCATTTGCATTTTTTAATATTGCATCACGCATAAGGGGATGATGTTTCGCTCGAAACGAATTACGCCGACACATGCCAGAATTTGCGCGAAACGAGCTCTTTAACGCTATCGCTTCAATGGGGCATCGTAGCGAAAAACCCGCTGAAGGATTTGTTCATGAACGTGAGCGCAGCACTTCTTCCGACGACAGCACGCATCGAAGAAACGAAAGCTCAGCAATGAAAGACGACTTCAGCATGCAGCTTTAGCACCCTACAAGCCTTAAAAACCAAGAAACTCTCAAAATGGATATACAGGGCAGCTTCTAGACGCCCATTTGTACGTTCTGCGTTATTGCTGTTTTGGCGTAGGCGAATGAACGACTCGCCGAATGTACGGTCGGACAGTGCCAACGCGAAATTGTTGCCAGGAAGACGTTTGGGTAGAAAAAATTCACATCTTTTCCACAAAGGCGAACCAATGAACGCGATAGCAACAATTTGAAAGGTCACGCGCAGAATGAAAAACAGATCAAAACGTGCCCCGCGTTTCTCGCGCACAAATTACGCACGAATCGTAATCACTGGTACGGATGCATGCGAATAAGCATCTCATTTGTTACTTCGCTGAGTCTGAAAAGCGCAAGCTTTTTGCGAACGGTGACTGCGATTGTTGCAGTGACCTTTGTGCGCCCGGTAACGACAGCAGAAATGTTCTACGTAAAGGCCGAAACCAGCAAAAGTGTAGATCCTCCCCTCCTCGCCACCGCGAGATAAGGGCGCGCGAGAAGCGTCGCTCCTCTTTCCTAAGCCGGGAAAAGTACGCGTAGGAGATTAGAGCGGGCGCCGCTACGCGATGTGGTGACGTGTGATCATTGTGCCATCCTTCTGGTAATGCCGAAAACGCAGCAGCAGTAAGTGGTAGATAAAAAATTGGCCTCGTATCTGCTTGTAATCTGCATATGTCGTCGAAAGACGACAGTCTTGCGTGTGGAGAGAGTGAACAAAACATTTATTTGATGTTCTGGGCAATAACATTGGTGAATGGTATTCTGGAGGCGCTCGTTAGAGTGCCTCGAGCGTGCAGCGGAGGCGAACGAGCGCATCAAGTCATGTCACACGTGAGACATGAGCGCCACCGGGCAGTTTTATTTGGAAAACAAAGCGCGTGGCCCTGAGACAGAGATAATAAGCTGTAGAACGCAAGGCGACGGGTAGGTGCCAGCACCGTGTCGTCTTAGCAAACCGTTGGAAACACTCACGTTTTGTGCAAGAGTTGCATGGTCAGCGCAACACCTACACTGACCAAACACCTACACTAACCAAACATAGCAATACTGCATGCTGGTTTCTTGTATTATAAACCAAACATACACGCAAGCATGTCGTCAACGTGAGCTTGCAGGTGCGGAACACAACAGCGCCCACAGATATAACATCCGCCCTTACAAACAAGTGTGGTTCCGTCTGTACTACTTAACTCCTGCATAGGGTTTTCTCTTTAGGAGCTTGCTCGCCAAACACATCTCGGTTTCGTAGGCTTTGATAGCTGCCTTGGAGTCAATGTATATTGACTCTCTGCGGCTAACTAGCACAGCCACCGCGATTGCAACCTGTTCGGATATCACGGGCTTTGATGTGCGTACCATGGCGGAGCGAGTGAGCCTGCAATTTGAGTCGCTGATGGAAACAGCCAATGCCTTTTGTAGGACCAATGGCGCAGCCTCTACAAAGCTTGCATCAGTGGGGTTTTGCGGACGTTCTGGAGCAGAGCTCTACCTCTGGCCCTACGTCGACCAACGTTGTGCGCAGGGTATATAACGCGCGGATTGGGTACGATGCGCAGTTGAGATTTGGCGTTTCTGGGAATCGGCATGAAATCGGGGCAATGGTCATTAGAGTTGAGGCCAAAACTGTCGAGTATCTTGCGGCCCGATTTGGTTCCGGAAAGGGTGAATAGCTGTGAGCGCTGTAGCGCCTCGATTATCTTTTCAAGTCTATTGTGAACACCAAGCTTGAAAAGGTTTTCAGTGCGAGTGCTTACAGGCAAGCCGAGCGCGAGCTTGAAGACCTATCTTATGAGGGAATTGAGCTTACATCTCAACATGCCAATTATAAATGGCCGCCGAGTACGAAAGGTGGCAGATCACAAACGCATGTATGATGCGTATGATATTGTCTTCCTTGATTCCCCGGTGTCTGTATGTGATCCTCCGGATGAGGCCGAGAGCACTTTCCGTCTTGATAGTGATCCGTCTGAGTGCAGCTCTGTATAAAATGGGCAATTTTTTTTTCAAAGCAATTCAAGGTAACGACGTGGACCTGTAGTAAAACTCTTTAATGCCACAAAGGATACCAAGGCTGGGTTCAATTCTGGTTTGAATACCAGATTTCTAGCCTTTGATGTAATTACCATTTTCCTGTTGATGACACCGCCAACTTTACGTAAAAAAGCAGCGCCACTGACGCCAGCGATTTTTACGAAAGAAGTTCTTTAAAATGATTGCGTTAGAAAAGAAGAACCTGATGCTTTTTAATTTCTCATATCATTGTGTAAGTCCCAGTATTGCACCCTGTCGTGACAATTTTTTTTCTTCACGTTCCGTGGTCTTACATGTACCTGTATCATTTTTTGATCCTGCTTTACTTTTTATCAGACTTTTACCCGCAGTCTATTTCGGTAATCTGCGTTTCAATTAGTGAGTGAAAAAGTACACTTGCTCTTGTCCTTGCGAAGGTCACATGCGTGGTCAAAACGACGAAAGATAACAGTAATGCACAGCAGCAGCATAGAAGAGAAAATGTTGCAAAACTCGCCTATTACTCGGACAATCCCCTTTATTGGTTATGGCCTGAGAAATGAAATAAAAAGAAAGAAAAATGTAACTGAGCGCTAGAGCTGTTAACATTATTCCCTATCAACCTTTTTACGTTAGAACCCCTTTAATTAGTTCGTTGGTTTACATGCTATTGGGCCATTTTATATATTCTATCGTCCTCATATTTTTCTTCATTAGACTGACTATATATTTCTTTCTCATCCCTTGCCAAAATTTAAAGTTCCTTCATAGAAAACAGCGGTTTCATGGCTGATCCCCTGTGGTGGGTAGGAACCACAAATGAAGGAACAAGCAAGCAAGATCGCACTGCCACACGAGTAATGCCTGATCTGCCGTGGGGGGTCGAGCCATTTTTTTTCTGTATATACACAAGAGAGAACTCAGGCGCTGGTGTCATTAGCGAGCTGCAGCGCACGGCGCTTCGGCAAGCATGGTAATGATGAGTACTGCAGAAATATGTCTAAATTTCACACTTTCTGCTCTGTTCGCCTTGGCACGGCCCGGAGCTGCTTTATCACGATGCGACAATCGGCAAATGTTCAGCAGTTTCTTTTCACCTCTTTGGCACATTTTGCTCAGGAATTCATATCGCGTCACGAAGTGATCAATGATGTGTTCTTTTATTTGAAACTAAACTTAACACAATCATGATAAAAAACACAAGTGTGTTCGAAGCCCACAAATCCGGAGATTAGGCGAATTTGTGTACTGCGCACTGTTCACGTGATGTCGAAAAGATCAATGTGCCAGAGTCCTTTGTAGTCAATCTTCTGAAATTCTCTGAGTGGAGCCAGTCCTCTAGGCCCCGACCAAACAACCAGCGTACTTCTGGAGCTTAACAAAAACGAAGAGAGTTAAAGGTTGAAAGGCAAGGTAGAGCTTCAATAGATCATCTGTCGAAACTATTTGAAAAACGTTGGTGGATTGAATGTAGTATAGTACTGCCAATGCATTACAAATAACAGCTTTAAACGCATTAAAAAACTGGAAGAAAAACTGGGTACCTACGAAAAGTGATACCGTATATGAAGATTGATATGCCCAGGAGACTACGAGTGATTGAGTCAGAGACTACTTTGTGCTTTGAGGAATGCTCGCTGCTCTTTATTTTTTTTTTCGAACGTATCAGTTCAAGCGAGTGGCTTTGTTGGATAAACAGCTGTAAAAACTATCGCCGTTAATAACAATGGTAATACGTCAATGCATTCGCTGTGAACAGATATATGACTAATGCTACAGGCGTTAGGGAAGGAAGGGGGTAGAATCACAGCCATTTTATTGCAATAGCAGTAATATGGATCTTCTCTGCAGGTTCTCACTGTTCGTGTCACCGTCATTGTCACGTCATTTTTTGCATAAATTTCAAATTTACTATTATACTTATGCATTCTGTGGTGCGCGAATGAGAGCTCGATAGTGCTGGCAGTGAACCGGGCTGAAGCGGCGATGATCATGATTATGATGATGATGATGATGACAATGATGATGAAAACTTTATATGGGTCTAGAGAAGACGCAGGGGAGACACCGAGCCACCCAGCTAGTCCCACGTAGGGTCCACCAAGGCAATCTTATCGAGGATGAAACGAGCGGACCTCTTCTTTGCATGGGGGGGGGGGGGGCGCAAACGATACTTATCTTCCTACATACGAGGTCTGCCATTGATTTTTGCTGAAGCAAACAGCTCAGAAGCACGCCGCCAAGTTTTCGCAAGAAGCATGAATGACCGCCAGTGAAAGGTTGGGTGTAGGGAGGTTGCGTGGCTCGAAGGGCAAGTGTCGACAGGCATTAAGAGACGGCTCGTAAACTTTCCGCGTACTCAACGCTTACTTCGCGCTTAGAGAACAGAAAGCCCCCAAAACGCTTAGTCTCTGAAGCAGCCAAAACAGCTTTTTAGGGAGTTATGCGAAATGGGATTCGAAACTAGCATTACTTTGTATAGCATGGCAATTGTTTTGCTGTCGCAGAAATTTCATCGCCCTTACAATTGTTTTATTGCTCAAAATGAGTCATTATGAAAATCCTCGCGCATATGTATACCCTCAGTCATGCTGTTTTAAACTAGTGTGAGAGAGAAGGGATAATATCGAAAAGCAGAGAATTTAGCCGGTGGATAAGAATGTTTGACTTCTACTCTGCGCGGGGATCGACATTAGGGATGGAAATCTAATGTCGATCCGCACGCAGAAACCTAATGCCTAAATAAAGACAAAATGAGATAGAGAAAAAATTCATAATTGGTAACGTGGAACAAAAATGTGCCCCACAAAAAGAACAGCTATTTTTTCCGAGGCGTTGGTACGTGCGTTGCATTGTTACCACAAGCATGGTCCTCGTTCGAGAGCACTTGTTCCCACCAGATTGAGCGCTGTTACCGCGAACTGCTTCCCCCCTCCCAGCGCCGCCTTACATGCAGAAGGTGGCACCATGCACTACTGGGGATAACGTCGCGTCCTTGTCTGAGCCATGATTGCAGTTCCAGGTATGGCAGCGTGTCCTCCACCGAAACCGGGAAACTGGTCTGAGAGAAGGGACCAAAGACGTCAATTAAGGCCGTACCGGCCCCACCTTTGGGGGATTTTGCCCCAGTCGACGTTGTCGGCCTTGCCGGCTCTGTACAAACGACAACCTGCTACAGTAAACGCTCCTTCTTGTTGCTGTTTTCAAAACTGTTCTCCTCCCTATTTCGTCTCCGAGCGAATGCTTCTGCGAAGTCCGTTCAACTGCTTGCCGCTCTTCGCCATTACTACCATCGCGACACAGCGAATTTATAACAGTGGTGGCAGTGGTGGAATGCCATGAAACCCCGCCCTATACCAGTTAGTAAGGTCGCTCAAAGTGTGCTCTCAGGGTTCAACTAAAGTTGGTTGAGCTGACGGTTACTATCTATATACGTCAATAAGAGTTTCATCGCTGGCCTCTGTAGCGTGAAGCAGGATAGGGAGCTTAAGGCACAGTCCAGGGGTAAAGACCTTTGTGACATGCAATGTTTGCTGAGCACAAGCTCTTCGGCATACGCTCGACACTCATCAAACACCTGACACGCTGTTTTCCGTTGCCAATAGATATTTACCACCGATCCAGCTTACCCCTCCTTTGCGTCTGTGTTGTTCACAATGTCTCAATCCGCATAACCGGCTGCAGTGAAATGATCGCACATCAATTAGCGCCCTATACTTAAATACTATAACATAATGCTGTCGTGACATCTGCGGCAGAATTTCCGTTGAGCATACTTAAAGAGAAGCCAAAATCAAGCCTAGTGTAAAGAAAATAACCAGATGAGTTATATAATCACCACCAATTTACTCGTGAAGAACAGAAAGGGATGTTACAAAGAGATATTTTATAATAAAAAATAATATCCTTTTGACTCGGAGCTCGCCTTCGGAGTTTGCCTCATGAATGCTTACGTGTGATAAAAAATCGTTAACGTCTGATGCTGGATGTGGTGGCCGTATTTTCGATGGAGGCGAAAATTCTTCATGCCCGTGTGCTTAAATTTAGGTGCATATTGAACCACACTGAGTCGTAAAAATCTCCTGAGCCTTCCTTATTATACGGTGTCTGTCGTGATAATATGGTGGTTTTCTAGCGTTGAACTCCAAGAATCGTAATAATTGTGATACCAGTAAGCTTAACCTCTGGTTAATACCTCGGTTAAGCACAAAATATGGTGACCAAATGATACGCAATGTTATTCTCAGAAGGTTGAATTATTTAGGCAGCACTGATGCAAACTTAAAAAGTATGACCTCAACATATTGCATCATTGTTCTTATAAATATTCATGATGTCATTTACCCTTTCGTGCCAGTTTGACCTCTTATGCGTTCTATAACACATGTATACATAGCCTGTTCATGGGAACTGCTGTATCTTTTTTTCGTTTAGATTATGTAATTATATTAATTGACATTACCATATTTCTGTATAGTATGTTTTTCATTTGTATGCCAATGCTTTCGACCCATTCATTTTAGGCAGTGGGGGCTAGTCAAACTGTTTCAATACAGCTTTTACTCCTGCTATTCTTCGTGCAGTCTCAAACATAAAAATAAATATTCAACTCAATCCAATGAAAAATTAGTAACTAAAGTGAAAAACTGCATACTCTTTGCGAGAAAATTCAAAGGTTCTTCAAACATAAAAGCAATTGGAGTCTCTTCCAAGGCTACAAAAACATACTTTTCAATTTCAAAGGCTTTTCAATTCTTTTACGCACCTGTACACACCCTCTGTAAAGGAGCCCACAACTTGTTTTATAATTGTGAAATGTACGCTCTATAGACCCTGCCTCAAAGGCATCGCAAACTTGCCCAAGCTTTATACAGAGGTCGCCTAAAATATACCTGCATACAGTTGCATATTATAGTACAATAAATGTGACCAGGAAATGCTATATTAGCGTAATTTAATCGAATTCACACACTTGGACATTACAGATTCACAGCGCGTCAAACCTTATATCGACACAAATTACTTAATTATGCTACGTTTCCACTTTCTTTTGCACTGCAGCACTAAGTTTTACGTTAGCGCCGTTCGCATGAGTTGCTGCGCTACGGCCGTGACGAAAGGTGACTTGTGACGATGGCCCCACCAAGCAACGTTTATAAAACCAACGTTTGGTTGTCTGAAAATTGGTACCAAGCGCGCACGCTATACATGGTGCCACTCCCAGGCACATGAGTCGCTCTCGCTGCTACTCGGGACCGCGCCTATTCATGGGCTCGCAAGGTTGCGGGTTAGTGCACTGCCAAATTTTCAAAACTACATGGTGCGATTGCTATACGCTACCGCGTGGACTCAACGCTTCATTCAGCATCGCTATGCGTCAAACTATGTAGTCACCTTCATATTTTGAGAAAGTTCTGAGCACCCCCAAAGTGCCCGCTACATTTATTTTTTGTTTTGTTTTTTGCTGGGTCATAGCGCCCTAGGCAACACATACACATGCATGAACACACTACTGTTGCATTTTGCTTCAACCTCAAGCAACACTTGAGTGAATCGAACAATTTCATTCAAAAACATTCGGCAGACCCCACGTAATTCGGAATAAACCTTATGCAAAGCATGCGGAGGAAAGGCGACCGTGTTGCAATTTTTTTATTTAGCGTCACGTCATGAAATGACGCTAAATATATGAACAAATGTTGCACGCAGTGACTTATGTTAAAGAGTTTCAGATGTTTTATAACCAGAGGTTTGTACTTGCGAACGATGTCAACTGAAACATGCGTATTAGAAACACCAGAAGCTGATATGCAGCACTGATGCTCGCGAGGATGCTGGCTAGCCCTGGGCACTTCTATATAAATACACTTGAGCGCATGGCAACTAACCATAATTGACGTTAACCCGACATGACTAATGTATCAAAGGAGTACATATGTAATGTTTATAAAATTGAGTAGACAGCGCTGTACTGCTAATGACGTTTCACGAAGATTAGCGTATATTTGAAAAGTGGATCCGAGACCTGGCGTAGTAATGTGGTAGAATGCTTCATTGCCACAGAGAATGCTTGGGTTCCAATCCAGCTGGGACACTGACTTTTACTCTTTGCATTCGTCGGGTCGACCCTACTGATGTTGGTGGCTGTTGGGCATGTCAAGCTTGGTACTATCGATTCGGTAGTAATGTAGAAACAGACGACAGCTGTACTTAGGAAGAGTAGATACACCTAGAAGTATTTTCAGTTGTTCAGTGCCAGTCGCAGCTGCAGTGCTGTGAACACAGTTAATATATTCATTATTGCCGTTATTTTTTTTCTAATGCTTTGATTGCTGCAAGTGTAACCAAATTCTCATTTATTCCTAGGGTGTCAAACCAGTGGATGAAGTATGACTCTCGTTCATGTTCTCAATATGCTTTAAATCCTGTTTCTAAGAGTGTTACTGATAATTAGTCGAATGTGTGGTCGGAAAGGTTGCGATTCTTCGATATAGGTAGACTTAGGGCTGATTTCGCATGGGCTTTGTGATTATTGAAACGAATCCTAAATGGTGTTTCTTTTTGTCCTATGTGCTGCATACTGCACACGTTGCATTCGAGTAGGTGTACAGCACTACACGAATTGCATGTTAGGTTTCCTCGTATATTGATCGAAAACTTGGCTCGGATGCAAGAAAGCGCCAGTACTTCTCATTATTCCAGAGATATAGTCAGGAATCCTACTTTATAACTGTGCTATTCTGAGTGATATTCACTAATGCCTTCATCACGTTTTCTTTTTCTTCAAAGATCACCTGGACATCCTCAGAAAAACGTCGTGTGACGCGGTGTTAAGCACCGATAAAGGCTGGACAATAAAAAAGGAAGTGCCCGTGCAGTGTAGCCAGGAAGGACTGAGATGTTTGTGTCCATATGGATTGCTTGCATAACATTTATGATTGTTGCTGCCTCTTGAATTTGAAAAAAAGCATTATTATATTGTCATCACTTTGTTTTTTGAATAAAATTGCTCAATTCACTCAAGTGATGCTTGAGGTTGAAGCAAAACGCAATAGCGGTGTTTTCATGCATGTGCATGTGCTGCCTGAAGGCGCTGCGGCCAAGCAAAGAAGAAACAAACACGAAATGTAGCGCGCACTATGGGGGGTGCTCAGAACTTTTTCAGAGTATGAAGGCAACTGCTTAGTTTGACGCCTAGCGATGCAGAATGAAGCACTGAGCCGCGATATGTAGCTACCTATATAGCTACCGCGATCTGTAGTTTTTGAAATTCGGCAGTGCAAGAACCCACAACCTTGCGAGCTGCGGATTAGGCCCGGTGCCGAGTAGCAGCGAGCGCGACTCACGTGTCTTGGTGTGGCCCTGCGTAGAGTGCGCGCACTAGGTACCAATGTTCGGACAACCAAAGTTGGTTTTAGAACCGTTGCTTGGTGGGACCATCGTAACAAGTCACCTTTCGTCACAACGGTAGTGCAGCAGCTCATGCGAATGGCGCTAACGTTAAACTTTGCGCGGCTGTGTTAAAAAAAGTGGAAACATCGCGTAACTGAGTATTGTGTAGCAAGAAGGTTCTATGTATGTATGTATGTATGTATATATATATATATATATATATATATATATTGAACTTTCGAAAGTTTGCTATATCGTTTAAAAAAAGTAAGTGTACTGAACAAGCGTTGACGATTATTAAGGATCAAACAGTTGCAAATATGATAGATATTAAATTTATGGTGGTTCATTTTCGGACCTAAAAAGCCTTTGATTCAATATATTATCACATAATATAACGTAAACGATAATGGTAAACCATTCGTGGGATTACACTTAATCTTTTACAAAGCAATTTTCCTAACCGGTACCAACTATTACTCTTGAAGACGGCTACATCAAGTCAGCTTCAGTTTACCAAAGTTTTCTTCGCAGAATTTTATACTGGGTCGTTTGCATTTTATCTTTATGTTAATGATACTGTATTTATAAACAGTTCACTAGAGCTAATATGTGTTCAGACGATACAAACTTATTTTTAACAATAGATCACTTAGAAACACTACTAAACATGCAAATGAGTCAATCACGTCAATTTCAAACTGGCTTAAACATAACAAGCTACAGTTAAATGCAAAGAAGATGACATATAATACATAACGTCCAATAAATAAACATGCTAAGTATGACTTAATGTAAGCTTCGACGGGAATATCAGAAAATGAGAGAAACATCAAAAATATCTGGGCGTATGATTCATTAAACACTTAACGTTGGAATACCCACGTTACTCATTTACTTTGGAAACTTGCGGGAATGGTCGGATACATGCACAGAATTTTTTCCCTTGTTCCTCAGTGGATGAAAAAAAATTGTACAACGCGCTATTCTCTTCGAGGCTTTCTTACGGCGTACTGGTATGGAGTACGACAACAGCGAAAAATATAACAAACCTATAATGCTACAAAAAAAATACTTCGCTGTTATGAAAAATGCCGTGGTAGAAAGTGGTACACTTCAGTGTGCTCTCACAAATATGAAATACTAAAGGCAAACCAAGTATATTATTTTAAACTGATTCAAGAGGTACACAAAACCAAGAATATAAACAAGAAAATGACAACGTTATCCAGCAAGAAATAAACTTGCAGCGTTTACCGAGAACCAGGAACAATTAAAAAAAAAAGAAACGCTGTATTACCAATCAACGTGAATGGTTATCAATTCTGAAATGGCTTGCTCATTGACGTCAGTTTATGGATGTATAAAAGTAAGGTTAAAGAAGCAATGCACACGATAGCAACAAATCGAAAGGTCACGCGCAGAACGGCAAGCAGATCGAAACGTGCCCCGTGATTCTCACGCATAAATGACAGACTAAACGTTGTCACAGGCAATGAGTTTCTGAAAATTAACAAGAGGGGACTCTGGCCCTGCAATCGTTCAGCGACCATGGGAATGATGTGCTACAGTGGCGCTGTAGAGGAGTACACACATTTGCCTAGTCTTCGTAAATGAGGGCAGCGAATCGCACGTGCGACTTCGTTTATTGCTGGTTACGGTTTTGTTTTGAAGAAAAAAAATGAACCCTTTTGAACTTTGTCACCCGATTTGAAATAGTAAGCCTAAAACAATAAGGTGGTGAAGCACAACTGCTCAACTTTCGTTCATTTTCATTTTGTGAGAAAACAGCTTCAAGCCATCCGAACATACATGGAGCCAGAAGCAGGCCAGGAGTACGAAGATTAGACAAATCTGTGTTTTACCCATCATTCCCATTCTAGATGGAGTGCCGTGCGTTGCAGGTCCCGTAGACACTAGCGCCAAAGTTTCCTCCAGCGTATACTAATTAGGAAACTCTAAGATGACAGGTACAAATTAACGTGAAAGAGCGTCTCAGTTGTTACTTGGCTGTGTCTGAAAAGGGCACCCTTTTTCGCGAACGGAGGTTTTGCAACAGTTGCAGTGACCTTTGTGCGCCCGCTTACTACAACAGAACCGTTCCGATGAAAGTCAAACGCTAGCCAAGACGTGAGATTCGTCCCACTGCAAGATAAGGGCGCACGATTCAGCGTATGCCCGTTTATTCGCTACGTGGGCCAAAGTACGCATGACAGATGAAAGCTGCCGCGCGAACACTGCGCCCTCCTGCTGATGATGCTGAAAACACAATAGTTTCCACCGAGATGCTCGAGAACAGCGGTAAGTTGTAGATATAGATAGCTTGCCGTTTGATTGTTGGAGGAGTAACATTTCGGTGACGCAGTGGTGTAAGCCTCGCATTCACGACGTGGAGGTCCCACGTTCGATTCCGCGCGCCGAAGTTTCAAAGACGATAGTCTTTCTTGGGGACCTTCGACGCAAAAAATTTGGTCTGTCTGTCTGTTTGTCTGTCTGTATGTCTGTCTGTCTGTCTGTCTGTCTGTCTGTCTGTCAATCTGTCTGTCTGTCTGTCTGTCTGTACGTTTGTCTGTTTGTCCACCGTTACCGTGAACCGCGGGTACTCGAAAAAGCACCAGCCGATACCCCGAGCAGCCGACCCCATCCGCAGCGCCCACCAATGTTGCTCAAGAATCAGCGTTCATACTTGTGCGATTATCAATTAAATACTATTATTGCGCAAATATGAGGCACCATAACAACACGTATATATTCTGCATGTTCGTCGTTTACTGGAAAGAACATACATAAGTAATTCTAAGGACCGTAGCGCTCATCACGCCACGCTGAGCATTGCTTGCTCGAAGAAGCGAGTGTTTCCAACGCTTTGCTAAGACGAGACGGTGGTGGCACCTACCCGTCGCCTTGCGTTCTACACCTTATCACCTCTGAGACGGGCACGCACACCCGTCTCAGGGCCACGCGCTTTGTTCTCCCCCCCCCGCCCCAAAAAAAACTGCCAGATGGGGCTCATGTCTCACGTGGGACCTGACTTGATGCGCTCGTTCACCTCCGCTGCACGCTCGAGGCACTCCAACGCAGCGCTTCCGGAATACCATTTACCAATTTTCTTGCGCACAACATCAAATAAATGCTTTGTTAACTCTCTCCACACGTAATACTATCATCTTTCGACGACAATTACAGATTACGTGCAGATGTCCTTTATTCTGGTATTTTTTTCTTTTTGCTTTTATATATATATTGATACCTATACACCGTATACGGTGCATGACATCGACGCCGACGGCCGCGGAGATGCCGGCGGCGAAACCCAGACGAAGCTTTCCATTTATTTGTTATCGCAATAAAAGAAATAACTTGTCGCTAATTTATACTGTGCAAAAAGAGTATGTTGAAGCGGGCCGCGACATATTCCCAAGCGTTCAGAAAGCATGTCGTTTCAATATGGTATACGATGCATTCACTTTTGTTCCCATATTTTTTTTTGTTGTTTTCTTGTGTAAGGTTTGCGTATCTATGTTATGCTAAGTTGATTATGTGTTGATTCCTTTTTATTACTGTACTGCTTTTGTTAGCGCGCTTGTGGTAAATGACATGTTGGTTTTGATACTTTTATATGCAAGAAAAGATGTGTATCTGTGACGAAAAACTCGGTACACAGGCCTTCGTCAGGCGTATGAAACGCTTTATGCTTCTGAATTCTTTTTGTTGCGTTTCAAGAAGTCAAAGAAATTTACTGCTACTAATATTACTACTTTGCAGCGTTTTTTACTGTTGCTTCCACACACTGTATCATAGAAAGAGGACCTTGCGATAAAGGACGTGTCCCATTGTGGAACAGCGATTGTTGAAATGGTCGAAAAACAGCAAAATAAAGCATGTAGGTTCCTTTGGAACTCACCGCCGATAACCTTCTCAATTTTAAGTGAATTAAGATTCAAGTCAGAAGAAAGCCCATTAAAGAGCACTTGCATAGGTATTCAGAGGCGAAGGTTCTTAGGCTTTAGGTTGTTCGCTCTGCTGTAGTAATAGTATGTAGCCGCTTCTAGTTCGTGAATTGTTCAATAGATTGCATTGTGTGTATATTTTTTGAACACACTATCACTAGATGGCGTTAGTGGTTTTTGTATAGGTGACGATTTCATATATAGTTCACAAACGTACCGACGGACGGAGGAGGAACGGAGCGACAAACGGATCGACAAACGGAAGACGGACGCACGGAAGAAAGCCCACAAGGACGGACGGATTGATCATCCCACACATCATCATTCACTCCGCGGATAAGCTGTTAATTTTCAATCCGAATCCCATTCATATACACAAGTGGCGAGAGTCTGGAAGAGGACAGGTAAGGTAGCAGGGCAACAATCTTATTCACTTCCTCCATTAAACACAGAAGTCGAAAGGTGGAAGAATGAGACGAGCTTCTTATTCGCACACCCAAAACAGCTGTCTAAATTGTCGCACAATACTGAGGTATTCCAAGGACACAAAAGAACAATAAAAAAAGCAGAAACTCTAGCGTACTTCCCGAAAGCACGAGGCATACAATGAACCTTTCTCTTTTGCTGGGTTACAAGCATCGCTAAATTGTTGCAAGAAGTCTGCCCCATGATCTGACCGCGCAGCGTACGAAATGTGAAAGACTCTCTTTTTGAGGCTGATAAATCTATCTTTTTCCTGTTTAATGCTGTTCGTTTTTCGAGCTCGACTCGTTTTGCTAGAAAAAAAAGCAATCATTACTCCTATTCTGAAACAGGGCTAATTCTCGTCCTTTGTTTCAAGTTAGATACACATAGCCTTAAGATGTATTTGTAAGCACTTTAAATATTGGTGAAGTGGTGACTAATGCACTTTCCTAAAACAATTAAACTGTGTACATGACCCTTTCCTATGCAGGTCTCGACATTGTGAATCAACCATTAACTACCTTATATGAATCGAGGCGGAAAAGGCCTACGACAAAATATTGGCGCATTGGACCATTTACAGAATTGTCACATTTAGGCGTAATTGGAAGAATGTTAAACATAATAGAGAATTACTCATTCGGGCATATGTTCTCTCTCTAGATAGGTAAAATTCTGTGTTGAATATATGTTCATAAAACTGCAGTGCCTGAAAGTGGTGTGCTGAGTTGGTCACTTTTCATTATCAAAATGAATTTTCAAGGCTCTGCATCCCGTATAACAAGTCTTATTCGGAGTATGTGAATGACGCGCTCGTAGTCTATACGTCTTGTAATGTTGCCACTCATGAGCAGCAGGTTCAGCTTGGTTGGAACAAGGTCTTGAAGTGGGAAGACGAAAATGGATGGACACGTCGTTCACAAAACGCACGTGCATCTTATACTCCAGAAAGAGTAGCAATCATCCCGACCCTGACATTGATCTACATAATCAACATCTGTCCGTAAAATTGGAGGTCAAGTCCCTAAGCCCCTTTCTTGACACGAAACATATGTTCATATCTCAACTATAGCATATAAAGAACAAGCGGGTGGGAACACTGAATATTTTGAAAGTATTGTGACACAATACTTCGGTTAGTGACAAGAAGCGTCTCTTCAATCTGTATAAACGCCGGCACCTCGATTAGGAAGCTATAATCTATTAGTCTACGACACCAAGCAGCATGAAAATTTTGGCTCTGTCCACTATTGGGACATTATCCTTTCAACGGGTGCTTTACGCACCAACCCCGTCGAAAGCCTCTACGTCGAGAAAAAGGAGTGGTCGCAGCTCTTGCACAGATCATGCCTATATTTTGTGTAAAATCTGGAAGTGAATGCAAAGAAGAAGAAGCCTACCACTCTACAATGTGTTATGTGTCCAGTTCTGCTCTTTTTGAAAGCTGTCTTTCACTCCGTCTTCCTATGGAGCGAGCCCTATTCACTCCGTGAAGGAGGTCTCACTGAGGAAACAAATTTGCCAATTTTGAACACCGTTTGCAGCTCTCGCTGCAGGGGTCTTGCCGTGGCAGTGGCAGTTTATAGCAGACATATTCATCTAATGAACGTGTCAGTTGTGAGCAAACACTGTAAGTATCTACGTACTGTACTTTCGTTTACGCTGCATCAAATATTATAGAGCTATACGAATTAGGCCAGCTGTCCACCATGCTTTGGAATATACATTGTGATATGTCTTTTGTAGAAGTTACGAAGCAAGCGCCTTTTACGCATACCCGCACGTAATTCGTGGAACGTCCATGCAAATACACTTTTCCCAAATTCTTTACAGCTGGCTCCAAGTCTCACTCTTTTGTGTCGTACTCAGCGCTCAGTTCATCTTTTTGGGATGCCGGCGTTCTGCATTCTAGTTCAAGCATTTTCACAGCAGAATCCTATGTAATACTTGCGGCTGGTAAGTGCATCAAACAATTGAAACTACAAAGGGCAGCAATACAAACTAATTTCTTAAGCGTGGTAACAGCTCTTCAATCTCTTAACAAGTCATGAAAGCCCCGTCCGTGGTTAGCTTTACTAAAACTCATGCACAGTAGCCACATTCAAACAGCTTGTCATTATTTTACTGGGTAGAAGGCCACTGCGAGATCCACGGTAACGTAATGGCAGCCAAACTAGCTCCATAATCCTACAAAAGCTCTGCCAATGCATTCATCGCCCTTCGCCGAAAACTTTTTCTTAAACAAAAGCTCAGAAGCTAATCACAGAGCACATCGGAAATAGAAACATGAAAGAAACAAGGTGTTGTCGAGCTACACATTGGCCATTGGCCGCCAGTATCAAAGTCACGCCATACAGAAGATACACTTACAAGACTAAGTACCCGACAGACCTAAAGTCGTAATTCATTTGTGCGCGAAAATCGAAGTAGAGAAGCAAGACACCTGGATATAGCGCACCCTTGCAACTGAAAGTTGGTTGGATTTATGTCTGTTTTTTTTTTCACTAAATATTTAGTTGTTAGTGTGCGCTGTGTCCGCGTGTCTTCCCTTTGTGCTTCAAACTTTGTTCGCAACTCAGATAGAATAAATACCGACTTGTCCAGCTGTCTCTGTTTCCTATTGAAAGTAGACTAATCTGTTCAGTGGGAATCCACCAGAGCGTGAGTAATCTGGTAAACCAATCACCGTCCTCCACGTTCTCATCTTATGTACTGCATTCTGTGTTCTCTTTCTATGTACTGCAAAACAGTACTTCCCAATAGTTTACCCTGAACGAATACCGTATCTTGTATCAATGCTCACAGGCCCAGAACTGCTTTTTAACTAGTGGTTATAGTTGGTGTTTTTAAAAGAAGTCCATGGCTTTCATATCACAAATCTAGCATATTCAAAGTGAAAATTTTGAAAAAAGGTTTGCCTCAATGGGCTTCAGGAATCGTTCATAGCTTTTTTTTTTAAATCGTCACTTACAATTTATTACACGCCCATTGATGGCACCAGGTATCACTGACACATTCTGTTTACACTAGTTCATAGCGTGTGATTTTAGCCCTCTATACAACCATACCTCGTATGCCATCGTTACACTTGTGATTGCCAATGCAATAGCTCCTTTAGGCCACTTATCGTCCTTGCGCCACAAAACCCTAATTATCACCATTACCTAGCTAGCTAGCTACATAGATAGATAGATAGATAGATAGATAGATAGATAGATAGATAGATAGATAGATAGATAGATAGATAGATAGATAGATAGATAGATAGATAGATAGATAGATAGATAGATAGATAGATAGATAGATAGATAGATAGATAGATAGATAGATAGATAGATAGATAGATAGATAGATAGATAGATAGATAGATAGATAGATAGATAGATAGATAGATAGATAGATAGATAGATAGATAGATAGATAGATAGATGGACAGACTGATTGATTGATTGATTGATTGCTTGATTGATTGATTGATAACAATGTAAATCCTGCTTCAGATTAAGAATATTTTTGCATTTATTAGGCTGCTTTATCATTTGTTCTCACTGCTAGTGCAAGCACAGATATTATGTGCCGAGAGCATTTCTTTAGGCTTAATGTAAGTGGTCATGGCCATAAATATTGGTGAAGTGGTTTGTCTATAGAGTCTCCTTATACTCAGAATTATATGGTAAGCATTTCAGAGTGGGCCCTTAAATTTCTTGGGGTACGCCACTCGCCATTAGAGTTCCACTGCATTGCAGATTACAGTGCCTTCATGATACCTTACTTTCATATAAATTAAGCTTTTCTTTCTTAGGGTTGTGTCAATATCAAAGTTCAACTTCAAAGAGAATTCGAACAAAAAACACGAAGCAGGATTCAACTCATAGTTTTTAAATGTCTTCAAATCTAAATAGTAACCTAATTAAAAAAGAAGATGGCAAGAGTCCTAAATTTAAAAAAGCAAGTTTGTTCTGATGGTAATAATAAACAAGGGCCTAAACAACAAAACTTCCTCTTTGCAAATGTGATTTCGTATGGGCATGCTAGCTTCCTTGGTACAATTTTCTGCGGTTTGATTGGCTGAGGTATAGGGAAAACTTGGAGGACGTTCGAGCTTCACGATAAAGAGTGGAATGCTTTAGCATTATCGGACCCAATGCGCGCCGACTTGTCAAGTGCTATAGCGTTGTATTGGTTTTCCGTAAAAATGACTCAATTGGGCCATAGGGAAACGAATCACCGCTTGTGTCTAACATTAACCCCATGAACTTATACTATTTTCCTTGAGCCATTACGTGCAGGTGGCATTTTAATGACACTGTAATGCCTACGGCAAATACACTCTGTAAAATGCCCACTGCCCGTTCATGAGGCAACACGCGAAACTACGTGGCTCTTCACTTCGTTAATGCTTTTTTGCCTTATGATAAGAATGTCAAGTAGCTTCCTAATGCGTGGGCCTTTACAACACCCATTCAGTTTACGTCACATGATTGGCTCCTGGTGGCATTGTGCGCTTCTGAAGTAACCTACCTGCGTTACGGAGACTCCTTCCGCTACGTGACATTATTGTAACAGTTTTTTTTAAGCAGCTTCAACTAATGGCGTAGCTCTCTGGTAGGACATCTGATTGCCAGTCAGTCTGCGTGAGTTCAATTTTCACTCGAAAAGAACAAAAATTATCAATATTATTTGCATACTTCACGCATTTTAGTGGTTTATTCTAAGCATTCATTGTTCACTAATGGTGCACATTTCGACAAATTTGTGTACCTTTAAGATAAAAGCTATTTAGTAATCTTTGCAATATTAACTTCTACTAAAAAATGCACAAGTCTACTTCTAAATAAGAGGTTACGAAATTAAACTTTAATACTTGTCCCTAAATCGAGTGTTCTCACATGAAAGTAAAAATTACATTGTACTGTACATGGTGTACTGTTGACACAAACTGCTTTCCGGAGATGGCAGCTGATCTGCGCCTAATTTTTCCTTCAATCCTCTTGCATCAGCGCATTCCAAATTGTTGGCTCATCGAATGCATTGATCAGCCAGGTGTGCCACAGCAATAAAGCATAGATTGCCACTTTTTTGCACCTGTTGCTGCGTGAGCCCCATGTGTGTTTTTTTTTGGTCTTGCCTTATACGACACAAAAGTGAGCCATAGCGACATAGCGAAATGTGCTAGATAAACGGCGTTTCTCGAAACACACGCGCTAGCACATTGTAATAGCTCAAGTACATAGCTGCTTATGCAACGTGATAATGTTGATGAAAAGATCGATGCCGAACACGTCACCTTCACTCATTGCAAGAGGGAGAAACAAAAACTGTCCGCATATTTTGGGCGACCTGAACTTGAAACGCCCTACAGTAATGATGGATCTACTACGATTAGTAACAAAATGCGGTCGTCAGGTAAGCGTCAACGAAGAAGTGAGATCTTATACTAGTGTCATAATACGTGTCAGGCTATCCTCCCTTAACCCAACTCCAAAGTCGAAGCATTACTTTGGCGTGAATATAACATAATAACTATTTCGTCCGGCTCGTTCACTCTCGTATACTGTTTGATTTGTTCTTAATGGGCTATGTGGTACGTGACCATAAACACCAGTTGCCAACTCCTTACAGGGTTGTCTGCCATTTTGTTCCTTCGCAAATGTCAGATAAGCAATTAAATTCATATTCGGACAAAAGGGGAAGTTAACACAGCAGGCAAGTAGCTGAAGGCATGAAAGAACTGCGTGAAGAAATACCATTGCTCCTCGCGGCAAGTGGTAGACAAACCAATATACAAACTGCTCACTATACACCACATTAGGTCAAATTAACGTATACAACTCGCAAAATAGAAAGAGATATCCGAAATCGTCGCGTAATAGCTAGATATAGTAGGTGTGGGCATATTATACACAAAGAAAATATTTAATGATATTGTTACGAAAGAGACACCGTATCGACGAGGCTGTGGATGAAATATATTTTAAACCGGCAGCAGCAGCGGCGTGACCGGTAGACCAGACACCGAGCGGAGACCACTCTTCGTCTTCCTCGTCAGGCACACACGCGCGTCGCCCCCTTGAATCTCAATTTCCTTGCATGTAGCACAATCCCTGGCGGTAGAAGCGCCGTCCCGGCGCATCTCATTTTCAACGTCACTAGGAGAGTGGTAGGGCTTCAAGCACGCAACATGTAGAATATCGGTAGCCTGTTGGGCCCATGAAGGCGATGGAGTGACTGGACCGATTTCATATGTCACAGGAGTAACCAAACGAAGGACTCGGTATGGACCTGTGTAGCGAGTAAGCAGTTTTTCTGACAAGCCAACTTGACGGGTCGGAGTCCAGAGCAGCACCAAAGGACTGGGCGGAAATTGTAAGTCGTGATGTCGTTGGTCAAACAAACGCCGTTGCTTCACTAGAGAGGTCAAAAGGCGAAAACGTGATTTCGCGTGCGTAAGCGGCCCGAGTGATAGCGTCCACGGCATATTCACTAATTGGTCCCACAGGGGACGGTATGACGGTGTCTAGAGGCAATGTTGGTTCTCGGTCAAAGAGCAGAAAAAATTGTGAGTAACCGGCAGTGTCATGGCGCGAAGAATTATAGGCAAATGTGACGTACGGCAACGCAAGATCCCAGTTGGTGTGGTTAGTAGAAACATACTATGCAAGCATATCTGTAAGATTTCGATTTAGACGCTCCGTGAGTCCATTGGTTTGCGGGTGGTATGACGTAGGCAGCTTGTGTCTCGTTTGTCAGGACCACAAGATGTCGGCTATCACCTTCGAAAAAAAGGTGCGGCCATCGTCTGTAAGCAGCTGCCGTGGGGCTCCGTGTTGCAAAATCACGTCCTTGAGGAGGAAGTCGGCGACGTCTGTGGCGCAGCTTGTTGGAAGAGCTCGTGTGATGGCATAACGCGTTGCGTAGTCGGTGGCCACAGCTATCCACTTGTTACCCGAGGAAGACACGGGAAAGGGCCAAGTAGGTCCAAGCCAAAGCGGAAGAACGGTTCTGACGGAATGTCAAGTGGTTGAAGGCGTCCGGCGGGAAGTTTTGATAGCGTTTTGTGGTGATGACATTTCTCCCAAGCCGCAACGTATCTTCTGACTGAGCGTGCAAGCCATGGCCAGAAGAAGCGTTGGCATATTCGGTCGTAAGTGCGTGAAACATCAAGGTGACCAGATGTCGGAAGGTCATGAAATTCCTTTAGAAATTCCGAGCGAAGGCATTTCGGAATGACAAGCAGCAGGGCCGGTCCATCTGGCTCGAAATTTTGGCGGTATAATACACAATTGTTGAGCACGAATGAGCGATGGGACTGATTAGAAGATGGTGATTCGAGGCGCTCAATGATAACACGCAAGGACGCATCATGGTGCTGCTCGTCACCGATGCATGTCATTTGCGAAAGAGAAAAGACGCGAGGGCCGGTGTCGGTGTCAAGTGTAGTGCTCGACTCTGCAACCGCGTAGTGGGAAAGACAGTTTGCGTCCTGATGTAGGCGTCAGAAATTGTACGTCACCGTGTAGGTATACTCTTGCAGTCGCAGAGTCCAGCACCCGAGCCGGCCAATAGGATCTTTCAGTGACGTAAGCCAACCAACATAGCGCATGATGGTCAGTTGTTAAAGAGAAATTTGTGACATATAAATTTGGGCCGAATTTTGAGACTGTCCAAACAAGAGTGAGGCACTCACGCTCTGTAAAGGAATAGTTGCGCTCGGCAGTTGTGAGGAGGCGGCTAGCGTAGGTGACAACTCGGTCGTGTCCCTTTGGCGTTTGGCTAGGACGGCTCCGATCCCGTGACCACTAGCATCGGTTCGTTCTTCTGTCAGAGCAGATGGGTGAAAGTGAGCCAGTATAAGTGGAGTCGTCAGAAGTGTGATTGGATGAAAAAAAGCAGCAGCTTGGTCGGTACCCCACGTAAACGTGACGTCTTTCTTCAGAAGCTCAGTGAAGGGTCGAGCGATGGTTGCGAAACCTTTCACAAACCTTCTAAAGTAGGAACAAAGTCCTACAAAACTCCGGATGTCTTCCACTGACCGGGGTAGATGAAAACTGGTGAGTGCACAAATTTTCTCCGGGTCCGGCTGCACACCAGATGCGTCGACAGGGTGACCCAACACTGTAGTTTGCCGGCGTCCTAAGTGGCATCCGACGAGTTTAATTGAAGGTCTGCAGAGCGGAACATGTCGAGAATAGCTGACAAACGCTGAAGGTGGGTCTGAAAGGTGGGGGAATATACAACAACATCGTCAAGATTACAGAGACATGTTGACCATTTGAACCCTTGTAGCCGAGAGTCCATCATGCACTTGATCGTGGTTGGGGCATTGCATAGCCCAAACGGCATAACCTTGAACTGATATAGGTCATCTGGAGTTACACATGCAGTCTTCTCTTGTTCTTTTTCGTCGACAGCAATCTGCCAGTAGCCACAACGTAGGTCTATTGAAGAAAAGTATCGGGTGCCGTGGAGACAATCGAGAGCGTCATCGATGCGGGGTAAAGGGTAAACGTCCTTTTTCGTGATTCTATTCAGATGGCGGTAATCCACGCAGAAGCGCTACGTGCCATCTTTCTTTTTAACGAGCACAACGGGGGACGTACAAGGGCCCGAAGAGGGGTCAATGATTCCCTCGGCTAACATCTTGGTGACTTCTTGTTGAATTGCTTTACGCTCGGTGGCAGACACCCGGTACGGTCACCGATGAATAGGATGACAACCACCTGTGTTAATGCGGTGCTTGATGAGTAAAGCCTGGCCGAGTGTACGGCTGTCTATGTCGAATATGTCGCGGTATGAAGCCAGAAGGCGGTAGAGCGCGTCTGAATACTGAGGTTCAAGATCCGGGGAGATCGTAGAGCGTAAGGTTGCATCCAGGCACGTGGCATCCTGCGAGTGACGTGGGTGATCGGGACATACGTCTGCCGCAAAACAGGTGACGTAGTCGACAATTAAGGATCTTAGCGAGGCGACGGGTATTCCTCGAAGTAGCACTTGTTTTATAAAACCGAAATTGATAACAGATAAATATGTTCAAACAGAGGCCATGGTTACGACGGAGTGTGGTACAGTAATGTCACGCGCCAGGAGAACATCAGGAATAGGCGTCACGATATAATCACCATCGGGCACGGGAGAAGGTGTTGCCAATTCAACGAATGTGAGAGCTTTAGGTGGTATCTGGAAGAAGTCAGTGGTGCAGAGGCTGTTCGGGAGTTCTGGATGAGAATTCAGGAGAAGAGGAAGTTCTAAACAGAGAGTGCCGGCGGAACAGTCAATCAGGGCAGAATGCGTCGATAAGAAGTCCATCCCGAAGATGACGTCATGAGGGCAACTGTCGAGCACGGTAAATAAAACAGGAACATGGCGGCCGGCAAGGGTAATACGAGCGGTACACATTCCAATGACGGCTACAGTGCTACCATCGGCGACACGGACGGCTTGTGTTGCGGCAGGCGTGAGTACTTTTTTGAGGCGGCGACACAGACGAGCACTCATTAGAGACACCTGAGCTCCAGTGTCAACTAAAGCCGTCAAAGAAAGGTCGTCCACATGCACTTCCAGTAAGTTCTTATTAGTAGGTAGCGTCGACGAAGGATTTGGGTCAATTGAACTTGATGCAGCACAACCTCCAGGAAATGCATAATCTAGTTTTCCATCCGGGAATATCCATAATTAGTCGGCGATGGATAGCGGCGGGGTAAGGGCGACGGAGAACGGCGACGTTGCGATAACGGTGAACGCGCGGTAGAGCGGCTGTTAGGCGATTCGGAAGCAGTATATTCAAGGCTGGGGGAATACCGACGGGGGTCCGCGTATGGCCAAGGAGAAAAAGAAAATTGGCTCAACGGGGGGGGGGGGGGGGGGTGCGTGCAAGTGCTGCGGCAGTACCGTGAAACATGGCCAACTCGGTGACAGCGGAAGCAGATTAACCTGTCGTCTGCTGTTCTCCACTCCGTCGGATTGCGGGATCTGGGCAGAGCGTATCAGTCGTGGCATGGTGCATTTATTGGCATCGGTCTGTAGTCCGGTCGGGAGAAGGAGCACGTGACAGGAAAACCAAGGTTAGCAATTTCTTGCCGCACGACTGCCTGAATAACTGACACCGCGTGAGTTGTTTGCACGGTGCACTGGTCTTGTGGAAGTGCATAAAACGGTGCTGGTAGGGCCGCCTCAAGCTCGCACCGAACGATGCGTATGACACTCTCGTGCAAGTGTGGTGCGGCACCGAGATCGGTACAGGCTGACGTGACAGCCGTGTTAGGGAGCCGTGAAAATTGAGGCCGCACTCGGCGGCTTTTGGCCATTTGGAAGCGGCGGCACTCCTTAATTCTAATGTCAATGGTCGTGACTTTGTTGTACACGAGCAAGTTGAAAGCGTTGTCCGCGATCCCCTTCAGTATGTGGCCCACCTTGGCGCTCTCGGTCATTTGCTCGTCCACTTTGCGGCACAAAGCGAGCACGTCCTGTATGTACGAGACATACGACTCAGTTGATGACTTTACTCGGGTTACGAGTTCTTGTCGTGCGGCCGTTTGTAGACCGCACGGGTCCCCAAAGATGTCACGTAGTCGGTCCTTGAAGATGTCCCAGCTGGTGAGCTCAGCCTCATGAGCGTCAAACCATACACGTGGTGTGCCATCCAAGTAAATTATTACGTTGGCGAGCATCATGGTTGGGTCCCATCGGTGAGGCAGGCTAACGCGCTCGTACATGCGGAGCCAGTAGTCGACGTCGAAGCCAGGCTGGGCGGAGAGCGTACCGGGATCACGGGGGTGGGACATCGCAAGGTACGTAGCAGCTGGCACTCAAGGAGATGGCAGTGATGGGGGGGGGATATCATTAGAAGCCATGGCCGGAGGCTGGATGGTGCGGCCACTGCGAAGCTTCGTGGCGAGGACGGGGAACGTTCCGCCTTCACCAACCAAATATGTTACGAAAGAGAGACGGCTTATCGACGAGGCTGTGGATGAAATATATTTCAAAGCAGCAACAGCAGCAGCAGCAGCAGCAGCAGCAGCGGCGGCGGCGTGACCGGTACACCAGACACCAAGCGGAGACCACTCTTTGTCTTCGTCGTCAGGCACACACGCACGTCACCCCCTAGAATCTCAATTTCAATGCATGTAGCAATATTATCATAAAGTCTCATTATAAATGCCCTTATTGTGTGCCTGTGCACAAATACAATATTACCCAAGCGCATATAAAGAGCCAGGAGGCTGCTTTTTTCGGGAGATGTGAATAGTAATGCTTAAACTTATACGCAATTGGATCGAGAGAGGATACTTTGCCGACAGTCATGGTACAGCTCATAGTTAAGAATAACTGTCACTCACCTGGTCATCCTAATTATCGTTTTAGGGGTGCACCACATTCCAACGACTTGATGTTTCTGGTTGAACGTGTGACAATATGATGCAAGCAAGCTCTTAAGCGAACCTGCAAATGACATTTGTATTTTTTATTTTATTTTTTAGGGAAGAGCGAAGCTCACACCGAAAGAAAAAAGAGGCACATTCCCCGCGTTCAAGGACAAAATGGTTGGTGAAGAATGGGCTGGGCGGTTATACTGTGTGGACCCCTGCAAACAATAATTTATCAGAAGCGTGCTCCTCAAGTTTATTCGCGTGGTCGGCACACCACGCCTGCTGACACTTGACGCATAAGCAAGACGTGGCTAGTCCAAAGAGCAGTAAATAAAGGGTTGATTGTTAGTCATTTACTTTTATCGCTCTGGTTATGCGTGAGTAATGCTACTAAATCACTCAAACCTCCAACATATACCTCAGGCATATATAACAATACACGGGCAAATCCTACAGCTTTCTCTTTGGCTGAACCCTAGATGTGCTTTCTTTATTTTATGAAAGTAACATGCTTTTTATTGGTTCAACAGACAACTGTGGCACAGTGCGAAAAATGGAGGCCTTTGTTCACAATATAAGACGTACTTGAATAAATGTATGTTTTTTTTTCATGTGCACAATAGACAAAGTTGACGATACCAGTGTTTCCTTTGTACGAGAACTGTTCCATTTCTCTGACCACGCGCTGTAAAACATAGCTTCAGAAGCTTTAAAGGCTATGCGCCTAAACAAAAAGTTACGTTAAAAATGCATAAAGGGGGCATATTCAATCATCGCAGAAAACTGCTGTGCATAAAAAAGTGACTTAGACAAAGAAAAATAAATTGTGAACCATTTCAAAAGAATTCATATTCTGTTGCTTTCAATTCTTCACACCAGAAGTCATCGAAGTTAGCATTATAGCCATCATTGCACGCAAGTTTGTCTATTACCTGTATGAATATTGATTCAGACATTCTCTAGCTCCTAGAATGCCGTTGGTATACAAAGCATATCTTCTTGCTTCGAACTCTTATTCGTACAAATTTACAGAAACACGGAGTAGGTATCTGGAGTCAAACCCTCTCTTGAAGCACGCACTATAATGTTTCTTGAGTCGATATGTGTGTTCCTCATTCCACAATCTTTTTGCTGGACAGTGAATCCTTTAAAGAGTTTTATTATTTTACATCAAATCAGGGGTTACTGGCACTTCGCAGAGAACTGCTAAAAACATACCATGTAAGAAATAAACTGCTCCATCCCCCCTCGGACCACAAATAAGCAAGTAAAGGAGGGGGAGGGTTCTCATCAGCAATGCTTAGGCGACATATATATAGTATCTTGTGCAATACTTTTGTCGGAAAACAAGATTTTTAATTTAAAACGCGCGCCAATCTCTTATATCACTTACCTCTCTTTAGTGCAAGAGTCAGCAATACAATATCGTAAAAAATATTTCGTAACACAAACAGGATTGCAGGTTAATAAGAACAGATATGTTAGAATCAAGAATATCTGTAATAGTATCTGCGGTCTCAGGCCCCAAAAGCATGAAATGAATAGGCGAGATGCCGCACTGGAGGGGGCTGCGGAAATCATCTGGCGTTCTTTAACGTGAATTGATATTGCACTCACGGACGCTGGCAGAGTACACGAGCCTCTATCGCTTCGCTTCCATCTAAATATAACCACCGCGGGCAGCGTCGAAGCCGCCACCTTCGGCCCAACAGCCGAGCACCCTGTAGCCACTGCTGCATCATGGTGACCCTACATTTTTACAATTTTCAGTTGCCGTATACGTGAAGCTTGGATATGTTCATGCCAAATTGTTTTCCTCATAAGGTAGATTCCGCTTGGCAGTTCATATAGTCGGTTGTACCAAAGGTAATTACTATCGGTGTCTTGAGGCTACTGAGCTGTCAGCTAAGATTTTTCGCAGCATGCCTTGGGCTGGATGTGGGCTGCAAAAAAATCGAAACGCAAAACATGCAATATCTCCATTCGTTTGTGCGGTCTACAAAAACTAAAATGTTCTATCTTAGACATTAGCATAACATGTGCACAGTATCAATTTTCTAACCATAATGGGACGTATACACTCAACCATGAACAGAATGAGAGAAGAGGAAAGAAAAGTCTATCTCACTGTAAAGGAATATATTGACATCTCCAAATAACTAAATACGTTGAAAGACATACCAACCACACTGAACATGTACTCCTTTGGACTCCTACTTTGCACGTTTGCTGGCATTCATGCCATCTGAAAAATAGTTAAGCCACAGCGTACCGATTTTCACGTAAGACACAATTCGCGTCAGCTCTAATTCGATAGCGACGCAGTTCGACGAAATCCAACGAGGCAGAACAAGTATACCGCCGATAACATGGTATTGCGTAGAAGGATGGCATGTTCTATTTTTGTGACACGACCCACCTCTTGCAGTATCGTGAGCGTGAGCTTAATTTAAGGTCATACGAATTTTGAGCATCGCACACTGTGATCAATATGAGTTAAACTGAAGAATGAAGATGACTACAGTGTATATCTGTGGTGGGGTTCGAAGTTAAAATAGGCGCACAGAAAAAGTTCTTTCGGTGGAGACGAAGGGGGGGGGAGGGGGGCAGTCGATTTCTATGTGGTGAATGTAGAAAACCCACGGCACTGAGCCGATCAAAGCAAAAAATGCACACACACAACACACACACACCCACACACACACAGACATAGACATAGACACACATGATAATGAACACATTGACCCACCAGCCTTGCGGGCTGCTATTAATTACGTCATTGACCAGACAGCCGAGCCCTGGGTCATCTTTACTGACTCAAGAGCAGTACTGCAGTCGCTGAGATCTCCATTCACACAGGACCAACTCGTCATGGACATCAAACGCCTATGCAAGAGAGCCTGTGACCTCCATCATCGTATCGTTCTGCAGTGGATACCTGCCCACAGCAGAATACAAGGCAACGTCCGGGCTGATGACGCTGCCAAAGGTGTACATGACACTTCAACAGAATTCTCGAGGCAAGATGCAGAAACGCCATTACCGGCTCACGCCAGGTGCCTCCAGCGATCCCTCTGGACAGACCTTAGCCAACAGTATGGGCCTCTGTACAAAACTGATCCATCGTGTGACTTCATGATGCCGCGAAATCTCAACAGGCAAAAAGAAACGTGCTTATACCGCATCCGATTAAACGTAACATATACTTACTACTTCAGGAACAAAATTAGACTGTCCGACTCAGAATTTTGTGCCCAATGTAACGTCGTTGAAGACATCAAACAAGTCCTCTGTGAGTGTACGAAATACGCATCAGAGAGACAGTCTAAGAAGATGGGCTTAAAAATGCAACAGGACACAAGTTTGGAGTTCAAAATATTATAGGCTCATGGCAGAACACCTCCAGTGCGTTAGACTCTACAAAAGCGCTACTGACGTTCTTACGGGCCCCAGTCTTCAACGAAACGTTGTAAATTGTGTTGTGCGTTTGAGAGACTTTATGTGTTGTATGAATGTTATGCGTGTATGTAACTGCATATGTTGTGTGTTTATCATTGTATATATCACTGTCATCACCCGGAAACTGGAGTAGCTTGTCAGGTGAAAATGCAGGCAAACTTCTCCATATTCCCATTAAAAATAATTATCTCTCTCTCACTAACCAGCAAAAACACACGCACAGACATCCCAAGACATGTGCACACACAAGCACAAACACGAAGGCACACATATAAATACATGCACACACCAACACACTCGTCCACTCACTCACACACATACACACTTCATAACACACCCGCCCAAACACCCCACTCACATAGCCATCACACACATCGAGCATTCATCGAGCAATTTCAAGGTACCATGAAGACTGTTACAGCGAGAAAGACTAAACTCCCTTCTTCATCGCTTCTCACGTAAACGGGTATATGATAAGAAATGATGCATCTTTTTTACTCGACCAACTTCTTACAGTAGCGTATACATCAACGCGAATTCTTTAAAACATTACATGATCGCATAAACACAAGCCAAAGACGTACCAAACAGAGAAGATCGCTTAACTGTAGAGCACAATTACTCCTCAATTAGGCGAGCGTAAGGATCGATGCAACACGCTCGATAATTGCGAGTCTCAAAACATGTGAAGAATCAACCAGGCAGCTAATCTTAACGACCACACAGTGCACTGAATTAAGTCCTCGTTCTGTTGCCTCTTGGCTAATTTGCGGCGAATCGTGCACTTTTACAAATATCTTTGCTTACTGCTTTTCCAGTGGCACACCACTCACTTACAAAACAAAATAAAATCAAGCACGACGTCAAAGCACGTAGCGTAAAGCCTGCCTAAATCGATGAAGCAAGAGCTGCACCCAAACGCAACTTCAAACACCACCACAACCCCCTCACATTCAAATTTTCTTCCCGGTATGCACCTCAAGCAATGTGAAGGCTTGGAAAGATGCCACTATCCCTCCTTTGATGAAGTCGAAGCGGCGCTGGAAGACGCCACCTTTGTGACTCACCGCGGGCTCACGCATTTCTCTAGGTGCACACAGTGGAAGAGTTGTCGCAAGCAGTTTTATGGACTTAGCGACAACTTTCTTTCCCCTGTTGGTAAATTTATAAAGGTTAGGTGTGCGTGGTGCAATGTTGGGACGTGACTTTCGCCGTACTTTACGGCTAGAAAATTGTCACATAAAAAACCAAATATTGGACAAGAAGCAATGTAAATTCGGATAAAATGTATTTTGAGTCTTTCGACGTATGTTTCTTGCGTCACGGAATGGTTCTTTGATCGCATCGTTAGTATATTTTGCTGGTTGTTGGGTGCTCAAAGTACAGTGTCGCCATATAACATATGGTGTAGTTTCTGCGCTATCCGCGAAGTTTCGCGAGGGCGAATAAATTAGTCCCGAGTCCTGCAAGCAAGATAGAATTGACAGCTACTTAAAGAGCTTTCTGCCTGGGTACTTAACCAACATAGGGAGGTATTTTGTTGTTGTCCACATAAGCAAAATCAGTTCGAAATATATGCCACTTCTTAAATTACGTGTCTTAAATTGGGATCACTTTATTAAAATGTAGCTAATCCATGTACCACAATCGCTTGCCAAAGTATCCCGCGATTTAGAATCACTACAACGAGGATTTCATTGTAAAAGCGGTGTCAAGACCTGTTCTGTTTACACAGTATACGCTGCACAATTACTAAAGCCAGCCATAAGCAAGAGCGCGAGTTCAAACACTCATCAATAAACTTTTGCTCTGTAGTGTAGGTCTCCTGACAGATGAGTGCTTCCGCTTTTACAATATAAAGGTTACAATCCCAGTCTCAGTGATTTTACTTTCAAAATCAAATGCTAAAGTCAGTGTGAACTCCATGTGTGAGGAAAATGAGGAAAATACAAGAATGAAACTGTTGTAACAGCCATTTCAGCGATGAATTGTCGGTTACTTGCCGCTGTAACTTCTCGTCCACGTTACAGTGATTTCAGTTATTAAAAGAATATACTTTTTCACTTACAACAAACATCAATGACACCGGCATCAACATTTCGGCAAACGAGCCTTTTAACGCGGTCGCGTTAGGATTTTCATGATAAGAAGCTTCTGGGAAAACGTCTGCTTGAAATTTTATCATTGCAGAAGAACTCTTGGAAGTAAGCTATATGAAGTTAATTAACCCAGTCTCTTTCGTCCGTTTAAGCATAAAGGTCTGAAACTTGTGCAAGTAAAGCAATCTTTCGCATTGATTTCTATGTTAGTTATGGTGTTTTGTGGTGCTCCAAAATTGTCACTGGAAAATGTGACTTGGAAAGCCACTCGATTATTGACCTATTTGAGTCGAATATGGAAAGATTCCAATATTTGCACACGCTGACTAGTCTTCAATAGAAAACTGATGGCATTATAAAACGCATGATTCGCAGCGCTATGTCAGTCATGTGGAATGTTATTTTGTGCTATTTCAGTCTGCGATTGTGAATGTACACATTATTTATCTCGCATGTCCTTGTGGTAGCTCTCTAGCAACTGAATCGAATATTTTAGGCGGCTCATGCTAGTGAAATAGGAATAAAAATAGTGATCACTTCTTGCCGTTCTAGGGTAATATGAGTGTGCAGTAATGGCATCGATACCATGGAAAACTTCCAACACGTGACTTTTTGTGACGTCAGCTGGGTTCTAATATGTATATAAACGCGCCTGGCTGTCAGCCCGAGCACGCTGCCTTCGTGGTTTAGTAACCATGGCGAAGGTTCCAAGCTGCCGCATTCTGCTCTTGTTGGCCGCATTCCTATTCATTCTTTCAGCGATGCTGAACGATGGCCAGTCATGTGCCAACGCAGCCACGACTCCACCTCCTCGGCCCCCACCAAATCGTCCAGGAAATGTCCCTGGTTCACCACCTCCGCCTGGTAATGGTAGACCACGACCACCTGTAGGTAAGAAGCGCTCATGGTTGTGTATTTTTCGATATCGAGAAATACGAACCGTTTCTGCAGCTAGAACTATTTTTATTGCGTTAGAAAGTATATGAGAAGAAATAGGGATAAGAGTACCTTAGTAATCGTGTAATACTAGAAACTATAGGTCAGCTGCCAGCTCGTAATAAGCTCATGTGCTACGTGACGCCGAAAAGGCTCATAAAAATGTGCCACACTCGCCGCAATGGCTTCACGTGGCGCTGACTCACACTCTCACGTTTAAATTCACATATAAACCCAATAAAATGACTGGGGGGGGGGGATAGCCACCACGGTAGCTCAGTAATAGAGGATCGAAATCGAACGATTTTCTCGAACGTCGCAGGTTTGGTAACACTTAGTAGCACACTTCTGTGTTTACTTCCGGTGTCTACATAATTATTCCGCGTGGAAATTAGTAACTAAAATTATCATCATCATCAGCCTGACTACACCCACTGCAGTGCCTTACACTTGATCCGCTAATATATCCTGTCTTACGCTTTCTGCTGTCACGTTATACCTGCGAATTTTTTAGTCTCGTTGGCCCACGTAACTTTCTCTCTCCCCTTCGTGCGTTTACCTTCTGTGGGAATCCAGTCAGTTATCCTTAATGACATACGTGCTACGTTTCTGGCCCATGTCAATTTCTTCTCGACGTTTCTGGCCCATGTCAATTTCTTCTCGACCACCTGTAGGTAAGACGTGCTCATGGTTGTTGATTTTTCGATATTGAGAAGTACGAACCGTTTCTGCTGCTAGAAGTATTTTCATTGCGATAGAAATTATATGGTAATAAATAGGCATAAGAGTTGAGGGAGAGTACCTTATTAATCTGTGCTTTTCCGATGACTTTGCATTGTTGAGTGACTCGGGGGACCAATTGCAACTCGTCATTACGGGGCTACACAAAGCGAGCGGAAAGTTAAATCTTAAAATTAATCTGCAGAAAACGATAGTAATGTACAACAACCTCAAAAAAGGACAGCGCTTCGACATAGATAATATAGCACTAGAGGTTGTAAAAGATTATGTTTACTTAGAGAAGGCAATAACTCTGGAGCCGTACCACGAGATTGAAGTAACTAAAACACCAAGAATGGGGTGGAGCACATTTAGCAGGCACTCTCAGATCATGACAGGTAGATCGCCACTATCTCCCAAAAAGAATGTATATAACAGCTGCATCTTGCCGGCACTTAGATACGAAGCAAAGACTTGGAGACTTACAAAGAGGGTTCAGCCTAAATTAAGGACGACGCAGCTAACAATAGAAAAGAAAACGCTAAGTGTAGCCTTAACAGACGAGAGCAGAGTGAATCAGGAAACAAACAGTATTCAAGATATCATAGGTAACATATATTCAAGATATCATAGTTTAAATCAGGTACAGGAAATGAACAAGGAACGGACATGTAGCGCGTAGACAGGATAACCAGTGGTCATTAAGAGTAATTAACTGGATTCTTAGAGAAGCCAAGCGAGTTAGAGGGAGACGGAAAGTTAGGTGGGCAGATGAGGTTAAGAAGCTTGCGGCTATAAAATGGAAGCAGCAAGCACAGGACCGAGTTGACTGGCGGAACACGGGAGAGGCCTTTGTCATGCAGTGGACGTAGTCAGGCCATATATATATATATATATATATATATATATATATATATATATATATATATATATATATGTATATATATATATATATATATGGCCAAGAAGTGCATACCTAAGGGCTCGTTTTTTCATGTTTTGGCACAATTTATTGAGATCTAACAGACAATAAGGCCAAGGAATGTATAGGGGATGTTATTAAAACCAATGTAAACAAAATAGGAAGAACGAAAAGTGGGGGAAAAATAACTTGCCGTGAGCAGGAATCGAACCTGCGACTTCCGAATAACGCGTTCGATGCTCTACCAATGAGCTAACAAAGCGCCCATTCCCCCAACCACTTTATTGGGTTTATATGTGAAATAAACGTGGGAGTGTCAATTAGCGCCACCTGTAGCCATGGCGGTGAGTGTGGTACATTTATTTCATGAGCCTGTATGGCGTCACGTAGCACGTGAACTTATTACGAGCTGGCAGCTGACAAAGTGTCCCTCGTATACAACCTAACGGCGCCAAGCCTGCCAGCACGAGACCCTCATTATTAAGGGAAAGATGTGTATACCTAAGGGCTCGTTTTTCAATGTTTCGGCACAATTTAATGAGATCTAACAGACGATAAGGCCAAATAATGTATAGGGGAAGTTATTAGAACCAATGTAAAGTAAATAGGAAGAAAGAAAAGTGGGAGAGAAATAACTTACCGTGAGCAGGAATTGAACCAACGAATTCCGAATAAAGCGTTTGATGCTCTACCACTGAGCTATCACAGCGTCTATTCCCCCAACAACTTTACTGGGTTCATATGGGAAATAAACGTGGGTGTGTCAATCAGTGCCACCTGTAGCCATGACGGTGAGTGTGGTACACTCTTTTCATGAGCCTGTATGGCGTCACGTAGCACGTGAACTTATTACGAGCTGGCAGTTGACAAATAGTCCCTCGTATACAACCTAAAGGCACCAAGTCTGCCTGTACGAGACCCTCATTAATAAGGGAAATAAGTGTATAACTTAGGGCTCGTTTTTTTGTGTTTTACACAATATAATAAGATCTAACAGACAATACTGTCAAGGAATGTAGAGGGGAAGGTTTTAAAACCAGTGTAAAGTAAATAAGAAGAAAGAAAAGTTGGTGAAAAAATAACTTGCCATGGGCAGTAGAATAACTTCTCAATACTTTTCTTAGCATTATCGTCTGTTAAATCTACTTGATATTGTATCTAAACACGAAAAAACAAGCCCTGAAGTATACACTTGTTTCCCATATATAATTATACTATGAAAGCACAACAATAACTAGACTAGGTGTAGTTTGCCACCCTACATGGGGGAAAGGAAAATGGTAAGAAAATGTTAAATCAAAAGAAAATATTCTAAGGTGCCCTACAGGGTATTCGAACCAATGACCCCTCAGCGCACTGCGTTAACAAACTAGGCCGCATCGCTCATGCTATCGATTTCTCAAGCGGTTAGATATATCTACACAGCATCGACCACTGGCTTACTTTCAATGGATTATAAAAACATTCGATTACGAAGCTCGAAATTCTCGGTAATAGTTATGCAGCCCTAAAAAGGAGAAAACTGGCGGGGTAGCTATTCATCAAGGAACAGGCAAGCAAGCAAGCATCTTCTATCATCCAGCTGCTTCTGACGTCGACGCCCACGCTGCAATGTCAGTGAACATCTAAGGTCGATACTTTGTTGGTGTGCACTGCAACTACTTTTCGCTACAGTCACTGGTATTGTCGATGTCGGCTGCCGCCATGAAAGAGAATGCCGGGAAACTACCGGCGAAAACGCTGCATGTAGTTCGGCCTTTGTGATATCACCTCGTCTCGTACGCACCCCTGCAGAATACCTTCAAAGAAATAATAGTCACGAAAAAGCAAGGCGAGCTCGCATACTTGCTTAGACAGAGAAAGAACGAGGTGCTGCACGTGCGAGAAAAGCTGCATCTTAACGCACATTCTACCGTGTTCACTGCACTTTGTTCCCATCTCTCCTATAGCCTTACTCTTTATAACAGTCTGATTTGTTGCTGTAGCATTCATTGCTTAGTCCTTGTAGCGAAACAATGGCATTTTATATATGTTCTTCATTTTTCAAGAGCTGCATGCTTCACTGAAAGTTCACAAATAGATCGATCAATTATTCGCTTAACTTGATGAATATAGGCGCGCGCAAGAGGAAAGGGGGGGCATGGGAGGTATTGACATAGTAAGGAGGGAAGCTATGACCAAATCCCACCCCCCATGAAGGAGAACCCTGTGAGTGGCTACAGCGATGGGGCATCAAGGTGGCAATCTTGTAATTTCTACTTATATTTTCTTGGCAAACCCGTTCGGCCGTTGAATAGGGCAATCAGTGTGCATCTTATTCATCTATTTAGAATGCCTGGCTCATTGCACCGAAAGTGTTGTCATGGAAAAATGTTCTGGTACCACATTATGCCTATTGAGCGCGAGCGTGGTCAGTCAGGGGGGCGGAGTAAGACGAAAAATATGGAAGATAGATGCCTCAACAAATGAATATCATGAAAATATTTTCCTCAATGCTGTCAAATAAACGTGTGTTAAATTAAACACCGAAAACGTCATTTTGTATTTGCGGAGCCTCGTTACTCGGTTTTAGCCTTGCGGGAAGTTTTTTAGCTTCATAAAGGAGGTAAATATATGTGACTTCAATAATAATTGGATAAGTTTTTTTTTCTGGCTGAGAAATTTTGTACCAGCACCTTGTAGCACTATTCTGTGTCTTATTGCGGCGTCTCTATAAATATTTCATGTCGAAATTAGTAACTAAAATTATCATCATCATCAGCCTGACTACCTGCTCTTCAGGGCCTCTCCCTCGATCCGCCAATGAACCTTCTCTTACACTTTCTGCTATCTACTTGCTAACCATCTAGTCTCGTTGGCCCACCTAACTTTCTGTCTCCCCTTCGTGCATTTGCCTTCTCTGGGTATCCAGTCAGTTACCCTAATGACCTACGTGCCACGTTACCGGCTCATGCCCATTTATTCATGATTTTTACCGTGATATCCTTAACCGCGGGTTGCGCCCTGACCCACTCTGCTCTCATTTTGTCTTAAATTTCCACCTATCATTTTCGTTTCCATCGCTTACTCCTTAGTCCTTATGAACTTCCCTTACGAATGTACCAATTAACTGAAAACAAGCCTCTCACTAATTAAGTTCTCCCAAAAAGATCATGAATTTGGCACACAAAACGTCAGAATTCGGTTTTTATTGCTTGGTTTCTCTACCCCACATTCAATAGGGCAAGGTTGCATTTAGGTGTAAAACAATTCTTCATAGAAACTATTGAAATTCCACTTGGTTCTTCTATCGTGTAAAGTAACTTTGTGAATTCTCGTTTCCCTTCGCAGTGAGACCGGAAGGATGGAGAAATCCACCTGGTAACAATCAGGGTGGCAGCAACAACGGTTGAAAGGACCCGCTGTGCCGCAAAACTGTCTCTTCACGACGAGTGAATGAGTGATTGCACCAAAAACGCAATAAAGTGTCCTGAAATCTGATGTGAAAGCTCGCAACAATAGATTCGTTCTTTCGCATACGTATACAACATTTGGTTTTCAGCGGCACGCAAATTCACTGTCAAGTTTACAATGCGAATGTTTTTTTTTCATTGTTCAGGATAGAGGATAGGTATATATACTTTTACTTTTTATCTTGGAGTGTCCTGTGGTCGAAACCACAAAAGCGTGTACAGTAAAAACTAATTTCAAAAATATACTGAAGCAGAATTGTGGAAGCATTAAGACTCTGTTTAAGAAATAGAACATGGTACGCGTAAAACATATAGGTGAGTTACATTTAAGTGTGGTACCTTGCACCCTCACTAGGCAAGTACTCTATATACTCTATACTTTATATACTCTATGTAATCGTCGAATGGCCAAACATTTTTTTTTACTTGTTGTTGGCTGAAAATCATGCATGCAGCAATAACATGGACAGAAAAATACAATTTCTTTTTCATAAACATTTTTGGTAGCACTTGCTTTTATTGAACGTCAGTATTAGCTTGTACTCGGAGCAGGCTGGCAAAAACAAAAAAATATTCATTTCTTGATTTGTATCAGATATGAGCAAAGCGGAGGGAAATCTACTTTCAGTACGCGATGCGCTGGATTGATCCACTACTGGCGTTAAGTGCAGTAATCAGAGTGCCCTCGTCTCGCCGAGTGCTTCCGCGGTCAGCGTATCCGTCCAAATAGCGTTGCCGTCACTCCGCTTCTCTGTGCAGAAGCTCGTCTTTTGTATCCTGCACATTCTGTGCTTGCTTCGTATAGTGCCCTTATGTGCACTTGTTTTTCAGAGTGCACCTTCTTGTGGACGCTATTGTCGCACAAGCTTTTCATCAATCTCGATCTTCTAGTATGTCAGCATTCTTTTTTTTTTGGGAGGGGAGAGGGCTGGGGAGCGCTTCCACATTCCACTAGTGCAGAACGAGTAACACAGGCAACCTTCTCAGAATTCGATGCTTCCGCCAACACACGGATAGATTTGAGTGTATATTTTGGAAACGTTAGCAGGCAGGGTGCGGTTAACACACGGGGGCTGCCATCGCGTGATTGCCTACGGTATGTGAATTATGAGATAGTCATAACAGCTTGCCAGGTAAGGATTCGAACAAAAATCTCCTGTTTTCAAAGCCCCGTTTGCTCTTGTCAAAAAACGCTTCATGTGGTATCGCGCTTTAATAATTGATGGGCGGAGGAAAACGTTGAGTATGCGCGAACATTGCAACTTCAAGCAAATCCTCGCCTCCCCGGTATTTTTGTAGCAGAGACATAAATGGCTTCTTAAAATACAAAAATTAGGGGAGCCTATGTCTTCGCCTTTAGTAAAGTTGAACGCTATACCGTCGTTCTGTTTCTTGTGCCTACTTCAAGCACTTATGCGTGAAAGCTTTTGTAATTTGCTCTGCATGCACTACGTGGCCTGCAGAGAACAGGGGCCCTAGCTTGTGTGCCTTTTTTAAGCAGGTACTAGCTTTCGACTACGGAGCCTTATGATAATCACATACTCTTACGCTCGCTGGTAACTTATGTTTCTAACACGCATTAATACAGGAATATTTTATGTTGAACTGTGAACCATGTCTTCAGGACGTGTTCGTTTGTGAATCATGGAAGCTACTCTCAACACATTTCGAAGAACACGAAGATCTTTTCACTTCTAGCACAGGCTGAGGCGTGGCCGTGTGGTATAACGTCCACTTGCTGCGCAAACTACCTGGGTTCGGTCCCCACTCTGCACGAGGTTATTTTTATCATTCACTTGTTTCATTTGCATGTTTCTCAATTTGGCATCACGCATAAGAAGATGATTTTATGCTCGAAACGAATTACGCCGACACAGACGCCAGAATATGCGTGAAACGATCTCTTTCACGCTATCGCTTCAATAGGGCATCGTAGCGAAAAACCCGCTGAAGGATTTGTTCATGAACGTTAGCGCAGCACTTCGTACTACGACCGCGCGCGTCGAAGACAAAAAAGCTCAGTAATAACAGACGACTTCAGCATGCAGCTTTAGCACCCTACAAACCCTAAAAAACAAGAAAATCTCAAAATGGATATACAGTGCAGTTCCTAGACGCCCATTTTTACGTCCCGCGTTATTGCCGTTCTGGCGTAGGCGAACGAACGACTCGCCGATTGTAAAGCAAGACAGTGCGAACGCAGCGTGTTGCCAAGAAGATGAGTAGGTAGAAAAAATTCACATCTTTTCCACAAAGGCGAACCAATGAACGCCATAGCAACAATTTGAAAGGTCACGCGCAGAATGAAAAACAGAACGAAACGTGCCCCGCGTTTCTCGCGCACAAATTACGCACGAATCGTAATCACTGGTACGGATGCATGCGAATAAGTGTCAAATTTGTTACTTCGCTGAGTCTGATAAGCACGCGCTTTTTGCGAACGGTGACTGCAATTGTCGCAGTGACCTTTGTGCGCCCGGTAACGACAGCAGAATCGTTCTACGTAAAGCCCGAGCCCAGCCAAGATGTACGATCCTCCCCTCCTCGCCACCACGAGATAAGGGCGCGCGAGAAGCGTCGCTCCCCTTCTATAAGCCTGAAAAAGTACGCGTAGGAGATTAGAGCGGGCGCCGCTACGCGATGTGGTGACGTGTGATCATTGTGCCATCCATCCGGTAATGCCAAAAACGCAGCAGCAGTAAGTGGTAGATAAAAAATTGGCCTCGTATCTGCTTGTAATCTGCATATGTCGTCGAAAGACGACAGTCTTGCGTTTGGAGAGAGTGAACAAAACATTTATTTGATGTTCTGGGCAAGAACATTGGTGAATGGTGTTCTGGAGGCGCTCGTTAGAGTGCCTCGAGCGTGCAGCGGGGGCGAACGAGCGCATCAAGTCATGTCACACGTGAGACCTGAGCGCCACCGGGAAGTTTTATTTGGAAAACAAAGCGCGTGGCCCTGAGACAGAGATATTGAGCTGTAGAACGCAAGGCGACGGGTAGGTGCCAGCACCATGTCGTCTTAGCAAACCGTTGGAAACACTCACGTTTTGTGCAAGAGTTGCATGGTCAGCGCAACACCTACACTGACCAAACACCTACACTAACCGAACATAGCAACACTGCATGCTGGTTTCTTGTATTATAAACCAAGCATAAACGCAAGCATGTCGTCAACGTAAGTTTGCAGGTGCGGAACACAACAGCGCCCATAGATATAACCTCCGCCCTTAAAAACAAGTGGGGTTCCGTCTGTACTACGTAACTCCTGCATAGGGTTTTCTCTTTAGGAGCTTGCTCGCCAAACACATCTCGGTTTCGTAGACTTTGATAGCTGCCTTGGAGTCAATGTATATTGACTCTCTGCGGCTATCTAGCACAGCCAGCGCAATTGCAACCTGCTCCGATATCACGGGCTTTGGGCGTACCATGGCGGACCGAGTGAGCCTGGAATTTGGGTCGCTGATGGAAACAGCCAATGCCTTTTGTAGGACCTATGGCGCAGCTTCCACAAAGCTTGCATCAGTGGAGTTGTTGCGGACGTTCTGGCGCAGAGCTCTATCCCTGGCCCTACGTCGACCAACGTTGTGCGCAGGGTATATAACGCGCGGATTGGGTACGACGCACAGTTGAGACCTGGCGTTTCTGGGAATCGGCATGAAATCGGGGCAATGGTCATTAGAGTTGATGCCAAAACTGTCGAGTATCTTGCGGCCCGATTTGGTTCCGGAAAGGGTGAATAGCTGTGAGCGCTCTAGCGCCTCAATTATATTTTCAAGTCTATTGTGAACACCAAGCTTGAAAAGGTTTTCAGTGCGAGTGCTTACAGGCAAGCCGAGCGCGACCTTGAGGACCTATCTTATGAGGTAATTTAGCTTACATCTCAAAATGCCAAATATACATGGCCGCCGAGTACGAAAGGTGGCAGATCACAAACGCATGTATGATGCGTATGATATTGTCTTCCTTTATTCCCCGGTGTCTGTTGGTGATCCTCCGGATGAGGCCGAGAGCACTTTCCATCTTGATAGTGATCCGTCTGAGTGCAGCTCTGTATATTATGGCCGATTTTTTTTTTCCAAAGCAATTCAAGGTAACGACGTGGACCTGTAGTAAAACTCTTTGATGCCACAAAGGATACCAAGGCTGGGTTCAATTCTGGTTTGAATACCAGATTTTCAGCCTTTGATGTAATCACCATTTTCCTGTTGATGACACCGCCAATTTTACGTAAAAAAGCAGCGCCACTGACGCCAGCGATTTTTACGAAAGACGTTCTTTAAAATGATTGCGTTAGAAAAGAAGAACCTGATGCTTCTTAATTTCTCATATCATTGTGTAGGTCCCAGTATTGCACCCTGTCGTGACAATTTTTTTTCTTCACGTTCCGTGGTCTTACATGTACCTGTATCATTTTTTGATCCTGCTTTACTTTTTATCAGACATTTACCCGCAGCCTATTTCGGTAATCTGCGTTTCAATGAAAAAGTACACTTGCTCTTGTCCTTGCGAAGGTCACATGCATGGTCAAAACGACGAAGGATAACAGTAATGCACAGCAGCAGCATAGAAGAGAAAATACTGCAAAATTCGCCTATTACTCGGACAATCCCCTTTATTGGTTATGGCCCGAGAAATAAAATAAAAAGAAAGAAAAATGTAACAGAGCGCTAGAGCTGTTAACATTATTCCCTATGAACATTTTTACGTTAGAACCCTTTTAATTAGTTCGTTAGTTTACATGCTATTGGGTCATTTTATATATTCGATCGTCCTCATATTTTTGTTCATTAGACTGGCTATATATTTCTTCCTCATCTCTTGCCAAAATTTAAAGTTCCTTCATAGAAAACAGCGGTTTCATGGCTGATCCCCTGTGGTGGATAGGAACCACAAATGAAGGATCAAGCAAGCAAGATCCCACTGCCACACGAGTGATGTCTGATATGCCGTGGGGGGTCGAGCCATATATTTTTCTGTATATACACAAGAGAGAACTCAGGCGCTGGTGTCATTAGCGAGCTGCAGCGCACGGCGCTTCGGCAAGCATGGTAATGATGAGTACTGCAGAAATATGTCTAAATTTCATACTTTCTGCTCTGTTCGCCTTGGCACGGCCCAGAGCTGCTTTATCACGATGCGACAATCGGCAAACGTTCAGCAGTTTCTTTTCACCTCTTTGGCACATTTTGCTCAGGAATTCATATCGTGTGACGAAGTGTTCAATGATGTGTTCTTTTATTTGAAACTAAACTTAACACAATCATGATAAAAAACACAAGTGTGTTCGAAGCCCACAAATCCGGAGATTAGGAGAATTTGTGTACTGCGCACTGTTCACGTGATGTCGAAAAGATCAATGTGCCAGAGTCCTTTGTAGTCAATCTTCTGAAATTCTCTGAGTGGAGCCAGTCCTCTAGGCCCCGACCAAACAACCAGCGTACTTCTGGAGCTTAACAAAAACGAAGAGAGTTAAAGGTTGAAAGGCAAGGTAGAGCTTCAATAGATCATCTGTCGAAACTATTTGAAAAACGTTGGTGGATTGAATGTAGTATAGTACTGCCAATGCATTACAAATAACAGCTTTAAACGCATTTAAAAACTGGAAGAAAAACTGGGTACCTACGAAAAGTGATACCATAGTTGAAGATTGATATGCCCAGGAGACTACGAGTGATTGAGTGAGAGATTACTTTGTGCTTTGAGGAATGCGCGCTCCTCTTTATTTTTTTTCGAACGTATCAATTCAAGCGAGTAGCTTTGTTGGATAAACAGCTGTAAAAACTATCGTTGTTAATAACATTGGTAATACGTCAATGCATTCGCTGTGAACAGATATATGACTAATGCTACAGGCGTTAGGGAAGGAAGGGGGTAGAATCACAGCCATTTTATTGCAATAGCAGTAATATGGATCTTCTCTGCAGGTTCTCACTGTTCGTGTCACTGTCGTTGTCACGTCATTTTTTGCATAAATTTTAAATTTGCTATTATACTCCATGCATTCTGTGGTGCGCGAATGAGAGCTCAATAATGCTGGCAATGAACCGGGCTGAAGCGGCGATGATGATGATTATGATGATGATTATGATGATGATGATGATGAAAACTTTATATGGGTCTAGAGAAGACGCAGGGGAGACACCGAGCCACCCAGCTAGTCCCACGTAGGGTCCACCAAGACAATCTTATCATGGATGAAACGAGCGGACCTCTTCTTTGCATGGGGGGGGGGGGGCGCATACGATACTTATCTTCCTACATACGAGGTCTGGCATTGATTTTTGCTGAAGCAAACAGCTCAGAAGCACGCCGTCAAGTTTTCGCAAGAAGCATGAATGACCGCCAGTGAAAGGTTGGGTGTAGGGAGGTTGCGTGGCTCGAAGGGCAAGTGTCGACAGGCATTAAGAGACGGCTCGTAAACTTTCTGCGTACTCAACGCTTACTTCGCGCTTAGAGAACTGAAAGCCACCAAAACGTTTAGTCTCTGAAGCAGCCAAAACAGCTTTTTAGAGAGTTATGCGAAATGGGATTCGAAACTAGCATTACTTTGTATAGCATGGCAATTGTTTTGCTGTCGCAGAAACTTCATCGCCCTTACAATTGTTTTATTGCTCAAAATGAGTCATTATGAAAATTTTCGCGCATATGTATACCCTCAGTCATGCTGTTTTAAACTAGAGTGAGAGAGAAAGGATGATATCGAAAAGCAGAGAATTTAGCTGGTGGATAAGAATGTTTGACTTCTAATCTGCGCGGGGATCGACATTAGGGATGGAAATCTAATGTCGATCCGCACGCAGAAACCTAATGCCTAAAAAAAGACAAAATGAGAGAGAGAGAAAATTCATAAATGGTATTGTGGAACAAAAACATGCCCCAAAGAAAGAACAGCTATTTTCTTCGAGGGATTGGTACGTGCGTTGTGTTATGCCACAAGCATGGTCCTCGTTCGAGAGCACTTGTTCCCACCAGATTGAGCGCTGTTGCCGCGAACTATTTCCCCCTCCCAGCGCCGCCTTACATGCAGAAGGTGGCACCGTGCACTACTGGGGATAACGTCGCGTCCTTGTCTGAGCCATGATTGCAGTGCCAGGTATGGCAGCGTGTCCTCCACCGAAACCGGGAAACTGGTCTGAGAGAAGGGACCAAAGACGTCATTTAAGGCCGTACCGGCCCCACCTTTGGAGGATTTCGCCCCAGTCGACGTTGTCGGGCTGGCCGGCTCTGTGCAAACGACAACCTGCTACAGTAAACGCTCCTTCTTGTTGCTGTTTTCAAACTGTTCTCCTCCCTATTTCGTCTCCGAGCGAATGCTTCTGCGAAGTCAGTTCAACTGCTCGCCGCTCTTCGCCATTACTACCATCGCGACACAGCGAATTTATAACAGTGGTCGCAGCGGTGGAATGCCATCAAACCCCGCCCTATACCAGTTAGTAAGGTCGCTCATTGTGTGCTTTCAGGGTTCAAGTAAAGTTGGCTGAGCTGACGGTTACTATCTATATATGTCAATAAGAGTTTCATCGCTGGCCTCTGTAGCATGAAGCAGGATAGAGAGCTTAAGGCACAGTCCAGGGGTAAAGACCTTTGTGACATGCAATGTTTGCTGAGCACAAGCTCTTTGGCATACGCTCAACACTCATCAGACACCTGACACGCTGTTTTCCGTTGCCAATAGATATTTACCACCCATCCAGCTTACCCCTCCTTTGCGTCTGTGTTGTTCACAATGTCTCATTCCGCATAACCGGCTGCAGTGAAACGATCGGACATCAATTAGCGCCCTATACTTAAATACTATAACATAATGCTGTCGTGACATCTGCGGCAGAATTTCCGTTGAGCATACTTAAAGAGAAGCCAAAATCAAGCCTAGTGTAAAGAAAATAACCAGATGAGTTATATAATCACCACCAATTTACTCGTGAAGAACAGAAAGGGATGTTACAAAGAGATATTTTATAATAAAAAATAATATCCTTTTGACTCGGAGCTCGCCTTCGGAGTTTGCCTCATGAATGCTTACGTGTGATAAAAAATCGTTAACGTCTGATGCTGGATGTGGTGGCCGTATTTTCGATGGAGGCGAAAATTCTTCATGCCCGTGTGCTTAAATTTAGGTGCATATTGAAGCGCACTGAGTCGTAAAAATCTCCTGAGCCTTCCTTATTATACGGTGTCTGTCGTGATAATATGGTGGTTTTCTAGCGTTGAACTCCAAGAATCGTAATAATTGTGATACCAGTAAGCTTAACCTCTGGTTAATACCTCGGTTAAGCACAAAATATGGTGACCAAATGATACGCAATGTTATTCTCAGAAGGTTGAATTATTTAGGCAGCACTGATGCAAACTTAAAAAGTATGACCTCAACATATTGCATCATTGTTCTTATAAATATTCATGATGTCATTTACCCTTTCGTGCCAGTTTGACCTCTTATGCGTTCTATAACACATGTATACATAGCCTGTTCATGGGAACTGCTGTATCTTTTTTTCGTTTAGATTATGTAATTATATTAATTGACATTACCATATTTCTGTATAGTATGTTTTTCATTTGTATGCCAATGCTTTCGACCCATTCATTTTAGGCAGTGGGGGCTAGTCAAACTGTTTCAATACAGCTTTTACTCCTGCTATTCTTCGTGCAGTCTCAAACATAAAAATAAATATTCAACTCAATTCAATGAAAAATTAGTATCTAAAGTGAAAAACTGCATACTCTTTGCGAGAAAATTCAAAGGTTCTTCAAACATAAAAGCAATTGGAGTCTCTTCCAAGGCTACAAAAACATACTTTTCAATTTCAAAAGATTTTCAATTCTTTTACGCACCTGTACACACCCTCTGTAAAGGAGCCCACAACTTGTTTTATAATTGTGAAACTTACGCTCTATAGACCCTGCCTCAAAGACATCGCAAACTTGCCCAAGCTTTATACAGAGGTCGCCTAAAATATACCTGCATACACTTGCATATTATAGTACAATAAATGTGGCCAGGAAATGCTATATTAGCGTAATTTAATCGAATTCACACACTTGGACATTACAGATTCACAGCGCGTCAAACCTTATCGCGACACACAGTACTTAATTATGCTAGGTTTCCACTTTCTTTTGCACTGCAGCACTAAGTTTTACGTTAGCGCCGTTCGCATGAGTTGCTGCGCTACGGCCGTGACGAAAGGGGACTTGTGACGATGGCCCCACCAAGCAACGTTTATAAAACCAACGTTTGGTTGTCTGAAAATTGGTACCAAGCGCGCACGCTATACATGGTGCCACTCCCAGGCACATGAGTCGCTCTCGCTGCTACTCGGGACCGCGCCTATTCATGGGCTCGCAAGGTTGCGGGTTAGTGCACTGCCAAATTTTCAAAACTACATGGTGCGATTGCTATACGCTACCGCGTGGACTCAACGCTTCATTCAGCATCGCTATGCGTCAAACTATGTAGTCACCTTCATATTTTGAGAAAGTTCTGAGCACCCCCAAAGTGCCCGCTACATTTATTTTTTGTTTTGTTTTTTGCTGGGTCATAGCGCCCTAGGCAACACATACACATGCATGAACACACTACTGTTGCATTTTGCTTCAACCTCAAGCAACACTTGAGTGAATCGAACAATTTCATTCAAAAACATTCGGCAGACCCCACGTAATTCGGAATAAACCTTATGCAAAGCATGCGGAGGAAAGGCGACCGTGTTGCAATTTTTTTATTTAGCGTCACGTCATGAAATGACGCTAAATATATGAACAAATGTTGCACGCAGTGACTTATGTTAAAGAGTTTCAGATGTTTTATAACCAGAGGTTTGTACTTGCGAACGATGTCAACTGAAACATGCGTATTAGAAACACCAGAAGCTGATATGCAGCACTGATGCTCGCGAGGATGCTGGCGGGCCCTGGGCACTTCTACATAAATCAACTTGAGCGCATGGCAACTAACCATAATTGACGTTAACCCGACATGACTAATGTATCAAAGGAGTACATATGTAATGTTTATAAAATTGAGTAGACAGCGCTGTACTGCTAATGACGTTTCACGAAGATTAGCGTATATTTGAAAAGTGGATCCGAGACCTGGCGTAGTATTGTGGTAGAATGCTTCATTGCCACAGAGAATGCTTGGGTTCCAATCCAGCTGGGACACTGACTTTTACTCTTTGCATTCGTCGGGTCGACCCTACTGATGTTGGTGGCTGTTGGGCATGTCAAGCTTGGTACTATCGATTCGGTAGTAATGTAGAAACAGACGACAGCTGTACTTAGGAAGAGTAGATACACCTAGAAGTATTTTCAGTTGTTCAGTGCCAGTCGCAGCTGCAGTGCTGTGAACACAGTTAATATATTCATTATTGCCGTTATTTTTTTTCTAATGCTTTGATTGCTGCAAGTGTAACCAAATTCTCATTTATTCCTAGGGTGTCAAACCAGTGGATGAAGTATGACTCTCGTTCATGTTCTCAATATGCTTTAAATCCTGTTTCTAAGAGTGTTACTGATAATTAGTCGATTGTGTGGTCGGAAAGGTTGCGATTCTTCGATATAGGTAGACTTAGGGCTGATTTCGCATGGGCTTTGTGATTATTGAAACGAATCCTAAATGGTGTTTCTTTTTGTCCTATGTGCTGCATACTGCACACGTTGCATTCGAGTAGGTGTACAGCACTACACGAATTGCATGTTAGGTTTCCTCGTATATTGATCGAAAACTTGGCTCGGATGCAAGAAAGCGCCAGTACTTCTCATTATTCCAGAGATATAGTCAGGAATCCTACTTTATAACTGTGCTATTCTGAGTGATATTCACTAATGCCTTCATCACGTTTTCTTTTTCTTCAAAGATCACCTGGACATCCTCAGAAAAACGTCGTGTGACGCGGTGTTAAGCACCGATAAAGGCTGGACAATAAAAAAGGAAGTGCCCGTGCAGTGTAGCCAGGAAGGACTGAGATGTTTGTGTCCATATGGATTGCTTGCATAACATTTATGATTGTTGCTGCCTCTTGAATTTGAAAAAAAGCATTATTATATTGTCATCACTTTGTTTTTTGAATAAAATTGCTCAATTCACTCAAGTGATGCTTGAGGTTGAAGCAAAACGCAATAGCGGTGTTTTCATGCATGTGCATGTGCTGCCTGAAGGCGCTGCGGCCAAGCAAAGAAGAAACAAACACGAAATGTAGCGCGCACTATGGGGGGTGCTCAGAACTTTTTCAGAGTATGAAGGCAACTGCTTAGTTTGACGCCTAGCGATGCAGAATGAAGCACTGAGCCGCGATATGTAGCTACCTATATAGCTACCGCGATCTGTAGTTTTTGAAATTCGGCAGTGCAAGAACCCACAACCTTGCGAGCTGCGGATTAGGCCCGGTGCCGAGTAGCAGCGAGCGCGACTCACGTGTCTTGGTGTGGCCCTGCGTAGAGTGCGCGCACTAGGTACCAATGTTCGGACAACCAAAGTTGGTTTTAGAACCGTTGCTTGGTGGGACCATCGTAACAAGTCACCTTTCGTCACAACGGTAGCGCAGCAGCTCATGCGAATGGCGCTAACGTTAAACTTTGCGCGGCTGTGTTAAAAAAGTGGAAACATCGCGTAACTGAGTATTGTGTAGCAAGAAGGTTCTATGTATGTATGTATGTATGTATGTATATATATATATATATATATATATATATATATATATATATATATATATATATATATTGAACTTTCGAAAGTTTGCTATATCGTTTAAAAAAAGTAAGTGTACTGAACAAGCGTTGACGATTATTAAGGATCAAACAGTTGCAAATATGATAAATATTAAATTTATGGTGGTTCATTTTCGGACCTAAAAAAGCCTTTGATTCAATATATTATCACATAATATAACGTAAACGATAATGGTAAACCATTCGTGGGATTACACTTAATCTTTTACAAAGCAATTTTCCTAACCGGTACCAACTATTACTCTTGAAGACGGCTACATCAAGTCAGCTTCAGTTTACCAAAGTTTTCTTCGCAGAATTTTATACTGGGTCGTTTGCATTTTATCTTTATGTTAATGATACTGTATTTATAAACATTTCACTAGAGCTAATATGTGTTCAGACGATACAAACTTATTTTTAACAATAGATCACTTAGAAACACTACTAAACATGCAAATGAGTCAATCACGTCAATTTCAAACTGGCTTAAACATAACAAGCTACAGTTAAATGCAAAGAAGATGACATATAATACATAACGCCCAATAAATAAACATGCTAAGTATGACTTAATGTAAGCTTCGACGGGAATATCAGAAAATGAGAGAAACATCAAAAATATCTGGGCGTATGATTCATTAAACACTTAACGTTGGAATACCCACGTTACTCATTTACTTTGGAAACTTGCGGGAATGGTCGGATACATGCACAGAATTTTTTCCCTTATTCCTCAGTGGATGAAAAAAAATTGTACAACGCGCTATTCTCTTCGAGGCTTTCTTACGGCGTACTGGTATGGAGTACGACAACAGCGAAAAATATAACAAACCTATAATGCTACAAAAAAAAATACTTCGCTGTTATGAAAAATGCCGTGGTAGAAAGTGGTACACTTCAGTGTGCTCTCACAAATATGAAATACTAAAGGCAAACCAAGTATATTATTTTAAACTGATTCAAGAGGTACACAAAACCAAGAATATAAACAAGAAAATGACAACGTTATCCAGCAAGAAATAAACTTGCAGCGTTTACCGAGAACCAGGAACAATTAAAAAAAAAGAAACGCTGTATTACCAATCAACGTGAATGGTTATCAATTCTGAAATGGCTTGCTCTTTGACGTCAGTTTATGGATGTATAAAAGTAAGGTTAAAGAAGCAATGCACACGATAGCAACAAATCGGAAGGTCACGCGCAGAACGGCAAGCAGATCGAAACGTGCCCCCTGATTCTCACGCATAAATGACAGACTAAACGTTGTCACAGGCAATGAGTTTCTGAAAATTAACAAGAGGGGACTCTGGCCCTGCAATCGTTCAGCGACCATGGGAATGATGTGCTACAGTGGCGCTGTAGAGGAGTACACACATTTGCCTAGTCTTCGTAAATGAGGGCAGCGAATCGCACGTGCGACATCGTTTATTGCTGGTTACGGTTTTGTTTTGAAGAAAAAAAATGAACCCTTTTGAACTTTGTCACCCGATTTGAAATAGTAAGCCTAAAACAATAAGGTGGTGAAGCGCAACTGCTCAACTTTCGTTCATTTTCATTTTGTGAGAAAACAGCTTCAAGCCATCCGAACATACATGGAGCCAGAAGCAGGCCAGGAGTACGAAGATTAGACAAATCTGTGTTTTACCCATCATTCCCATTCTAGATGGAGTGCCGTGCGTTGCAGGTCCCATAGACACTAGCGCCAAAGTTTCCTCCAGCGTATACTAATTAGGAAACTCTAAGATGACAGGTACAAATTAACGTGAAAGAGCGTCTCAGTTGTTACTTGGCTGTGTCTGAAAAGGGCACCCTTTTTCGCGAACGGAGGTTTTGCAACAGTTGCAGTGACCTTTGTGCGCCCGCTTACTACAACAGAACCGTTCCGATGAAAGTCAAACGCTAGCCAAGACGTGAGATTCGTCCCACTGCAAGATAAGGGCGCACGATTCAGCGTATGCCCGTTTATTCGCTACGTGGGCCAAAGTACGCATGACAGATGAAAGCTGCCGCGCGAACACTGCGCCCTCCTGCTGATGATGCTGAAAACACAATAGTTTCCACCGAGATGCTCGAGAACAGCGGTAAGTTGTAGATATAGATAGCTTGCCGTTTGATTGTTGGAGGAGTAACATTTCGGTGACGCAGTGGTGTAAGCCTCGCATTCACGACGTGGAGGTCCCACGTTCGATTCCGCGCGCCGAAGTTTCAAAGACGATAGTCTTTCTTGGGGACCTTCGACGCAAAAACTTTGGTCTGTCTGTCTGTTTGTCTGTCTGTCTGTCTGTCTGTCTGTCTGTCTGTCTGTCTGTCTGTCTGTCTGTCTGTCTGTCTGTCTGTCTGTCTGTCTGTACGTTTGTCTGTTTGTCCACCGTTACCGTGAACCGCGGGTACTCGAAAAAGCACCAGCCGATACCCCGAGCAGCCGACCCCATCCGCAGCGCCCACCAATGTTGCTCAAGAATCAGCGTTCATACTTGTGCGATTATCAATTAAATACTATTATTGCGCAAATATGAGGCACCATAACAACACGTATATATTCTGCATGTTCGTCGTTTACTGGAAAGAACATACATAAGTAATTCTAAGGACCGTAGCGCTCATCACGCCACGCTGAGCATTGCTTGCTCGAAGAAGCGAGTGTTTCCAACGCTTTGCTAAGACGAGACGGTGGTGGCACCTACCCGTCGCCTTGCGTTCTACACCTTATCACCTCTGAGACGGGCACGCACACCCGTCTCAGGGCCACGCACTTTGTTCTCCTCCCCAAAAAAAACTGCCAGATGGGGCTCATGTCTCACGTGGGACCTGACTTGATGCGCTCGTTCGCCTCCGCTGCACGCTCGAGGCAATCCAACGCAGCGCTTCCGGAATACCATTTACCAATTTTCTTGCGCACAACATCAAATAAATGTTTTGTTAACTCTCTCCACACATAATACTATCGTCTTTCGACGACAATTGCAGATTACGTGCAGATACGGGACAAATGTCCTTTATTCTGGTATTTTTTTCTTTTTGCTTTTATATATATATTGATACCTATACACCGTATACGGTGCATGACATCGACGCCGACGGCCGCGGAGATGCCGGCGGCGAAACCCAGACGAAACTTTCCATTTATTTGTTATCGCAATAAAACAAATGACTTGTCGCTAATTTATACTGTGCAAAAAGAGTATGTTGAAGCGGGCCGCGACATATTCCCAAGCGTTCAGAAAGCATGTCGTTTCAATGTGGTATACGATGCATTCACTTTTGTTCCCATATTTTTTTTGTTGTTTTCATGTGTAAGGTTTGCGTATCTATGTTATGCTAAGTTGATTATGTGTTGATTGCTTTTTATTACTGTACTGCTTTTGTTAGCGCGCTTGTGGTAAATGACATGTTGGTTTTGATACTTTTATATGCAAGAAAAGATGTGTATCTGTGACGAAAAACTCGGTACACAGGCCTTCGTCAGGCGTATGAAACGCTTTATGCTTCTGAATTCTTTTTGTTGCGTTTCAAGAAGTCAAAGAAATTTACTGCTACTAATATTACTACTTTGCAGCGTTTTTTACTGTTGCTTCCACACACTGTATCATAGAAAGAGGACCTTGCGATAAAGGACGTGTCCCATTGTGGAACAGCGATTGTTGAAATGGTCGAAAAACAGCAAAATAAAGCATGTAGGTTCCTTTGGAACTCACCGCCGATAACCTTCTCAATTTTAAGTGAATTAAGATTCAAGTCAGAAGAAAGCCCATTAAAGAGCACTTGCATAAGTATTCAGAGGCGAAGGTTCTTAGGCTTTAGGTTGTTCGCTCTGCTGTAGTAATAGTATGTAGCCGCTTCTAGTTCGTGAATTGTTCAATAGATTGCATTGTGTGTATATTTTTGAACATACTATCACTAGATGGCGTTAGTGGTTTTTGTATAGGTGACGATTTCATATATAGTTCACAAACGTACGGACGGACGGAGGAGGAACGGACAGACAAACGGATCGACAAACGGAAGACGGGCGCACGGAAGAAAGCCCACAAGGACGGACGGTTTGATCATCCCACACATCATCATTCACTCCGCGGATAAGCTGTTAATTTTCAATCCGAATCCCATTCATATACACAAGTGGCGAGAGTCTGGAAGAGGACAGGTAAGGTAGCAGGATAACAATCTTATTCACTTCCTCCATTAAACACAGAAGTCGAGAGGTTGAAGAATGAGACGAGCTTCTTATTCGCACACCTTATTCGCACACCCAAAACAGCTGTCTAAATTGTCGCACAATACTGAGGTATTCCAGGGACACAATAGAACAATAAAAAAAGCAGAAACTCTAGTGTACTTCCCGAAAGCACGAGGCATACAATGAACCTTTCTCTTTTGCTGGGTTACAAGCATCGCTAAATTGTTACAAGAAGTCCGCCCCATGATCTGACCGCACGGCGTAAGAAATGTGAAAGACTCTCTTTTTGAGGCTGAGAAATTCCTGTTTAATGCTGTTCGTTTTTCGAGCTCGACTTGTTTTGCCTAGAAAAAAAAGCAATCAATACTCCTATTCTCAAACAGGGCCAGTTCCCGTCCTTTGTTTCAAGTTAGATACACATAGCCTTAACATGTATTTGTAAGCACTTTTAAAATTGGTCAAGTGCTGACTAATGCACTTTCTTAAATCAATTAAACTGTGTACATGACCCTTTCCCATGCAAGTCTCGACATTGTGAATCAACTATTAACTACCTTATATGAATCGAGGCGGAAAAGGCTTACGACAAAATATTGGCGCGTTGGACCATTAACAGAATTGTCACATTTAGGCGTAATTGGAAGAATGTTAAACTTAATAGAGAATTACTCATTCGGGCATATGTTCTCTCTCTAGATAGGTAAAATTCCGTGTTGAATATATGTTCATAAAACTGCAGTGCCTGAAAGTGATGTGCTGAGTTGGTCACTTTTCATTATCAAAATGAACTTTCAAGGCTCTGCATCCCGTATAACATGTCTTATTCGGAGTATGTGAATGACGCGCTCGTAGTCTATAAGTCTTGTAATGTTGCCACTCATGAGCAGCAGGTTCAGCTTGGTTGGAACAAGGTCTTTAAGTGGGAAGACGAAAATGGATGGACACGTCATTCACAAAAAGCACGTGCATCTTATACTCCAGAAAGAGTAGCAATCATTCCGACCCTGACATTGATCTACATAGTCAACATCTGTCCGTAAAATTGGAGGTCAAGTCCCTAAGCCTCTTTCTTGACACGAAACTCGACTGGCGTCCGCGACAGGACAAAGTCGTTTGTTTTTCCAGTAGATTTTTTTTTTTGACGCGGTTAACACGATGACGAACACGTGGGAGTTAATTGAGTTGGCGGATAAAATGGGACTGACGGGAGCGGAGTTTAGAGTATGGTACGAGGAGCGGATGGAGAGGGAGCGTGAGCAACGGGCTGCAGAACGAAAGGCGGCGAAGGAAAAGCTTGAATTGGTGCTTAGAGCTAAGAAGGAGGAGCTAGAGCGCGTAACGCGTGAAAATAAAGTGTTGCTAGAGCGTCAGACACGCATACTGAAGCAGCAGCTCCAATTAGAGAGGGTGGATTTCGAGCGGCGACTCGAGCTTGCGATGGCGAAAAGGGGGCAGCTGGCGATGCCGAAGGTCGAGCAAGCGGTGAATGTTTGCTCCGATAGCAGCGTTTGCTGGAGGGAAGTCGATTCCTGCAAGGTTGGCCTCGAGCCTCGCGACAGCCTTACTTCGGAGCGAGAAGCTCAGATAGAGGAAGGCAGAGAGGTGGACAGCCAAGAAGGCAGGAGTCATGAGGAGCTTGTTGAAGCGACGGAAAGCTTCTCTGGCTGGGAACATATTACTTCCGTTAGCTGCTTGGGGACCTCTGAGAGGCCAAGCACCTATGAAGAAGAGCGCCTGGATATGGGCGACCTAGAAGCTGTGAAAAATGTTGTGGAGCAAAGCTTCGATAGCAGGGAACAAAGAAGTTCCATTCAGAATGAGGTGTGTATCAGAACGTCTCAAAGGCCGAGCACATTTCAGGAAGAGGTAGGGCTACCTCTCAATAGCTCCATGGAAGGAGCGCTAGAACGTCATTGGGATGATGGCAGCGAATGCCATGAAGGCTCTGATATAGTGGCCACTGATTGTTTTGTACCGACAGAGGTAGCAGCAGGCACCATGTCGATGGTCCTAGACCATACGTGTATCTCGCTCAGAGAGAGAGGGGATTCTAGTTCACAGGATAGCGTAACTGCTCGACTATTGCAAATATCTCGACTATTGCATATAAAGAACAAGCGGGTGGGAACACTGAATATTTTGAAAGTATTGTGACACAATACTTGGGTAAGTGACAAGAAGCGTCTCTTCAATTTGTATAAACGCCGGCACCTCGATTAGGAGGCTATTAACTACCAGTCTACGACACCAAGCAGCTTGAAAATTTTTGACTGTGTCCACTATTGGGACATTATCCTTTCAACGGGTGCTTTACGCACCAACCCCGTCGAAAGCCTCTACGTCGAGAAAAAGGAGTGGTCGCAGCTCTTGCACAAATCATACATATATTTTGTGTAAAATCTGGAAGTGAATGCAAAGAAGAAGAAGCCTACCATTCTACAATGTGTTATGTGTCCAGTTCTGCTCTTTTTGAAAGCATTCTTTCACTCCATCTTCCTATGGAGCAAGCCCTACTCACTCCGTAAAGGAGGTCCCACTGAGGAAACAAATTTGCCACTTTTTGAACACCGTTTGCAGCTCCCGCTGCAGGGGTCTTGCCGTGGCAGTGGCAGTTTATAGCAGACATATTCATCTAATGAACGTGTCAGTTGTGAGCAAACGCTGTAAGTATCTACGTACTGTACTTTCGTTTACGCTGCTTCAAATAATATAGAGCTATACGAATTAGGCCAGCTGTCGACCTTGCTTTGGAATATACATTGTGATGTGTCTTTTGTAGAAGTTACGAAGCAAGCGCCTTTTACGCATACCCGCACGTAATTCGTGGAACGTCAATGCAAATACACTTTTCCCAAATTCTTTACAGCTGGCTCCAAGTCTCACTTTTTATGTGTCGTACTCAGCGCTCAGTTCATCTTTTTGGGATGCCGGCGTTCTGCATTCTAGTTCAAGCATTTTTCACAAGCAGAATCCAATGTAATACTATCGGCTAGAAAATGCATCAAACAATTGAAACTACAAAAGGCAGCAATACAAACTAATTTCTTAAGCGTGGTAAAAGCTCTTCCATCTCTTAAAAATCATGAAAGCCCCGTCCGTGGTTAGCTTTACTAAAACTCATGCACAGTAGCCACATTCAAAGAGCTTGTCATTATTTTACTGGATAGAAGGCCACCACGAAATCCACGGTAACGTAATGGCAGCCAAACTAGCTCCATGATCCTACAAAAGCTCTGCCAATGCATTCATCGCCCTTTGCCGAAAACTTTTTCTTAAACAAAAGCTCAGAAGCTAATCACAGAGCTCATCGGAAATAGAAACATGAAATAAACAAGGTGTTGTCAAGCTACACATTGGCCATTGGCCGCCAGTATCAAAGTCACGCCATACAGAAGATACACTTACAAGACTGAGTACCCGACAGACCTAAAGTCGTAATTCATTTGTGCGCGAAAATCGAAGTAGAGAAGCAAGACACCTGGATATAGCGCACCCTTGCAACTGAAAGTTGGTTGGATTTATGTCTGTTTTTTTTTTCACTGAATATTTAGTTGTTAGTGTGCGCTGTGTCCGCGTGTCTTCCCTTTGTGCTTCAAACTTTGTTCGCAACTCAGATAGAATAAATACCGACTTGTCCAGCTGTCTCTGTTTCCTATTGAAAGTAGACTAATCTGTTCAGTGGGAATCCACCAGAGCGTGAGTAATCTGGTAAACCAATCACCGTCCTCCACGTTCTCATCTTATGTACTGCATTCTGTGTTCTCTTTCTATGTACTGCAAAACAGTACTTCCCAATAGTTTACCCTGAACGAATACCGTATCTTGTATCAATGCTCACAGGCCCAGAACTGCTTTTTAACTAGTGGTTATAGTTGGTGTTTTTAAAAGAAGTCCATGGCTTTCATATCACAAATCTAGCATATTCAAAGTGAAAATTTTGAAAAAAGGTTTGCCTCAATGGGCTTCAGGAATCGTTCATAGCTTTTTTTTAAATCGTCACTTACAATTTATTACACGCCCATTGATGGCACCAGGTATCACTGCCACATTCTGTTTACACTAGTTCATAGCGTGTGATTTTAGCCCTCTATACAACCATACCTCGTATGCCATCGTTACACTTGTGATTGCCAATGCAATAGCTCCTTTAGGCCACTTATCGTCCTTGCGCCACAAAACCCTAATTATCACCATTACCTAGCCAGCTAGGTACATAGAATTGATAGATAGATAGATAGATAGATAGATAGATAGATAGATAGATAGATAGATAGATAGATAGATAGATAGATAGATAGATAGATAGATAGATAGATAGATAGATAGATAGATAGATAGATAGATAGATAGATAGATAGATAGATAGATAGATAGATAGATAGATAGATAGATAGATAGATAGATAGATAGATAGATAGATAGATAGATAGATAGATAGATAGATAGATAGATAGATAGATAGATAGACAGACAGACAGACAGACAGACAGACAGATTGATTGATTGATTGATTGATTGATTGATTGATAACATTGTAAATCCTGCTTCAGATTAAGAATATTTTTGCATTTATTAGGCTGCTTTATCGTTTGTGCTCACTGCTGCTGCAAGCACAGATATTATGTGCCGAGAGCATTTTTTTAGGTTTAATGTAAGTGGTCATGGCCATAAATATTGGTGAAGTGGTTTGTTTATAGAGTCTCCTTATACTCAGAATTATATGGTAAGCATTTCAGAGTGGGCCCTTAAATTTCTTGGGGTACGCCACTCGCCATTAGAGTTTCACTGCAATGCAGATGACAGTGCCTTCGTGATACCTTACTTTCATATAAATTAAGCTTTTTCTTAGGGTTGTGTCAATATCAAAGTTCAACTTCAAAGAGAATTCGAACAAAAAACACGAAGCAGGATTCAACTCATAGTTTTTAAATGTCTTCAAATCTAAATAGTAACCTAACTAAAAAAGAAGATCGCAAGAGTCCTAAATTTAAAAAAGCAAGTTTGTTCTGATGGTAATAATAAACAAGGGCCTAATTAACAAAACTTCCTCTTCGCAAATGCGATTTCGTATGGGCTTGCTAGCTTCCTTCGTACAATTTTCTGCGGTTAGATTGGCTGAGGTATAAGGAAAACTTGGAGGACGTTCCAGCTTCACGATAAAGAGTGGAATGCTTTAGCCTTATCGGACCCATTGCGCGCCGCCTTGTCAAGTGCTATAGCGTTGCTTTGGTTTTCCGTAAAAATGACTCAATTGGGCCGTAGGAAAACGAATCACCGCACGTGTCTAACATTAACCCCATCAACTTATACTATTTTCCTCGAACCATTACGTGCAGGTGGCATTATAATGACACTGTAATGCCTACGGCAAATACAATCTGTAAAATGCCCACTGCCCGTTCGTGAGGCAACACGTGAAGCTACGTGGCTCTTCAATTCGTTAATGCTTTTTTGCCTATTGATAAGAATGTCAAGTAGCTTCCTAATGCGAGGGCCTTTACAACACCTATTCACTTTACGTCACATGATTGGCTCCTGGTGGCATTGTGCGCTTCTGAAGTAACCTACCTGCGTTACGGAGACTCCTTCCGCTACGTGACATTATTGTAACAGTTTTTTTTTCAAGCAGCTTCAACTAATGGCGTAGCTCTCTGGTAGGACATCTGATTGCCAGTCAGTCTGCGTGAGTTCAATTTTCATTCGAAAAGAAAAAAATTTCACCAATACTATTTGCATACTTCACGCTTTTTAGTGGTTTATTCTAAGCATTCATTGTTCACTAATGGTGCACAATTCGACGAATTTGTGTACCTTTAAAATAAAAGCTATTTAGTAATCTTTGCAATATTAACTTCTACTAAAAAATGCACAAGTCTACTTCTAAATATGAAGTTACGAAATAAACTTTAATACCTGTCCCTAAATTGAGTGTTCTCACGTGAAAGTAAAAATTACATTGTACTGTACATGGTGTACTCTTGACACAAAACTGCTTTCCGGAGATGGCAGCTGCTCTGCGCCTATTTTTTGCTTCAATTCTCTTGCATAAGCGCATTCGAAATTGTTGGCTCATCGAATGCATTGATCAGCCAGGTGTGCCACAGCAATAAATCATAGATTGCCACTTTTTGGCACCTGTTGCTGCGTGAGCCCCATGTGTGTTTTTTTTGGTCTAGCCTTATGCGACACAAAAGCGAGCCATAGCGAAATGTGCTAGATAAACGGCGTTTCTCGAAACACACGCGCTAGCACATTGTAATAGCTCAAGTACATAGCTGCCTATGGAACGTGTTAATGTTGATGAAAAGACCAATGCCGAACACGTCACCTTCACTCATTGCAGGAGGAAGAAACAAAAACTGTCCGCATATTTTGGGCGACTTGAACTTGAAACGCCCTACAGTAATGATGGATCAACTACGATTAGTAACAAAATGCGGTCGTCAGGTAAGCGTCAACGAAGAAGTGAGATCTTATACTAGTGTCATAATAGGTGCCAGGCTATCCTCCCTTAACCCAACTCCAAAGTCGAAGCATTACTTTGGCATGAATATAACATAATAACTATTTCGTCCGGCTCGTTCACTTTCGTATACTGTTTGATTTGTTCTTAATGGGCTATGTGGTACGTGACAATAAACACCAGTTGCCAACTCCTTACAGGGTTGTCTGCCATTTTGTTCCTTCGCAAATGTCAGAATAGCAATGAAATTCATATTCGGACAAAAGGGGAAGTTGACACAACAGGCAAGTAGCTGAAGGCATGAAAGAACTGCGTGGAGAAATACCATTGCTCCTCGCGGCAAATGGTAGACAAACCAATATACAAACTGTTCACTATACACCACATTAGGTCAATTTAACGTATACATCTCGCAAAATAGAAAGAGATATCCGAAATCGTCGCGTAATAGCTAGATATAGTAGGTGTGGGCATATTATACACAAAGAAAATATTAAATGATATTGTTACGAAAGAGACGCCGTATCGACGAGGCTGTGGATGAAATATATTTTAAGCCAGCAGCAGCAGTGGCGTGACCGGTAGACCAGACACCGAGCGGAGACCACTCTTCGTCTTCCTCGTCAGGCACACACGCGCGTCGCCCCCTTGAATCTCAATTTCCTTGCATGTAGCACAATCCCTGGCGGTAGAAGCGCCGTCCCGGCGCATCTCATTTTCAACGTCACTAGGAGAGTGGTAGGGCTTCAAGCACGCAACATGTAGAATATCGGTAGCCTGTTGGGCCCATGAAGGCGATGGAGTGACTGGACCGATTTCATATGTCACAGGAGTAACCAAACGAAGGACTCGGTATGGACCTGTGTAGCGAGTAAGCAGTTTTTCTGACAAGCCAACTTGACGGGTCGGAGTCCAGAGCAGCACCAAAGGACTGGGCGGAAATTGTAAGTCGCGGTGTCGTTGGTCATACAAACGCCGTTGCTTCACTAAAGAGGTCAAAAGGCGAGTACGTGATTTCGGGTGCGTAAGCGTCCCGAGGGATAGCGTCCACGGCATATTCACTGGTTGGTCCCACAGGGGATGGTATGACGGTGTCTAGAGGCAATGTTGGTTCTCGGCCAAAGAGCAGAAAAAATGGTGAGTAACCGGCAGTGTCGTGGCGCAAAGAATTATAGGCAAATGTGACGTACGGCAACGCAAGATCCCAGTTGGTGTGGGATCATACTATGGAAACATACTATGCGAGCATATCTGTAAGACTTCGATTTAGACGCTCCATGAGTCCATTGGTTTGCGGATGGTATGACGTAGGCAGCTTGTGTCTCGTTTGTCAGGACCGCAAGATGTCGGCTATCACCTTCGACAAAAAGGTGCGGCCATGGTCTGTACGCAGCTGCCGTGGGGCTCCGTGTTGCAAAATCACGTCCTTGAGGAGGAAGTCGGTGACGTCTGTGGCGCAGCTTGTTGGGAGAGCTCGTGTGATGGCATAACGCGTTGCGTAGTCGGTGGCCACAGCTATCCACTTGTTACCCGAGGAAGACACGGGAAAGGGCCAAGTAGGTCCAAGCCAACGCAGAAGAACGGTTCTGACGGAATGTCAAGTGGTTGAAGGCATCCGGCGAAAAGTTTCGATAGCGTTTTGTGGCGCTGACATTTCTCCCAAGCCGCAACGTATCTTCTGACTGAGCATGCAAGTCATCGCCAGAAGAAGCGTTGGCGTATTCGGTCGTAAGTGCGTGAAACACCAAGGTGACCGGCAGTCGGAAGGTCATGAAATTCATTTAGAACTTCCGAGCGAAGCGTTTCGGAATGACAAGCAGCAGGGCCGGTCCATCTGGCTCGAAATTTTGGCGGTATAATACACAATCGTGCAGCACGAATGAGCGATGGGACTGATTAGAAGATGGTGATTCGAGGCGCTCAATGATAACACGCAAGGACGCATCACGGCGCTGCTCGTCACCGATGCATGTTATTTGCGAAAGAGAAAAGACGTGAGGGCCGGTGTCGGTGTCAAGTATAGTGCTCGACTCAGCAACCGGGTAGTGGGACCGACAGTCTGCGTCCTGATGTAGGCGTCAGAACTTGTACGTCACCGTGTAGGTATACTCTTGCAGTCGCAGAGCCCAGCGCCCGAGCCGGCCAGTAGGATCTTTCATTGATGTAAGCCAACATAGCGCATGATGGTCATTTGTTACAGAGAAATTTGTGCCATATAAATTTGGGCGGAATTTTGAGACTGTCAAAACAAGAGTGAGACACTCACGCTCTGTAAAGTAAAAGTCGCGCTCAGCAGCTGTGAGGAGGCGGCTAGCGTAGGTGACAACTCGGTCGTCTCCCTTTGGCGTTTGGCTAGGACGGCTCCGATCCCGTGACCACTAGCATCGGTTCGGACTTCTGTCAGAGTGGATGGGTGAAAGTGAGCCAGTATAGGTGGAGTCGTCAGAAGCGTGATTAGATGAGAAAAAAGCAGCAGCTTGGTCGGTACCCCAAGTAAACATGACGTCTTTCTTCAGGAGCTCCGTGAAGGGTGGAGCGATGGTTGCGAAACCTTTCACAAACCTTCTAAAGTAGGAACAAAGTCCTACAAAACTCCGGATGTCTTCCACTGACCGGGGTACATGAAAACTGGCGACTGCACAAATTTTCTCCGGGTCCGGCTGCACACCAGATGCGTCGACAAGGTGATCCAACACTGTAGTTTGCCGGCGTCCGAAGTGCCATCCGACGAGTTTAATTGAAGGTCTGCAGTGCGGAACATGTCGAGAATAGCTGAGAAACGCTGAAGGTGGGTCTCAAATGTGGGGGAATATACAACAACATCGTCATGATAACAGAGACTTGTTGACCATTTGAACCCTTGTAGCTGAGAGTCCATCATGCACTCGAACGTGGCTGGGGCATTGCATAGCCCAAACGGCATAACCTTGAACTGATATAGGTCATCTGGAGTTACACATGCAGTCTTCTCTTGTTCTTTTTCGTCGACAGCGATCTGCCATTAGCCATAACGTAGGTCTATTGAAGGGAAGTATCGGGTGCCCGGGAGACAATCGAGAGCGTCATCGATGCGGGGTAAAGGGTAAACGTCCTTTTTCGTGATTCTATTCAGATGGCGGTAATTGCTACGTTCCATCTTTCTTTTTAACGAGCACAACGGGGGACGCCCAAGGGCTTGAAGAGGGGTCAATGATTCCCTTGGCTAACATCTTGGTGACTTCTTGTTGAATTGCTTTACGCTCGGTGGCAGACACCCGGTATGGTCGCTGATGAATGGAATGATAATCACCTGTGTTAATGCGGTGCTTAACGAGTGAAGCCTGGCCGAGTGTACGGCTGTCTATGTCGAATATGTCGCGGTATGAAGCCAGAAGGCGGTAAAGCGCGCCTGAATACTGAGGTTCGGGATCCGGGGAGATCATGGAGCGTAAGGTTGCATCCAGGCACGTGGCATCCTGCGAGTGACATGGGTGATCGGGACATAGGTCTGCCGCAAAACAGGTGACGTAGTCGTCAATTAAGGATCTTAGCGAGGCGACACGTATTCCTTGAAGTAGCACTTGTTTATAAAACCGAAATTGATAACAGATAAATATGTTCAGTTAGAGGCCATGGTTACGACGGAGTGTGGTACAGTAATGTCACGCGCCATGAGAACATCAGGAATAGGCGTCACGATATAATCACCGTCGGGCACGGGAGAAGGTGTTGCCAATTCAACAAATGTGAGAGCTTTAGGTGGTATCTGGAAGAAGTCAGTGGTGCACAGGCTGTTCGGGAGTTCTGGATGAGAATTCAGGAGAAGAGGAAGTTCTAAACAGAGAGTGCCGGCAGAACAGTCAATCAGGGCAGAATGCGTCGATAAGAAGTCCATCCCGAAGATGACGTCATGAGGGCAACTGTCGAGCACGGTAAATAAAACAGGAACATGGCGGCCGGCAAGGGTAATACGAGCGGTACACATTCCAATGACGGCTACATTTCTACCATCGGCGACACGGATGGCTTGTGTTGCGGCAGGCGTGAGTACTTTTTTGAGAGGGCGACACAGACGAGCACTCATTAGAGACACCTGAGCTCCAGTGTCAACTAAAGCCGTCAAAGAAAGGCCGTCCACATGCACTTCCAGTGTGTTCTTATTAGTAGGTAGCGTCAACGGAGGATTTGGGTCAATTGAACTTGATGCAGCACAACCTCCAGGAACTGTATAATCTGAACTGTATAATCTAGTTTTCCATCCGGGAATATCCATAGTTTTTCGGCGATGGATAGCGGCGGGGTAGGGGCGACGGAGAACGGCGGCGTTGAGATGATGGTGAACGCGCGGTAGAGCCGCTGCTATGCGATTCGGAAGCAGTATATTCACGGCTGGGGGAATACTGATGGGGGTCCGCGTATGGCCAAGGAGAAGAAGAAAATTGGCTCCAACGGGGGGGGGGGGGGGGGCGTCCAAGTGCTGCGGCAGTACCGTGAAACATGACCAACTCGGTGTGACAGTGGAAGCTGATTAACCTGTCGTCTGCTGTTCTCCACTCCGTCGGATTGCGGGATCTGGGCAGAGTGTATAGGTCGTGGCATGGTGCATTTATTGGCATCGGTTAGCAATTTCTTGCCGCACGACTGCCTGAATAACTGACACCGCCTGGGGTGTTTGCACGGTGCACTGGTCTTGTGGAAGTGCATAAAACGGTGCTGGTAGGGCCGCCTCAAGCTCGCACCGAACGATGCGTGTGACACTCTCGTGCAAGTGTGGTGCGGCACCGAGATCGGTACAGGTTGACGTGACAGCTGTGTTAGGGAGCCGTGTAAATTGAGGCCGAACTCGGCGGTTTTTGGCCAATTGGAAGCGGCGGCCCTCCTTAAATCTAATGTCGATGGTCGTGACGCTGTCGTACACGAGCAAGTTGAAAGCGTCGTCCGCGATCCCCTTCAATATTTGGCCCACCTTGTCGCTCTCGCTCATTTGCTCGTCCACTTTGCGGCACAAAGCGAGCACGTCCTGTATGTACGAGACATACGACTCGGTTGATGACTTTACTCGGGTTACGAGTTCTTGTCGTGCGGCCGTTTGTAGACCGCACGGGTCCCCAAAGATGTCACGTAGTCGGTCCTTGAAGATGTCCCAGCTGGTGAGCTCAGCCTCATGAGCGTCAAACCATACACGTGGTGTGCCATCCAAGTAAATTATTACGTTGGCGAGCATCATGGTTGGGTCCCATCGGTGAGGCAGGCTAACGCGCTCGTACATGCGGAGCCAGTAGTCGACGTCGAGGCCAGGCTGGGCGGAGAACGTACCGGGATCACGGGGGTAGGACATCGCAAGGTACGTAGTAGCTGGCACTCCAGGAGATGGCGGTGAGGGGGGGGGATATCATTAGAAGCCATGGCCGGAGGATGGATGATGCGGCCACTGCGAAGCTTCGTGGCGAGGACGGGGAACGTTCCACCTTCACCAAATATGTTACGAAAGAAAGACGGCTTATCGACGAGGCTGTGGATGAAATATATTTCAAAGCAGCAGCAGCAGCAGCAGCAGCAGCGGCGTGACCGGTAGACCAGACACCAAGCGGAGACCACTCTTTGTCTTCGTCGTCAGGCACACACGCGCGTCACCCCCTAGAATCTCAATTTCCATGCATGTAGCAATATTATCATAAAGTCCCACAATAAATGCCATTATTGTGTGCCTGTGCATGAATACAATATTACCCAAGCGCATATAGAGAGCCAGGAGGCTGCTTTTTTTCGGGAGATGTGAATAGTAATGCTTAAACTTATAAGCAATTGGATCGAGAGAGGATACTTTGCCGACAGTCATGGTCCAGCTCATAGTTAAGAATAACTGTCACTCACCTGGTCATCTTAATTATCGTTTTAGGGGTGCACCACATTCCAACGACTTGATGTTTCTGGTTGAAAGTATGACAATATGATGCACGCAAGCTCTTAAGCGAACCTGCAAATGACATTTGTATTTTTTATTTTATTTTTAGGGGAAGAGCTAAGCTCACACCAAAAGAAAAAAGAGGCACATTCCCCGCGTTCAAGAACAAAATGGTTGGCGGAGAATAGGCTGGGCGGTTATACTGAGTGGACCCCTGCAAACAATAATTTATCAGAAGCGTGCTCCTCAAGTTTATTCGCGTGGTCGGCACACCACGCCTGCTGACACTTGACGCATAAGCAAGACGTGGCTAGTCCAAATAGCAGTAAATAAAGGGTTGATTGTTAGTCATTTAATTTTATCGCTCTGGTTGTGCGTGAGTAATGCTACTAAATCACTCAAACCTCCAACATATACCTCAGGCATATATAACAATACACGGGCAAATCCTACAGCTTTCTCTTTGGCTGAACCCTAGATGTGCTTTCTTTATTTTATGAAAGTAACATGCTTTTAATTGGTTCAACAGACAACTGTGGCAAAGTGCGAAAAACGGAGGCCTTTGTTCACAATATAACACGTACTTGAATAAATGTATGTTTTTTTTTCATGTGCACAACAGACAAATTTGACGATAACAGTGTTTCCTTTGTACGAGCACTGTTTCATTTCTCTGACCACGCGCTGTAAAACATAGCTTCAGAAGCTTTAAAGGCTATGCGCCTAAACAAAAAGTTACGTTAAAAATGCATAAAGGGGGCATATTCAAGCATCACAGAAAACTGCTGTGCATAAAAAAGTGACTTACACAAAGAAAAATAAATTGTGAACCGCTTCAAAAGAATTCATAATCTGTTGCTCTCAATTCTTCATACGACAAGTCATCGCAGTTAGCATTAGAGCCATCAGTGCACGCAAGTTTGTCTATTACCTGTATGAATATTGATCAGACATTCTCTAGCTCCTAGAATGCCGTTGGTATACAAAGCATATCTTCTTGCTTCGAACTCTTAATCGTACAAATTTACAAAAACACGGAGTAGGTATCTGGAGTCAAACCCTCTCTTGAAGCACGCACTATAATGTTTCTTGAGTCGATATGTCTGTTCCTCATTCCACAATCTTCTTGCTGGACAGTGAATCCTTTAAAGAGTTTTATAATTTTACATCAAATCAGGGGTTACTGGCACTTCGCAGAGAACTGCTAAAAACATACCATGTAAGAAATAAACTGCTCCATCCCCCCTCGGACCACAAATAAGCAAGTAAAGGAGGGGGAGGGTTCTGATCAGCAATGCTTAGGCGACATATATATAGTATCTTGTGCAATACTTTTGTCGGAAAACAAGTTTTTTTAATTTAAAACGCGCGCCAATCTCTTATATCACTTACCTCTCTTTAGTGCAAGAGTCAGCAATACAATATCGTAAAAAATATTTCGTAACACAAACAGGATTGCAGGTTAATAAGAACAGATATGTTAGAATCAAGAATCTCTGTAATAGTACCTGCGGTCTCAGGCCCCAAAAGCATGACATGAATAGGCGAGATGCCGCACTGGAGGGGGTTGCGGAAATCATCTGGCGTTCTTTAACGTGAATTGATATTGCACTCACGGCCGCTGGCAGAGTACACGAGCCTCTATCGCTTCGCTTCCATCTAAATATAACCACCGCGGGCAGCGTCGAAGCCGCCACCTTCGGCCCAACAGCCGAGCACCCTGTAGCCACTGCTGCATCATGGTGACCCTACATTTTTACAATTTTCAGTTGCCGTATACGTGAAGCTTGGATATGTTCATGCCAAATTGTTTTCCTCATAAGGTAGATTCCGCTTGGCAGTTCATATAGTCGGTTGTACCAAAGGTAATTAATATCGGTGTCTTGAGGCTACCGAGCTGTCAGCTAAGATTTTTCGCAGCGTGCCTTGGGCTGGATGTGGGCTGCAAAAAAATCGAAACGCAAAACATGCAATATCTCCATTCGTTTGTGCGGTCTACAAAAACTAAAATGTTCTATCTTAGACATTAGCATAACATGTGCACAGTATCAATTTTCTAACCATAATGGGACGTATACACTCAACCATGAACAGAATGAGAGAAAAGGAAAGAAAAGTCTATCTCACTGTAAAGGAATATATTGACATCTCCAAATAACTAAATACGTTGAAAGACATACCAACCACACTGAACATGTACTCCTTTGGACTCCTACTTTGCACGTTTGCTGGCATTCATGCCATCTGAAAAATAGTTAAGCCACAGCGTACCGATTTTCACGTAAGACACAATTCGCGTCAGCTCTAATTCGATAGCGACGCAGTTCGACGAAATCCAACGAGGCAGAACAAGTATACCGCCGATAACATGGTATTGGGTAGAAGGATGGCATGTTCTATTTTTGTGACACGACCCACCTCTTGCAGTATCGTGAGCGTGAGCTTAATTTAAGGTCATACGAATTTTGAGCATCGCACACTGTGATCAATATGAGTTAAACTGAAGAATGAAGATGACTACAGTGTATATCTGTGGTGGGGTTCGAAGTTAAAATAGGCGCACAGAAAAAGTTCTTTCGGTGGAGACGAAGGGGGGGGGGCAGTCGATTTCTATGTGGTGAAGGTAGAAACCCCACGGCACTGAGCCGATCAAAGAAAAAATGCACACACACAACACACACACACCCACACACACACAGACATAGACATAGACACACATGATAATGAACACATTGACCCACCAGCCTTGCGGGCTGCTATTAATTACGTCATTGACCAGACAGCCGAGCCCTGGGTCATCTTTACTGACTCAAGAGCAGTACTGCAGTCGCTGAGATCTCCATTCACACAGGACCAACTCGTCATGGACATCAAACGCCTATGCAAGAAAGCCTGTGACCTCCATCATCGTATCGTTCTGCAGTGGATACCCGCCCACTGCAGAATACAAGGCAACGTCCGGGCTGATGACGCTGCCAAAGGTGTACATGACACTTCAACAGAATTCTCGAGGCAAGATGCAGAAACGCCAGTACCGGCTCACGCCAGGTGCCTCCAGCGATCCCTCTGGACAGACCTTAGCCAACAGTATGGGCCTCTGTACAAAACTGATCCATCGTGTGACTTCATGATGCCGCGAAATCTCAACAGGCAAAAAGAAACGTGCTTATACCGCATCCGATTAAACGTAGCATATACTTACTACTTCAGGAACAAAATTAGACTGTCCGACTCAGAATTTTGTGCCCAATGTAACGTCGTTGAAGACATCAAACAAGTCCTCTGTGAGTGTACGAAATACGCATCAGAGAGACAGTCTAAGAAGATGGGCTTGAAAATGCAACAGGACACAAGTTTGGAGTTCAAAATATTATAGGCTCATGGCAGAACACCTCCAGTGCGTTAGACTCTACAAAAGCGCTACTGACGTTCTTACGGGCCCCAGTCTTCAACGAAACGTTGTAAATTGTGTTGTGCGTTTGAGAGACTTTATGTGTTGTATGAATGTTATGCGTGTATGTAACTGCATATGTTGTGTGTTTATCATTGTATATATCACTGTCATCACCCGGAAACTGGAGTAGCTTGTCAGGTGAAAATGCAGGCAAACTTCTCCATATTCCCATTAAAAATAATTATCTCTCTCTCACTAACCAGCAAAAACACACGCACAGACATCCCAAGACATGTGCACACACAAGCACAAACACGAAGGCACACATATAAATACATGCACACACCAACACACTCGTCCACTCACTCACACACATACACACTTCATAACACACCCGCCCAAACACCCCACTCACATAGCCATCACACACATCGAGCATTCATCGAGCAATTTCAAGGTACCATGAAGACTGTTACAGCGAGAAAGACTAAACTCCCTTCTTCATCGCTTCTCACGTAAACGGGTATATGATAAGAAATGATGCATGTTTTTTACTCGACCAACTTCTTACAGTAGCGTAGACATCAACACGAATTCTGTAAAACATTACATGAACGCATAAACACAAGCCAAAGACGTACCAAACAGAGAAGATCGCTTAACTGTAGAGCACAATTACTCCTCAATTAGGCGAGCGTAAGGATCGATGCAACACGCTCGATAATTGCGAGTCTCAAAACATGTGAAGAATCAACCAGGCAGCTAATCTTAACGGCCACACAGTGCACTGAATTAAGTCCTCGTTCTGTTGCCTCTTGGCTAATTTGCGGCGAATCGTGCACTTTTACAAATATCTTTGCTTACTGCTTTTCCAGTGGCACACCACTCACTTACAAAACAAAATAAAATCAAGCACGACGTCAAAGCACGTAGCGTAAAGCCTGCCTAAATCGATGAAGCAAGAGCTGCACCCAAACGCAACTTCAAACACCACCATAACCCCCTCACATTCAAATTTTCTTCCCGGTATGCACCTCAAGCAATGTGAAGGCTTGGAAAGATGCCACTATCCCTCCTTTGATGAAGTCGAAGCGGCGCTGGAAGACGCCACCTTTGTGACTCACCGCGAGCTTACGCATTTCTCTAGGTGCACACAGTGGAAGAGTTGTCGCAAGCAGTTTTATGGACTTAGCGACAACTTTCTTTCCCCTGTTGGTAAATTTATAAAGGTTAGGTGTGCGTGGTGCAATGTTGGGACGTGACTTTCGCCGTACTTTACGGCTAGAAAATTGTCACATAAAAAACCAAATATCGGACAAGAAGCAATGTAAATTCGGATAAAATGTATTTTGAGTCTTTCGACGTATGTTTCTTGCGTCACAGAATGGTTCTTTGATCGCATCGTTAGTATATTTTGCTGGTTGTTGGGTGCTCAAAGTACAGTGTCGCCATATAACATATGGTGTATTTTCTGCGCTATCCGCGAAGTTTCGCGAGGGCGAATAAATTAGTCCCGAGGCCTGCAAGCAAGATAGAATTGACAGCTACTTAAAGAGCTTTCTGCCCGGGTACTTAACCAACATAGGGAGGTATTTTGTTGTTGTCCACATAAGCAAAATCAGTTCGAAATATATGCCACTTCTTAAATTACGTGTCTTAAATTGGGATCACTTTATTAAAATGTAGCTAATCCATGTACCACAATCGCTTGCCAAAGTATCCCGCGATTTAGAATCACTACAACGAGGATTTCGTTGTAAAAGCGGTGTCAAGACCTGTTCTGTTTACACAGTATACGCTGCACAATTACTAAAGCTAGCCATAAGCAAGAGCGCGAGTTCAAACACTCATCAATAAACTTTTGCTCTGTAGTGGAGGTCTCCTGACAGATGAGTGCTTCCGCTTTTACAATATAAAGGTTACAATCCCAGTCTCAGTGATTTTACTTTCAAAATCAAATGCTAAAGTCAGTGTGAACTCCATGTGTGAGGAAAATGAGGAAAATACAAGAATGAAACTGTTGTAACAGCCAATTCAGCGATGAATTGTCGGTTACTTGCCGCTGTAACTTCTCGTCCACGTTACAGTGATTTCAGTTATTAAAAGAATATACTTTTTCACTTACAACAAACATCAATGACACCGGCATCAAAATTTCGGCAAACGAGCCTTTTAACGCGGTCGCGTTAGGATTTTCATGATAAGAAGCTTCTGGGAAAACGTCTGCTTGAAATTTTATCATTGCAGAAGAACTCTTGGAAGTAAGCTATATGAAGTTAATTAACCCAGTCTCTTTCGTCCGTTTAAGCATAAAGGTCTGAAACTTGTGCAAGTAAAGCAATCTTTCGCATTGATTTCTATGTTAGTTATGGTGTTTTGTGGTGCTCCAAAATTCTCACTGGGAAATGTGACTTGGAAAGCCACTCGATTATTGACCTATTTGAGTCGAATATGGAAAGATTCCAATATTTGCACACGCTGACTAGTCTTCAATAGAAAACTGATGGCATTATAAAACGCATGATTCGCAGCGCTATGTCAGTCATGTGGAATGTTATTTTGTGCTATTTCAGTCTGCGATTGTGAATGTACACATTATTTATCTCGCATGTCCTTGTGGTAGCTCTCTAGCAACTGAATCGAATATTTTAGGCGGCTCATGCTAGTCAAATAGGAATAAAAATAGTGATCACTTCTTGCCGTTCTAGGGTAATATGAGTGTGCAGTAATGGCATCGATACCATGGAAAACTTCCAACACGTGACTTTTTGTGACGTCAGCTGGGTTCTAATATGTATATAAACGCGCCTGGCTGTCAGCCCGAGCACGCTGCCTTCGTGGTTTAGTAACCATGGCGAAGGTTCCAAGCTGCCGCATTCTGCTCTTGTTGGCCGCATTCCTATTCATTCTTTCAGCGATGCTGAACGATGGCCAGTCATGTGCCAACGCAGCCACGACTCCACCTCCTCGGCCCCCACCAAATCGTCCAGGAAATGTCCCTGGTTCACCACCTCCGCCTGGTAATGGTAGACCACGACCACCTGTAGGTAAGAAGCGCTCATGGTTGTTTATTTTTCGATATCGAGAAATACGAACCGTTTCTGCAGCTAGAACTATTTTTATTGCGTTAGAAAGTATATGAGAAGAAATAGGGATAAGAGTACCTTAGTAATCGTGTAATACTAGAAACTATAGGTCAGCTGCCAGCTCGTAATAAGCTCATGTGCTACGTGACGCCGAAAAGGCTCATAAAAATGTGCCACACTCGCCGCAATGGCTTCACGTGGCGCTGACTCACATTCTCACGTTTAAATTCACATATAAACCCAATAAAATGACTGGGGGGGGGGGGATAGCCACCACGGTAGCTCAGTAATAGAGGATCGAAATCGAACGATTTTCTCGAACGTCGCAGGTTTGGTAACACTTAGTAGCACACTTCTGTGTTTACTTCCGGTGTCTACATAATTATTCCGCGTGGAAATTAGTAACTAAAATTATCATCATCATCAGCCTGACTACACCCACTGCAGTGCCTTACACTTGATCCGCTAATATATCCTGTCTTACGCTTTCTGCTGTCACGTTATACCTGCGAATTTTTTAGTCTCGTTGGCCCACCTAACTTTCTCTCTCCCCTTCGTGCGTTCACCTTCTGTGGGAATCCAGTCAGTTATCCTTAATGACATACGTGCTACGTTTCTGGCCCATGTCAATTTCTTCTCGACGTTTCTGGCCCATGTCAATTTCTTCTCGACCACCTGTAGGTAAGACGTGCTCATGGTTGTTGATTTTTCTATATTGAGAAGTACGAACCGTTTCTGCTGCTAGAAGTATTTTCATTGCGATAGAAATTATATGGTAATAAATAGGCATAAGAGTTGAGGGAGAGTACCTTATTAATCTGTGCTTTTCCGATGACTTTGCATTGTTGAGTGACTCGGGGGACCAATTGCAACTCGTGATTACGGGGCTACACAAAGCGAGCGGAAAGTTAAGTCTTAAAATTAATCTGCAGAAAACGATAGTAATGTACAACAACCACAAAAAAGGACAGCGCTTCGACATAGATAATATAGCACTAGAGGTTGTAAAAGATTATGTTTACTTAGAGAAGGTAATAACTCTGGAGCCGTACCACGAGATTGAAGTAACTAAAACACCAAGAATGGGGTGGAGCACATTTGGCAGGCACTCTCAGATCATGACAGGTAGATCGCCACTATCTCCCAAAAAGAATGTATATAACAGCTGCATCTTGCCGGCACTTAGATACGAAGCAAAGACTTGGAGACTTACAAAGAGGGTTCAGCCTAAATTAAGGACGACGCAGCTAACAATAGAAAAGAAAACGCTAAGTTTAGCCTTAACAGACGAGAGCAGAGTGAATCAGGAAACAAACAGTATTCAAGATATCATAGGTAACATATATTCAAGATATCATAGTTTAAATCAGGTACAGGAAATGAACAAGGAACGGACATGTAGCGCGTAGACAGGATAACCAGTGGTCATTAAGAGTAATTAACTGGATTCTTAGAGAAGCCAAGCGAGTTAGAGGGAGACGGAAAGTTAGGTGGGCAGATGAGGTTAAGAAGCTTGCGGCTATAAAATGGAAGCAGCAAGCACAGGACCGAGTTGACTGGCGGAACACGGGAGAGGCCTTTGTCATGCAGTGGACGTAGTCAGGCCATATATATATATATATATATATATATATATATATATATATATATATATATGGTGGGGTGATATTCAATGGATCCGGTGGAAAATGCAGTATAAAAAGAGGTCGACAAACGTGCGAAAAAACACTAGTTTTACTAACGTTTCGGCAGGTGGGCCTGCCTTCGTCGGAGTGAATGACGAAGGCAGGCCCACCTGCCGAAACGTTAGTAAAACTAGTGTTTTTTCGCACGTTTGTCGACCTCTTTTTATACTATATATATATATATATATATATATATATATATATATATATATATATATATATATATATATGGTCAAGAAGTGCATACCTAAGGGCTCGTTTTTTCATGTTTTGGCACAATTTATTGAGATCTAACAGACAATAAGGCCAAGGAATGTATAGGGGATGTTATTAAAACCAATGTAAACAAAATAGGAAGAACGAAAAGTGGGGGAAAAATAACTTGCCGTGAGCAGGAATCGAACCTGCGACTTCCGAATAACGCGTTCGATGCTCTACCAATGAGCTAACAAAGCGCCCATTCCCCCAACCACTTTATTGGGTTTATATGTGAAATAAACGTGGGAGTGTCAATTAGCGCCACCTGTAGCCATGGCGGTGAGTGTGGTACATTTATTTCATGAGCCTGTATGGCGTCACGTAGCACGTGAACTTATTACGAGCTGGCAGCTGACAAAGTGTCCCTCGTATACAACCTAACGGCGCCAAGCCTGCCAGTACGAGACCCTCATTATTAAGGGAAAGATGTGTATACCTAAGGGCTCGTTTTTCAATGTTTCGGCACAATTTAATGAGATCTAACAGACGATAAGGCCAAATAATGTATAGGGGAAGTTATTAGAACCAATGTAAAGTAAATAGGAAGAAAGAAAAGTGGGAGAGAAATAACTTACCGTGAGCAGGAATTGAACCAACGAATTCCGAATAAAGCGTTTGATGCTCTACCACTGAGCTATCACAGCGTCTATTCCCCCAACAACTTTACTGGGTTTATATGGGAATTAAACGTGGGAGTGTCAATCAGTGCCACCTGTAGCCATGACGGTGAGTGTGGTACACTCTTTTCATGAGCCTGTATGGCGTCACGTAGCACGTGAACTTATTACGAGCTGGCAGTTGACAAATAGTCCCTCGTATACAACCTAAAGGCACCAAGTCTGCCTGTACGAGACCCTCATTAATAAGGGAAATAAGTGTATAACTTAAGGCTCGTTTTTTTGTGTTTTACACAATATAATAAGATCTAACAGACAATACTGTCAAGGAATGTAGAGGGGAAGGTTTTAGAACCAGTGTAAAGTAAATAAGAAGAAAGAAAAGTTGGTGAAAAAAATAACTTGCCATGGGCAGTAGAATAACTTCTCAATACTTTTCTTAGCATTATCGTCTGTTAAATCTACTTGATATTGTATCTAAACACGAAAAAACAAGCCCTGAAGTATACACTTGTTTCCCATATATAATTATACTATGAAAGCACAACAATAACTAGACTAGGTGTAGTTTGCCACCCTACATGGGGGAAAGGAAAATGGTAAGAAAATGTTAAATCAAAAGAAAATATTCGAAGGTGCCCTACAGGGTATTCGAACCAATGACCCCTCAGCGCACTGCGTTAACAAACTAGGCCGCATCGCTCATGCTATCGATTTCTCAAGCGGTTAGATATATCTACACAGCATCGACCACTGGCTTACTTTCAATGGATTATAAAAACATTCGATTACGAAGCTCGAAATTATCGGTTATAGTTATGCAGCCCTAAAAAGGAGAAAACTGGCGGGGTAGCTATTTATCAAGGAACAGGCAAGCAAGCAAGCATCTTCTATCATCCAGCTGCTTCTGACGTCGACGCCCACGCTGCAATGTCAGTGAACATCTAAGGTCGATACTTTGTTGGTGTGCACTGCAACTACTTTTCGCTACAGTCACTGGTATTGTCGATGTCGGCTGCCGCCATGAAAGAGAATGCCGGGAAACTACCGGCGAAAACGCTGCATGTAGTTCGGCCTTTGTGATATCACCTCGTCTCGTACGCACCCCTGCAGAATACCTTCAAAGAAATAATAGTCACGAAAAAGCAAGGCGAGCTCGCATACTTGCTTAGACAGAGAAAGAACGAGGTGCTGCACGTGCGAGAAAAGCTGCATCTTAACGCACATTCTACCGTGTTCACTGCACTTTGTTCCCATCTCTCCTATAGCCTTACTCTTTATAACAGTCTGATTTGTTGCTGTAGCATTCATTGCTTAGTCCTTGTAGCGAAACAATGGCATTTTATATATGTTCTTCATTTTTCAAGAGCTGCATGCTTCACTGAAAGTTCACAAATAGATCGATCAATTATTCGCTTAACTTGATGAATATAGGCGCGCGCAAGAGGAAAGGGGGGCATGGGAGGTATTGACATAGTAAGGAGGGAAGCTATCACCAAATCCCACCCCCCATGAAGGAGAACCCTGTGAGTGGCTACAGCGATGGGGCATCAAGGTGGCAATCTTGTAATTTCTACTTATATTTTCTTGACAAACCCGTTCGGCCGTTGAATAGGGCAATCAGTGTGCATCTTATTCATCTATTTAGAATGCCTGGCTCATTGCACCGAAAGTGGTGTCATGGAAAGATGTTCTGGTACCACATTATGCCTATTGAGCGCGAGCGTGGTCAGTCAGGGGGGCGGAGTAAGACGAAAAATATGGAAGATAGATGCCTCAACAAATGAATAGCATGAAAATATTTTCCTCAATGCTGTCAAATAAACGTGTGTTAAATTAAACACCGAAAACGTCATTTTGTATTTGCGGAGCCTCGTTACTCGGTTTTAGCCTTGCGGGAAGTTTTTTAGCTTCATAAAGGAGGTAAATATATGTGACTTCAATAGTAATTGGATAGGTTTTTTTTTCTGGCTGAGAAATTTTGTACCAGCACCTTGTAGCACTATTCTGTGTCTTAATACGGCGTCTCTATAAATATTTCACGTCGAAATTAGTAACTAAAATTATCATCATCATCAGCCTGACTACGTGCTCTTCAGTGCCTTTCCCTTGATCCGCCAATGAACCTTCTCTTACACTTTCTGCTATCTACTTGCTAACCCTCTAATCTCGTTGGCCAACCTAAGTTTCTGTCTCCCCTTCGTGCATTTGCCTTCTCTGGGTATCCAGTCAGTTACCCTAATGACCTACGTGCCACGTTACCGGCTCATGCCCATTTCTTCTTGATTTTCACCGTAATATCCTTAACCGTGGGTTGCGCCCTAACCCACCCTGCTCTCTTTTTGTCTTAAATTTCCACCTATCATATTCGTTTCCATCGCTTACTCTTTAGTCCTTATGAACTTCCCTTACGAATGTACCAATTAACTGAAAACAAGCCTCTCACTAATTAAGTTCTCCCAAAAAGATCATGAATTTGGCACACAAAACGTCAGAATTCGGTTTTTATTGCTTGGTTTCTCTACCCCACATTCAATAGGGCAAGGTTGCATTTAGGTGTAAAACAATTCTTCATAGAAACTATTGAAATTCCACTTGGTTCTTCTATCGTGTAAAGTAACTTTGTGAATTCTCGTTTCCCTTCGCAGTGAGACCGGAAGGATGGAGAATTCCACCTGGTAACAATCAGGGTGGCAGCAACAACGGTTGAAAGGACCCGCTGTGCCGCAAAACTGTCTCTTCACGACGAGTGAATGAGTGATTGCACCAAAAACGCAATAAAGTGTCCTGAAATCTGATGTGAAAGCTCGCAACAATAGATTCGTTCTTTCGCATACGTATACAACTTTTGGTTTTCAGCGGCACGCAAATTCACTGTCAAGTTTACATTGCGAATGTTTTTTTTTTATTGTTCAGGATAGAGGATAGGTATATATACTTTTACTTTTTATCTTGGAGTGTCCTGTGGTTGAAACCACAAAAGCGTGTACAGTAAAAACTAATTTCAAAAATATACTGAAGCAGAATTGTGGAAGCATTAAGACTCTGTTTAAGAAATAGAACATGGTACGCGTAAAACATATAGGTGCAGTTACATTTCAGTGTGGTACCTTGCACCCTCACTAGGCAAGTACTCTATATGCTCTATACTTTATATACTCTATGTAATCGTCGAATGGCCAAACATTTTTTTTTACTTGTTGTTGGCTGAAAATCATGCATGCAGCAATAACATGGACAGAAAAATACAATTTCTTTTTCATAAACATTTTTGGTAGCACTTGCTTTTATTGAACGTCAGTATTAGCTTGTACTCGGAGCAGGCTGGCAAAAAGAAAAAAATATTCAATTCTTGATTTGTATCAGATATGAGCAAAGCGGAGGGAAATCTACTTTCAGTACGCGATGCGCTGGATTGATCCACTACTGGCGTTAAGTGCAGTAATCAGAGTGCCCTCGTCTCGCCGAGTGCTTCCGCGGTCAGCGTATCCGTCCAAATAGCGTTGCCGTCACTCCGCTTCTCTGTGCAGAAGCTCGTCTTTTGTATCCTGCACATTCTGTGCTTGCTTCGTATAGTGCCCTTATGTGCACTTGTTTTTCAGAGTGCACCTTCTTGTGGACGCTATTGTCGCACAAGCTTTTCATCAATCTCGATCTTCTAGTATGTCAGCATTCTTTTTTTTTTGGAGGGGGGAGGGCTGGAGAGCGCTTCCACATTCCACTAGTACAGAACGAGTAACACAGGCAACCTTCTCAGAAATCGATGCTTCCGCCAACACACGGATAGATTTGAGTGTATATTTTGGAAACGTTAGCAGGCAGGGTGCGGTTAACACACAGGGGCTGCCATCGCGTGATTGCCTACGGTATGTGAATTATGAGATAGTCATAACAGCTTGCCAGGTAAGGATTCGAACAAAAATCTCCTGTTTTCAAAGCCCCGTTTGCTCTTGTCAAAAAACGCTTCATGTGGTATCGCGCTTTAATAATTGATGGGCGGAGGAAAACGTTGAGTATGCGCGAACATTGCAACTTCAAGCAAATCCTCGCCTCCCCGGTATTTTTGTAGCAGAGACATAAATGGCTTCTTAAAATACAAAAATTAGGGGAGCCTATGTCTTCGCCTTTAGTAAAGTTGAACGCTATACCGTCGTTCTGTTTCTTGTGCCTACTTCAAGCACTTATGCGTGAAAGCTTTTGTAATTTGCTCTGCATGCACTACGTGGCCTGCAGAGAACAGGGGCCCTAGCTTGTGTGCCTTTTTTAAGCAGGTACTAGCTTTCGACTACGGAGCCTTATGATAATCACATACTCTTACGCTCGCTGGTAACTTATGTTTCTAACACGCATTAATACAGGAATATTTTATGTTGAACTGTGAACCATGTCTTCAGGACGTGTTCGTTTGTGAATCATGGAAGCTACTCTCAACACATTTCGAAGAACACGAAGATCTTTTCACTTCTAGCACAGGCTGAGGCGTGGCCGTGTGGTATAACGTCCACTTGCTGCGCAAACTACCTGGGTTCGGTCCCCACTCTGCACGAGGTTATTTTTATCATTCACTTGTTTCATTTGCATGTTTCTCAATTTGGCATCACGCATAAGAAGATGATTTTATGCTCGAAACGAATTACGCCGACACAGACGCCAGAATTTGTGCGAAACGTTCTCTTTCACGCTATCGCTTCAATATAGCACCGTAGCGAAAAACACGCTGAAGGATTTGTTCATAAACGTGAGCGCAGCACTTCGTGCGACGACCACGCACATCGAAGAAACAAAAGCTCAGTAATGACAGACGACTTCAGCATGCATCTTTAGCACCCTACAAACATTAAAAAACAAGAAAATCTCAAAATGGATATACAGTGCCGCTCCTATATGCCTATTTCTACGTCCCGCGTTATTGTCGTTTTGGCGTAGGCGAACGAACGACTCACCGAATGTACTGTCGGACAGTGCGAACGCAGGATGTTGCCTGGAAGACGGGTAGGTAGGAAAAATTCACATCTTCTCTACAAAGGCGAACCAATGAACGCGATAGCAACAATTTCAAAGGTCACGCGCAGAATGAAAAACAGATCGAAACGTGCTCCGCGTTTCACGCGCACAAATTACGCACGAATCGTAATCACTGGTACGGATGCATGCGAATAATTGTCTCATTTGTTACTTCGCTGAGTCTGAAAAGCGCGCGCTTTTTGCGAACGGTGACTGCAATCGTTGCAGTGACCTTTGTGCGCCCGGTAACGACAGCAGAATTGTTCTACGTGAAGGCCGAGGCCAGCAAAAGTGTAGATCCTCCCCTCCTCGCCACCGCGAGATAAGGGCATGCGAGAAACGTCGTTCCCTTCTCTAAGCCGGGCAAACTACGCTTAAGAGATTTGAGCGAGCGCCGCTACGCGATGTGGTGACGTGTTATCATTGTGTCATCTTTCTGGTAATGCCGAAAACGCAGCAGCAGTAAGTGGTAGATAAAAAATTAGCCCCGTATCTGCTTGTAATCTGCATATGTCGTCGAAAGACGACAGTCTTGCGTGTGGAAAGAGTGAACAAAACATTTATTTGATGTTCTGCGCAAGAACATTGGTGAATGGTATTCTGGAGGCGCTCGTTAGAGTGCCTCGAGCGTGAAATGGAGGCGAACGAGCGCATCAAGTCATGTCACATGTAAGACATGAGCGCCATCTGGCAGTGTTATTTGGAAAACAAAGCGCGCGGCCCTGAGCCAGGGGCGCCCACCCGTCTCAGAGGGAATAAGCTGTAGAACGCAAGGCGACGGGTAGGTGCCACCACCACGTCGTCTTAGCAAACCGTTGGAAATACTCACGTTTCGTGCAAGATTTGCATGGTCAGCGCAGCGTGATAAGCGCTACGGTCCTTAAAATTACTTATGTATGCCTTTTCTAGCAAAAGACGAACATGAAGAATATGTACATGTTGTTATGGTGCCTGAAGATTGTTCTCCGGCGTGGTTCAGTGGGTTATGCCTCGCTTTCAGGACGCAGAGATCCCACGTTGGAATCGGCGCGCCAGAGTGCTTTTTTCCGGGAATTTTTTTCGTTTCCAGTGTTTTCATATATATATGTGTGTATACACGTACAGGGCATCACATTAATGCCTATGCCGACCCCGGCGGCAAAATTCAGCCGAGTGTGTCATAATTGATATCGCAATAAAAAGGGGGGAAAGTGAAGGACTGTGCAGAAAATGCATTAGGAAGAACTTCCGACTCGACAAGCAGTGTAGAATGGGAGAGAAGCGGTCGGTCGCACAGTGAGCACGAGGAGGAAAGCAGAACAGAATATAATGAAACCAAGAAAAAAAGCATGGTTCATATCTTCTTGGCTGGAATCCATACAACAAGAAAGTGAAAGGTGTGTTCCTACGAGTGTAGAGGATATTCGTTGTGCAGCGACATCTTTAGCGAGGATGCCGCTTAAGCTTGGGAAGAGTTTTCTAAACTTAAAATCCACTAATAAAAAGCTCAGTTGAATTTTCCTATTCCCACAACCCTAAACTTTTGCGCAAAGTTTATTTCAGTAGATTGACTACTTAAGCGTTAACACGCCTGTATGTATACGCACCTCCTAAGCTGCACACGTTGTTGATAATACGGGTAATAGGGATGAATGATGATTTTCGATTGATTTGCAGTAGGCGGGCTTTTGAAGCACTAACTTGTTGCGAACTTTGGATAGCAACACGGTGGGCTGCCTGTCGGGGTTCTGAGCTTCTGCCACTCGATGTAAGCTCAGCTGACGTGTATTCTTTCGCGCTTGTCTAGAGCACCCAACTGGCTGCTGTGGCTGCTGATTTCTGCAGAAATATAGAAACACCAACACTGTAAATAAACTAAACATAGCAATACTGCATACTGGTTTCTTGGACTATAAACCAAGCATATACGCAAGCGTGTCGTCAACGTGAGCTTGCAGGTGGGGAACACGACAGCGCCCACAGATATGCCCTCCACCCTTATAGACAAGCGTGATTCTGCCAGTACTACGTAACTCCTGCATAGAGTTTACTCTTTAGGAGCTTGTTTGCCAAGCACATCTTGATTTCGTAGGCTTTGATAGCCGCCTTGGAGTTGCTGTATATTGACTCTCTGCGACTATCTAGCATAGCCAGCGCGATTGCAACCTGTTCGGATATCACGGGATTTGGTGTGCGTACCGTGGAGGAGCGAGTGAGCGTGGAATTTGAGTCGACGATGGAAACAGCGAATGCCTCTTGTAGGACATATGGCGCAAAGCTTGCATCAGTGGGGTTGTTACGAACGTGCTCGAGCAGAGCTCTATCCCTGGCCCTACGTCGACGAACGTTATGCGCTGGGTGCATATTGCGTGGAATGGGTGCGATGCGCAGTTAACACCTCATGTTTCTGGGAATCTGCATGAAATCGGGGCAATGGTCAATAGAGTTGAGGCCCAAATAATTGAGTATCTTGCTGCCCGATTAAGTTCCGGAAAGGCTGAGGAGCTATGAGCGCTCTTGCGCCTCAATTGCCTCTTCGAATGTATTGTGAACACCGAGCTTGAAAAGGTTTTCAGTGCGAGTGCTTACAGGCAAGCCGAGCTCGAGCTTGAAGACCTTTCTTATGAAGCAATTGACCTTACTCCTCTCTGCAACATGCCAATTATGCATGGCCACCGAGTACGAAAGGTGGCAGTGCACAAACGCATGTATGATGCGGATGAGATTGTCTTCCTTAATTCCCGGTGTCTGTTGGGGATCCTCCAGATGATGCCGAGAGCACTTTCCGTCTTGATAGTGATCTGTCTGAGTGCAGCTCTGTATAAAATTTCCGATGTTTTTTCCAAAGGTTTTCAAGGTAACAACGTGGACCTGTAGTAGAACTCTTTAACGCTACAAAGAATGCCAAGGCTAGGTTCAATTCTGGTTTGAATACAAGATTTTCAGCCTTTGATGTAATCACCATTTTCCTGTTGATGACACCGGCAATTTTACGTACAAAAGCAGTGCCGCTGATGCCTACAATTTTTACGAAACAAGTTTTTACCATGATGGCGTTACAAAAGCAGAAATCGAACGCTTCTCAATTTCTCATATCATTATGTGTGTCCCAGTATTCCTCCCTCTCGTGACAATCTGTTTTTTTTTTATTCACGTTCCGTGGTTTTACATGTACCTTTTTCTTTTTCCTTTTCCTGCTTCACTTTTTATCGACATTTACGAGCAGTCTATTTCGATAAACTGCGTTTCAATTAGTGAGGGAAAAAGTACAATTGCTCTTGTCTTTGCGAAGGTCACATGCGTGGTCAAAATGTCGAAGAATCACCGTAATGCACGACAGCAGTACAGTAGAGAAAATACTGGAAAGTTCACCTATTACTCCGACAATCCCCTTTATTGGATATGAATCGACAGATGAAATAAAAAGGAAGAAGAAGGTAACAAAACGCTAGAGCTGTTAACATTATTCCCTATCAACAATTCAGCGTTAGAACTCCTATCATTAGTTTATTAGTTTACACTCTAATGGGTCATTTTATATATCCCATCGTCCTCATATTTTTGTTCATTCCAGTGGATATGTATTTCCTCCTCATTCCTTGCTGAAATTTAGAGTTCCTGCATAGAAAAATATTTATAAACGAGATGGCTGACACACTTGCGCGAACATCTCTTGATCTTCCGATTGTGCCAATCATGCCTCCTACAACTTATGTAACAGCAGCGAGGTTTAGAAAACTTTCCCTTCTTGAAGACTCATCAGACATTCTGATACCAAATCCAGATTTCCCGCACCTGCACTTCACATGGAATAATAAATGGTGTCTCACGCGTAAATTGGAAGTCTTGATAACAAAATTACGTTGCCGTGTACCACCTCTTAATTTCTACCTAGATAGGTCTGGTCTGGTGCCATCCTCTTTGTGCTCAAGCTGTAACGAACCTGAACATATTGACCAATTCCTTATCACATGTCACCGTTTCAAAAATAAAAAAAACTGCTTCGAAATTTTATTCAGAAAACTAGGAATATCACTTAATACTCCCAGTATTTTGTCTTTTGGGGCCGCTTCATTGAGATATAGCGACAGGAACATCTGCGGGGCTCTCTGCGAATTCATATATAACACAAGAAGATTACCTTGCTGAGTCAGCGATCAGGTCTCGAATTTTACTAACCACACTACCACTTATTATTTAGCTGATACACTGCAATGATTCAACTTTCAGGAGAATTTCATATAACGATTCCACCTAAGATATTGAACAAATTTTATTATTTCTCTCCCCCTTTTTTTCTTTTTTTTACATTGCGCCAAATTACTTTCACAGTCAAAACACAGTAATCACATTGCCCTAGTCTAGAAAACCTAAAGCTATTGACTTGTATTAACCGCCGGCTTCTTGGCCAATCCCCTTTAGTGGGTGAGAGCCACAAAAGAAAGGGGCAAGCAAGCAAGCAAGCAAACTGCGGTTTCATGGCTGATCCCGTGTGGTGGGCAGAAACCTTAAATGAAGGAGCAAGAAAGCAAGATCCCACTGCCACACAAGTCATGGCTGATCTCCCGTGGGGGGTTGAGCCATAGATTTTTCTGTATATACACAAGAGAAAACTTAGGCGCTGGTTTTACTAGCGAGCTGCAGCGTACGGCGCTTCGGCAAGCATGGTAACGATGAGTACTGCAGAAATATGTCTAAATTTCATACTTTCTGCTCTGTTCGCCTTGGCACAGCGCGGAGCTGCTTTATCACAATGCGACAATCGGCAAATGTTCAGCAGTTTCTTTTCACCTCTTTAGCATATTTTGCTCACAAATTCACAACGGGTCACGAAGTGTTAAATGGTGTGTTCTTTTATTTGAAACAAAACTGAACACAATCATGAACAAAGACACAAGCGTGTTCGAAGTACACAAATCCGGAGACTAGGCAAATTTGTTTACTGCTCGCTGTTCACGTGATGTCGAAATGATCAAAGTGCCATAGTCCTCTGTAGTCAATCATCTGAAATTCTGTGAGTGAAGCCAGTCCTCTAAGCCCCGACCAAACAACCAGCGGACTTCTGCAGCTTAACAACAACGAAGAGAGTTAAAGGTTAAAAGGCCAGGTACGGGCTCCAATAGGTCATCTGTCGAAACTATTTGAAAAACGCTGGTGGAATGAATGATGTATATTACTGGCAATGCATTACAAATAACAACCTAAAACGCGTCAAAAAACTGAAAGAAAAACTGGGTACCTACGAAAAGTGATACCGTATATGAAGATTGATATGCCCAGGAGACTACGAGTGATTGAGTCAGAGACTACTTTGTGCTTTGAGGAATGCTCGCTCCTCTTTATTTTTTTTTCGAACGTATCAGTTCAAGGGAGTGGCTTTGTTGGATAAACAGCTGTAAAAACTATCGCTGTTAATAACATCCGTAATACGTCAATGCATTCGCTGTGAACAAATATATGACTAATCCTACAGGCGTTAGGGAAGGAAGGGTGTAGAATCACAGCCATTTTATTGTGATAGCAGTAATATGGATCCTCTCTACAGGTTCTCACTGTTCGTGTCACTGTCGTTGTCACGTCATTCCCTGCATAAATTCTAAATTTACTATATTACTCCATGTATTATGTGGTGCGCGAATGAGAGCTCGATAGTGCTGGCAGTGAAACCAGCTGAAGCAAGGATGATGATGATGATGATGATGATGATGATGATGATGATGATGATGATGATGATGATGATGATGAATGTGATGAAAACTTTGTATGGGTCTATAGAAGACGCAGGGGGACCCCGAGCCACCCAGCTAGTCCCTCGTAGGGGCCACCAAGCCAAGCATATCGTGGATGAAACAAGTGGACCCTCTAATTTGCATGGGGGGGGGGGCGCAAACGATACTTATCTTCCTACGTACAACATCTGCCATTCATTATTGCTGAAGCAAACAGCTCAGAAGCACGCCGCCAGGTTTTCGCAAGGAGCATGAATGACCGCCCGTGCAAGGTTGGGTGTAGGGAGGGTGCGTGGCTCGAAGGGCCTGTGGCGACAAGCATTAAGAGACGGCTCGTAAACTTTCTGCGTACTCAACGCTTACTTCGCCCTTAGTGAACTGAAAGCCCCCAAAACGCTTACTGTCTGGAGCAGCCCAAACAGCTTTTAAGTGAGTTATGCGAAATGGGATCCAAAACAGTTAGTTGCTAGCATTACTTTGTATACCATGACAATTTTTTGCTGTCGCAATAATTTCATCGCCCTTACGATAGCTTTAATGCTGGAAATGAGTAATTATGAAAATCGTCACGCATATTTTCAGCCTCGGTCATGCTGTTTTAAATTAGTGTGAAAGAGAAAACAGAATATTGAAAAGCAGAGAATTTGGCCGGCGAATAAAAATGTTTGACTTCTACTCTTCATGGGGATCGGCATTAGGGATTGAAATAAAGACAAAATTACAGACAGAAAAATTTATAAATTGTAACGTAGAACAAAAATATACACCAAGAAAGAACAGCTATTTTCTTTGAGGCGTTGGTACGTGCGTTGTGTTACGTCACAAGCATGGTCCTCGTTTGGGAGCACTTGTTCCCACCAGATCGAGCACTGTTGCCGCGAACTGTCTCCCCCTTCCTAGCGCTGCCTTGCATGCAGAAGGCGGCACCGTGCAGTTCCGGGAATAACGTCGCCTTCTTCTCTGAGCCACCTTGCAGTTCCAGGTACGGCTGCATCTCCTCCGCCGAACCCCGGGAACTGGTCTTAGAGAGGGGACCAAAAACGTTATTCAAGGCCGTGCCGGCCTCATGTTTGGAGGTTTTTGTCCCAGTCGACGTTGTCGTGCTAGCCGGCTCTGTACAAACGACAACCTGCTACAGTCAACGTTCCTTCTTGTTGCCGTTTTCAAAACTGTTCGCCTCCCTATTTCGTCTCCGGGCGAATGCTTCATCGAAGCCCGTTCGACTGCTCACCGCTCTTCGTCACCGCTAGAATCACGACACAGCGAAATTATAACTGTGGTGGCAGCGGCGGAATGCCATCAAAACCCGCATTTCTAACAGGTGTTGGCAGCTGCGGGATACGCTATCCCTGCCCTCAACGTTTTGCTGCTCTGGAACCCGCTACCTTGATATCAATGGCTGAAAAGTTGGATCGGATCCCTGGAAGCCCGAGGATGACCACCGTTATATTGTTTCGCTGCCCTGGGACCCGCTACGCCGAATTCAATGGCTGGAAAGTTGGAGCGGTTCCTTGCAGAACCGAGGACACCCACGATAGCGCTCGACGGCAGCGACGGGATGACTGAAGTCACTCGCTCTGGTTGGGTCAGTGCCTGACGTTCGACTTTTATCGTCAGACCCTGTTAGCACAGAGTAACCAAGTGTGTTCTTTTTAAATCTTTAGATGGCTAGTGTTTAGCTGGATCTCGACTTGCTTCACGTCATAAAATCAACCTTCTGGCACAAAGCTCTTTCAGAAAGGAACGCGCACGAGTCGCGGTATACAATGGAGAAGCTCAGAGTTGTGGTGATTCTCGATGTTTGTTAGCAGCTGGGTGTTTCGGTTGCTAAAAGAAGCCGTAAAGGAAGTATTCTTGATGCCATGAGAGCGGAGGGAGTAACTGAAGAGGAGGTAGAAGAGGCTATGGAAACAATTAAAGAAAGGCAGCAGGAGGCTAAGGAGCGTCGAAAATGCGAACGCGAGGAGGCTGAGGAGCGTGAAAGGCAAAAAGAGCGTCATCAAGCTCTTAGAATAAAAGAGCTAGAATTTGAGCAGTTTCGCATAACCTCGGCGCAGTGTAGTCCGCTATCCCTGGCAGACTAAATGCCCAGACATAAAATTCAAGATTTGATTCTGCCGGGTGGAGAACGGGTGGAGATATCGAGCTATTATTTTTAGTGAACTTTGAGTGCACGTGTGAAAAAATTGGGATAAATGAAGGTGCCTGGTCCCAGAAACTTCTGTCAGTCATTCCGGGAGAGGCCGCGGAAGTAATCGCCCGGTTGCCTAAAGAAGACTCTGACGACTACGCTAAGGTCAAATCGTCCCTCCTTCGTAAGTACCGCTTGTCTACCGAGGGATTTCGGCAGTGGTTTCGGCAAGCGAAAAGGGGCAGTGAATCATGCTCAGAGTTCGTGTACCAGCTTAAGTCTACATTTAAAGAATGGCTTAGAAGTGTGAATGCTTACGGTAACCACGATAGGGTGATTGATTGTGTGGCCCTCGAGCAATTCTATCGGGTGTTGCCTGAAGATGCAAGACTCTGGATTCATGACAGAATGAAGGGAACAGACATTGATAAAGCTGCTGAGTTTGCTGATTAGTATTATACGTGAATGAATTTTCAGTAGAATCACGAGGATAGAAAAAAAGAGAGACTCCTCAAGGCGGCTTGCTGCTCAAAATACAGCACAAAAGATGGCTCCGCGGCGTGACGAATTCAGTCAGGAAGTGACTAACAATGAGAGGAAAAGGAGAAAGCCAGGTGAAGCACCTGAGTCGAGAGCAAGTGCGAGGAAACGCGTCGACACCGCTCAAGCTTTTGAATCGAAATGACCAATTTTATGCCACAATTGTAAAAAGGAGGGTCATGTCTCATTTAGCTGTAAGCAACAGTTTGCTTTCGCTGGCATTCGCGAGTCGGACGAGAACTTGAAGTTACCCGAGCCTTACATGCGCAAAATCATGGTCAACGGAAAGAAATGCCGGGCACTCCACAATTCAGCTGCGACGATGGACATAGCACACCCATCTCGCATCTCCCCTGGCGACTATACTGGCGAATGTGCCTGGATCATACATTATGCAGAAGAGCAAACTGCCTGTTTTTCAATTGCTGCTGTTGTTCTAGAAGGAACTTTTGGGAAATTGCGCACTGAGGTGGCCGTGAACCCTAACTTACCCCAAGATTTTTCCTACCTTTATTCTAACAAATCAGAGCAGCTCCCTGAAAAAAGGGCCAGTCATTGTCATTTCCCCTCGCGTGCAAGGCACTAACGTGATCGCAGTCCCGCGCTCTCGCGGGGAAACTTGAGATCTCGGTTCCGAACGAGGAGGCGGTCGAGCGTGAGACAACTCCCCAGGGAGACTCGGGCCATGAGGCGGCTAGGGCATCACAGGGCATCGAAGACGGTAGGGCTCCGGATACGGTCTTGGCTGCCAAACGCGACGAGCCTGCGGAGGTGGATTAAAACAGGGCGCTACAGGAGAATTTTCAATCGTCCCTTCTTGGTCCCACATCAACTTGTTCGGAAGAGCACAGTGAAGTAGACAGGAACACACTCGTCACTGCGCAGGCTATTGATGATACCATTAAGAATCTGCAGCATAACGGGGAAGAAGAAGTAGCCCGAAAGAACATCTCATTCTACACGAAGGAAGGGCTCATGTACGAAAGTATCGGGACGCTGAGGGTAGAACGTTCGACCAGCTTCTAGTGCCAGAGAAGTACCGACGACAGTTTTTGGAACTGGCGCACGGATATGCCTGGGCGGGCCACCTTGGCATCAAGAAAACAAAGGCAAGACTCGCACAGAATTTCTATTGGCCTGGATGCTGGGAAGATGTGGAAAACTTTGTGCGATCGTGCGACACGTGTGAGAGAGTAAGAAAATCTTTTGACAAACTGAAGTCTTCGATGAGGTTAGTGCCTGTTATCACAGATACGTTCCGGAGGCTCGTCATTGATATTGTTGGCCCCCTTCCAGAGTCCTGCTTGGGTTGCCGCTACATTTTAACTGTTTTGTACGTGGGAACGAAATTTCCCGAAAAAGTTCCACTAAATGAGCTCACTTCTCCCTGCATTGTGGACACACTTTTATTTATTTTTGCTCGCGTTGGCTTTTCAGCAGAGATTAGGAGTGACATTAGGAGCGTATTTACAGTTTTTTGAAACGCTGTGGAATAAAAATATTCCACAGCTCTATAGGACATCCACAGTCTAACCCCGTGGAGAGGATGCATGCCGTAATCAAGCGAGCACTAACAGCACTTTGCTTTGAACATAACAAAGATTGGGAGGCATGCATACCCGCGGCACTGTTCGCCATACGGTCCACTCTCCACGAGGTAATGGGATTCAGCCCCGCCGAGCTCATCTGTGGGAGAAACTTGAGATCTTCATTTTGGCTGTTGAGAGACTCGTGGGAAGGTTATGAATAAGGCTTGCGCGTAGTCGGCTACGTGTTAGATCTGATGGAAAAACTATCTAAAACCAGAGAGCTCGTTGAGGAAATCATGAAGGCGGCTCAGAGTTTAGCGAAGACTTCCTACTATAGTTGTCCCGGAAGCGCACGTTCAACATCGGCGACGAGGTAATGCTGCTACGACAGTGTAAAAGAACAAAATGGACATGCAGCGGGAAGGGCCAGCTAGAGTAATGTTCAAGCTTTCAGATACAAACTACGAGGTAAAACTGGGCCGAAAGAAAGGTAAGGTTTGCCACAGTAATTTAATGTAGCCTTACATCCAGTGCCATGCCGAGGTTAACATGAAACTGAATGCGGCGAACGAAATGAAGACCGACCTCCTAGATTCTCCTCGTGACAGCGACGCGCCAGCCAGTAGATTCGTACAGCTTATTGCCAAAGAGGAAAGTCCCACGGAGAGTCAAGGTGATGATCTGACGAAAGTAGTTAGAGACAACGCAGACATATTTAATGTACTTTTAGTGTCTCTTCATGCCGTTTTTCTTTAAACAAGTTCACATTGCACTAACAGACGTATTTTGTTTGAAGTATACTCTAACTGATATGTTAGCAGGAAAGCCATGCCTCTACCATTCTGGTGAAATCGTTCCTCAAAAAAATGTAATCAATCGCTTTCTTTTACTGCATCAGAGGCTTCCGACCTACTCGTATGACACTGAGGATAGTTTCGTGCAATTTGGACACCTGTCCTTTCTTGTGATCGGGATTGCGCAGTGTAATCGCAGCATTCGTGGGGGACCAGTGTTTTGAGCTCCCAAAAAATACGTTCCTCGTGGTAAAACATACGATAGTAGAGAGTCGATAGATCACTTTGCTGCCTTGGTCTGGCGCTATAAGGCAAATTCAGGTGGTGCTTGCTTCCATCAGAGTGGTTTGGCTTTGTGGTCAACTCCGTCGTTCCAGTGACCCCCAGCAGGGCTCTGAAAGTCACCACGGTGCGGTAGAGTATCGATGGTCAACCAGCATTCCTCCTACCGAGCCTTGCTAGACGGCTCAAAACTCCGGATGCATTGTCTGGCGGTGGAGGTGCTGTTATGCAACAAGCATGGTTCCCGTTCGGGAGCACTTGTTCCCACCAGATCGAGCACTGTTGCCGCGAACTGTCTCCCCCCTCCCAGCGCTGCCTTGCATGCAGAAGGCGGCACCGTGCAGTTCCGGAGATAACGTCGCCTCCTTCTCTGAACCACCTTACAGTTATAGGTATGGCTGCGTCTCCTCCGCCGAACCACGGAAAATGGTCTGAGAGAAGAGACCAAAGACGTTATTTAAGGCCGTAGCGGCCCCATGTTTGGAAGATTTTGCCCCAGTCAACAGTGTCGTGCTGGCTGGCTTTGTACAAACGACAACATGCTCCTTCTTGGTGCTGTTTTCAAAACTGTTCACCCTCCTATTTCGTCTCCGGTCGAATGCTTCAGCGAAGTCCGTTAGACTGCTCGCCGCTTCTCACCACCACTACCATCGCAACACAGCGAATTTAGAACAGTGATGGCAACGGTAGGATGCCATCAAATCCCGCATTTATAACAGTTTGTAAAGTCACTGATGCTGTGCTTTCAGGGTTCAGCTAAACTTTATCGAGCCGACGGATACTATCTATATATGTCATTAAAGTTTCATCGCAGGCCTCTGTTGCGTGAAGCAGGCTAAGGAGCTCAAGAAACAATCCAGGGGTAAAGCTCTTTGTGACATGCAATGTTTGCTGAGCACAAGCTCTTCGGCATACCCTCAACGCTCAACAAACTCCTGAGACGCTGTTTTCCTTTGCCAATAGATATATACCACCGATGCAGCTTACGCCTCTTTTGTGTCTGTGTTGTTCACGGTGTCTCATTCCGCATACCCGGCTGCAGTGAAATGATCGGACATCAATTAGCGCCCTCTAACGAACTATTATAACATAATGATTGCGTGACGTCTGCGGCAGGGTTTCCGTTGGGCATAATTAAAAAGAAGTCATAATCAAGCCTAGTGTAAAGAAAATACCCATATGAGTTATATAACCACCACCAATTTAGTCATGAAGAACAGAAAGGGACGTTACAAAGAGATATTTTATAATAAAAATAATATCCTTTTGACTCGTAGCTCACCTTCGAAGTTTGCCTCATGAATGCTTACGTTTGATAAAAATAGTTAACGTCTGACGCTGCACGTGGTAGCCGAATTTCCGATGGAGGCAAAAATTCTCCATGCCCATGTGCTTAAATGTAGGTGCATATTGAAGCACCCCAAGTCGTCAAAATCTCCTGAGCCTTCCATATTATACGGCCCCAAGAATCATAATAATTATGATACCAGTAAGCTTAACCTTTAGTTAATACCTCGGTCATGCACAAAATATGGTGACCAAATGATACGCAATGTTATTCCCAGAAAGTTCAATTATTTAGGCAGCCTTGATGCAAACTTAGAAAATATGACCGCAAAATATTGCATCATTGTTCTTATAATTATTCATGATGTCATTTACTCTTTCGTGCCAGTTTGACCTTTTATGCATTCTATAACACATATATACATAGCCTGTTCATGGGAACTGCTGTATCTTTTTTTCCTTTAGAATATTAGACTTAATTCTAACAAACAGTTCCGATATAATATCGCCCATAACGTACCTTCCGGGTCTTAGCGATCATTTGCTTCTACATTTTTCCATTAACTTAGCCCACCCGAAAACAAAGAAAAAGAAGAAAATCATTCGTGACTATAACAGAGGTGACCTTGAGGCAATCAACAATGACCTTTCTACCTTCACTGATCTTTTTCTTGACGGTTTTGACGATCGCAGTGTACAAACTAATTGGAATATGTTTTCAGATAAAATAATTCAACTCACTGAACAGTACATCCCACACCGCAGTGTAACCAACAACTCAAATGCACCCTGGTACAACAGCCATATCCGGCGTTTGTCAAACAGGAAAAAGCGTTTCTTTCGCGCCGCAAAACTTTCGCCTTCTAATGAACGTTGGGCTTTATATGCAACAGCGTCTACGTTGTACATTCAAGCCCTTCGAGATGCAAAAAAACATTTTCATTCCCATGTACTACCTTCCATGTTAACCACAAATGTTAAGAAATTCTGGCGAACTTTTAATCCCTCAACCGATGACGCTATCACACTGACCGATTCCTCTGGCGACCCCATTTCATCTGATATTTGTGCCTCAGTTTTTAACCGTACATTTGCTGAGAACTTTTCTGCCCGTTCTGCTGTTAATAACCCCACAACAAACAGCCATACCTTTGAAAGTATGCCACCTATACTAATCAGTACACTTGGTGTTCTTGAGCTCATTGGTGGACTTAGCCTTCATTCAGCTCCCGGCTGTGATAATATTAGTAACAAGTTCTTGAAAAACACTTCGGCCTACGCTGCGTTAATCTTAACTAAACTTTTTCAACAGTCTCTTGATCAGTCCATTCTTCCAAATGAGTGGAAAATTGGGAAGGTCATTCCAATTCACAAGTCTGGAAGCTAGACATCTCCACTTAACTATCGCCCCATTTCCTTAACCAGCACATGTTGTAAAATGTTTGAGCATATTATTTTCACTAACCTCGTCGGTTTTCTAGAATCCAACTCTTTTTTCTGTTCAGCACAACACGGTTTTAGAAAACATTACTCATGTGAAACTCAGCTAATAACCTTTACTCATGCGCTACATGAAGTACTAGATCGATCATCGATCATTGACTGCATATTTTTAGATTTTTCTAAGGCATTCGACAAGGTTTGTCATAAATTGCTACTGCTTAAACTAAACACGCTTAATATTGGTATTAATTTACTGAAATGGATTGAGTGCTTCCTTTTAAACCGCTCACAATTTGTTTCTTTTAATGGCTTTAACTCAGAGTTTACAGATGTCTATTCGGGAGTTCCTCAAGGTTCAGTCCTTGGGCCTTTATTATTCCTAATTTATATTAATGATCTTCCTTCCGTTGTTAACTCTAATATCCTCCTATTCGCGGATGACTGTGTTGTTTTTAGAGAGATAACGAACTCTAATGATGTTGCCTCACTTCAGTCTGATCTTGGCGCAATCGCAAACTGGTGCAGTGAATGGCTAATGCAACTAAATATTAATAAATGTAAAGTCATGCGTGTTTCCAGAAAATCTTCCCGTCCACCACCATACCACATTGATAACATTCATTTAGAATCAGTAACTTCATATAAATACCTCGGTGTTTACATTACTGCAAACCTAAACTGGTCTGCTCATATCGAGCACTTAATTAACAAAGCTAACCGCATGTTAGGCTATCTTCGTCGAAATTTTTATCACGTTCCTTCCTCCTTGAAACTCCTGCTCTATAAAACACTAATCCGATCGAAATTAGAGTATGCTACATCGGTGTGGGATCCCACCCATATCAACTTAATTACTGCTCTAGACATGGTTCAGAATAACTCTGTACGTTTCATTCGCGCTAATTACAGTCGCACCGCCAGCATAACTTCTATGAAATCAGACCTTTCCCTCCCATCATTATCACTGCGCAGAAAAGTGTCACGCATTGCCTTGTTTCATAAAATGTATCATCATCCTGATCTGCGCGATCGACTCATTCCTCAACCATCTTATGTATCCCATCGCACTGATCATCGTCACAAAGTTGGATTCGCTTCATGTAATACTGAGTACTTTTATCAATCATTTCTTCCACGAACCTCTCGCGATTGGAATGGCCTTCCCGCTGACATTGTAAACATTAATAACTGTAAACATTTTCGCAATTCTGTAGCTAATATTGTATACTCAGGCTCTTTCTAAATTATAGTGCGTCTCTATTGTACTTGCATATTTTGTTCCTTTTATTTTTTTTGTTACCTTTTTGTGCTTTTACCACTCCCCCTCTGTAATGCCTCTGGCCCTGAGGGGTATAATAAAATGAAATGAATGAAAATATGTAATTATATTAATTGACATTACCATATTTCTGTATAGTATGTTTTTTATTTGTATTCCAATGCTTCTGACCCATTCATTTTAGGCAGCGGGAGCTAGTCAAACTGTTTCAATGCAGCATTTACTCCTGCTATTCTTCCTGCAGTCTCAAACATAAAAATAAAGATTCAACTCAATTCAATTAAAAATTAGTATCTACAGTGAAAAACTGCATACTCTTTGCGAGAAAAATTCACAGGTTCTTCGAAAAGAAAAGCAATTGAAGTTTCTTCCGAGGTTAGTAAAACATACTTTTCAATTTCAAAGGCTTTTCAATTCTTTTACGCACCTGTACACACACTCTGTAAAGGAGCCCACAACTTGTTTTTTAATTGTGAAATATACGCTCAATAAACCCTGCCTCAAAGGCATTGCAAACTTGTCCAAGCTTTATGCAGAGGTCGCCTAAAATATGCCTGCATACAATTTCACATAACAGTACAAATATTTTATCCAGTAAATGCTATATTAGCGTAATTTAATCAAATCCACGCACTTGGACATTACAGAGTCACAGCGCGTCACACCTTAATTCGACACACATCTGCTGTCAACATGACTTTGGTTTCCCTGACAGTGTGGTACGGGATCTTTTTTTTACATTGCGTCCATCGTTTCATGCCACATTGAACCTGCGACAGAACAGATCACTTACAACTGATGTATACACAAGTAACTGCAATACCGTATGCGGACGTCATCAATGCATTATTTTATTAGTTGTGTGTGGGCATTACTGCAGCGAAAAGCCAGCATAAATAAAGAGGCACAAAATTTTGCTTTGCGAGAAATAGAAGGAGGCAAGAAATTCGGAATAGGTAGCAGGCTTTCACCCTGTCTTTCTATTTTGCCCGAACCAACCCAAGCCAGTGCGGTAAAGACCATAACACCAGAAGGGAAGGGACTTAAGTCTCTCTACGCAGCACGCAAATGAACCTACAGCTTCAGAGAAAGGTCTCGGCCACACTCGTCGCCGGTGTACAAAATTGACTGGCCATCCAAAGTGGTCTGAGGGTCCATAGTCATACCGCGTCCTTTACCTTCCTTCATCACAACTTCACATGACTTTTTTCATGAATCAATAAGGTTCCTTAGCTACTCATACCTATACACACTAGTTCTGCAGCGAAGTTCGATAAAACAGCGTAGCCGGTAGCCTTCCGCTTTTTCCCCAGCCCCTTGCTATACTCTCACTTATCCTCTATTTGCCCCTCGTTCTTGCATCGCTGCTCACATCCTTTTCTAACCACCTTCCCATACCATACAAGGCTATGCTTTACCCATACCCCTCCCCTTTTACTGCGTCGTACCTCTCCTCACTCACTTTTCCCACACTTGCTATACAGTTGAACACAGGTATGCTCTGCCATCCCATCGCCTCCATTCGCTCATGCCGTTCACTAACATTTCCGATGGTATACTATATATTGCATGACTATGTCATGCTTTACCCTTCTCACTTCCTTGGCGTCTGCTCACCTTCACTTCCATTTGTCACCCCTTTGCTATGTACAAGTACGTGCTATGTTTTGATTTTCTTCCTCCTTCTTTTCATCTACCTTATCCTTGCATCGCTTCACGTCATTGCCCCCTTTCTTTAACCTCATTGCTATACGATACTTAATTGTGCTAGGTTTCCACTTTCTTTTGCACAGCAGCGCTAAGATTTACGTTAGCGCCGTTCGCATGAGTTGCTGCGCTACGGCCGTGACGAAAGGTGATTTGTGACGAGGGCCCCACCAAGCAACGTTTCTAAAACCAGCGTTGGGTTGTCTTAACATTGGTACCAAGCGTGCACGCTCTACATGGTGTCACTCTCAGACACATGAGTCACTCTCGCTGCTACTCGGGACCGGGCCTAATCATCGGCTCGCTAGGTTGCGAGTTGTTGCACTGCCAAATTTTGAAAACTACATGGTGCGATTGCTCAACGCTTCATTCAGCATCGCTATGCGTCAAACTATGTAGTCGCTTCATATTTTGAGAAAGTTCTGAGCACCCCCAAAGTGCCCGCTACATTTAGTTTTTGTTTTGTTTTTTCTGGGTCATAGCGCCCTAGGCAACACATACACATGCATGAAAACACTACTGTTGCATTTTGCTTCAACCTCAAGCAACACTTGAGCGAATCGAACAATTTTATTCAAAAAAATTCGGCAGACCCCACGTAATTCGGAATAAACCTTATGCGAAGCATGCGGAGGAAAGGCGACCGTGTTGCAAGTTTTTTTATTTAGCGGCACGTCATGAAATGACGCTAAATATATGAACAAATTTTGCACGCAGTGACTTATGTTAAAGAGTTGCAGATGTTTATATAACCAGAGGTTTGTACTTGCGAACGATGTCAACTGAAACATGCGTATTAGAAACACCAGAAGCTGATATGCAGCACTGATGCTCGCGAGGATGCTGGCTAGCCCTGGGCACTTCTATATAAATACACTTGTGCGCATGGCAACTAACCATAATTGACGTTAACCCAACGTGACGAATGTATCAAAGGAGTACATATGTAATGTTTATAAAATTGAGTAGACAGCGCTGTACTGCTAATGACGTTTCACGAAGATTAGCGTATATTTGAAAAGTGGTTTCGAGACCTGGCGTAGTATTGTGGTAGAATGCTTCATTGCCACAGAGGATGCTTGGGTTCTAATCCAGCTGGGACACTGACATTTACTCTTTGCATTCGTCGGGTCGACCCTACTGATGTTGGTGGCTGTCGGGCATGTCATGCTTGGTACAATCGATTCGGTAGTAAGGTAGAAACAGAAACAGATGACAGCTGTACTTAGGAAGATTAGATACACCTAGAAGTATTTTCAGTTTCAGTGCCCGTCGCAGCTGCAGTGCTGTGAACACAGTTAATATATTCATTATTGCCGTTATTTTTTTCTAATGCTTTGATTGCTGGAAGTGAACCCATATTCTCATTTATTCCTCTATCGAGGTGGTCAAATCGGTGGATGAAGTATGACTCTCGTTCACGTTCTCAGTATGCTTTAAATCCCGTTTCTAAGAGTGTTACTGATAATTAGTCGAATGCGTGGTCGGAAATATTGCGAATTTTCGATAGAGGTAGACTTGGGGCTAATTTCGTATGGGCTCTGTGATTATTTAAACAAATCTAAATGGTGTTTCTGTTTGTCCGATGTAGTGCATACTACACACGTTGCATTAGAGTAGGTATACCACATTAGAGGAATCGCATGTTAGGTATCCTCGTATGTTAATCGAAAAGTTGACTCAGATGCAAGAAAGCGCCAGTGCTTCTCCTTATTCCAGAGATATAGTCAGAAATCCTACTTTATAACTGTGCTATTCTGAGTGATATTCACTAATATCTTCGTCGCGTTTTTTTTCTTCAAGGATCACCTGGGCATCCTCCGAAAAACGTCGTGTGACGTGGTGTTAAGCACCGATAAAGGCTGAATAATAAAAAAGGAAAGTGCCCGTGCAGTCTACCCCAGGAAGTACTGAGAGATTTGTGTCCATATCGATTGCTAACATAACATCTATTAATGTTGCTGCCTCGTAAATTTAAAATAAACATTATCTATATTGAAATAAATAACTCATACTTCATCCCGCCTTGATGATGCGCACAAGGTGGCCCCCATTTTTGCTAGGACCAAGAAGTTTCAAAATTAGCCATTATCATTATGCATAGTCGAGTGGAATTCTCTTCCACCTAACATCGCCGAAATAACAGATCCTTCCATATTTAACTCCATGCTTCAGGGCTATTTGCATAGTGAAAAACATGGCTGACCTGTGTCTGATTGCCCTCGTTTAGTCTGCTGTTTTTGCTCCCGATACTTATTCAGTGTTCTTCGATGTAATTTTCTTAAGTGTTTTCATTATTATTGTAGTAATGAATATGTACTCGATTAATGTTGGTGAACGTACTTGACTTGATGCTGTGATTCGATTTACTCGCTGCTTCCTTTTTATTGTTACTTTTTGGTATTCTGTTTTCCGTACATGTTGCTTGAAATGTATGTATTCACTTAAATCCCCCCCTATGTAATGCCCAATCGGGCCTTTAGGGTATTGAAATAAATAACTATATTGCCATCGCTTTGTTTTTTGAATAAATTGTTCAATTCACTCAAGTGGAGCTTGAGATTGAAGCAAACTGCAATAGCGGTGTCTTCATGCATGTGCATTTGCTGCCTGAAGGCGCTGCGGCCAAGCAAAGAAGAAACAAAAACGAAATGTAGCGCGCACTATAGGGGGTGCTCAGAACTTTCTCAGAGTATGAAGACGACTGCTTACTTTGACGCCTAGCGATGCAGAATGAAGCACTGAGCCGCGATATGTAGCTACCTCTATAGCTACCGCGATCTGTAGTTTTTGAAATTTGGCAGTGCAAGATCCCACAACCTTGCGAGCTGTGGATTAGGCCCGGTGCCGAGTAGCAAGCAGCAAGAGCGACTCACGTGTCTTGGTGTGGCCCTGTGTAGAGCGCGCGCGCTGGTACCAATGTTCAGACAACCAAACGTTGGTTTTAGAACCGTTGCTCGGTGGCACCATCGTAACAAGTCACCTTTCGTCACGGCCGTAGCGCAGCAGCTCATGCCAATGGCGCTAGCGTTAAACATTGCGCGGCTGGGTTAAAAAAGTGGAACCATCGCGTAACTGAGTATTGTGTAGCAAGAATGTTCTCTCTCTCTCTCTCTCTCTCTATATATATATATATATATATATATATATATATATCGCACTTTTGAAAGTTTTTTATATCGTTTTTTTGTTGGTATGTCTGTCTTGGTCTGTCTGTCTGTCTGTACGTTTGTCTGTTTGTCCACCGTTGCCGCAAACCGCGGGTACTCGAAAAAGCACCAGCCGATACCCCGAACGACCGACCCTATCCGCAGCGCCCACCAATGTTGCTCAAAAATCAGCGTTCATACTTGTGCGATTATCAATTAAAAACCAGTATTGCGCATATATGACGCACCAGAACAACATGTATATATTCTGCATGTTCGTCTTTTACTAGAAAAGACATGAATAAGTAATTCTAATGACCGTAGCGCTTATCACGCCACGATGACCACGCAACGCTGCACGAAGAAGCGAGTGTTTCCAACGCTTTGCTAAGACGAGACGGTGGTGGCACCAACCCGTCGCCTTGCGTTTTACACCTTATCACCTCTGAGACGGGCACGCACACCCGTCTCAGGGCCACGCGCTTTGTTCTCCCCCGAAAAAAAACTGCCAGATGGGGCTCATGTCTCACGTGGGACCTGACTTGATGTGCTCGTTCGCCTCCGCTGCACGCTCAAGGCACTCCAATGCAGCGCTTCCGGAATACCATTTACCAATTTTCTTGCGCACAACATCAAATTAATGTTTTGTTAACCCTCTCCACACGTAATACTATCGTCTTTCGACGACAATTCTAGATTACGTGCAGATACAGGGCAAATGTTCTTTGGTCTGGTATTTTTTTGCTTATATATATATATATATATATATATATATATATATATATATATATATATATATATATATATATATATATATATATATATATATATATGTGTATATATATATATATATATATATATATATATATATATATATATATATATATATATATATATATATATATATTGATACCTATACACCGTATACAGTGCATGACATCGACACCGACGTCCGCGCCGACGCTGGCGGCAAAACCCAAACGAGAATGTCCATATAATTGTTATTACAATAAAGGAAATAACTTATCGCTAATTTACACTCTGCAAAAAGAGTATTTAGAAGCGGGCCGTGACTTATTCTTCAGCGTTCAGAAAGTATGTCGTTTCGTTGTGCTATACGATGCATGCAGTTTTGTTCCCATATTTTTGTTTTTCTATTTTTATGTGTAAGGCTTGCGTATCTATGTTATTCTAAGTTGATTATGTGTTTATTGTTTTTTATTACTGTATTTCATTTGTTAGAGCGCTTGCGGTAAATGACATGTTGCTTTTATTACTTGTATATGCAAGAGAAGATGTGTATCTGTCACGAACAACTCCGTACAGAGGCCTTCGTCAGGCGTATGAAACGCTTTTTGCTTCTGCATTCTTTTTGTTACATTTCAAAAAGTCAAAGAAAATTACTACTACTTTTACTACTTCGCAGCGTTTTCTATAGTTGCTTCCACACAGTGTACCCTTCAAAGAGGACCCTGCGCCAAAGGGCGTGTCCCTTCGTGGAACAGCGATTGTTGAAATTCTCGAAAAACTGCGAAAAAAAGCATGTAGGTTCTTTTGGAACTCACCGCCAATAATCTTGTCAATTTTAAGTGCATTAAGATTCAACTCAGAAGAACGCCAATGAAAGAGCGCTTGCACAAGTATTTAGAGGCGAAGGTTCTTAGGCTGTGGGTTGTTCGCTCTGTGGTAGTAATAGTATGTAGCCGCTTCTAGTTCATGAACTGTTCAATAGATTGCATTGTGTGTATATCTTTTTAAGATATTATCACTAGATAGTGTTAGTGGCTTTTGTATAGGTGACAAATTCATATAGTTCACAAACGTACGGACGGACGGAGTAGGAACGGACAGAGAAACGAATGTACAAACGGAAGACGGACGCATGGAAGGAAGATCACAAGGACAGACGGATTGATCACCCCACACATCATCATTCACTCCTCGGATAAGCTGTTAATTTTCAATCCGAATCCCATTCATATCAACAAGAGACGAGAGTCTGGAACAGGATAGGTAAGGTAGTAGGACAACAATCTTATTCACTTCCTCTAATAAACACAGAAGGCGAGAGCTTGAAACATGAGACGAGCTTCCAATTTGCACACCCTAAACAGCTGTTTAAATTGTCGCACAACACTGAGGCCTTCCAACGACACAAGAAAACAATAAAAAAGCGGAAATTCTAGCGTGATTCCCGAAAACACGAGGCATACAATGAACCTTTCTCTTTTGCTGAGTTACAAGCACCGCTAAATTGTTGCAAGAAGTTTACCCCATGATCTGACTACACAGTGTACGAAATGTTAAAGACTTGCTTTTTGAGGCTGAGAAATCTATCTTTTTCTTGTTTAATGCTGTTCGTTTTTCGGGATCGACTCGTTTTGCCTAGAAAAAAAAAAGCAATCATTACTCCTATTCTCAAACAGGGCCAATTCCCGTCCTTTGTTTCAAGCTAGAAACCCATAGCCTTAAGGTGTATTTGTAAGCACTTTTAAAATTGGTGAAGTGGTGACTAATGCACTTAACAAAAACGATTAAACTGTCTACATGACCCTTTCCCGTGCAGGTCTCGACATTGTGAATCAACGATTAACTACGTTATATGAATCGAGGCGGAAAAGGCATACGACAAAATATTGGCGCGTTGGACCAGTAAGAGACTTGTCACATTTAGGCGTAATTGGAAGAATGTTAAACATAATAGAGAATAACTCAATCGGTCATATGTTTTCTCTCTAGATAGGTAAAATTCTGTGTTGAATATATGTTCATGCAACTGCAGTGCCTGAAAATGGTGTGCTGAGTTGGTCACTTTTCTTTATCAAAATAAATTTTCAAGGCTCTGCATCCCGTATAACATGTCTTATTCGGAGTATGTGAATGACGTGCTCGTAGTCTATAAGTCTTGTAATGTTGCCACTCATGAGCAGGAGGTTCAGCTTGATTGCATCAAGGTCTTGAAGTGTGAAGACGAAAATGGATTGACACGTCATTCACAAAAAACACGTGCATCTTATTCTCAAGAAAGAGTAGCATTCATCCTGACCCTGACATTGATCGACATAGTCAACATCTCTCCGTGAAATTGGCGGACAAGTTTCTAAGCCTCTTTGTTGACACGAAAGATATGTTCATATCTCAACTATGGCTTATAAAGAACAAGCGGATGGGAACAATGAATATTTTGAAAGTATTGTGACACAATACTTGGGTTAGTGACAAGAAGCGTCTCTTCAATCGGTATAATCGTATCCTACGCCCGCGCCTCGATTAGGAAGCTATAATCAACCAGTCTACGACACCAAGCAGCTTGAAGATTTTTGGCTGTGTCCACTATTGGGGCATTCGCCTTTCAACGGGTGCTTTTCACACCAACCCCGTCGAAAGCCTTTACGTCAAGTGAAAGGAGTGGTCGCGGCGCCTGCACAGATCATACATATCTTTTGTGTAAAATCTGAAAGTTAATGCAAAGAAGAAGCAGCCAACCACTCCACAATGTGCTATCTCTCTAGTTCTGCTCTTTTTGAAAGCTGTCTTTCACTCCGTCTTCCTACGGAGTGAGCCCTACTCACTCCTTGTAAGGGGTCTCACTGAGAAAACAAATTTGCCACTTTTTTAACACCGTTTGCAGCTCCCGCTGCAGAGGTCCTGCCGTGGCAGTGGCAGTTTATAGCAGACATATTCATCTAATGAGCGTGTCAGTTGGGAGTAAATGCTATAAGTATCTACGTATTGTACTTTCGTTTACGCCGCTTTAAATATTACAGAACTATACGAATTAGGTCAGCTGTCGACGTTGCTTCCGGATATTCATTGCAATGTGTCTTTTGTAGAAATTACGAAGCACGCGCCTTTTACGCATACCCGCGCGTAAATTCTGGAACGTCAATGCAAATACATTTTTCCCAAATTCTTTACAGCTGGCTCCAAGTCTCACTCTTTTGTGTCGTACTCAGCGCTCAGTTCATCTTTTTGGGGTGCCGGCGTTCTGCATTCTAGTTCAAGCATTTTTACAGCAGAATCCTATGTAATACTTGCGGCTGGTAAATGCATCAAACAATTGAAACTACAAAAGACAGCAATACAAACTAATTTTTAAGCGTGGTAAAAGCTCTTCAAACTCTTAAAAAATCGTGAAAGCGCCGTCTGTGTTTCTCTTTACTAACATTCATGCACAGTACCCACATTCAAACAGCTTGTTATTATTTTACTGGGCGCCAGGCCTACGCGAGATCCAAGGTAACGTAATGGCAGCCAAACTAGCTGCATGCTCCTACAAAAGCTCGACCAATGCATTCCTCGCCCTTCGCCGAAAACTTTTCCTTAGACGGAAGCTCAGAAGCTATTCACAGAAACACATCGGATATGGAAACGCGAAATAAACTAGGTGTTGTCAAGCTACACATTGGCCATTGGCCGCCAGTATTAAAGTCACGCCACACAGAAGTTACACTTACAAGACTTAAAGACCCGACAGACTTAAAGTCGTAACTCAGTTGTGTGCGAAAACTGACGTACAGAAGCAAAACACCTGGACATGGTGCGCCTTAACAACTCCAAGTTGATTGAATATGTCTGTTTCTTTCACTAAACTTGTAGTTGTTAGTGTGGTCTGTGTCCGGTTGTCTTCCTTTTGTGCTTCAAACGTTGCTCGCAGCTCCGTTGAGATGAATTACCAACTTGCCCAGCAGTCCCTGCTTCACATTCATTGTAGACACTCGTACCTTCTGATTAGTTGGAATCCACCAGTAGGCGAGTATTGTGGTAAACCAATTACCGTCCTCCCCATTTTCATCCTGAGTACTGCATTAGACGCCATAAGAAAACAGCACTTCCCAATAGTCTACCGTGAACGAATACCGCATCTTGTATCAATTCTCACATGCAGAGAACTGCGTTTTAACCATTGGTCATTGTTGGTGTTTTTAAAAGAAGTTCATGGCTTTCATATCACACATCTAGCCTATCCAAAGTGAAAACTCTGAAAAAAAGTTGGCCTCAATGAGCTTCAGGAGGCATTCATAGCTTTTGTTTTCAAATCGTCACTTGCAATTCATTACACGCCCATTGATGACACCACGTATCACTGCAACATTCTGTTTACGCTCGTTCATAGCGTGTCCTTTTAGGCCTTTGTACAATCATCACTCTTATGCCATCGCTAACATTTGCGATTGCCAATGCAATGGCGCTTTTTGGCCCCTTATCGTCCTTGTGCCACAAAACGCTGCTTATCACCACTACCTAGCTAGCTAGCTACATAGATAGATAGATAGATAGATAGATAGATAGATAGATAGATAGATAGATAGATAGATAGATAGATAGATAGATAGATAGATAGATAGATAGATAGATAGGTAGATAGATAGATAGATAGATAGATAGATAGATAGGCAAACAGACAGACAGATTGATTGATTGATTGATTGATTGATTGATTGATTGATTGATTGATTGATTGATTGATTGATTGATTGATTGATAGATAGATAGATAGATAGATAGATAGATAGATAGATAGATAGATAGATAGATAGATAGATAGATAGATAGATAGATAGATAGATAGATAGATAGATAGATAGATAGATAGATAGATAGATAGATAGATAGATAACAATGTAAATCCTGCTTCAGATTAAGAAAATTTTTTTGCACTTATTAGGCTGCTTTATCGTTTGTTCTCACTGCTGCTGCAAGCACAGGTATTGTGTGCCGAGAGCATTTCCTTAAGCTTATTCCAAGTAGTCATGGTCATAAATATTGGTGACGTGGTTTTTCTATAGAGTCCCCTAATGTTCAGAATTATATCGTAAGCATTTCAGAGTGGGCCCTTAAATGTCTTGGGGAACGCCACTCGCTATTAGAGTTCTACTGCAATGCAGATGACAATGCCCTCATATTATCTTACCTTCGGATAAACTAAGCTTTCTTTCTTTAGGGTTGTGTCAATATCAAAGTTCAACTTCAAAGAAAATTCGAACAAAAAACACGAGGCAGGATTCAACTCATAGTTTTTAAATGTCTTCAAATGTAAATAGGAACCCAATTAAAAAAGAAGATCGCAAGAGTCCTAAATAAAAAAAGCAAGTTTGTTCTGATGGTAATAATAAACAAGACCTAATTCTCAAAACTTCCCTTTCACAAATGCGATTTCGTATCAGCCTGCTAGCTTCCTTGGTATCATTTTCTGCAGTGTGATTGGCTGAGACATAACGAAAACTTGGTGGACGTTTGAGCTTCACGATCAAGTGAGGAACGCTTTAGAATTATCAGACCCAATGCGCGCCGCCTTCTCAATTGCTATAGCGTTGCTTTGGTTCTCCGTAAAAATGCCTTAATTGGGCCGTAAGGAAACGAATCACCACATGTGTCTAACATTAACCCCTTCAATTTATACTAGTTTTTTTGAACCATTACGTGCAGGTGGCATTATAGTGACACTGTAATGCCTACGGCAATACACTCTGTGAGGTGCCCACTGCCCGTTCGTGAGGCAAGACGCGAAGCTACGTGGCTCTTCCGTTCGTTTATTTTTTTTTTCGTCTCATGATAAAAATGTCAGGACGCTTCCTAATGCATGGGCCTTAACAACACCTATTCACTGTACTTCACGTGTTTGGCGCCCGGTGGAATTCTGTGCTTCTGAAGTAACGTACATGTGTTACAGAGACTCCTTCCGCGTTGTGAAAATAATGTAACGGTTTTTTTTTTTTTTTTTGAAGCAGCTTCAACCAATGGCGTAGCTCTCTGGTAGGACATCTGATTGCCAGTCAGGCAGCGTGAGTTTGATTTTCACTTGAAAAAAAAATTTTTATCAGTAATATTTGTATATTTCACGCATTTTAGTGGTTTATTCTAAGCATACATTGTTCACTAGTGGTGCACAATTCGACAAATTTGTGTGCCTTTAAAATAAAAGCTATTTATATTGTTTGCAACATTACCCTTAACTAAAATGCACAAATTCACTTTTAAATGAGAGGTTACGAAGTAAACTTTAATACCTGTCCTCAATATCGAGCGCTTTCACGTGAAAATAGAGGTTACATTGTACTGTATACGCTTACTGGTGACACAAAACGGCTTGCCGGAGACGGCAGCTGCTCTGAGCTTATTGTTTCTTTCGATCTTCTTGCATCGGTGCATTCGAAGTGGTCTCGCTCATCGAATGTATTGATCAGCCAGGTGTGCCGCAGCAATGAAGCATGGTTGACCACTTCTTTGCATTGCACCTGTTTCTGCGCGCGCCCCATTCGTTTATTATTTATTTTGGCCTCGCCTTATGCGACACAAAAGTGAGCCTTAGCGAAATACGCTAGATAGAAGGCATTTCTTGAAACACACGCGCTGGCAAATTGTAATAGCTCAAGTACATAGCTGCTTAAACAACGTGAGGATTGTGATCAAAAGACTGATGCCGAACACGTCACCTTCGCTCATTGCAAGAGGTAGAAACAAAAACCATCCGCATATTTTCGGCAACATGGAGATGAAATGCACTACAGTAATGATGGATCAACTACGATTAGTAATAAAATGCAGTCGACACGTAAGCATCAACCAAGAAGTGAGATCTTAAAATAGTGCCATGATAAGTGTCAGGCTATCCTCCCTTAATCCAACTCCAAAGCCGAAGCATTATTTCGGCATGAATATAGCATTTGAATGAATTCGTCCTGCTCGTTCATTTTCATATAATGTTTGATTCGTGCTTATTGGGCTCTTTTTTATGCGATAATAAACACCAGTTGCCAATTCCTTATAGGGTTGTCTGCCATTTTGTTCCTTCGCAAATGTCAGATAAGCAATGAAATTCATATTCAGGAAAAACGGGAAGTTGATTGATATGTGGGGTTTAACGAAAAACGGGAAGTTAACACAGCAGGCAAATAGCTGAAGGCGTTGAAGAACTGCTGGAGAAACACCAACGCTCCTCACGGCAAGAGGTAGACAAACCAATATAAAAACCACTCATTATACGCCACATTAGGTCAATTTAACGTATACATCTCGCAAAACAGAAATAAATATCTGAAATAGTCGCGTTATAAGTAGATCTAATATGTGTGGGCATATGATACACAAGTAAAATATTTATACATATCATCATACACTCACGCCATAAATGCAATTATTGTGTGCCTGCGCATAAATGCAATCTTACCCAGAGCACATATAAAGAGCCGGGAGGCTGTTTTTAGGGAGATGTGAATAGTAATGCTTAAACTTATACGCAATTGCATCGAGAGAGGATACTTTGCCGACAGTCATGGTACAGCTCATAGTTAAGAATAAGGGTCAGTCACCTGGTCATCTTAATTACCGTTTTATGGGCACACCACATTTGAACAACTTGATGTTTCTGGTCGAAAGTGTGACAATATGATGCAGGCAAGCTCTAAGCCAACCTGCAGATGACATTATTTTCGTTTTATTTTTTAAGCGATGAGCGAAGCTCACACCGAAAGAAAAAAGGCACATTCCCTGCGTTTACAAACAACTTGTTTGGTGAAGAACGGGCTGAGCGGTTATACTGAGTGGACCCCTGCAAACAATAACTTATCAGAGGCGTGCTCCTCAAGTTTATACGCGTGGTCGGCCTACCATGCTTGCTGAAAATTGACGCATAAGCAGCACGTGGCTAGTCTAATGAGAAGTAAATAAAAGGGTGATTGTTAGTCATTTGCTTTTATCGCTCGGGTTGTGCGTCTGTAATGCTACAAGCTCACTTCAACCTCTAACATATACCTTAAGCATATATAACAATATAAGGGCGATTGATACAGCTTTCCCTTTGGCTGAAACTTAGATGTGCTTTCTTCATTTTATGAAAGTGACATGCTCTTTAATGGTTCACTGACAACTGTGGCACAGTGCGAAAAACGGAGGCCTTTGTTCACAATATCACACGTAATTGAATAAATATAAGTTTTTTTCACATGCACAACAGCCAAAGTTGACAGTGATAACAGTGTTTCCTTCGTACGAGCACTGTTTCATTTCTCTGAGCTTGCGCTTTAAAACACAGCTTCAGAAGGTGTAAAGACTATGTGCCTAAACAAAACGTTACGTTAAAAATGCATAAAGGAGGCATATTCAAGCATTGCAGAAAACTGCTGTGCATAAAAAATTACTTAGACAAAAAAATTGTGAACCATTTCAAAAGAAATCATATTCTATTGCTCTCAATTCTTCATACCAGAAGTCATCGAAGTTAACATTATAGTCATCAGTGCACGCAAGTTTGTCTTTTGCCTGTATAAATATTGATTCACACATCCTCTAGCTCCTACAAGGCCGTTGGTATTCAAGGCATATCTTCTTGCTTTGAACTCTGATTAGTACAATTTACAGAAACACGGAGTAGGTATCTGGAGTCAAACCCTCTCTTGAAGCACGCACAATCATGTTTCTTGAGTCAATATGCCTGTTCCTCAACTCGCAATCTTCTTGCTGGACAGTGAATCCTATTAAGAGTTTTATTATTTTACATCCTAGCAGGGTTTACTGGCACTTTGCTGAGAACTGCTAAAAACATGCCATGTCATAAATAAACTGCTCCCCCCCCCGCCCACAAAGAAACAGGTAAAGGAGGAGGAGGGTTCTCTTCACCAATGCATAGGCGCACCTAATATATAGTATCTTGTGCAATACTTTTGTCGGAAAACGAGATTTTTAATTTAAAACGCACGCCAATCTCTTATATCAATTATTTCTCTTTAGTGCAAGAGCCAGCAATACAATATCGTACAAAATATTTCGTAACACAAACAGTATTCCAGGTTAATAAGAACAGATATGTTAGAATCAAGAATCTTTGTAATAGTATCTGCGGTCTCAGACCCCAAAAGCACGGCATGAATAGGCGAGATGTCGCACTGTAGGAAGCTGCGGAAATCATCTGGCGTTCTTTAACGTGAACTGATATTGCACTCACGGCCGCTGGCAGAGTACACGAGCCTCTATCGCTTCGCTTCCTTCTAAATATAACCACAGCGGCTGGTGTCGAAGCCGCCACCTTCGGCCCAGCAGCTGAGCACCCTGTAGCCACTGCTGCATCATGGTGACCCTACATTTTTACAATTTTCAGTTGCCGTATACGTGAAGCTTGGATATGTTCATGCCAAATTGTTTTCCTCATGGGGTATATTCCGTTTGGCAGTTCATATAGTCGGTTGCACCAAATTTAATCAATATTGGTGTCTCGAGGCTACCGAGCTACCAGCTAAAATTTTTCGCAGCATGCCTTGGGCAAGATGTGGGTTGCGAAAAAAATCGTAACGCAAAACACACAATATCTCCATTCGTTTGTGCGTTCTACACTAATTAAAATGTTCTATCTTAGACATTAGCATAACATGTATACAGTATCAATTTTTCTAACCATAATGGTACGTATACACTCACCCTTGAACAGAATGAGAGCAAATGGAAAGAAAAGTCTATCTCACTGTAAAGAAATACATTCACATCTTCAAATAACTAAATACGTTGAAAGACATACCAACCACACTGAAGAAGTACTCCTTTGGACTCCTACTTTTCACGTTTGCTGGCATTCATGCCATCTGAAAAATGGTTGAGCCACAGCGTACCAATTTTTACGTAAGACATAATACGCGTCGGCCCTATTTCGCTGGCGACGTAGTTCGACAAAATCAAATGAAGCAGAACAAGTATACCACCGATAACAATGTGTTGCGTAGAAGGACGACATGTTTTATTTTTGTGACATGACGCACCTCATGCATTAGCGTAAGCATGAGCTTAAGTCAGGGTCATACAAATTTTGAGTATCGTACACTGTGATCAATATGAGGGAAACTGAAGGATAAAGATGACTACAGTGTATATCTGTGGTGGGGTTCGAAGTTAAAATAGGCGCACAGAAAAAGTTATTTCAGGGGAGACGGGCGGGGGGGCGTCCGGTCGGATTTCTATGCGGTGAAGGTAGAAAACCTGCGGCACTGAGCCGACCAAAGAAAAAATAATCACACACTCTACACACACAAACATACGCACGCGCGTGCGCAGACGCAGACACACAGATGATAATGAACACACTCACCCACCAGCACTGCGGGCTGCCATAATTGCACCATTGACCAGACAGCCGAGTCCTGGGTCATCTTCACTGACTCAAGAGCAGCGCTGCAGTCACTGAGATCTCCATGCACACTGAACAAACTCGTCATGGACATCAAACGCCTATGCAAGAAAGCCTGTGACCTCCATCATCGCGTTGTTCTGCAGTGGACACCTGCCCACTGCGGAATACAAGGGAACGTACGGGCTGATGACGCTGCCAAAGCTGGACATGACACTTCAACAGAAATCGTCCAGATACCTTTCTCGAGGCAAGATGCAGAAACGCCAGTATCGGCTCACGCCAGGCGCCTCCAGCGATCCCTCTGGACAGACCTTAGCCAACAGTATGGGCCTCTGTACAAGATTTATTCATCGTGTGAATTCAGGATGCCCCGAAATCTCAACAGGCAATAAGAAACGTGTTTACACCACATCCGATTAAATTTAGCATATACAAACTACTTCAGGAACAAGATTGGACTGTCCGACTCAGCATTTTGTTCCCAATGTAACGTCGTTGAAGACATCAAACATGTCCTTTGTGAGTGTACGAAATACGCATCAGAGAGACAGTCTCTGAAGATGGGCTAAAAAATGCAACAGAACACAAATTTGGAGTTAAAAACATTCTAGGCTCATGGCAGAACACCTCCAGTGCGTTAGACATTACAAAAGTGCTACTGACGTTCTTATGGGCCATAGGCTTGAAAAAAACGTTGTAAATTGTGCAGTGCGTTTGAGAGACTTAATGTTACGGAACTGATATGCGTATATGTAAATATATTTGTTGTGTGTTTATCATTGTATATATCACTGTCTTCACCCGGCAAATGGAGTAGCCTGTCAGGTGAAAAACCAGGCAAAGCTCTCCAGACTCCCATTAAAATAATTCTCTCTCTCTCACCCACCAGCAAAAACACACGCAAAGACATCCCAAGACATGTGCACACACAAGCACAAACACGAAGGCACACACATAAATACGCACACATGCCAACACACTTGCCCACTCACCCACACACATGCACACTTCTTAACACTTTCGTCCGAACACTCTACTGACATAGCCAACAGACACATCGAGCCTTCATCGAGCAAATTCAAGGTACCATGAAGACTAATACAGCGAGAAAGACTAAACTCCCTCTTCATCACTTTTCAAGTAAAGGGCTGTGATAAAAAATGATGCAAGTTTTTGACACGACCAACTTCTTACAGTAGCGTAGTTATGAAAAGGAATTCAGTAAAACATTACATGAACGCATAGACACAAGCAAATAACGTACCAAACAGAGAATATCGCTTATCTGTAGATCACAAAAACTCCTCACTTCGGCGAGCGTAAGAATCGATGCAACACGCTCAATAATTGCGAGTCTCTAAACAGGTGAAGAATCAATAAAGCAGCTAATTTTAACGGCCACACAGCGCACTGAATCGCGTCCTCGTTGTGTTGCCTCGTGGCTCATTTGCAGCGAATCGTGAACTTCTACCGATGTCTATTCTTACAGCATCTCCAGTTGCACACCACTCATGTACAAAACAAAATTAGACCAGGCACGACGTCAAATCCCGTAACGTAAATAAAGCCTGCCTAAATCGATGAAACAAGAGCTGCACCAAAAAGAAACTTCAAACGCCACACCCACCCACTCGCATTCAAATTATCTTCCCGGCATACACCTCAAGCAGTGCAAAGGCTTGGAGAGATAACTCCATCCCTTCTTCGATAAAGTCGGATCAGGGCTGGAAAACTCCACATGTGTGACCCACCGCGAGCTGACGCATCTCTCTATGCGCAAACGCTGGAGAAGTTGTCGCACGCTGTTTTGTGAACTTAGCGACAACTTTTTTCTCCTGTATGCAAATTTATAACGGTTAAGCGTGCGTTGTGCAATGTTCTCACGGGACGTTCGCCGTACTTCAAGGCTAGAAAATTGTCACATGAAAAAACTAAATACTGGACAAGACGCAACGTAAATTCGGATAAATTTTATTTTGAGTCTTTCGACGTATTTTTCTTGCGTCACGAAGTGGTTCTTTGATCATAAATTTAGTATATTTTGCCGGTTGTCGGGTGCTCACAGTACAGTAGCCCCATTTAACTTATGATGTATTTTCTCCGCTAGTCGCGAAGTTTCCTGAGGGCGAATAAATTAGTACCGAGGCCTGAAAGCAAGATGGATTTGAGAACTACCTCAAGAGTTTTCAGCCCGAGTACTTAACCACCGTAGGCAAGTATATTGTTGTTCACATAAGCCCGATCAGTTCGAAATGTACGCCACTTCTTCAATTACGTGTCTTAAAAGAGGTACCACTTTATTAAACTGTAGCTTTAATCCATGTACCACCATCGCTCGCCACAGTATCCCGCAATTTAGAATCACTGCAGCGAGGATTTGCTTGTAAAAGTGGTGTCAAGACCTGTTCTCTTTACACAGCATACGCTGCACAATTACTAAAGCCACCCATAAACAAAAGCGTTAGTTCAAACACTCATTATAAGCTTTAGCTCCGTAGTGTAGGTCTCCTGAGAAATGAGTGCTTCCGCTTTTACAATATAAAGGTTACAATCCCAATCTCGATTATTTTACTTTCAAAATGTAATGCTAAGGTCCATGTGACCTCTATGTGAGAGGGAAATGTGGAAAACACAAGATTGAGATTGTTGTAACAGCAATGTGAGCTGTAAATTTTCGGTTACTTGCCGCTGTAACTTCTCGTGCACATTACCGTGATTTCAGTTATAGATAAGAATATAATTTCTCACGTATACAACCACCAACAATGATACCGGCATCAAAATTTCGGCGAAACGAGCTTTTTAACGCTCTCGCGTTAGGATATTAGTGATAAGAAGCTTCTGGGAAAACGTCTGCTTGAAATTTTAGCACTGCCGAAGACTCTCTTGAGAGTAAACATATTAATTTATTTAAACCTGTCTCTTTCGTCCATTTAGGCATGAAGGTCTGAAACTTGTGCAGGTAAAGCAATCCTTCGCTTTGATTTCTATGCTTTTTATCGTGTTTTGTAGTGCTCAAAAATTCTCACTGCCATAAGGTACTTGGGAGGCCACTTGCTTATCGAGCTATTTGAATCGAATATGCAAAGATTCCAACATCTGCACACGTCGATTGATTTTCAATAGAAAACTGATGGCATTATAAAACGCGTAACTCGCAGGGCTAACTCAGACATGTAGATTGTTATTTTGTGCTATTCTAGTCTGCGATTGTGAATGTACACATTATTTATCTCGCATGTCCTTGTGGTAGCTCCCGGCAACTGAATCGAATATTTTAAGCGGCTCATGCTAGTCAAATAGGAATAAAAATAGTGATCACTTCTTGCCGTTTTAGGGTAATATGAGTGTGCAGTAATGGCATCGATACCATGGAAAACTTCCAACACGTGACGTTTTGTGACGTCAGCTGGGTTCTGATATGTATATAAACGCGCCTGGCTGTCAGTCCGAGCACGCTGCCTTCGTGGTTTAGTAACCATGGCGAAGGTTCCAAGCTGCCGCATTCTGCTCTTGTTGGCCGCATTCCTATTCATTCTTTCAGCGATGCTGAACGATGGCCAGTCATGTGCCAGCGCAGCCACGACTCCACCTCCTCGGCCCCCACCAAATCGTCCAGGAAATGTCCCTGGTTCACCACCTCCGCCTGGTAATGGTAGACCACGACCACCTGTAGGTAAGAAGCGATCATGATTGTTGATTTTTCGATATTGAGAAGTACAAACCGTTTCTGCTGCTAGAAGTATTTTTATTGCGATAGAAAGTATATGAGAAGAAATGGGGATAAGAGTACCTTAGTAATCCTATAATACTAGAGACTATTGGTCAGCTGCCAGCTCATGTGTTACGCGACGCTGAGCAGGCTTGTAAAATGTGCCACACTCGCCACAATGGCTTCAGGTGGCGCTGACTCACACTCTCACGTTTAAATTCACATATAAACCCAATAAAATGACTGGGGGGGGATAGCCACCATGGTAGCTCAGTAATAGAGGATCGAACGATTTACTCGAACGTCGCATGTTTGGTAGCACTTAGTAGCACACTTCTGTGTTTACTTCTGGTGTCTACATAATTATTCCTCGTGGAAATTAGTAACTAAAATTATCATCATCATCAGCCTGACTACACCCACTGCAGTGCCTCCCACTTGATTCGCTAATATATCCTGGCTTACGTTTTCTGCTGTCACGTTATACCTGCAAATTTTTTCGTCTCGTTGGCCCACCTAACTTTCTGTCTCCCCTTCATGCGTTTACCTTCTGTGGGAATCCAGCCAGTTATTCTTAATGACATACGTGCTACGTTTCTCGCCCATGTCAATTTCTCCTTGACGTTTACTGTGATATTCTTAACCGAGATTTGTTCCGTGACCCACTCTGCCCTTTTTTTTTTCTCTTAAGGTTAAACCTATTATTTTCCTTTTCATCGCTCGCTGCATCGTCCTCATAAACCGCCCTTATGAATGTACCAATTTACCTAAAATAAGCCTCCCTCAATGGAAGTCCCCACAATGAAATCATGAATTCAGCACGCAAAACCTCCAAATTTGGTTTTTATTTATTGGTTTATCTACGCTACGTTCAATATGGCAGGGTTATATTTAGGTAGAAAACAATTCTTCGTAGAAAATATTGTAATTACACTTGGTTCTCGCATGACTGTAAAGTAACTACGTGAAATATTGCTTGCCTTCGCAGTGAGACCGGAGGGATGGAGAAATCCGCCTGGTAACAATCAGGGTGGTAGCAACAACGGTTAAAAGGACCAGCTGTGCCGCGAAACTGTCTCTTCACGGCGAGTGAATGAGTGATTGCACCAAAAGCGCAATAAAGTGTTCTGAAATCTGATGTGAAAGCTGGCAGCAATAAATTCGTTTCTTTCACATACACATACGACTTTCGGTTTTCAGCGGCACGCAAATTCGCTGTCATGCATAAATTGCGAATGTTTTTTATTGTTCGTGATAGAGAATAGGTATATATACTTTTACTTTTTATCTTGGAGTGTCCTGTGGCCGAAACCCAGAACAGCGCGTGCAAAAAAAACTACTTTCTAAAATATATTCAAGCAAAGTTATGGAAGCAATAATACTCTGTTTAAGAAATAGAACATGGTACGCGTACAACATATAAGTGCAGTTACATTTCAGTGTGGTGCCTTGCACTCTAACTAAGCAAATACTCTATATACTCGTCGAATGGCCGCACGTTTTCTTTTTACGTGTTGTTGGCTGAAAATCTCGGGTGCGGCAATAACATGGACAGAGAGATACAATTTCTTTTTCACAAAAATTTTGGTAGTACTTGCCCTTACTGAACGGCAGTACTACTTTGTACTCAGAGAAGATTTGCAAAAGAGAATGTAGTTATTTCTTTGTTTGTATTAGAGCAAGGTGGAAGCAAATGTGCTTTCGCTTCACGATGCGCTGGATTGATGCACTCTTGGCGTTAAGTGCAGTAATCAGAGTGCCCTCCTCTCGCCGAGCGCTTCCGCGCCAAGCGTATCCGTCCAAATAGCGTTGCCCTCACTCCACTTATCTTTGCAGAAGCTAGTCTTCTGTATACTCAACAACATGTGCTTGCTTTGGACAGTGCCCTTATGTGCACTTGTTTTTCAGAGTACACCTTCTTGTGAACGCAATTGTCGCGCATGCTTTTATAGATCTCGAACTTCCGATCGGTATGTCAGCCTTTTTTGGAGGGGAAGGAAGGAGAGGGTAGAACTACTAATTTTGAACAAATAACACTAGCAACCTTCTCAGACATCGATGCTTCGGCTAACACACACATAGATTTGAGTGTATATTTTGGCAACATTGGCAGGTGGGGTGTGGTAATCACGCGGGGATGGCCATCGCGCGATTGCCTATGGTATATTGACTATGAGATGGACAGTAGAGTTGTTGCAACGTATCAAAAGGCGTTTGTCTCCATCCTTCACAAGAAGCAGCAGCCACGACTAGACAAGACGGACACCATGAAGCCAACCTTCCACTCCCTTCTATAGCAACAGCCGCTACGCAGCTTAGAGAGCTGTGCTCAAGAAAACAGAGGGAATTGGTAGAAGGTTGAGTTCTACTGGACCCTAAGGCTCCGCCTTTAGTAGTAGAAACAGAATGTCGGAATAGCGACATTATGTTTCTTTTGCACACTGTTTCCTGGAGGTTGCACTGTTTGCTGCGCAATTTTGCTAGAGGTTGAACTGTTTCTTTTGCGCAGTCTAGTCAAAAAAACACTTCGTGTGGTATCACGTTTTATTAACCGATGGGCAGAAGGAAAAAGTTGAGTATGAGTATGCGCAAATAGTGCAACCTCCAGCAAAATTTCGCATCCCGGGAATTTTCGTAGCAGAGGCGTAAACGGCTTCTTCGAATACAAAAAAGAGGAGACCCTAAGGCTTCGCCTTTAGTAGATGAACACAATGGCAATATTTCGTTGCTTGTGTGCACTTCAAGCACTTATGCATGAAGCCTTTCGAGATTTGCTGTGCACGCACTGCGTGGCTTTCAGAGAATAGGTGCCGTAGCGTGTATGCCTTTTGTAGTTACGTACCAGCTTTCAACCAGAAAGGCTTATGATAACCACATAATCTTAACGCTCGTTGGTAATTGAGGCTTCTGAAACGCATTATTACAGCAATCTTTCATGTTGCATTGTGAAGCATGTTTACAGGACGGTTGTGTTTGTGAAGCATGAAAGGTCCTTTCACCGCATTTCCAAGCACACGAAGATCTTTTGACTGTTTGCAGGAGCTGAGGCGTGGCCGTGTGGTAGAAAAACCACTAGCAACGCAAGCGACCTGGGTTCATCCCCCACTTGGACCCAAACAGCCCTGGTTCAGTCCCCGCTCAGCTGAAGGATTTTTTCCTACTTTACTCCACTTTGCTCCAGGATCGTCCTCTCTTTGCTCCAGGATCGTTCTCGATTTTTCGGTCACTGATAAGGTGATAATTTTTCGCTCACAACCAATGCCGAGGCCAGCCTTTCTGCGAAACAAGTTCTTTAACTCTAGCGTGTTAATAGAACATCGTTGCGAAAATCACGCTGAAAAATTCTTTCACGAAGTCAGTGTCCCACTTCGTCAGACGACCAGCGCATCAAAGAAAAAAAACAACAATGACTGATGACTTACACAGCTATAGGATTCTACAAACCTTAAAAAAACAAAAACATCTCAAAACATATTTACCGTGCAGCTTCTAGACTCCCATTTGTGTGTCCCGAATTATTGCCGTTTTTGGCGTAAACGAACGAACAATTCGCCGACAGTAGGGTCAGAAAGTGTGAACGCAGGGTGTCGCCAAGAACAGCGGTGGGTAGAAAAAGGGGGGGGTAGTGCAGGAATTTGGAGCAAATGCATAAGGAGGAAACCGCAGAAAGATATTTCCGACAGGGGAAGCAGCGTAGCAGCGGAGAGAAGGTGTCGGTCGCACAGTGAACATGGGGAGGAAAGCAGACCACAATACCATGAAAGCGTTAAAAAAACATGACTGATATCAGCATTGCCATTTTTTGGGTGTGTTGGTAAACGTAACTTGAAGGGACATCAGAGAGAGGACAACACAGTGCACTAACTTCAACAATTTTTATTTTCAGGAAACACCAACGTGTATATTCATGCACAGTTGTGCCACCAGTCTATTCACTAGCCAAGCACAAAAACACTTTCCTGACCTAAAAGGTCAACTGACGGTGAACTTACACATGTGTCACCTTTGCGAAAGATAGCATCGGCTTCGATTATCCCTCTGGCGTCTTTATGCTTCACCAGTATACTGCAGGATTCTTACATAGGTGTGCAGCCACATTCCACGCAATGTACTGACAAATGGCCATAATTATTGTTGTTACATTAAGCTTGTGTTTTCGAAGACGATCTTTAAGGCATCTACCCATTTTATCTATACATATATTACCACATGTCAGCGGAAGCCCATAAACTATTCCTTGTACACAATCTACAAAATGTTCGCAATGGTTTTTGGAGCACCCCACAGCTGGCCTGCATGCGGTGCGGGTCCGTCCAGCTACTGATCATGCCAAGCTTTTGTGGTGCTGACAACACTACTTCGATGCCTACCCGCCTAGCTTTTTTCTTCTAATTATGAGAAGTTTCGTGCAGATAGGTCAGTACTGCCACTCTGCTCCTACATCTCGCCTGTTGGATGGCTGCTTCCCGAGGGCGACTATCCAAGCGGCATCGTTTAAGCAAACCCTCGACGACCGACACCTGTACCGACCCGGGGAAACCTGCTGCGCATAACCTCTCAGACTGGCTCATAAAATTTATTGAATTTATTGGTGGCAGGATTTTCGCTTTGCGTTTCAAAAACAAAGATTATGAATGTTTCTTTTTACTAGCTTCGAGTGAGCACATTGGTACGGCAACAGGGGCTTGTTAGCTCTGGATTTGTATAAGCCATATGTATAAGCATCTGTTGAGCTGCACATGGTGTTATATTGCGAGTAATAAGGATGATTGATGATTTCTGAATTCTGTATTAGGTGGGCTTTGAAAACGCTTACTTTTTGCGAACTTGTTATATTACCACAGTGGCACTCCTGTCGAGGTTGTAAGCTTCTGCCACCAGTTGTTAGCTCAGTTAACGTCTACCCTTTCGCGCTTGCCAAGCGCGCTTAGCCGGCTGCTTAAGCTGCCGTCATCTGCAGAAATATCCAAACACCGACACCGTAATGAAACCAAACATGGTGGTACTGCATCCTCCTTACTTGTGCTATAAATCAAGCATAAACAGAAGCTTGTCGTCAATGTGAGGTTCCAGGTTCGTACATAATTCTGCTTTGAATAACTTTCGTTTTTTTCTTAAACTTCCAGAATTTCTGACTTTCTCTGTACAAGCGGAACGAAGGGCGTCACCCCCGAGATGGGAAACCATATATCCAACGAGACCGTGGGCCCAAGCCGTTTGTCTAAAGATGAACCGAAGGTGGGTGACCGCGTTGGCGCATCTGTTTCTTGTGATGATTCCACCGACAGCTCATCAGTGGAAGCGATGGACTCGGAAGCCGACTGCAGGACATTCAATACCCGCCGGTTCAATAGGAAGCTTCGCAGGACGTTATCAACAGCGGAGCCACAACCGCCGCTAGACGAAGGAAAGCGATGTTTCACCATCTGATATGTACCCATCTCTACATCAGACAAACTGAACTCACTCAACAGGCAGTCATTGACTAATTATTTCGAGCGAGTTGCACCTGCTCAAGTGAATTAATTTTGCAGAAATAGCAGGAAACACATATTGTCAGTTGATGTGACAAACCAAATCATTCTTGACAGACTGAAGGCCATCACGCAGCTCGGAAGTATCTTAGTTCGCGCGTTCCTCGCTCAAGGTAAAGGAACAACGACTGGCGTGATAAATGACATCGACGCTGATATCACGGACGCTTACCTCCAGAGTCTTGTGACGTCGACAGTCAGAATTTGGACCATAGGCCGCTTCGGGCAGTCTCGCTACATCAAACTAGTATTTGATTCTGAGACTCTGCCTCCTAGCGTGAAGGTTGGATAGGTGAGACATCCCGTGCGCCCTTACGAGCCACGGCCTTTGCAGTGTCACAAATGCTGAAAGTTGGGACACGTCAGCGCAGTGTGCAAAAGTGAGACAACTTGCCAGTGGTGCGGCGGATCTCATAAGGTGGAAAACGGCGATACTCTTGTTCCATTGATTCCGATGGAGGCGGAAATGTTGTAGGCCCGTGTACTCAGATTTGGGTGCACGTTAAAGAACCCCAGGTGGTCTAAATTTCCGGAGCCCTCTACTACGGCGTCTCTCATAATCATAGAGTGGTTTTGGGACGTTAAACCCCACATATCAATCAATCAATCTTGTTCCATTGAAATGTCCAAGCTGTTCTGGTGCACATGAAGCAACGTCGAAGGAGTGCCCGAAGATGAAAGAAGAAATTCACGTCTTGTGGAAGATGGTCAGGCACAACTCGACACACAGAGAGGCTGTCACGTCCATTCGCCGACACAGACGTCATTCAAAACGTAAGCACCAGCGAAAGCATAGTGCACGTAGGAGTGATGCATCACCGTCAGCAACAGATAAACATACGCGTGCGCATTATCGGGTCGCTACATTCATGTTGTACGCACCACGTCTCAGGGATGCAGGAAGTGAACCAACGCCCGCGTTGCACGCCGATGCTTCAGATACTGAGTGGCCTTCGACCCCGTCCGGAGCAATAAAAAAGAGCACATCATGGGCTGCAACTTCAAAGAGGGCGGAAAATGATAGGCAAGACACTAAGAAGAACCAAACTATGCTGAAGCATCTACCAAAATCTATTCGTACCATTCTCAACGTGCTACACGTGGCAGGTGCGAAAACAGCTGTGCAGATCCTCAACGTGCTGGAACCGCTACTGCTGGCCCTTCGATAAACAATATGGCGAATTTTTTCGATGAACGTGTCTGCACCTCTGCTATGATGCAATGGAACGCACGAGGTTTGCGAAGCCGATTGTCTGACTTTCGAAGACGGATGTTCAAATACTAATTTCCATTGGTGGTTGTATGTGAGCCGAATATGATGTCGTTTCGGATTTCCGGATACGTCACTGTGGTCACGCGATGATCGAAATGCGAGCTGAGTAATTATATGCGTTCGTCGAGATTTACCGTGCGTTAGGCATACCGTGGCTCCTGATGCTTCTCATGACTACATTTACCTCTCTATAAAGCACAAGCGACATACATTATCAATCATAGGTGAAAACATTCCTATTAGAAGCCACGTGGACTGTTTCTATCTCTTGTCCGTGTTCCAAGCTTGCCCTGGACCACATGTATTAGTTGGGGATTTTAATGCACATCATCCCATGTGGGATTCTGCCTCAATGAACACCCGCGGTAGGGACAATGCCGATTTTGTACTCAATCAGGGCCTGATGTTCATCAACGATGGCTCACCTACTTACCTCCGTGGCACATCATACAGCAACTGTCTGGACGGATGTTTTCTGAGCAGAAGTCTCTTGCCTACCACCTGTTGGTTCGTAGACGTTGAAACACATGGAAGTGACCATCTCCCTACATATATACAGCTAAAAGGATTCCGTCATTCGACTCCCCTGCATGTGAAAAGCGTGGATTGGCCAGAATGTCACGCTTCTGTAAACGCTCAATACGGGAACATTCAATCTGTATGTGAAAAAGAAAGCCTCGCCCAGCCGCGGTGGTCTAGTGGCTAAGGTACTCGGCTGCTGACCCGCAGGTCGCGGGTTCAAATCCCGGGTGTGGCGGCTGCATTTCCTATGGAGGCGGAAATGTAATAGGCCCGTGTGCTCAAATTTGGGTGCATGTTAAAGAACCCCAGGTGGTGAAAATTTCCGAAGCCATCCACTATGGCGTCTCTCATAATCATATGGTGGTTTTGGGACGTTAAACCCCACATATCAATCAAATAGAAAGCCCCATTGCATGAGCCCTAACAACGCATACGAAATTGTGAATGTATCGCTACTAAAATCACAGCTTGACGAACAATATGAATACCTTCGTGCAATCTGTCACCGGGCAGAGAGGAAATACAGCAGGACGAAATCACCATCTGACCTATCTACAGCACGCCAAGCACAACGACATGTATTGCGACACCTCGATAAGCTCGACACGCAACGATGGAGGGTATTTTGTGGCTCTCTTGATCCCAGGAAACCCCTATCTCGAATATGACAAATTGTCCGAAACCTGCAGACGCACACACAACACTTGTTCCCTTTCCGAGCTTTGGCTAGGTCGACCTGAAGTAGAGATTGCAAAAAATTACTGCCACTTGCTCGTAGGTATGTCCTCCTCACTGATATCACCTTCGTATTTAGCCTCACCGCCATCCAGCGACGATCGCCTCGACTTACCATTCACAATGCACGAACTCGACGTTGCGATTTCTGCGTCCCGACGCTCGTCCGCAGCAGGCCCTGATGGAATTACTTATTCGGCTCTACATCACCTCAGCCGGGAAGCAAGGCAGGCTCTCTTGTCGTTCCACAACTCTACGTGGGAAACGGCGAAAGTCCCGGAGAGTTGGAAGTGTAGCCGCATAGTGGCCTCACTGAAACCAGGCAAGTGTTCACACGAGTTGTCTTCTTATAGACCCATTGCCCTAGCCGATTGCGTCGGTAAGGTGATGAAACGCATGGTGCTGGCAAGATTGAAATGGCTGCTGGAGAATGATGTTGGCTTACCAGATTTTGTAAATGGCTTCTGTCGGGGTCGATAATTTATAGACGGTGTTGTAAACCTAGTTTTTTCTGTTGAAAAGGAAAGACAATGTCGCAAATTAGTAGGGGCCATTTTCTTGGATATAAAGGGCGCGTACGATAGCGTCCATCATGAGGCCATTCTTGATACACTTGAAGACATCGGCGTAGGTGGCCGACTACACACATGGATAGTGAGCTATCTCAGAGGACGTACAATTTTTATGTCGACATCTGACGGTGATACGACCAGGCACCTCGTGAGTCGTGGAGTTCCGCAAGATGCGGTCCAGAGCCCCATGCTTTTTAACATAGCATTGATTGACCTTGAAGCTGAGCTTCCCGACGTTGTAAGAATCAGTGCGTATGCGGACGACATATGCATACTGGCATCTGGAGCAACGCGACCACAACTGCGAGCAAGGCTACAACAAGGCACATCAGTAACATTTAGGTACTTGCGTCGTCTGGGCCAGAAACTCTCAATAGCAAAATGTGCTGCATTGGCATTTATGAAAAAAATAAAGGTTGCGGTACCCAATCTTCGCTGACGCAGTGATTCCCGTGTTTAAGCATTATCGCTATATAGGGGTCATCATTGATCGCAACCTGTCCTGGTCAAAGCATGTGACTGCGCTGCGGAACGAACTAATCAGTTTTGTATAAGTCCTTCGTGTTAAAGCAGGACTAAGATGGGGTCCTTCAGAGAAAAGTCTTCTGCAAATATACAAGGCATTGTTTGTGGACTATATGCGGTACAGCTCACCTGTACTTTCCGGCATGCGGGCAACACACCTTCGAAGTTGAGAGAGCCTTCAGGCACGAGCACTCAGAATATGCCTTGACCTGCCACGGTGCACGTCAACCTCTGACACTATAGAGGAGTCCCGAATTTACCCTATACAGGTTTACACGTCCTGTGAACCTCTTGGAGTGCACCTTCATCTGCTGACACGACATGCACAGCACCCGTTGTCTTCGCTTCAAGCGGACTGACCAGGCTGTACCTATTCGTGATGCCTCGATACGCATAGACACATGATTCCTTCAGGCTTTGCACCTGCCGTAATCTCTCCATGGCCTCTATGGACATTTACTAAACCGCTGGTGTGCCTTCACATACGTGGAGTTTCGTATAAGTCGAGGGTTTTTTTTATATTGCCCTCAAGCAACTCGCCTTGGCACATTTGGATGACCGATACAGTGACTGTGCACATTTACACTGATGGATCCGTAACTTTGTCCGCCTCAGCTGCAGCCTTCGTGATCCCTCAACTCGCTATTTCCTGACAGTAGAAATTAGATCACAGGTCAACTTTGACAGCTGCAGAACTTGTTGCTATACAGGAAGCCATAAATTTGCCTTAAATTTGTGGCTTCCAGAAACTTATGCCAGAAAGCCATAAGTTTTGCATCGGACGAATCTGTCCGATGCAAAATTAGCGCTTCAAGCTATCCATTCTTGCTCAAGAAGAGGCCAGTTTTACGAGTTAGCGTTAGGAATCGTCCAAACATTTGACCTAACACACAGGAGCGGTCACTTGATTACACTTCAATGGATTCCGGGACACTCCAGCCTGGTTGGCAACGAAACAGCCGATAGCGAAGCAAGAGCGACAGTATACAACGCTCCTATGTACCTCCAAGTCCCGTATTCGCAAAGTGACGTCAACGCATTGTTGCGATCGCTCATGCGTGAATGCGCTGCCACTTACTGGTCGCTATCAGATCATCGGAACAAGCGTCTGCGGGAAACAGACCCCGGTAAGCTTTTTCGTCTTCCAGATAAAATCAGCCAAAGACATACTAATATACTGCACCGGATTCGCCTGGGCGTCGCCTTCACTCGCCACTACACTCACCTAATCGGCCGTGCAGACAGCCCGTATTGTGAGCGCTGCCGAGTGCACGAGCCTTTAGCTTCCATATTTTGTGACTGTGCATTATACGTGGCGCAAAGAAAAATGCTAACTGCAACGTTGGCAAGCATCGGATGAACGCCATTGAGTGAAACCCACATATTGTCAGCAATGAACGACCAAACAGTATCAAAAGCTGCTACAAAGGCTGTTTGAGACTTTATAAAAAGCACTGGTCTAGATACTAGACTGTAGGGTACTACGCTAAGTGGCTACTGTACATACGCACCACCTCGTCTTGTCCCCATCATCACCCTTCATTCCTCTTTCCTTCCCCCTTTCCTCATCCCATGTGTATAGTAGCAGGCTAGATCGATCTAGCTCAGGCCGACCTCTCTGCCTTCTAGTAAATTCTCTCTATCTCTCTCTCTCCCTCCACTCCAGGTACGTACAACATCAGCGTTGACAGATATGCCCTCCGCCCTTCCGGACAAGTGCGATTTCGTCTGTACTCCTGCATGAGGTTTCCTATTTAGAAGCTCGCTCGCCAAGGTTCTTATGCTTTGGCAGCTCCCTCTCCGTGTACGATAGAGGCGCAGCTGTGTAATATGCTCACTACACTCCCACCGCAACTTTGACGAAATAGGGAAGCACACAAATGCCACGATGTCGTTCGTCATTCTACGTATAAGGAAGGTATCCACTACACATCTGTCAGACATTAGGAATATTGTGCACTTTTCACTGCCAAGAAAGGCTCGTCAACAGCTGGACCCCTAAGTGGAAGCCCGCGAAGCAGAGGCAGCGCGCAAGCGACGGGGCCTGTATGGAAATTGCCTTCTCCAACTTTTAACCGCCACTTCTAATTAAAGATCCCCTCGCTTCACTCACGACAAAATTGCAATCATCAAAAAAAACGCGTACGTTCCATGGTTTTGTAGTCAGTAATGTATATGTTTGCATCGATGTGTAAATCATTACATATTATGCATATTGTGACGACGCGTGATTGACGAGCACACAAAGCGCCTCAAACAAATACGATTTATCGATCGCAGGAAACAGACTGCAACGACTTCTTCGTCTTTTGCCCTCGGCCAAGGACACTCGCGCTGCTTCGTTGTCCTCACCACTGGCACATACGCGCGTCATTATTCCCCCTTAAAAAAAACATCGTCCCGATGTTAAACGTTTGAGAAGCAAGGCGAAACCAAAACTGCACATTTAGTCACTGAAAGTAAGGCTTCATCCGAAGCACGTGGACAATTTCTGGTGAATGTCTGCGCCGCTTTGAACACTGCACGCCGTCCGGAACAACCTCGTAGTTGACGTCACTAATGCGTCGCAGAACCTTGTAGGGTCCGAAGTATCTTCGCAACAGCTTTTCGGAAAGCCCACGCTGACGAACAGGTGTCCAGACCCATACTTTGTCGTCCACGTTGTATATGACGGGTCTGTGCCGGAGGTTGTAATACTTGGCATCGTCGTCTTGCTGTTTGGTGATTCGCAACCTTGCAAGTTGTCTGGCTTCTTCTGCTAGCTGGGTAAACTCTTCGGCGTCTGTCTCATTGCCATCATTTTCATGAGGGAGCATTGCGTCTAACGTTGTTGTAACCTCGCGTCCGTAAAGGAGACTAAAGGGTGTCTTCCGAGTGGTCTCTTGACGAGCCGTGTTGTACGCGAACGTGACGTAGGGCAAAATGATGTCCCAGTTCTTGTGCTCTACATCTACGTACATGCTTATCATGTCAGCCAGGGTCTTGTTGAGGCGTTCGGTGAGCCCGTTGGTCTGGGGATGATACGCCGTTGTCTTCCTGTGAGCTGTACCACTTAGTCGGAAAATGGTGTCTAAAAGCTCGGCCATGAACGCAGTACCTCTGTCGGTGATGACTATTGCGGGGGCACCGTGTCTTAAGACGATGGCTTCGATGAAAAATTGCGCCGCTTCAGCTGCCGTTGCCCGTGGCAGAGCGCCTGTCTCCGCGTACCGGGTCAGGTAATCCGTGGCGACGATTATCCACCTGTTTCCAGTGGCAGACTTTGGGAAAGGGCCCAGAAAATCCATGCCGATTTGTGCAAACGGTGTCGCCGGCACTCGAACAGGCTGCAGCAGGCCAGCCGGTTTGATGGATGGTGGCTTGCGGCGCTGGCAATCTAGACATGCCTGCACGTAAGTTTTGACAACTTCGGCAAGTCTTGTCCAGTAATAGTTCTGCCTTATCCTCGCCAATGTTCTTGCGTAACCCAAGTGACCAGCGGTAGGTTCGTCGTGACAGGCTTGCAGTACCTCACGGCGAAGCGAAGAAGGAACGACAAGCAAGTAGCTGCTGCCGGTGGGTGAAAAGTTCCTCTTATAAAGAACGTCATTTCGCAAGCAGTACGACGGCAGCCCTCTCGCAAATAACTTCGGAACGCTATTCACTCGTCCTTTTAGGTAATCTATAAGTGGTAGCAGCTCAGCATCGCCACGCTGCTCTTGAGAAAAGGCGGCAGTGTCCACAATTCCGAGAAAGGCCGTGTCGTCATCGTCGTTGTCCGGGGATGCCGTCTAACAGGAGACCGAGAAAGACAGTCGGCATCGGTGTGTCGTGTTCCCGACTTGTAGGCAACAGTGAAGTCGAAGTCTTAGAGCCGAAGACTCCATCGTGCAAGGCGGCCAGACGGATCTTTCAAGTTAACTAACCAACAGAGAGAGTGGTGATCGCTGATAACGGTGAATGGGCGGCCGTACAAATAAGGACGAAACTTCAGGACTGCCCATACCATTGCACGACATTCTTTTTTCGTCGTAGTGTAATTAGCTTCAGCTCGGGACAGCGTCCTGCTGGCGTAGGCGATCACGTTTTCGTTGTTGTCCTTCGACTGTACGAGCACTGCTCCAAGACCCACATTACTAGCGTCTGTATGAAGTATTGTCGGCGCGTCTTCATCGAAGTGGGCCAGCACGGGGGGTGTTTGCATTCGCTGACGAAGCTCGTGAAATGCCTGCTGTTGGTCTTCACCCCATCTGAAGGGGGTATCTTCCCGAGTAAGCTGTGTCAATGGCCATGCGATGCGCGAAAAATTAGCAATAAACCGCCGGTAATAGGTACAGAGTCCTAAAAAACGTCGCACTGATTTTTTGTCTGATGGCGTCGGGAAGTTTGCCACGGCGGCAATTTTATCCGGGTCGGGTCGGATCCCTTGGCTGCTCACGACGTGACCGAGGAATCGAAGTTCGTGGAAGCCGAAGTGGCACTTTTCTGGTTTTAGAGTAAGACCGGCCAAGCGTATTGCTTCAAAAACTGCTTCGAGCCTTCGTAAGTGTTCCTCGAAAGCCGCCGAAAAGACAATCACGTCATCGAGGTACACCAAGCAGGTTTGCCACTTAAGTCCCGACAGAACCGTGTCCATGAGACGCTGGAATGTTGCTGGCGCCGAACACAAACCGAAAGGAAGAACCTGAAATTCATAAAGTCCGTCAGGCGTAACAAAGGCGGTCTTCTCACGATCTCTCTCATCCACTTCAATTTGCCAGTAGCCGCTTTTTAAGTCCATAGACGAAAAGTAGCGTGCGTTTCGTAGTCTATCCAATGAATCATCAATACGCGGCAGAGGGTAGCCGTCCTTCTTTGTGATCTGATTAAGCTTACGGTAGTCGACGCAGAAACGCAAGCTACCGTCCTTCTTTTTAGCGAGTACTACAGGTGATGCCCAAGGATTGTTAGACGGCCGAATAACACCATCTTCTAGCATAGTTTTAACCTGTTTTTGAATTACCTCACGCTCCATTGGGGCGACTCGATAAGGATTTTGCCGGATGGGTCTGGCATCGGAATCCGTGATGATGCGGTGTTTCGTCAGTGCCGTTTGACCAACTCTTGATGTGGATGAGAAGCAGCCGTGGAACTTGTTGATCAGCGTGAGAAGGCGGTCTCGCTCAACGGGAGATAACATTGGACCAACGTCTACAGGTGTCGGTGTAGTGATAGTAGACGTTTCTGCTTCCTCCACTAAATGACAATCTTCTGTTTGCGAGAGTTCGTCAAAATAGGCAATAGCCGTGCCTTTAACTATGTGTCGGCGTTCTCTGCTGAAATTTGTCAATAGCAATTCAGCGCATCCGTCAATAACAGTGACGACAGCCCTGGCAACAGAAATGCCGCTAGTGAATGCGAGCTCCTTGATGTGTTCAGCGATGCCAGTACCATTTTGTAATTTGTCACAGTGCACGGATACGAGAGAACAACTTCGGGGCGGCAGTATGACGTCGTCATCGGCAATACGGAAGCGAGGTGGCTGGTGTTCCTCATCTGTAGTAGTCTCCGAGCTTAAAGTGAACGTTACGCTTCTGTCACGGATGTCAATCACAGCCCCGTATTCGCGCAAGAAATCCATTCCCAATATGAGCTGTTTACAGCACTCGTGGAGAATGACGAGGGTGGCGACAAAGGTGGAACCAGCAATGAAGAGTCGGGCCGTGCACTTTCCAACCGGTGTCATCAACTGACCTCCTGCAGTTCTTATATTGGGTCCCTGCCATGGCATTTTCACCTTCCTTAGTCTTTCGGCTAGCTGTAGGCTTATTATAGAAAAGTGGGAGCCAGTGTCCACAAGTGCCGTCACTTGGTGGCCGTCAATGTGAACGACGAGGTCAGCGCTAAAAACGTCGGTTACGTCGGCGGTTGTCTCATTTGTCGAATTAGTCGTTGCTGTCGTCTTCTTCGGTATCGATGGCTTCGAGCTGTCATTTGTCTGCAATGGGGGCTGTTCGGAATTTTGAATATTGGCAACCCCACCCCCCGAGGTCGCTGCGTCTAGTTTCCCCGTCGCGGGCTAGGGGACCTGCCCCTGGTGACGCCGGCAAAACTGCGACGATTAGGTGAACTGGGCCGCGCAGGAGATGGAGAACGTGATCTGGGCATTACTGGATTCTGCGGCGGTGTGTTCACAGGGGCGTAGTTGTACATGCGTCGATCGTCGAACGCAATGTAATCAGGGTAGCGAGGAACTCTCGAGTACTGAGCGTCGCGATAACGGCAAACTCTGTAGACGTGCCCAGCTTCGCCACAATGAAAGCATACCGGTCGACGGTCAGCGGTACGCCACAAATCGGTTTTCCGACGCTGGTAGGTAAGTGGTGACTCACTATTGGGCCACGTTGTGGGGCTACGTTGTGGGGCATGTTGGTTATACGGCATTCGTCTTGTTGGAGGAATCGGTGAGGTTGCGAAAGTGGTCGGTGCTGACAGTGGCTGTGTTTGCAGGGCTGGTGGTGGTCCAGCCATTGGGGTCTGCTGAGCTGAAGGAGCGACGACGGGGCGTCGGACTGCATCAGCATAAGTAAAATGGCGTCGCACACCATTATAGCCGGATGAAGAGAGAGCATGGCGGACCTCATCCCGGACAACATCAGCGACAAAAGACAATGCCGGCGTCGGTTCAGTTGCTGGAATTAAACCAAGCTGCCGAAGCTCCTCCCTCAAAATCTCCCGGATGACTTCCCGCAGAGGCCTGTCGTTGTCGCAGAGGCTCGTCGCAGTCGTGACAGGGCTACTCCCTCGAACGTTGACCGGGTTCTGCTGGCGGTACCGTTGCTGTAGGGCCCGTTCAATAGCTGTAGGCTTCTTTCGTGAACTCAGCTACTGTTGTTGGCGGATTTCTCACAAGCCCAGCAAACAGTTGCTCCTTCACGCCTCGCATTAGATACCGCAGCTTCCTGTCTTCCGGCATCTCGGGATCCGCCCTGCCGAAAAGACGGGTCATGTCCTCGGCGAACATAGCGACGCTCTCGTTTGGTTTTTGAATTCGAGCTTCCAAGAGACGTTGCGCATTCTCCTTTCTGTCAAGAATACTGAAGGTGTCAATCAGCTGGTTGCGGAAGTCATCCCACGTAGCCATGCTTCTTTCCCTGTTGATGTACCACGTCTGGGCGTTGTCTTTCAGGTAGAAGTACACATTCGCGAGCTTGTCTTCTGGGGTGGCCCATTGGTTGTACTTCGCGCAGCGTTCGAACTGGTCCAGCCAGTCTTGTGCATCTTCATAGGTCTCACCATGAAAGCAGTCAGGAATCATGGGATTCTGAAGTGTCATGTGCGATGTAGCTGCAGTGGCCATGGTGGTTGAAGGAGGCAAGCGATTGCTGGCAGTTTCTAGAAAGGGATTGAGCTCGGAAGCTAGGCCTCGCAGACGGCGGCTGGAACGGTGGACTGGTGTGTCGACGGGTGGTAGTGATTCCGGGCTTGAATGTCGGGTCCGCGAAGGGGTTCCAAGCATGAAGACGTACCCAACACCTCCACCAGTGTGACGACGCGTGATTGACGAGCACACAAAGCGCCTCAAACAAATACAATTTATCGATCGCAGAAAACAGACTGCAACGACTTCTTTGTCTTTTGCCCTCGGCCAAGGACACTCGTGCTGCTTCGTTGTCCTCACCATTGGCACATACGCGCGTCAGTATATAGGTGTATATACAATCACCCCTATAACCACGTGTCACGTTTTTATATGATGGTAGAGGACTCGAATAGAGGATTCACGGGTTTTCCCTATCAGTTCCGAGCAAGCTCTTCTATCATTCATTTCGTGAAAAAAAGCAGAATTCTTCCCCACATCAATTCAGGGTATTGACGTGTATCTGAAATAAAACGTTTCAACGAAACAAAGGATGCCATCAGTGACGTAGCCAATGGATGGGGGGTACCACCACCCCCTTACTTGCCCACCTTTTTTTTTCGTCACTTCGTGCTGGCCTGATTTATAAACCAAGCGGACCTACTATCACAATATCACTCCTGGGAGCTTTTACAGTGAATAATATATGCACACGGGAAATTGAGTCGTGGTGGTTGTCAAGGCTTTGACACTCTGTGAGATTCTGGGCAGGAATTATGGCCGCGAGCGTTGTAAGCTGACTCGGCGATGCGTTTATTGCTGCAGCGATGGTCATACATGTACACACCGGAACAGATTTCGCCGCGTTCTATCACAACGATAATTTTAACTAGGCAGGGATTCATTTTAATGGTAAAAGCTAGAAACAGTTCCAAGGTCTGGTAGACCGCGTTCAAGCACATAACAATGTGACTTTTTGTACGTTGGCTAAAATATACTCAAGCCAGAGAATAACATTTCCATTGAACTTTCGCACGTTCTGCCAACATCTAAACACACACGCATGCACGCACACACAAACACACGAGCACGCGCGCGTGTGACAGAATATTTGGGTCATTCATCGAACTTCGCTTGCGTGCGTGTGTACATTATATTGACACATATCTTTATTATGCTCATATTAAAGGCACTCCGAAGTGGTTCACGACGAAATTGCAACAAAAGCCAGCGTGCATGTCAATCATAGCCTTAGAAAGGCCTGCTGACATACTCATCATGTAACTAAAGCTGAAAAATAAAGAGATGGTGGTCACAAAGCTGACTGATTGAATGACATGTGAGGTTGAACGTCCCAAAACCATAATATGGTTATGGAAGACGGGGTACTGAAGGGGTCAGAAAATTTCGATCACTTGAGTTTCAATAATGTGACCCAAATCTGAGCTGACGGACCTACAATGTTTTCGCCTCCATCCAAAATGCAGTGTGGGCAGCTGTAGTGAGCACAAGTTTTATTATAAATATACGACAAATTGAATATATTGTGGTAATGCCTTTGAACAGTGGGTCGTCCTCTTCAGCGCCTTCTAGTGGGTCGCCCTTTGCATAAGAAGAAGAGCAGCTCGCGCAGAGAGTCGATCCCCGCATTGACTGTCGCTGTCGTTAATCATCGCTAAGTGTCCGCCAATAAACCGCTTAACAATTTGGTGGAGGTGCCGTGCCACAGAACGCCGTGTAATCAACGAGCAAGTCGACGACATGCTTCGCCGCGATGTTATTCGCCCCTCTAGCAGCCCCTGGGCATCTCCTGTCGTTCTCGACACGAAGAAGGACGGTTCTGTGCGGTTCTGTGTGGACTACCGACGCCTCAACAAGATCACTCGTAAGGACGTGTATCCACTACCGCGGGTAGATGACGCGATTGACAGCCTGCAAGGAGCAGAATTCTTTTCATCCCTCGATTTGCGCTCAGGGTACTGGCAAGTACCTATGGCTGAGGACGCTCGACTGAAGACCGCTTTTGTCACTCCCGACGGCTTGTACGAGTTCAACGTTATGCCGTTTTGGCTGTGCAATGCGCCCGCCACCTTTGAGCGCATGATGGATACAGTTCTGCGTGACCTAAAGTGGCACACGTGCCTGTGCTACCTCGATGACGTCGTCGTTTTCGCTCCTGACTTCTCGACGCATCTTCAACGCCTTCGGCATTATTTAACGCGTCTGAGCAACGCCAGTCTGCAACTGAATCTAAAGAAGTGCCAATTTGCAGCTCGGCAGCTGACAATACTCGGCTACGTCGTGTCCAAGGACGGAATTCTCCCTGATCCAGCCAAGCTTCGGGCCGTGACCGAGTTCCCCAAGCCGACATCCGTCAAGGAACTGCGCAGTTTCGTAGGACTGTGTTCCTACTTTCGGCGCTTCATTCGAAACTTCGCGACTATCATATCGCCGCTGACGAAGCTTCTCGGAAGTAACGGGCCTCTCCATTCATGGTCATCACAGTGCGACGACGCTTTCAGAACACTTCGTCGTTTGTTGACGTCGCCTCCCATACTCCGCCACTACGACCCTACGGCCCCTACAGAGGTACACACGGATGCCAGTGGTGTCGGCCTCGGCGCTGTCCTTGCGCAGCGCAAACCAGGGTTCCCGGAATATGTCGTGGCGTACGCGAGCCGTACGCTTACTAAAGCCGAGACTAATTACACAGTCACCGAGAAGGAATGTTTGGCAATCGTCTGGGCCCTTGCAAAGTTCCGACCTTATTTGTATGGTCGCCCATTTGATGTCGTCACCGACCACCACGCACTATGCTGGTTGTCGTCATTGAAAGATCCCTCAGGCCGTCTCGCCCGGTGGGCACTTCGCCTGCAAGACTATGACATCCGCGTGCTATACCGCAATGGAGAGCAACATGCTGACGCCGACGCCCTGTCGCGCTCTCCCTTGCCTGACGACAATGCCAACAACTCAGTGTATCACCTTGCCATTTCTTCGATTAGCATTCATGCCATTGCTACTGAACAGCGCAAGGATCAATGTATTGCCTCACTGATAGACTTGCTGACTGATCCATCCACTCCATCCACTCGCGCGTTGCGTCGTCAAGCCCACCATTTCGCCGTTCGCGACGACCTCCTCCACCGACGCAATTACAACGGCGACGGCCGCCAGTGGCTACTAGTCATACCTCACAGTCTGCGCTCTGACATATGCGAATTCCTTCATTCTGATCCGCAATGTGCGCACTCCGGGGTATCGAATACTTACCACCGCATTCGCCAACGGTACTTTTGGCGCGGCATGTACCGCTACGTGCAGAAATTCGTTCGCTCGTGCATAGAATGTCAGCGCCGCAAAACTTCAACGCAACTGTCACCGGTAGGTCTGCAACCTCTACCTTGCCCTGCCAGGCCGTTTGGGCGCGTTGGCATCGATTTGTATGGGCCACTTCCACTAACGTCAGCTGGTAACCGCTGGGCCATTGTTGCTGTGGACCACCTCACGCGATACGCCGAAACTGCCGCTCTCCCCGCGGCTACAGTCAGCGATGTGGCCTCCTTCCTGCTCCAACGATTCATGCTGCGACACGGTCCACCTCAGGAACTGCTCAGTGATCGAGGCCGCGTCTTCCTGTCTGAAGTCGTCGAAGCCATTCTCAAAGAGTGCAACGTTGTTCACCGCAAAACTGCTGCTTACCACCCGCAGACGAATGGCCTCACGGAACGCTTCAACCCTACGCTCGGCGACATGCTTTCCAAGTACGTCGCCGCCGATCACACAAATTGGGATGACATTCTACCCTTCGTCACCTACGCATATAACACCGCCCCTCAAAGCACTACTGGCTTTTCACCTTTCTATTTATTATATGGAAGGCACCCGTCGCACACCATCGACGCTATACTTCCGTACAAGCCAGATCCGTCCGAGTGGGCGCCTATTTCTGCTACAGCCAAGCTTGCTGAAGAGTGTCGAGAGCTTGCAAGGACCTTTACAGCGCATGATCAAGAGTGGCAAAAAGTCATTCGCGCTGACGCCCGCACTACTGCGCCCACGTTCCTCCCTGGAGCGCTCGTCTGGCTCTCGATCCCTACTACTGCAACTGGCCTATCTTCAAAACTATTGCCCAAATACGAAGGCCCCTACCGTGTCGTCAAATGCACTTCCCCAGTCAACTACTTGATTGAACCCATCGAACGATCTTCGGACATGCGTCGTCGAGGACGCGACATTGTTAACGTGGAGTGCCTGAAGGCCTACCATGACCCGCTCATTGTAACCGCCTGTTAGGTCGCCAGGCGGCTTCCTTTTCGTACCCGGGGTAGTTGTGGTAAAGCCTTTGAACAGTGGGTCGTCCTCTTCAGCGCCTTCTAGTGGGTCGCCCTTTGCATAAGAAGAAGAGCAGCTCGCGCAGAGAGTCGATCCCCGCATTGACTGTCGCTGTCGTTAATCATCGCTAAGTGTCCGCCAATAAACCGCTTAACAATATATATATATAGATATATAAATATAAATATATATATATATATATATATATATATATATATATATATATATGGTCTGGTAGATCCTCCGTGAGCGGTCACAACGTGGTTTATTTCGACGTTTCGGCCAAGAGTCTGGCCTTCATCAGGAATAAAGATACAGTTTGTCGGTGCTCAGCTTTATACAATCTCAAATCAGAGGGCAAGGAAAGAGGGAAAAAAAGGAAAGAAAAAAAGAAAAGAAAAGGAAAGAAAAAAAGAAAAAAGAGAAAAATTATATACGGTGGACGCCCCTCCGGTGCCCCCCTTCCACTTTTCCTTCCACATCCCCCCTCATCTCTCTCCCCCCTCTCCCCTTCACCTTTCTGATGTCAGTGGTCTGTGTATGTTTCCGTTCACTAGCGCATTCCTCCCGATCAGACGGCCCCTCCTGGCACTGGTGCTTCAGTGTGGGGCAAGAAAGAGCTTTTCAGGAAGTCCTAAGCCTTTAACTACTCGGGGTCCCGTAAGCAATTCGTCGTAGAAGGACGGGGGCCGCGTATTGTGGCAGAGGCTGGTCAGCGGGCATTTTAGGAAGTTCTAAGCCTTTAACTACTCCGCGCCCTGTCAACATTTCGTCGTAAAAATAGGGGTGCCCCGTATTGCGGTAGGCTGTGCAAGCGCGTGCAATGCGAATTCCTTGCCCGCTTCTAAATTACGCGTGTCGTGGGGGCCTCCCGGCTGTGCACATGGTTGCTGTTGGGCATGTCGTGCATGGCACAATTGATTGGGTAGTAAAATAAAACAGAAAACAGACGACAGCTGCACTTAGGAAGAGTAGTTACACTTGGAATTGTTTTGGGTTGTCCAGTGCCCTTCGCAGCTGCAGTGCCGTGAACTCAGTTACTATTTTCATTGTTGCCGTTATTGTTTTCTAATGCTTTAATTGCTGCAAGTGTACCAGGATTCTCATTTATTCCTCTATCGAGGGTGTTAAATCGGTAGATAAGGTATGACTCTCGTTGTTCACGTTCTCGATTTGATTTAAATACCGTTTTAAGAGCATTACCGATAGTTTGTCGAATGCATGGTCGGGAAGATTGAGATGTTTTGATAGAGGTAGACTTGGGGCTGATTTCGCATGGGCTCTGTGATTATTGTAGCGAATCCTAAATGGTGTTTCTGTTTGTCCGATGTACTGCATACCACACACGTTGCATTCGAGTAGGTACACCACATTAGAGGAATCGTATGTTAGGTTTCCTCGTATGTTAATCGAAAACTTGGATTGCGTGCTGGTTGCTTTGTCTGTTTCTCGCATCGCCTTACATACAAGACATCGTGGCTTTAAGCAAGGGCGGCATGAATTATTGGGGGGTGATGTGTTAATTTGGGAGTGGACAAGGTTGTCTTTGAGGTTACGTGGTCGTCGGTAAACGACACCTGGAGCGGATGGGAATGCGCGTTTCAGACGTTCACTTTGTTCCAGAATGTTGTAGTGTCGTTTAAGGATTTTGTTTACATTGGGGAAGTTTGTGCTGTAAGTCAAGCAGAGGTTTGTTCGTTGTGGGTCTTCTCGTGGTGGTCGCTTCATAAATAAGTCTTCACGCTTTAGTTTTCTCGCTTTTTGAACAGCGTCAATAATTACATGTGGGGGGTATTTTTGTTGCTCGAGCATAAGTTTTAGCCTCTGTGAGCTCGTGTCAAAGTCAGCGTCTCTAGAGCAGATTCGCTTAAACCGGTGAGCCTGGCTGTATCGAATACTGTTTTTACAGTGGCGTGGGTGATCTCTTTGGTAATGAAGGTATTGTTGTCGATCCGTTGGTTTGCGATATAGGGTTGTAGAGAGCTTCTCTTCTTCTATCGTTATGGTAACATCAAGAAAATTTACGGTAACTTGCGAGTATGTGTGTGTGAAGTGTACGTTCGGATGTACAGCGTTGTAAGTGTCTATAAAGCTGAGAAGTTCGTCCTCGCTGTGGGTCCAAATAAGAAAGATATCGTCTATGTATCTTCTGTATAACATTGGTTTCAAGGAACTTTGTGCGAGAAATTCAGATTCTAGCTTTCCCATAAATATTTTGGCATAATTAGGTGCCATTTTGGTGCCCATAGCGGTCCCGCTGATTTGTCGAAAATACTCTTGGTTAAACTCGAATAAATTTAATTCGAGGACCATCCTCGTCAATGTTTCAATGGCAGAGAAATCTGGGGTGTTAGATTGTCTATAGTTTGTGTACATGTTTTGTAATGCAGCTATGCCGTCATCGTGAGGAATATTTGTATATAATGAAGAGACATCAAGAGTAACCAGGTACGAGTTTTTCGGCACACAGATACCCGCAATGTCTCGAAGAAAATGTGTGGTGTCTTTCATGTACGACGCGAGGGTACATGGAATGTGGCTTATTAGTTTGTCCACGTACCCTGATATGGGTTCAGTTATTGTACCGATGCCTGATATGATTGGTCGACCTGGGTTACCGGGTTTATGAATTTTTGGGAGGATGTAGAAGCGACCTGGACGAGGGTATGCTGCTTGCATCAGTTTGTGGTCAGTGTTGGTTATCTTTTCTGCGTCCAACAGTTTCTTTAGTTCTGTTGATACGATACGTTTGTATTCGTCTGTCGGATCACCTGGGAGGCGTTCGTAAAATCTTGAGTCGTCTAGTTGGCGGTATGCTTCTTGTAAGTAGTTGGTTGTATTAAGGACTACAGTTGCTCCTCCTTTGTCAGTGGGTTTTATTGTTATGTCTGTCCGAGATGCCAAATTTTTCATACTTATTTTTCCAGATTTGGTCAAGTTTTCTCGGTTTCCTTTCTGTCTGTGGTATTCGTGTACTATATCTTTCTGTACTGCGGTGATATAAAGGTCCAAGCACTTGTCTCGATTACTGTTCGGTGTCTAATCATTTGATTTACGACGGTGAATTGTTTCGTGGTTAGAAGGCCTATCCAAGAAATATTCGCGCAACCTTAAGCTTCGAGCGAAGTTGTCGAGGTCTCGGAGTAAGTGGAATTCATCGAAAAATTTTGTGGTCGGGCAGAAGCTTAGTCCCTTAGATAGCAGTTTTACTTCGTCAGGTGACAAGCTCGTGTCCGATAAGTTTACAACCACAGTGTCACACGGTGTGTTCCTAGATGGGTGCTCGTTTGTACCATTAGTGTTTTCCTGGGTGGTGGTGTTGTAATGATAAGGCACTGTATCAGGGAACGCGGGTTTGGCCACATGGTCTCTTTCGAGTTTATGAATTTTTGTGGTCCTGATGGCTTGGTATTTATTCTGCTCAAATTCTGTTAATCGCGTGATTTCTTCGTTCGATAAAGTGTTGTGGCGGAGAATGGTGTTGGTCATAGCGACCAGTTTCTTTACCTGCTTGTCACTATGATTAAGAGCAATTTCTGTTGATTTAAGAGATGCCTCAGGGAGGACGTTTTTCCATGTTATTTGGTCGTGTTTATCTAGATTTGTAGCGGCTGGTGTGAGGGAGCGTGTCATACCCTTGGGGGCTATTCTAGCACGAAGGTACACTTGCAATGTTGATTTATGCATTTCATGTCTAATTCGTTTGTCAGCAAGTTTTCGTACTTTAAGGAAAGTGGCACTGCAACTGGGAAGTGATGAGCTGGACTTACATTTCAGAAGTCAATCTTCTTTTGGGTGTGGGGATGGCACTGATGAGGTGCGCAGGTTGTAGTTATGTCCGGCAGGCCTTCGTCGTTGTGGGGAGAATTTCGGCGTTGGGCTCCCGGCGAACGTGTTCGTTGGCAGTTCCGGGGTCCGCAATAGGGGGACGCGGTTCCGTAGTTCGGCAGGCTTTTCTTTGAGGAGTGGTGTGGTGGTGCTGTCGTGTAGTGCTTTTGGTCTCGACATCCGCAATGGAGGGACGCGTGTTGGCTGTTCTGCAGACTTCCCCCCTAGTAGTGGTGCGCTGTTGATGATGGTGAGAGGGTGCTTGAGGCTCGCGGGAGTCACAGTTTCATATATATATATATATATATATATATATATATATATATATATATATATATATATATATTAAACAAGTGTATACTTAAAGGCTCGTTTTTCGTGTTTTACACAATATAATGAGATCTAACAGACAATATTGCCAAGGAAAGTATAGAAGAAGTTATTAGGCCAATTGTAATGTAGATGACAAGAAAGAAAAGTGGGTGAAAAGATAACTTGCCGTGGGCAAGATCTGAATCTGCGACCTTCGAATAACGCGTTCGATGCTCTACCACTTGAGCTACCAGGACAGCTAACCCCAAGCCACTTTATTTGGTATCTATGTCAATTTTTAAACGTGGGAGTGTCAATCAGTGCCACTAGTAGCCATGGCGGCGAGGGCAGTACGAGACCCTCGTTAATGAATAAGGGAAACAAGTGTATACTTTAGGGCTCGTTTTTGTGTTTTTACACAATATAATGAGATCTAACCGACAATAATGTCAAGGAAGGTATAGAGGAGGTTATTCAGCTAATTTCAATTTAGAGGAGAAAGAAAAGTGGGTAAAAAGATAACTTGCCGTAGGCAGGATCCGAACCTACATATATATATATATATATATATATATATTGTTTCACTTCATCTGTTTGATCTGTTTGTTCCTTAAATTTACATGATTTTAGAAGGACACGCCAAGCGATTTCTGCAACTATTGACATAACGCACAACAACAAATGCAGTGAATGAAGAAACATGATGGGACGTGTTATCATGTAAAATTAAAAACAATAGACAGAGTAACCATAGATGTGTACAGGAAAACTCAGTGCAAGGAACGTTTCACACAGCCAAGAGACACAGGAAATGCCGGACTAATGTTGATTATCTGTTTTATTTGACCTGAAAATTGACACGTGTATAGAGCAGTGGTCTTGTGGTAGTCCCGCTCGTTGTGGCTTCTGAAATTTCCGAGCATGTTCTTCCAACACGTGAACGGAAAGAGGACAAGGCTCCAAAAGCTTGGTGAGTCTCCTTGACAGAACGTTCTTTCCCGAAAAGCACACATGTTTTGCAGAGAGCTCCCGCCTAATATTTGAGATACACCAGTCAGGCAAACATTTCTAGCCAGAGAGGTTAAAACTTCTGTTATCATTTACTAACTGAGAGAAAGGTGTAGTTAGCGTCTGGTTTCTATGGCGTAATTAGCAAACGTCGTCTCTTCATGTTGTTCTGCAGCTCCAGGCGTATTGGCCAGTTAAACACGTCATAACGAATGTCGTTGTCAGGATTCGTGATTTCCATGGATGCATCATGCTCTGATCAGTTCTCAGTTTTTTCGGCACATGAGTCATATTCAGGCAGTGCAGAGCTACAACTGGGAACCGTTTCTTCGCTTGCTGCAGCCTTTTCACCAGTTGTCAAGGGTGCGCTGCGGCAAGCGTCACCTTTCGAGAAACAATCATCCAACGTTACTTCACGGCGTTTAGGCGCGGCCATCGAGTCTCATAGAAGGACGCATATTGACACAGAAGACGAACTACCACCAATACGTGTAGGCAGCGCGTTTCAATTGGGGACTTCGCATCAATATAAGAAGCAACGCGCTCAGCAAAGTTCTAGCAGGTACACTTAGGGCGAGAAACGAGATCTTAAGCGACGATATATGTCGGCTGGTAATCTACTGCGTGAAACACCAGTGTTCGTTTCTCCCCTGGCGGAAAGATTCGCAGGTATACATATCCTCCACTTTGCTTCAGGGGAAGGTAAGTTCGCGCTTGCCCAGTATGTATCTTACTCAGTGCGGGAAACGTCTCGCATTTGTGATTGGGCCCCTGCAGAAGGCTTGTAGGTTATGTTGCGTTTTGATGCTATACGCAGACGCGAATTAACGCGGAGGAATTAATGGCAGCAGTGAAGTTCCAGCGACTCGCATCAAAATGCCCGAAAGAGACAACCGAGACCGGCACGGTGGTGCACAGTACAGCGTAAGCAAACTCGTGTTGCATGCGCTGGTAGTTCTCATCGGAGTTCATGCATTCTGAGAGATTAATTATCGTGCACTATGATGTGCAGAAGGCCGGAGTTCAGCCACCAACCTACTCTCACAAAATCTCAGACAGCGCATCATGACGCAGCCCATCCCACTTTATATGCATCCATACCGACACACAGGACGCCGACCGACTTGAGGACAGAGGCTGCAACGACTAAAGAACCACCCTGACGTTTAATATTGTCACGGTAATAAAGTCAGTGCAAGTAACACGGCAGCAAGCAGCGGAACAGCTTTGATCGAGCAGCACGAGTTCGTCGTCGTCATTCTGCACGCAAATCATTCGACACGCACAAGTAATGACGACACTAGCCACGCTGCAGCCAGAAACCCACTACATGCTCACGTCGTTCCTCCCCTTCTTGAAAAGCATCGATTCAATGCTTTCAGATGCAAGAAGGCAAGAGCAAGTCTTCAGCATAAGTAATACGGCTTCATCTTAGCCACGTGGATGATGTCCGGCTGGGCACCACGACGGGAGGACCACACGCTGGGCTCTGCGATAACTTCGTAGTTTACATCGCCGAGGTGCTGAAGAACCCGGTAAGAGCTGAAATAACGACGCAAAAGCTTCTCAGAGCGGCCGCGTTGGCCTACGGGATTCCAGAGCCATACTTTTTCTCCGGGATGGGAGGTGACTTTTCTGTGCTGACGGTTGTACCTATCAGCATCGTGTTCTTGCTGAGAGCTAACGCACAAGCGAGCTAGTGGTCGAGCTTCTTCAGCGCGCTGCGCATACTGGTCAGCATTTTCGGTGGTGGTCGCAAATGCGTCAGGTAAGAGCATGGCGTCTAACATCGTAGTAACATCACGGCCATGAATCAGGCGGAAAGGTGTAAATATTGTACTTTCTTGCGCGGCAGTGTTATATGCGAAAATTCCGAAAAGGAGGACACTGTCCCAGTTCCTAAGGTCTCCGACGATATACACGGAAATCATGTCTGTGATGGTCGTATCGAGCCCTTCTGTTAATCCGTTGGCTTGTGGATGGTAAGCTGTCGTTGGGCGATGTATGGTGCCGCTGAGTGTCATCACGTCTTCCAGTAGTTAGGCAGTAAAGGCCGTGCCTCTGTCAGAACCACGGCCAGTGCACTAAGACGGAGTACGACAGCATGAATGAAAAAATCCGCGACATCGCTTGCCGTACCGGACTGGAGTGCTCGTGTTTCAGAGTAACGGGTCAAAGAGTGAGTAGCAATTATTATCCAGCAATTGCCCGCTGAAGATTTTGGAAATGCAGCTAGCAAGTCCACGACAACTTGTTGAAATGGTTCTCGGGGTGGCTCCACAGGGTTTAAAAAACCAGCAGGTTTCATGGGCGGAGTTTTGCGACGCTGACAGTCTCGGCAGGATTTGACGTAGTGCTTGACGGTACGGGACAATTTGGGCCAGTAGTACGTGTGAACCCTAAATGCCCGGAAGATGGTTCGTCATGGTGCTCCTTAAGGATGTCGTCTCGCATTACAGATGGTATCGCCAGTAAGGCGGTTCCAGCGTTGGCATCAATGTTCCGCTTGTACAGGACGTTGTCACGAAGAAAAATAATGAAATCGTGCACCTGAACGTTCGTGGTGGCTCTTCAAGTTTTTTACTCGAGATAGTCGATGATCGGGCAAAGTTTTGTGTCGTCACGCTGTTTTTGAGCCAAGTCGAAGGCCGTGACGGCCATGAAGAAACATTCGTCGTCAGTTTGGTCAAAAGGAATTGACTCGACTGGGGCACGTGATAGGCAGTCAGCATCGGTGTGCTTGCGTCCTGACTTGTAAACAACCGTAACGTCAAATTCTTGTAAGCGGAGACTCCATCGATCTAGGCGGCCTGAGGGGTCTTTGAGGCCTACAAGCCAGCACAAGGAATGGTTGTCGGTTACTACTTTGAATGGTCGCCCGTACAAATGCGGTCGGAACTTGGTTATGGCCCACATGACAGCTAGGCATTCTTTTTCTGTGGTGGTATGATTTGTTTAAGCCGATGATAACGTACGACTAGTGTAGGCGATCACTCGCTCGATACCTTCCTGCCATTGCACAAGGACGGCTCCGAGGCCGACAATCCTTGCATCTTTATGCACGTCAGTGTCGGCATTTTCGTCGATATTACCCAAGATTGGAGGAGTCTCGGGGCGTCGTCTTAGCTCGCAAAAAGCTTCATGTTGTTCTGGGGCCTACACAAATAGCAACGTTGTCTCTCGTGAGTTGGTTTAAGGGTTCTGCTATATTGGAAAAGTTTGGATCGAAGCGACGAGAGTACTCACAAAGGCCCAGAAAACAGCGTACGTTATGTTTGTTCGTCGGAGTTGGGAAGGCAGCGACAGCCAGTGTTTTCTCGTGGTCTGGACGAATTCCGTCAATGTGGACAATATGGCCGAGAAACTTGAGCTTCTCGTAGCCGAAGTGGCAGTTTTCGGGTTTGAGCGACTGCCCAGCTGTTCGTAGCACCTCAAGTACTGCACGAAGACGCTGAAGGTGCTGCTCGAAAGTCAATTAAAAAGTTACGACGTCATCCAAAAAGACAAGAAAAGATTGCCACTTGAGACCGCCCAAAACTAGGTGCAAAATTCGTTGAAAAGTCGCAGGAGCAGAGCAATGTCCAAAAGGAAGCACCTTGAATTCGAAGAGCCCGTCAGGAGTAATGAAGGTGGTCTTTTCCCGGTCATAGGTCTTACATTTCTAACTAATGATAACACTAGCCACGCAACAGCCAGAAAATCACTCCATGCTCGCGTCATTATATATATATATATATATATATATATATAGTAAAGAGGAGGAAGTACTCCGGCGCAATGGTCATCAGCATCATCGTGCAGCAGCGGCTCGAACTCGGAAATTGCGGCTGGGGCATCGCCTTTCACGCCCTCCAAGCATCAACCTTTCTGCTCAATAAATCTCCTTTATATTTGATGGAGCCGTGCTGGGTACCGTCCCCTATACCTTCCCGCTACCATCCTGGAACTCCGTTCTTCACGGCTACCTTCTGCTATGCCAGACGCCGATCAGCAGACGCTCCCATCTCTTCCGGCCACCTGCCCAGGCAGTGTTCCTCAGTGGGAGCCTCCAATCTTCAGTGGAACAGATGACAACGACGTTGAAGATTGGCTCTCGACTTTCGAACGGGTGAGCGCTTTAAACAGATGGACGGACGCGGACAAGTTGACACGCGTGTCGTTCTACCTCGCGGGTGTAGCCACCCTTTGGCTTAGAAACCACGATGCAGACGTCCGAACTTGGCCGCAATTTAAAACGTCGATCGTAGCAGTCTTCGATCGACCTGCCGTCCGAAAACTTCGTGTCGAGCAACGTTTACGCAAACGCACACATGTAATGGGTGAAACCTTCGCTAGTTACATAGAAGATGTCGTCAATTTGTGCCGACGCGTGAACGCCATAATGACGGAAGCTGAAAAATGTAAGCACATCCTCAAAGGGATTGACGACGACGGTTTTCAAATGCTCATGGCGAAAAGCCAGACCACTGTTAATGACGTAATTAGCCTCTGCCAAAGCTACGATGAATAGCGGAAGCAGCGAGCTCTGACAAGACGTCCTCCAGCGCACGATTTGGCATCACTGTCTACTGTGATCAATGGTCATGACCAAGCGTCACTTACAGCCGAAATAAAAGCATTTGTCCACGAAGAAGTCGCACGACAGCTTTCCTTGGTGCCTTTCACACCAGAACCTACCACAACTTTACCGTCGTCTCTTCATGGCGTCATTCAAGGAGAAGTCGCCGAGGCCTTACCAGCTGCTCGCGAGCCTAATCTTGTGGCTGCTTCTCTCACCTACGCCGCGGCTGCAGCCATGCCAACTCGCTAGGCACCTGCGCCTCCGTTCCCGCCTCGCGCGAGCTATCCCCCAGCTTCAGTTCACTGGACCAGCACTAACATCGCCAACCCATGGCGCACCCTCGACAATCGCCTGATATGTTACGCTTGTCGATACCCCGGACATGTCGCAAGGTATTGCCGCCGCCGGACGCATATCACCAATGAAAACCGCCGTGGGCCTTTCTTCGCGCTTGACTCCAACCCGCAATACGGTTTCTCCACTCCAATGCCAGCCCGCTACCAGGACGACCACCGCCCTCTGTCGGGACATCTTCGCTCGCCCTCTCCACGCTGCCACTCGCCTTCTCCTATGCGTCGACGGCCCACGCCTAACAAGGAAGGAAACTAGACGACGCAGTTCCTGAGGCAAGAACTGCGCAAGTTTCGGTTTGCCCAAGTCCTCATTTGTCACCTACCAATGTTATTGATGTGTTCGTGGAAAATATCCCTACTGTCGCTCTTGTAGAGACCGGTGCAGCTGTTTCTGTTATAGAAGCTGGATTTTGCCACTCAATTCATAAGGTTACGACACCTTTCTCCGGATTATCGCATCGCACAGCCAGTGCTCAACCTGTTCAACCGACCGCAGTATGTACGGCCCGCGTGACAATTCAGGACGTTCTGTATACGATAGAGTTTATGGTTATTTCAACGTGCTCCCATACTATTATCTTGAAATGGGACTTTTTGTCACGTCATAACGCCGTAATCGACTGTGCTAGGGCTGAGGTTGAATTTTGCTCTCTGGATGACCAAGTGTTCATCGACACCCAGTCTGCCGCTAAACTTGTCGTTAACGATGACACCTACATCCCTCCATGCTCTTTTGCGTTCGTGCCATTTTCATGCAGCGCCATAACCGACGGCACGGTCTTCTTCACACCATCTCTAATATTCGTCACCCGAAGAGCCCTCCCCCTGCCTTTTGCTGCTCTCGACCTTGTAGAGGCTCAACCAAAACGCCAATTATTAATCATGAGTCGTCGTCTTTATCCCTACTTTGTCACGAGTGCCTTGGCCACGTCGAGACAATCAGTTCTACCAGAATTATATCGATCCCCGATGAGGTGCCTTCTACCTCCATCTGTGAACTGGCTGTCGTCTCAGCGACTGACTCAACGTCAGCGAACATATTTCAACTATTCATCGCTGAAAATTTGACGTCTTCGCACCGTTCACAACTCCCCACCACTCTTGAGTGCTACCACCCTTATTTCTACGTTGAACAAACATCTCTCGGCCGTGCCTTAGCAGTAGAACACCACATCGACACTGGGTCCCACTCACCGCTGCGACAAAGACCATATCGCGTGTCCACTACAGAACACCGCGTCATTGCTGACCAAGTAGACCACATGCTTCGCAGAGGCATCATTCAACTTTCACAGAGCAAATGGGCTCTCCGGTGGTCCTCGTCAAAAATAAAGACGGTTCTATTCGTTTCTGTGTCGATTTACGGCGATTGAACAAGATCACGCTGAAGGATGTCTATCCACTACAGCGCATTGACGATGCTTTGGACAGTTTACAGGGTGCCGAGTTCTTTCCTCGTTAGACTTGTGGTCAGGCTACTGGAAGGTGCCTATGGCGGAGGCCGATTGCCCCAAAACCACTTTTTTCACGCCAGACGGCTTATATGAATTCACCGTCATGCCCTTCGGACTTTACAATGCACCTGCCACGTTCGAACGAATGATGTACAACATACTGCATGGACTAAAATGGAAGATATGCTTGTGTTACCTCGATGATATCGTGGTCTTCGCCCCTAACTTTGATACCCTTTTACGTCGCTTTCAGCCCGTCCTTACCTGCTTGACTAACGCTGGTTTGCAATTAAATCTCAAAAAATGTCAATTTGCCATGCGTCAACTGAACATTTTGGGCCACGTTGTTTCCAAGGAAGGCATCCTCACGGATCCCGAGAAATTGCGAGTTGTTACGGCGTTTCCTAAACCGGCCACCATTAAAGAACTTCGAAGTTTCATCGGCTTGTGTTCGTATTTCCGGCGATTCGTCCGAAACTTCGCGTCTATTATATCACCTCTCGTGCAACTTCTCAGCAACTGTAAAGACCTCTTATTGTGATCCCCTGCCTGCGACGAGGCTTTCACCACCTTGCGACGGCTTCTCAGGACGCCACCCATTCTACGCCATTTTGATCCTGAAGCTCCAACTGAAATCCACACCGATGCCAGTGGTGTAGGCCTGCGTGCTGTGCTCGCACAGCGTAAACGGGAGCATCGGGAATACGTCGTGGCATACGCTAGTCGCACACTTACCAAGGCTGCGAGCCACTACGGCGTCACAGAAAATGAGTGCTTGGCCATTGTGTGGGCCCTTGGAAAGTTTCGCCCATATCTATATCGTCGTTCTTTTGACGTCGTGACCGACCACCACGCGCTGTGCTGGCTTTCAACGTTATAAGACCCATCTGGCCACCTCGCTCGCTAGGCGTTAAAAATTCAAGATTATGACATCATCATCATCATCATCATCATCATCAGCCTGACTACGTCCACTGCAGGACAAAGGCCTCTCCCATGTTCCGCCAGTTAACCCGGTCCTATGCTTGCTGCTGCCAATTTATACCCACAAACTTCTTAATCTCATCTGCCCACCTAACCTTCTGTCTCCCCCTAACCCGCTTCCCTTCTCTGGTTATCCAGTCAGTTACCCTTAATGACCAGCGGTCATCCTTTCTACGCGCTACATGCCCTGCCCATGTCCATTTCTTCTTGATTTCAGCTATGTTATCCTTAACCCCCGTTTGTTCCCTAATCCACTCTGCTCTCTTCTTGTCTCTTAAGGTTACACCTACCATTTTTCTATGTCTACTTAGGGCAGGTAATAACCGCAGAGCCGAACCACGAGATTTAAGTAACTAGAAGAATAAGAATGGGGTGGAGCACATTCGGCAAGCACTCTCAAATTATGACAGGTAGATTGCCACTATCCCTCAAGAGGAAGGTATATAACAGCTGTATCTTGCCGGTACTTAGCTACGGAGCAGAAACCTGGAGACTTACAAAGAGGTTCAGCTTAAATTGAAGACGACGCAGCGAGCAATGGAAAGAAAAATGGATTATGACATACGCGTGGTTTATCGGTCAGGACGGAAGCATGCTGACGCCGACGCCCTTTCCCGTTCCCCCTGTTCCAGAACGCCACAGCTGACTCCGCTTGCGATTCCGAATTGCCATCTCTTAACTTTAACACCATTCCTATCGAACAACGCAATGACCCGTGAACTGCGTCTCTTCTCAATCATCTCTCCGACACTTCGGAACTCCCAAAGGCGCGAACGCTCCGGCGCCAAGTTCCACATTTCTCGATACGTGACACGCTTCTCTATCGACGCAACTACGCACCAGAGAGACGCAAGTGGCTGCTCGTCGTTCCACGAACCCTGAGGTCGCAGATTTGTTCCTCTTTCCACGCTGACCCACAATCTGGCCACGCAGGAGTCTTCAATACCTACGAAAGGCTTCGACGTCGTTACTACTGGCGTGGTATGTATACCTTCTTCCGCAACTTTGTCCGCTCTTTTGCCGAATGTCAGCGCCGAAAATCTCCACCACACGCCTCCGCCGGTGAACTGCAGCCTTTACCATGCCCTTCCCGACCCTCCGAACGGGTCAAAATAGAAATTTATGGGCCACCTTCATTGACTCCGACTGGCAACAGGTAAATAAAAGTTGCTATCGACCACCTAACGCGCTATCCTGAGACCGCTGCTCTTCAAACGGCTACAGCACAGGAGATTGCAACTTTCCTACGGCGTCATATTGTGTTTTTTCATGGAGGCCCTCAAGAACTCCTCAGTGACCATGGCCGCGCCTTCTTGTCCGAGGTCATTGAAAAATTGCTCACTGAGTGTGCTATTGTACATCGCACATGTACCGCTTACCACCCTCAAACCAATGGGGCTACCGAGCGCTTTAATCGTACTCTCGGTGACATGCTACGTATGTGACGCCTGATCATTCTAACTGGGACTTAGTTCTTCCATTCATTACATACGCTATAATACGGCAACGCAAGCGACAACAGGTTTCTCTCCTTTTTACCTCCTCTACGGCCATCACCCCTCCCACACCATTGACACCATTCTGCCCTATCAACCGGACGCGTCCGAGTGCCTACCGATCTTGGACGCCGCCAGACACGCAGAAGAATGTCGCCAGTTAGCTCGTCGCTTTACCTACGATGACCAAAACATGCAAAAAGCAATTCATGATGCCCAAACCTCAACTCCCGTTTTTCTTCCGGGTGCTCTTGTGTGGCTGTCAGTGCCGCATCGCACACCTGGGCTCTCTTCCAAACTTCTGCCAAAGTACGATGGGCCATACCGTATTCTCGAACAAACTTCGCTAGTAAATTACCTCATTGAGCCTCTTACGCCACCGTCAGACTTGCGACGTCGCAACCGCGAGGTTGTACACGTCCAGAGGCTCAAGCACTACCACGGTTCAACGCCGCCTGCACAGGACTAAGTCGCCAGGATGGCTCCTTTTTTTCTCCGCGGGGCCATTGTAAAGAAGAGGAAGTACTCCGGCGCAGACGTCATCAGCATCATCAGCATCAGCGTGCAGCAGCGGCTCGAGCTCGGAAATTGCGGTTGGGGCATCACCTTCCAAGCCTTCCAAGCATCAACCCTTTCTGCTCAATAAATCTCCTTTAGAATAATATATATATATATATATATATATATATATATATATATATATATATATATACGCGGTGAACAAGCCATTTCTATTTAAGTAGCTGGAGTCTGGTCCCGGGTGATTTTCATTTGAGACCAACTCAGCATTTCTCAACATTGATTACCTTGAACTTGCAGATTTCGCAAAAGAACCTCTATAATTGTAGTAATTCATTCCTATCAAAAGTCACAGTGCAAATGTATTGTCACCCAAGGTTGCGAGAAATTTTCTGCCGCAAAAATAACGATTGTGAAATCTTGTTGACAACGCGCAGCATAACTTACAAAAAAAACACTTATTGCGTATCGCAAGCATGCTTGGAAGCACGCAGTAAAGTAAAAAAACGTCGACTAAAAGCTATCACTGCGACAGTGCACATGCTGCTTGATATATAGAGTTTAACATAAAAATACTTCCCATAGGCATGCAGTCACAAATATCGACAGTAAGAAAAATATTTCCTTATCAAAGTAACCAAAATGTAATATAATTATGAATGTACAAAAACATGCTGCGTATGCCTCTATTAGGGTCGTTGTAAGCGAAGCCGCCCTTGACTTGTGAAACACATTTCACCAAGACGAGGACTAGGATGTACGCTTAAGAGAGATTAACGATTAACTGTGTGTTTTGGATCGGGTGCGTGATTACAATGATACGTTTTCGTAGACTATGTAGTCTATTCTATGGTGCGACGACAGGCCGTTGCTCCAAATGGTCACTCTACCTGCCCTTTACTGTATTTTACTGCGATTACTTTACTTTTACTTACTCCTTTCACCAGCATACAAATAGGTAGAGGAGGCGGTTTCATGACTTTGATATTTATATACACAATCTTATGAAACTACCCACGATAGTGACGTCACAGAAAAAAGCTGATGCCTGTGCCCCCCACCAGTCAGTTCGTGTGAACCCCCCCCCCTCCCCGCCCGAAAAAAATTTTGGCTACGCCCCTGGATACCATGACTGGGTTCAATTCCAGCTTGACTATGAGATTTTAAATTTTGAGCTAATCACCTTTCCGGTTGATGACAACGGCCATTTTACGTTCAAAAGCAGTGCCGCTGACACCTACAATTTTTATGAAACGAGCTCTTTCACACGACTGCGTTAAAAAAAGAAGAGCCAAAGGGCTTCTTAATTTCTTATATCATTATGTAAGCCCAGTATTGCACCTTTACGTGACAATTTATTTTTGTTTGATTTTTGCTTGACTTTCGGCGGTTTAAATGTACCTGTTTCATTTTCTTTCGTCCTGCTTCAATTTTTGTCAGTCTTGTACCAGCAGTCTATTTCGCCTATCTGTGTTTAAATACAAGAGTGAAAATGTACAAAGGCTCTTTTCCTTACGAAGGCCACGTGCATGGACAAAAAGACGAAGGATAACAGTAATGCACGAGTGCAATACAGTATAGAAAATACTGAGAGATTCGCCTACTACTCGGACAATCCCCTGCATTGGGTATGGCCCGATAAACGAGATGAGGAGAAAGAAGAAGGCAACAGAACACTATAGCTATTAACATTATTCCCAACCAAAATTAGGTACTTCACAACTGTTCTCATTAGTTCATTATTTTACATTCTATTGGGTAATTTGATATATCCGGTCATTGTCATATTTTGTTCATTCCTGTGGCAATCAATTTCTTCATCATCTCTTTTCAGAGAGAGAGAGAGAGAGAATTTATTTACAGAAAGGTAGAGAGGTCGGCCTGACGTATAGTTTGCTCTGGCCTGCTACTCTACACTGGGGAAGAGTAACTGGGGAGTGAAAGAGTGATGAATGACGATGGTAGGGTAGAGATATTATGTGTTCTTATTAGGCTGGGTAACTCTACAGACGTGCATCCAGTCCAGTGGCTTTTAAGAAAGCGATGACGGCTCGTATAACCACATGTGTGCTGCTGGCGTCAGGCCAAGGACCTAACACAACCTCATCGCTTAATGGTCGACTAATATATCGGCCAATCGAAGATATAAGTTGCTGACGTTCGCTTGCAAATGCTGGACAGTCGCAAAATATGTGTTCGAGCGTTTCTGGCAACCGACAGTGACCACAATTGGGACCTGTGTAATTACAGCCAATCAAGTGGGTGTAACGTCTCGTGTAAGCCACACCGAGGCGAATGCGGTGGATAATGCATGACATGCTTCGCTTTAACTTGTGAGGCATACGAACTTCATTTCCGGGTCCCATTTGTCCAGCCGCTTGTGCTGGTGTTCTGGTTTCTGCCAGTGCTCTAAGATGGAGTTGCGCATTACGCGTCGAAAAAGAATGTTAGTATCTTGTCGAGAAAATGCGATGCACACTTCCGGGGCACTATTTAAAGCTCTGTTAGCTTCAGCGTCCTCCTCTTCATTGCCCATTATGCCACAATGAGCAGGTATCCATTGAAATGTTACAAGATGTCCATTTTTGTAGCAATGCTAAGAAGCTCTGCTATTTCAATCGATAAAGTATGATATGGACCGTGTCTCATGAAGCCATCGATGGTTTGAAGAGCAGCTTTGGCATCGCACAGTATTGTCCATTTACGAGTGGTTTCTGTCGACATAAAACATATTGCCTCCCGAATAGCAACAAGTTCCGCGGCTGTTAATGTTGTCTTGTCATCTATCTTGAAACGTCGAGCTGTCTTCATCTGCTGGATGACAAAGGCTGCAAAGGAGGTACGCGACGTGGTAGATTCATCAGTATATACGAGCACCACACCATCGTACATAGTATAAATGTGCAGCAGTGTAAGTTGCTTTAGGCCGGTCGATGATACAAGGGACTTCTTCATAATCCCAGGAATCTGAAGTATGACAAGTGGTCTGGGCAGGAGCCACGGAGGTGTCTCAGGAACACGTGGGGGAGATAATCTTGGCGGTATAATGTTCTCGAGCCGCGATATAGCTTTTGAATAACTGCAGTCTCGGTGGCTTGCAGGGAGCGCTGATAAAAAATGTTGCCTGTGTCGAGTCAACAGGCGAATGTGGACTCGAAGAGGCTCGCAGAGCACATATACTTTGATTGGACAAGCCCGAGCTTCGGCGAGAGTTCCCTTGGTTGATGTGCATTGAGGTAAGCCCAAACATTTGCGCAACCCTCGAGCTTGGATGCTTTCTAGCGTGCTCGCACAACTGGGATTCATGCTTGAAATCACGGGCATGCTGTATCGTAAGTACCCTACGAATAAAAATTGGTACAGTTGCAGGAGAGCCACCTCCGAAAGGCCCCATCTTGCTCCGGCCATGACCCGAAGAACGTGGACAAAACTCTTGAGCTTTGACTTCAAGGCTGTGACGTGTTTTCAACACGATAGATTCCGTTCGAGGATAACACCCAGGAATTTGTGTTGCACAACAGCACCAGTTTTTGTTCCATTCACAGTTAGTGTGTAATTTGTCATTTGATTTCGTGTAAATACAAGCACTGCGCATTTTTCAGTTGACAGTGCGAGACCCTGGTGACGTAGGTACCTTGCTGTGATGGTCACTGCACGTTGCAGTCGAGCACGCAGTTGGGGGCGTGTAGCTCCAGAAGCCCAGATGCAGATGTCGCCCGCATGTGTGCTCACCTTCACCGTGTCAGGAAGTTCAGTAGCAAGTCCTATCAAAGTTATGTTAAAAAGTTTCGGACTGAGAACACTCCCTTGGGGAACACTACGGTGAATGTTATAATGGTCTGTATCTCCATCGCTTATTGACATATACACGGTACGGTCGCTAAGGTAGCTCACGATTCATGCATACAGTCGTCCACCAATTTCTAGATCCTCAAGCGCATCAAGGATGGCATAATGTAAGACATTGTCGTAGGCGTCTTTAATGTCAAGAAAAACAGCCGCCACTAATCTGCCTCGACATTTTTTTTGTTCAACATTGGAGACCAAGTTGATGACCCCGTCAATGGCTGATCGGCCTTTCCTAAAGCCATTCATGAACGTAGGAAAGCGATTATTGCTCTCTAAGAGCCACTCTAATCTCGACAATACCATCCTTTCTATGGTTTTGCCAACGCAGCTGCTTAAGGCGATCGGCCGGTAAGATGAAAGCTCATTAGTTCACTTCCCCGGTTTAAGCAGTGCGATTATGCGCCTACACTTCCGCTTATCTGGAACATTTCCTGACTCCCAGGAGGTGTTGTAGTTAGATAACAGGATCTGCCGTGCTTCTGTATCAAGATGGCTAAGTGCAGCGTACGCAATTACGTCCGGCCCGGGTGCTGATGAGCGTCGGGAAAGTGAAATTGCAGCGTCCAGTTCCTGCGTTGTAAAAGGCACTTCGAGGCGTTCGTCGAAGCACGGGGGCACAGTGGTGGTAAGAGTTTGGGTCACAGTGTGAGCGGTGGAAACGACAAGACTACTGTAGTCCTTCGCTACCTCTAATTATCTCCCACCCTGATGTAGAGCCACCACACGGAACGGCCAAATTTGTTGCGGAGAAGATTGTAGACTTTGTACTATCAGCCAGATTTTAGAGAGAGACTGTCTTTGGTCCAAAGAACCGCAGAACGACCTCTATCGTTGCCTGTTCAGTTTGTCGAGATGCCGAAGAACGTGTCGTTGAGCTTGACGACAGGCTGAGAGGTCTGACGGCGATCTAGTTCTTCTGTATCGCCGTTCTGCGTGGCGACGGATAGCACGAAGGGCCTCGTATTGTAAGTCGATAGCTTATCGTTGCATCGGAATGGTAACTTGTCTTGTTGTGTCACGCAGGGACGAAGAAATGATGTCTCCTACTTCGGAAGGTGTAGTAGTGCGCTGACAGCTGGTTTTCACAGATGACTTGAAGAGACGCCAGTCTGTCTAATGAACGCAGCGTGTGGCTGAACGGCGGTACCACGTAAACTGAACATATGGTGGCAAGTGATCACTACCGTGTGTCTATATATCCGTGGACCAAGCTGCAGAAGACAGGAGACTCCTGGATACAAATGCAATGTCGACGCAGCGGCTGTAAGAAGTACCCCGATTGAAAGTGGGCGATCCGTCGTTCAGTACCCTTAGTTCAAAATTACACATGAAGTCGCACAAATCTCTGCCACGGCCGTTCATTACAGTGCTATCCCAGAGGGGAATGATGAGCGTTGAAATCTCTAATGACAATGTGGGGGCTCTGAGCAGCCTGAAGCACAGACCTAAGGTGAGAGCCGTCCTTCTTCGCGTTTGGATGGATGTATCCTCCGATAACTGACAACGTGCGCCTCTTATACTTTATAGTCAAGCAAACGTAATCATTCGTTGTATGCGACAGAATGTCATGTGGTACGTAAGTCATATCGCGGCGTACACAAACTAGCACCTTGCTTGCACGGTGATCACTGCGAGACCAAAGCTCGAAGTACCCAGATAAACGAAATGTAGAATCCATGTTTGGTTCGCAGATGACAATAACTTGGAACTGGTATTTCAATACCCGCTGTCTGAAATCAGAGAGACGGCCACGTAAACCCCGAGCATTCCACTGCATAACAAGCGTCTGCTGCATGCGATTTTCGAACATCGAGGCCATGTTCGCTTACTGAAGAACAACAAGAAGTGGCTCAAGCACCTCAAGTAACTGGACAGCAGCTTTAGCTGCCGGAGTGTTTAGACCACTAAGGATCTTGCGCATTGAACTCATCAAATTTCTAAGCATACTCTTGATGTCATTATTATCCACCTTGTCGTCCTGCTCGCTGCGCTCGGCAGCATTATGCGTGGAAGGCGTACACGGGGGTCTTGATGGTAAAGAAGGCCACTCCGAAGTATTACGGGCCGGTGGCTGGTTGGCTCGTCCATTCATCAGCTGTGAAGGTATGGAAGCACAGACATCTTCATTTCTGGCCGGTAAAAGCAAGCGACGAGAAGGTGAAGCCTGGACATTTGATGTCAGTTCTTCAACTCGGTTAGCGGTGCTCCCTCGTTTGCGCCGGTGTCGTGAACGACGTATACGACGCCGGTCAGCCCTTGCAGCTTCTTTGTGCGTGGAGTGATCCCTAACCATCTGCTTCATGATAGTTATTTGGTTCCCCATTTTAGTACAGTCCTTTGAGGTTGCGTCGTGGGCACCTGTGCAATTAGGACAATTTGTGGCAGCGTTGCAGTTGCCATCGTCACGAGGTCTACCACATCGTTTGCAAGTTACCACACCCTTACAAACTGCCCTGACATGCCAGAATTTCAAACATTTATGGCGTTGTAGAGGCCTCGGTACATAAGGGCGTAGAGGATGACGCACATACCCAACCTTGACTTTCAAAATTTAAGGTTCCTTTATGAGAAACACTGGTTTCATGGCCGATCCTCTGTTGTGGGCGGGAGCCATATATCAAGGAGCAAGCAAGCAAGATCCCACCGCGCACGATTTATGGCTGATCTCCCGTGGTGGGTTGAGCCACAGGGTCTCCAATACAGGGTGTCTCACATAACTTAAGCCAAGAATTCGAAAATGAACGACACTTCAGTAGCTAATTGAACCAAGCGCGTACTACTCACACTAGCCTGTAGGTACTCAGGCTATTTCTTTATTTCTCCTCAAATAATAAATAATAATTATAAATACTTTTCCAATTATGGGCTAGAGACCTAAAGTATGAAAATTGTGGTGTAGAGCACTTTCAGAAACCACCGAATAAATTGTTTCGTGTACAATACGTCAAGCGCTGTTATTTTTTCCGCGTTGTAAAGAAAGCCTATAGCAGCAATATAGCAGTGCGCTTGCAGTCCGTCACACGGCTTCTTTTCACGTTTCGTGGGCTTCGTTTACAACGTGGAAAAATAACAGCGCGAGACGTATCGTGCAGGTAACTACCTATTCAGTGGTTTTTGAAAGTGCTCTACATCTAAGTTTCCATATTTTGGGTTTCCAGCCCATAAATAAAAAGTTAGGTAATTAATAATTATAAATAAATAGTATGGGGAGACACACAATATAGCCTGAGTAGTAACAGGCTAGTGCGAGTGCTATGCGTTTGGTTCAATTCGCCTTCCAAGAACATTTCACTTTCAAATTCTTGCGTCAAGTTATCTGGGACACCCTGTATATACACACAAGATGGAACCTTGGTGCTGCCCCGCCGCGGTGGTCTAGTGGCTAAGGTACTCGGCTGCTGACCCGCAGGTCGCGGGTTCGATTTCCGGCTGCGGCGGCTGCATTTCCGATGGAAGCGGAAATGTTGTAGGCCCGTGTACTCAGATTTGGGTGCACGTTAAAGAACCCGAGGTGGTCAAAATTTCCGGAGTCCTCCACTACGGCGTCTCTCATAATCAAATGGTGGTTTTGGGACGTTAAACCCCACAAATCAATCAATCAACCTTGGTGCTAGAGTCTTTGAGAGCTGCAGCGCACGGCACTTCTCTGTGGATGTGCCGTTATTTTTTTATTTGAAACAGAACCCAAACACAACCGTAAACAAAGCCACAAATGCATTCGAAGCCCGCAAGTCAGGAGACCATAGGCAAATTCGTGTACCTCATATTATTCGCATGATTTCTGAGGCATCAAAGAGCCAAAGTTCCCTTTAGTTAATGTTAAGAACGTCCATGTGCTAAGCGAGTCCTCTATATAGGCCCCGACTGAACAACCAGCCGTTGCCAGGAGCCTAAGAACAACGATGAAGATAGTTAAAGCTTGAAATATTAAGCACTGGCTCCAATGGGTCATGTGTCAAAGTGGATCGAGAAAAAAAAACGCAAGGCCTGCGCGGAAGCTGCAGCACAGTAACAGCAAAAAATAGAAGAGCGGTTTTTCAGAGCTTTTTCTAAACACTCATTGGGTAACTGCTGCAGGCACACTTGCTGAGGACTCACTAAGGCATCAATAATAAAAACTTAGAGTAGTAGGCTGGCATTCGCTATGCTACCTTTGTCATTCTTCTGAGAAGCGTGGTATTTGCTAAACTATTGTAGTTTAACACGTGTTAAAAAAAACTGGAGAAAAAATTGGGTATTTAGAAGAAGGGCTGCCGTATTTGAAGAACGATATGCCCAGGAGACTGCAAGTGAATGATTCGGAGACTAATTTGTGCTTTAGAGGGTTGTGAGCTGATCTGGAACTCTTTTCCAAACCTATCAGTCAAACAGAATTGCTTTGTTAGATAAACAGCTGTAAAAACTATCACTGCCTATAACATCGCTTACCTTCGACATCTTGGCATTTAAAAGTACGCTGCCTGCTTGATCCCCTGTTTGTAGCTGCATTTTTGTTGCGCGTCCAAGTCATAGGTGTTCGAGAACAAACGTACGCCGCTATTGTCGGCAATCCTATGGGGGGGGGGGGGGCGGCGACCGTCTGCCGGCTTCGAAGTTTTATGCTCTTTCCTTTGTTCGTGTCTGAAGCGTTCCTCTAGTTTGTAGCACATCGCTCGTACTTTGATGTTTTCTCTTTATCCCCTTTTCCCCCCACACTCCAAAAACATTTTGAATCACTACTGCCTAACTTGAAATAAAGCGACGACTGAACTTCTTTGCTTTATAGCTTTTTTTTCTTTTTAGAAGGCAATTCAGGAACACGCGGCACCACCAGGAGATGACGTCACTACTAACCTCTTTAAATCTTACTCACCGAGGATGACACGGTGCCATTGAGAAAAATGTCTCCCTATCGAAACGTCGGCCAGCCTGTCTGAGCCGCTTCCACTGTTCACCCTGATTATCCCACTACGTTGTTACCATCTGTCGGCTCATATCTTGATTTTGTATTAACATCCCTTTATGTAATATGTGATGCGCGAATGAGAGCTCGAGGGTGCTGGCGATGAACCCGGCTGAAGCGGGGATGATGATGATGATGATGATGATGATGATGATGATGATGATGATGATGATGATGATGATGATGACGACGACGACGATGAATAAAACTTTATTTGAGTCCAAAGAAGACGCAGGGGAGACCGCGAGCTACCCAGCTATTCCCGCGTAGGAACCGTCAAGCAGAGCTTAACGGGGATGACGCGAGCGGGTCATATCCTTTGCATGTAGGGCGCACACGATAACATATCATACCATATGCTAGGTCTGTCATCGATTATTCTTCAAGCGAACTGCTAGGAAGTACGCCGTCAGGTTTTCACAAGGAGCATGAATGATCGCCAGTGCAAGGTGGGGGATAGGGAGGCTGCGTGGCTCGAAGGGCTTGTGTCGACTGACATTAAAAGATGGCTCGTAAACTTGCTGTGTACACAACGCTGACTCCACGCCTAAAGATTTGACAGCCCCAAAAACGCTTCAATTTCTAGAGCGGCCATAGCGGCGTTTTAGTGAGTTATGCGAAATGGAATCTAAAACAATTAGTTACCAGCATTACTTCGTGTACCATGGCAATTTGTTGCTGTTGCATAAATGGCATCGCCCTTACAGTAGTTTTATTGCTGGAAATGAGTCGTTATGGAAATCCTCATGAATATGATTATCCTCTGTTATGCTGTTTTGAACCAGGAAGAGAGAGATGAGATTATTGAAAAGCAGAGAATTTCGCCGGCGGATACAATTGTTTGACTTGCTACTCAGCATCGGGATCGGAATGGGTTATAGAAAGACTAGATGAGAGAGAGCAAAAAGTCATAAATGGTAAAGTAGAACAAAAATATACACCAAGAAAGAACAGCTGTTTGCTCTTGGGCGTTGGTACATGCGTTGGTAAAGCCGCTCATTGCGTGCTTTCGGGGTGCAACTAAAGTTTGTTGAGCCGACGGACACTATCTATATATGTGAATAGAAGTTTCATTGCAGGCCTCTGTTGCGTGAAGCAAGCTAAAGAGCCGAATATAAAGTCCAGGGGTAAAAATCTTCGTGGTATGCAATGTTTTCTGAGCACAAGCTCATCGGCATTCGCTCGATGCTCATGAAACACATGAAACGTCGTTTTGCTTTGCCAACAAATTATTACCGCTGATTCAGCATACGCCTATATATTTTGAATCCACGTTGCTCACTCTTTGTCATACTGGATAACCGGCTGCCGCTGAGTGAAATAATCGGGCCTCAATGAGTACCCTATATTAGATTATGATAACATAATGCTGCCATGACCTTTACGGCTAGGTTGCCGTTGAGCAGACCTGAAAAGAAGCGCAAATCAAGCGTAGTGTAATGAAAGTGGGCCTATAATTCATATTGCCACTACCATTTTATTCGCGAAGAACTGAAGGCACATTCCGAATAGATATTGTATTATAAAAATATTATACATTTGACTCAGAGCTCGCCTTCGAATTTTGCTTCATGAATGCTTACGTAACTAAAAAATCGTACACTTCTGATACTGACCATGGCGGCCGAATTTTCGATAGAGGCGAAAATGCTCGATGCCCGTGTGCTTAACTTGCCGTGCGCATTGAAGCACTCCGCGTGGTCGAAATCTTTTGAGCCTTCCACTATATGCGGCGTCTGTCATGATAATATGGTGGTTTTGGCATGTTAGACTCCAACATTTGAAAATTGGTAACTAAAGTAAAAGTCACATACAATTTGCCAGAGAAATTCAAAGGTTGTTCAAGAAGGAAAACAATTGCAGTCTGTTGAGAGGCTATGAAAACATTTTTTTCACTTTCAAAGGGTCTTCAATAGTCTTAAGCACCTGTACACACCATTCGTGAAGGAGCACACAACGTGTTTGTTAGTTGTCCACTATGCGCTGTATAGAATCTGCCAGAATAGGGTATCGCAAGCTTGCCCAAGCTTTATACAGATGTCCCTAAACGTATGCACGAATACACTTGGGTATTATTTATTACAAAAATTTTGCCCAGGGAACACTTTGTTAGCGTAATTTATTCTAACTCCCATACTTGGAAATTACCGAATCAAAACCATTCACAGCTAGTCACGCCGTACATCTGCTGTTCGCGTGACTTTGGTTCTCGGGACAGTGCAGCTTGATTGATATGGGGGGTTTAACGTCCCAAAACCACTATATGATTATGAGAGACGCCGTAGTGGAGGGCTCCGGAAATTTAGGACAGTGCAGCTCGCGAGTGTTTTTTTTTTTAAGACGATAGTCTTTCTTGGGAACTTTCGACGCAAAAAATTTGATCTATCTATCTATCTATCTATATATCTATCTATCTATCTCTCTGTTTGTCTATCTGTCTATCAGTCTGTCCATTTGTCTGTTTGTCCACCTTTAATGGTATTGGACACAGTAAACGGCACCAGCGGATATCCCAAACGGCCGACGCCATCCGCAGCACCCACCAATGTTTCTCAAGATTCACCATTCATACTTGTGTGATTGTCAAATAAAAAGCAATTATCACGCATATCTGACGCACCATAACAACACGTATATATTCTGTATGTGCATATTTTACTATAAAAGCCATACATAAGTTATTTTAAGGACCACAGCGTTTATCACACGGCGCTGACCAGGCAACTCTTGCACGAAAAGGGAAGAGTTTCCAACGCTTTGATAAGACGACACGGTGATGGCACCTACCCGTTGCCTTGCGTTCTACACCTTATCACCTCTGAGACGGGCGCGCACACTCGTCTCAGAGCCGAGCGTTTCGTTGTCCAAGATAACTACCAGATAGTGCTCATGTATTATGTGTGACGTGACTAGGTGCGCTCGTTCGCCTCCACTGCACGCTCGAGGCACTCTAACGCAGTGCCTCCAGAATATTATTCACCAATTTTTCTGTGCAAAACATCAAATGAACGCTTTGTTCAATCTCTCAAGACGCAAGACTATCGTCTTTCGACGACATTTGTAGATTAATATGCAGATACGGGGCCAATTTTTCTTTTATTGGCATCCAACGCTTTGCGGCAGATTAAGCCTGCGACAAAAGGACAGAGCACGTACGACTCATTGGTACACAAGCAAATGTGTATTACCGTATCATTACATTCTTTTAGTTTTGTGGAGGTATTACAGCCGCGCAAAACTAGTATATTCGAAGAGGCATGACCTCTTGCTTCACGATAAATAGAAAGGCAGGCAAGAAATTCGGAATGGGTAGCAGGTTTTCATCCTGTCTTTCTATTTTGCCCGAACCAACCCAAGCCAGTGCGGTAAAGACCATAACACCAAGAGAGAAGGGACTGAAGCCTCTCTACGCAGAATGCAACTGAAGCTACTGCTTCAAAGAGGGGTCTCGGCCACAAGCGGCGCCAGTGCACGTAATTTACTGGCCATCTATAGTAGCCTGAGTGCCTATCGTCATACCACTTCCTTTTCTTCCTTCATCACAACTTCACGTGATTTTTTGTGAATCAATAAGGGTTTTAGCTACTCATACCAACACACTTCTGCTGCGAAGTTCGATGAAACAGCGTAGCCGGTGGCCTTCCCCTTCTTTCCCAGCCCCTTGTTTATACTCTAATATGCATGGTTTATCCTCTACCTGCTCCTCATCTTTGCACCACTGCTCAGATCATTTTCTCACCGCCTTGTCATACCATACAAGGCTATGCTTTGCCCTTACCCCTCCCGTTTTACTTCATCGTACCCCTCTTCACCCACTTACCTTTCCCACACTCGCTATACCGTAAAATATATATGTACACTGTGCTATACCCTCCCACCCTCTCCTATCGCTCCTCACCATCACTCACATTTCGCACGCTATTGGTATACTATATGCTACATGACTATGCATGCATTACCCCTCCTCACTTCCTTCGCCTCTGTACACCTTCACTTCCTTTTTTCACTCCTTTCCTGCGTACAAGTACGTGCTATGTTTAAATATTCTCCATCCTACTTTTCACGCACATACTAAAAAGCTATCCGGCACTCTATCAAAAACTTCAGGCATATTATCACGGGTGCGTTTCCCGCTAAGTACGGCAGTTGAGCTTCTCATCTATAAATACTTGTTTTTATCTCATCTTAACTACTATCGTCTGGATTGGCGTTCCACCACGTTCAAAAATATCAAAAAATTACTCGTCATACAGAGAAGTTCTATTCGTGGCATCTCAAATGTTTCTTATTGCTCTCACACCACTCACATATTTCAGGACGTGAACCTACTAATTCTACCAGAATACTACTGCGCAATGCTTGCGAAACGCTACTCGGCAGGATTGAAATGCGACTTTTGAGAAACCATTGCCGTCCTAAAGCACCACAAAGTTGTTCACAACACCTGTTTTAATCACACGTGGTGTAACCCACGCACCAACTACGGCAAAGAAATGCTTCGCTTTCTCTTGCCGTTTCATTCGAATGTCATATCTGCGATCCGAATAAAAAACCGCCTGTTTTTTTTCTTTCAAAACATTTTGTCTCTCCTACCACATGGGCACATGCGCAATCTGACTTTGGTGTAAATCTAGCAGTAGTACTCGTATCAGTACACTGTAATATTGATTTTCGTATGTGTAATGAATATTTACAATATTTATTCCAGTTTCACCTTTTGAGTTTATTGTTTTAAATCTTTTTTTTCATTTTCATAAACTTAGTAAACTACTTGGACAATATGTACATTTTCATTGCAATAAAAATGTTGCCTATGCCACGCATTTGTAAGGGCTCGTGGTACTACCAGTCAAGCCCAGTGAAACTTTTTGACCGAGGCCTTCAGCATCTTGAATGTTGAAATTAATTAATTAAAAAAATTCTCCCTCCTCCTATCATCGCTCCACGTCGCCGCCACTTTTCTTTCCCCTCCTTGCTATACAATACTTGGTTATGCTAAATTACCACTTGCCTACGCGTTAGCGCCGTTCGCGTGAGCTGCAGCCCAGTATACGGCCGTGACGAAAGGTTATTTGCGAAGATGGGCCCACGAAGCAACGTTTCTGGAACGAATGTTTCGTTGTGTGAACATTGGTACCAAGCGCGCATGCTCTGCGGGACAGACATGCAAGTCATGCTCGCTGCTATTCGGGACCGGGCCTAATCCTCGTCTCGCAAAATTGTGGGTTTTCGTCCTGCCGAATTTCCAAAGCTACGCTGCGCGGTCGCTATACGCTACCGCGTGGGCTCAACGCTTCAATCTGCATCGCTAGGCGTCAAACTAAGCAGTCGCCTTCATATTTTGAGAAAGTTCTGGGCATCCCAAAAGTACGCGATAGATTTTGTTTGCTTTATTGATTGCAAGGTTGCAGCTTCCTAACACAGCAAACGCACACTGCATGAAGCCACCGCTATTGTGTCTTGCGTCAACCTCAAGTAACACCTTAGCGAATCAAATATTACTATTCAAAGAACAAAGCGACGGCGATAAACATAATACTTTTTTTTTCAAAATCACAAAGCAGCAACATTATTATGTGTTATGTTTACAATTTATATGGAAGTAAACTTCTTCGTCCTTCCTGGGGCAGACTGCACGGGCATTTTATTTATTATTGATCAGCTTTTATTGGTGATTAACACCACATGACATGACGTCTCTCGGAGGCTGCCCAGGTGATCCTTGAACGAAAAGAAAACGCAACGAAGACATTAGTTAACATGACTCAGAATAGCACAGCTATAAAGTAAAATCTCGGGCCAAATCCTTGGCATTGATAAGAAACACTGGCGTGTTTTTGTATTTTTAGGAGAGGAGCTGGACAAGTACACCACCTTTTCCAGGTTCATGTGTTCACGCCATACCATTTTTTCACAGTGACTATCAACTGCGAAAAAAAACACCATTGGTAAGAAATGAACGTGAAACGTTCATCCCTGGTATGGCTGCGCAGTTGATGTTCAAAATGAATTACTAGTTCACCCAGTACCGCACTTTTTTTTTCATAAAGAACCCCGCATTTATTGATTGATATTTGAGGTATAACATCCCAAAACCACCATAAAGTCACGTCGCTCCAGGGGGTGTCGACAAGGTTTATTGACGTCTGAGCAACAGGGCTCTAACCAAGCGCGTCGGTTGGGCTTGTTTGCCAGAGCGGGCGCCCACGCGCACTTCTTTCTTCTTTGTGGTGTGAGCATTCGCCTTGGCATAAGACCCACTACTAGAAGTAGGTGGCAATATGATTATGAGAGACGCCATGTGGAGGGCTCTGGAAATTTCGACCACCTGGGGTTCTTTAACTTGCGCCCAAATCTGAGCACACGGGCCTACAGCATATCCGCCTCTATCGGAAATGCGGCTACCGCCGCCAGGATTCGATTCCACGACATGCGGGTCAGCAGCCGAGTACTTTAGCCACTAGACCACCGCGGCGGGGAGAAAACACCGAATATAACACATTCTTTTAATTCGCAAAAAAATGTTCGAACTGACGGGAAAAAGGACCACCATCGTGGTAAAGAGGTTGTAATTCATTATTAATGACCCGAAGGTTGCGGTACCGAATCCCAGTTGCGGTGGCTGTATTTTAATGTAGACAAAATTTCAGAGCTACGTGGACTAAATTGCTGTAGCCCTCTACTACTACGTCCCTAATATCGTACCACTGCTTCGGGATGCGCAGATCCCCTGCACTTATAGATATAGGAAGCGTAAGGATGAAAAGTGCGTTACAGAATGCCAGAGGCGGCAGAAACAAGGGTCACTGGGCTTAGACGCTTCAACACCACTTGTTTTTTTTTTCG